>NC_050068.2:48199301-48894294 GCF_009764565.3 Dermochelys coriacea
ACAGCAACAGCCTTCCGCGGCCTAGCCTGGCCTCCGGCTCGCAGCAGCGCCGTCCCGGGCCTTTTGGGGGGGAGGGGAGTCCCTACTGCGCTTCGCTCTCAAGATGGCGTTAGCAACCTCAGTAGCCACGCCGGGGTGAACGCAGCCTGTTGTGGGGCTTGTAGTGCAGCCCTGCCTGGTCCTAGAACTACAACGCCCAGAATGCCCCGCGGGCGGCCCTTCCGCCACAGCTTAGGCGTGGGGCTGCTCGGGAAAGGTCTGCAGAGAAGCGTAGGCAGATGCTGCTTGAATGTGGTGGACCAAGGCAGGCTGGGGAGAAGGTCTCTCCTGGGTGGTGACTCTTACATGGGTGGTGCCTTGTACATTGATAAGTCACAAGGAGACCCCTGCATTGGGGATGAAATGACAGGCGGGCACTTGCAAGGGACATTATTACTAGGGTGCAGACCTTCTTTTTGGGGGGTCCTTAACTGGGAAGCGGGGATCTCCCTTTGTTTCGGAGGGGATGGGATACCCCCTGTTTGGGGCTTGGTTTTTAGGGACACTGTTTCCAGTTTACCTCTCTGTGAATGATCTGTTTTCTGGGGAGGGGGGGAAATGCTCTGCATGTGTTACAGTCTCTTGCCCCCGTCTCCCTGGGTGATAGGGAATGAGGGGAGAATTTCAGTGTTAGTTTTATGGAGTGGGACTGCAGACATATAGTAAGTGTGATTTCTTTACATAACTATTAAAGCATTAAAAGAAAAAGCTCTTTGAATGCTATTGAAAACATGGGGTCTGGATGATGGTTTGTGGTTTCTTCTCAGTGGCCACTTGCTGAAGGTTGCAGACTATACCTACAATCACATTTTGAAACCGTTTCCGATTTGTGGTTGCTGCAGTTTGGTTTTGCTTCCTAAAACTCTTTAATGCTGGATTATATTTCTTAAAAATAAACTACAGTGGTAGATCTTGGCTAGTAACTGCTCTGTCAGTATGAATTTGAATATAGTATAATTGTCTTCCACTATCCCCAATGACTGTTTGTATATTTTCAGCAGACTAACTTCCTTTTACTATGCAAAGAAATGACATAATACATTTTTCTTTTTTAGAGAGTTCTGAGATTTAGATAATTCGTTTTTCTTTAGTTTGCATTTGTCTTGCACTAAAACAGATTATATTGCCTCACATATTTTTCAGAATTGTGCCTCTTCTTTCTCTCGCTGTTCATGAAAGACTGATTTTCTGATTCCAATCTCTTGCCACACTCTTAATATTTTTAGAACAACCAGTCTGTAAACAAGTCTTCCAGGCTCTCACTCTTCCCTAATACAGGGTTACTAGAAGTCAGTAACTAGAATGATCATACCTCTTTTTCAATAAATTTACAGCTATCCCATGTCTCCAGTTCATATGAGCAAAAGCTCCCATGCAATTTTTTTAAATGTTCACAGCTACATACAGATCCCAGCACATACTGCTGGGATCCACTTTTGCAGCAGTAGGAAACACAAAGATCATCACTACAAATAAACAATTTTGATGTTAAAAAATAATGCGGTGTAGCATACCTCCCTCAAATCTTCAGGCTGACTGTGCATAATGGTTTGATCATGATGGCAGAAGTCAATTATATTTGAATATGTGATCAAAAATACTGTTCTGACCCACCCAAAAATCCTAAAACTGACTCTTTTACTAAGAAGTGAGTCATCAAATTATTAAATTTAAATATAACAAATCATGGTTATTGCCAACCTAGGTTGGATTTTAACTGCTGACTTGGCTGTGAAAGGTGACAAATTGTATTACTAAGCCCCACTAAAGTAGAAAGGATTCCATATATGCGTTTTAAAGATGCAGATATGATGAAAGATACATTTATAGAAACAGAAGCTCTTTTTTACCTAACCAAGAAGCAAGCTTTCCAGAGATTCAGTGATTCCAGATTTACATCAGCATAGCTGACAGCAGAATTTCTCCTGAGAACAGATCATTTTGGATCCTAGGAACTGGTAAAGTCAAACACACAAGAGCAATGCTTTACTTATAATGGCAAAAATCATAACTGTCATAACACATAGTCATATACACAGATTACTGTGGATAAGGGGAGATAATACTGGTACTCCAGGGCTCTTTAAGCTAGTGGAGAAAGATATAACCACTGATGAAAATGAAGCCAGCTAAATTTAAAGGCGGCACACATTTTTAACAATGAGGATGATTAACCATTGGGACAAACTACTAAGGTAAGTATTGGATTCTCCATATCTGAATGTCTTCCTATCAAGAGTGGATGCCTTTCTGGAGGATATGCTTTAGTCAAACATAAGTTATTGGGCACAATACAGCGGTAACTGGGTGAGATGTAATGGGCTATGAGAGACAGGGAGGTCAGACTAGATCAGAGGTGGGCATACTATGGCCTGCTGGCGCAATGCTCTGCGCAGCGGGGCTGCGAGGTCTTGTCGGGTAGCACAGCTGCAGAGCCGCAGCCTAACCTGGTGCTCTGTGCTGTGCGGTGGCACGGCTGGCTGTCCTGGTTCTCTGGGCGGCGCAGCTGTAGCACCACCAGTCACCGGTGCTCCAGGCAGCATGATAAGGGGTCAGGGAGCAGGGGGGATTGGATAGAGGGCAGGGGAGTTCAGTATGGTGGTCAGGGGGCAGGGGTGTGAATAGGGGTTGGGGCGGTCAGAGGACGGGGAACGGGGGTTGAATGGGGGAAGGGGTCCCGGGTGGACAGTCAGGAAGGAGAGAGGGTTTGGATGGGCGGTGGGGGGCAGTCAGGGAGAAGGGGTGGTTGGATGGGGCAGGGGTCCTGGGGGGGCAGTCAGGAATGAGACATGGGGTTGGATGGGGTGGCAGGGGGCAGTCAGGAGCCATGGAGGGAGAGTTGGGGCAGGGGTTCCAGGGGCGCTGTCGGGACAGGGAACAGCGCGGGTTGGATGGGGCAGGAGTCCCCAGGGGGCCATCGGGGGCGAGAAGCAGGGGGGTTGGATGGGGGGGCTGGGCCACACCTGGCTGTTTGGGGAGACACAGCCTCCCCTAACCAGCCCTCCATAGAATTTCGGAAACCTGATGTGGCCCTCAGGCCAAAAAGTTTGCCTTCCCCGGACTAAATCATCTAATGGTCCTGTCTGGTCTTAAACTCTATGAAACTGTGAAAAAGCTTGCTTAGCATCAAGGTCATTTAAACAATAATAGTTTGTAATCTGTTAAGGAGGAAGGATAATTGGCTACATCCTCAACGGCCTTCAAAGAGCACACTATATGCTGGGTTGGGAGAGTGGGATGTGAAGCTCATCTTTGCACTTCCCTGATTTTGGGCTGGCTGGTCCAGTCCCAAATATACCAGAGAATACCCTACATGGGTTGTTTCTCCCCCCCACCCCACCCCCCACTGTTCCTCAGATATTCTTGTTAACTGCTGGAATTAGCCTACCTTGCTTGCCACCATGAAAGGTTTTCCTCCTTTCCCCCCCCTGCTGCTGGTGATGGCTTATCTTAAGTGATCACTCTCCTTACAGTTTGTATGATAAACCCATTGTTTCATGTTCTCTGTGTGTGTATATAAATCTCCCCTGTTTTTCCACCAAATGCATCCGATGAAGTGAGCTATAGCTCACGAAAGCTTATGCTCTAATAAATTTGTTAGTCTCTAAGGTGCCACAAGTACTCCTTTTCTTTTTGTGAATACAGACTAACACGGCTGCTACTCTGAAACCTACATGGGTTGGTATTCCTGTGGCCGGATGCTACTAGGGATGTGGAACAAAGCAGCCATACTACTTCCAAGAAAATGGTTCCCTTTATTAATTTTCCTTTAGATACAAGAAAAAGGCATTCACGGATTTAAAGATAAAAACATAAAAACGGCCATACTGGGTCAGACACTAACCCAGTATCGTGTCTTCTGACAGTGGCCAATGCCAGATACTTCAGAGGGAATGAACGTTGTATCATCTCTTCAGAATGTGTTTACAGTTACTTGAGAGATCTGTGTGTGTTGTACCATCTTCTCCTATCAGGAATGTGCTTACTTGGTTAGCTGACACCTTGGTACATTACTATTTTGACAATGCCAGGCTTAGTCTGGTTCACAACCTTTGATTCATACTGTTACTTATGCTTAGAGCTCCAGCAAGGCCTACACTAGCTTACAGAGAATCCCCATAAATAGATCCTCGGCTAGCAGATGTCTCTGTCTGAACAGTGTGCTCCTCCATACCTCTCGACTTTCCACTGGCCCTTAGTTTAAAAACTCCTCTAGGACCTTTTTAATTTTACATGCCAGTATTCTGGTTCTGTTTTGATTTAGGTGGAGCCCATCCTTCCTGCCTTTCTGATTTAGTCCCTACGTGCTTGTGCTGTTCTTTTGTACTCTCCTCTAGCATGGTCTCTTATGGAAAGATATGTAAAATTAATACTGGCAAATTACTTCCAAGAACCATTGTATTAAAACTACTTGCATTAAAAAACAAACTTAAACTTTCATATCACTCTGTTGTGTAAATGGTCATTTGCAAGGTGGGAAAAAGGTCTCAACAACACCAGTTCAGTTACTATACACTGCAAGCACTTCACAGTGTTTGTTACTTCTATTCAGGGTGTAGCTTTACCTCTTATGTCATGGTAGCATTGCTCTAATGGAGACAACTGGGGTATGGTTGCCGTGTATTATCTTCCATGGCTAACTTTCCTCTTCACCACAACCAGGCCTAAGGTCTTGTTTACACTGGCAAGTTTCTGCACAGTAAAGCAGCTTTCTGTGGTGTAACTCCCAAGGTGTACACACTGCTAAGCCATGTAGTGCACAGAAACTGCGCAGTTGCAGCACTGTAAAAAAACACCCCATCGAGAGATGTACACCTTTCTGTGCTGGGGCTACAGCAATGCCCTGCCAGTGTAGACACCCTGGTTGATTACAGCACTGCTGTTGGACTCCAAGGAGGTGTCCCACAATGCCTGTTCTTCCCTCTCTGGTCATCAGTTTGAACTCTATTGCCCTGCCCTCAGGTGACCAACCATCAGCCCCACCCCATACATTCCTGTTTGCTCGGTGACACGTGCAGTGGTCTCAGTGCATCTTTCCAGGTGACCATGCCTGCTCCATACACCAGGCGATCCCCCGCTTGGAACAATGCCAAGCTGCTGGACCTTATCAGCATTTGGGGAGAGGAGGCCGTCCAGTCCCAGCTGTGCTCCAGCCGTAGTAATTATGATACCTACAGACAGATTTCACGATGCATAACAGAAAGGGGCCGTGACCAGAACACACTGCAGTGCAGGGTCAAAGTGAAGGAGCTGTGGAACGCCTACCACAAGGTGCAGGAGGCAAACCACCACTACGGTGCTATGTCCATGAGCTGTTGGTTCTACAAAGAGCTGGACGTGATACTCGGTGGTGACCCCACCTCCACTGTGAAGGCCACTGTGGATACTTCAATGGCTCACATGCCAGTCGAGAGTGGACCAAGCCAGGAGGAGGAAATCTTGGATGAGGATGTGGAAGGGACCCAGAGGCAGAGGATTACTCGGAAGCCAGAGATGCACGCAGCCAGGAGCTCTTTTCTATCCCACAGGAGGCTAGCCAGTCACAGTGGTTGGAGCTTGGCGAAGCACAAACAGGAGAGGAGGCCCCTGGTAAGTGGCTTTGATTTTGGGAATCACTGAAGCGAGGTGTTGGGGCAGGAGGGTTGCAGAAAGCAGGTTTGTGTCTGTATGATGCACATATCACCACATGCCTAGTCTGAGCGGCAGAACAGGGTGTTGATTGACTCCTTCACTTCACATGAATCTGCCTCAGAGATCTCTACGAAACTCTCATGGAGATACTAGGCAATCCGCTGCCATAGATTCTTTGGCAGAGCTGCTTTGTTTCTTGCCCCATGAAGGGTAACTTTCCCGCGCCACTCTGCCGTCAGTATGAGAGAGACCATTGCTGCACAAAGTGAGCTGCATAAGGACCAGGGTGGAAGGTGCAGTCTTGGAGAAGACTCTCCCTTGATTCCCTGCTCACCCTAAGCAGTGAGATATCTTCCATAATGAACACAGCCTGTGGAAAATGTGGGGACAGTAATGATTACAAGGTCGCCCTTACAGTGCTGGCTCTCCCCAGGAGCCACGTGCCCAGTGTACAGTACGGTCCCAGAACACTGATTTCCCCCACCCTGCGGTTACTCACCATTTTGGGGGTCTTGTGTCTCATGTGTGCTTGCCTGGGGTCAGCCAGTTAGTGAAAGGTTTTCGAATAGTGGCTGTGTTTTAAATCACTGAATCAGTGGTCTGTGTGTTGCAAACAATACTGCTTCTGTAAAATGTTGCATTTTGGCTTCACAGATATGACCTTAGGAGCCCAGCCTCCCTCTTCGTTATCGCTGGCTGACCAGCTGTGCAGAATTAGAAAGCGGCCATGAAAAACTAAAGAGGACTTTCTGCATGATGTCATGATGCACTCTGTGGCCAAAAAACAAGAATTGAAGGAGTGGCAGGTCAGCAAGAAGAGGAACCAAAAGGAGAATGCAGCACACCAGAACAAAGCCCCGAACCAGCTCTTAAATGTTATGGAGCACACATGCTCCAGGCGCTACTAGCACTGCAAACCGAGCAGCCCCGCACCTGCCCTTCCCTGCAGCCGCTGTTGCAAAACTCTTTCCCATGCGCCCCACCAGACACCATCAACACACTCTTCTCAGCCTCCTGGTTCCAGCCTGTATCCGCTGCATTCCACTCCGGCCCCGTCACAGTCCAGCCCTGCGGACTCCCAGTACCCACTGCACTCAACACCTGTCCCTCTGCACTTTAGGCCTGCTGAAGAATAGTACCCACTGCACTGTACTCCAAAGGACAAGGTTGCATATGATACCTGGACATACACAAATCTTTAACCATCTCGGGACCGCACCTCCTCCTGGGACTCTCCCTTCTCCCATCCCCTGCAGTGCTGATGTGGTTTTTTGTTTGTCTCTCTCCTCAGGTTGTTGTTTTTTAATAAAAGAATTGTTTTGTTTTGAAAGCAATTTTTATTCCATTAATTGAAAGCAAACAGAGCTCTGCAAAGCAACAGGCAATTTTCTTAAACCTTCACAGTGCATCGTCTGCACCAATCACAATTGCCTCCTAGCATTACAAGCACTGCACTCCCGAGAATAGCAACAAATATTAGTGGCTTTCAGCTTCAAATTGGTGCCTCAACCTGATTCTTAAGGCCCCATGCTGCACCCCTCTAATAGCCCTGGTCTTTGGCTGTTCAAATTCAGCCTCTAAGCGCTGAGCCTCAGCAGTCCAGCCCTGAGTGAAGCTTTCACCCTTCCCTTCACAAATATTATGGAGCATACAGCACGTGGCTATAAACATAGGAATATTGTCATTAGCCAGGTCCAGCCTCCCAATTAGGCAGTGCCAGCAGGCCTTTAAACAGCCAAAAGCACACTCAACAGTTATTCTGCACTTGCTCAGCCTGTTTTTGAACTGTTCCTTGCTGCTGTCAAGGTTCCCTGTATATGGCTTCATAAGCCATGGTATTAAGGGGTAGGAAGGGTCTCCCAGGATTACAATGGGCATTTCAACTTCCCCTACTGTGATCTTCTGGTCCAGGAAGAAAGTCTGTGCTTGGAACAGCCTGAACAGGCCAGTGTTCCGAAAGATGCATGAGTCATGCACTTTTCCGGACCAGCCTGCGTTAATGTCCGGGAAACTCCTCCGGTGATCCACAAGCACCTGGAGAACCACAGAGAAATATCCCTTTAGATTAATGTACTTGGTGGTTAGGTGGTCCGGTGCCAGAATTGGAATACACGTGCCCTCTATCACCCCTCCACAGTTAGGGAAGCCCATTTGTGCAAAGCCATCCACAATGTCACGCACGTTGCCCACAGTCATGGTCTTTCAGAGCAGGATGCAATTAATGGCTCTGCACAGTTCCATCAACGTGAGTCCAATGGTCGACTTTCCCACTCAAAACTGGTTAGCGACCAACCAGTAGCAGTCTGGAGTAGCCAGCTTCCAGAGTGCAATTGCCACGCACTTCTCCAACAACAGAGCAGCTCTCGTTCTCATGTCCTTGCGCCGCAGGGCTGAGGTGAGCTCAGTACAAAGTTTCATGAATATAGCTTTCCTCATCTGAAAGTTCTGCAGCCACTGCTCGTCGTCCCAGATGTGAATGACAATGTGATCCCACCACTCAGTGCTTGTTTCCCAAGCCCCAAAGCGGTGTTCCACTGTGATCAGCACCTCCATGAATGCCCAAGCAATCTTGTGTCATAGCTACTACATGTGGCAAGATCAATGTTGAACTCCTCTTGCCTTTGTAGTTTAAGGAATAACTCCACTGCCACTCGTAATGTGTTAGTGACAGCAAACAGCATATTGGTCAACAGTGCGGGATCCATTCCCGCAGACCGAAGAGCCAGAGCACGCAGTACACAAACCATTGAAAGATGGTGCCAAATGCAGATGGAAGCACAGGGATTGCTGGGATGCAAAGCAATGCATCATGGGGCATTGGGACAGGACCCAGGATGCCCCATGACCCCCTCCGCCTTCCCACAATTCTTAGCGGTAGAAGAGGAAGAGGTGCTCTGAGAGGTAGCTGCCCAGAGTGCACCGCTCTGAATACCAATGCAAGTGCTGCAAGTGTGAACATGCTATTGCATAGGCAGCTGACAGTGTGAACACACAACAGCGGTTTCCCTTCAGCGCTCTCTGAGCGGTGATGTAACTGCCGGCAATGTAACTCTGCGAAGGTAGACATACTCTGAGAAACCAGTGTATAGCTTCTTTTCAGGGAGCAGGGCTGGCATAGTCTCCACTGCACTCCAGGCCAGGAACTAGGGCGGGACCTCTTCCAACATACTTATTGCCTGGGCTGGAACGTCTTTTCTTCAATAACACTGCTGCCTGGAGACATGAAACCTGACTGCTCTAATAATTTTTCGGAGCCCACAGCAAAAGAATGTATAAAGAAGCTTATATCATTTAAACCTACAGGAACTCTCATGAGAAGGAAAGTAGAAATGGTTCAAAGAATTGTCCTTTTCCAGTGGAAAAACTAAAACGAGGGTTAGATGCTAGGAGAGTGATACAAGCTCATTTATTTATTATGCATGCAAGTAGGACTATTACTTTAACTTGAAAAGGGCATTAGAATGTCCATTTTCAAAAGAGAGGCAAATCCAATTCTTTTCACTCACACCAGCTTTTCACCAGTTTAACTCTACTGAAGTCATTGGAGTTGCTCCTGATTTTTCAAATGTAAGAAGATTTTGGACACAAAGTGTTCCTGATTCCTATGGCGAAAAAAACTTTGAATGCTGGTACTGTTGATTATTTGCTCCTAAAGACCTCCCCTTCCCCCCCTCAAGATATCCCTTCCTAGATCATTACTGCTCAGGTTTCTAGCCAAGGTAAATCATGAAACATCAAAATTAACCTTTTAGATAGGAAAACAATATACTGTATTTTGCTTCCTCATTTGTGTCTTTTGCAGCCAGTATCTGGAGATGAAAAATCTCAAGTGCCTTTTGTTATAACAACAATCATTTCCTGTCTCAGATATATTTCATTTTGGGAATTCTCTCGATACTCAGATATCTGGTTAAATAAACCACATAATTTTTAATTGACAATATCCCAATGTTAATTTTTTTAACCTCAATGAAGGTGATAAAATACATTTTCCCTGATGATATGTCTACAATTGCTACAGCTCCCACATGTAGGTGACCAGATGTCCTGTTTTTAAAGGGACAATCCTGTTTTGTGGTACTTTTTTTTATATAGGCACCTATTACCCCCCCTCCCCCGTCCCATTTTTTCACAGTTGCTATCTGGTCACCCTACCCACATGGGAAACTGCTGTACCTGGTTATTATATAGATAAAAATAGTCTTCCTGGAATATGCCTTCCCAAGCCATAGTAGAATGAACTTATCTCCAAGCTCTCTCCAGGCTGCATTAGAAGCTCCTGTAGGAACACAGTGGGTAGGTAAGTTGGTAGGTGGTTTTCAAGGAGTCAGCCAGTGCAGTAGAAGTATGTTTGCAATAGGGGAATTGGGGAAGGAGAGGAGAGGAGAAGAGAAGAGAAGGAGTGCAACAGTGCAAGGTTAAATCTGGAGTCAGCCAACTTTCCCTAGCCCTTGCTGCTCTTGTCATTTACCCCAAGACTTGCCCTACCCCCCAGCTTGGGAAACACTATGCTAATAGTTCTTCTGTAAAACCCTGAAAAGTTAAAAATTAAAATACTATTTAAAGTGTTGCAGTTTACTAAGAACCTGATCCTGCAAAGACTTTTGCATGTACTGTAATGAGACTACTCACAATGCATAAAGTTAATATCATGGATGGCGGGTATCATAGGCTAGGGCAGGCTAAATCTCCCCTGACCCTAGGATTGCCAGGCGTCCGGTTTTTGACCAGAATGCCTGGTCAAAAAGGGACCCTAGTGGCTCTTGTCGGCACTGCCGACTGGGCCATTAAACAGTTGATGATGCAACAGAGGCCCGGGGCTAAGACAGACTCCCTGCCTGCCCTAGCTCTGTGAGGCTGCCGGAAGTGGTTGCCAGGTCCCTGCAGCCCTAGGCGCTGGGGTGGCTGAGGACTGGGAGGCTCCGTGCGCTGCCTTCTCCTGAGTACCGATTCTGCAGCTCCCATTGGCTGGGAACCACGATCAATGGGAGTTGCATGGGGTGGTGCCGGCAGGCACAAAGGCAGCGCGCACCACACTGAGCCGCCTGGCCACCCATGTGCCTAGAAACTGCAGGGGTCTGGTAGCCGCTTCCTCAGAGCCATGGTCAGAACCATCAGGACCCCGCACTCCCTCCCACACCCCAACCGCCTGCCCCAGCCCGAAGTCCCCTTCTACACCCCAAACCCCTCATCCCTGGTCCCACCCCAGAGCCCACACCTCCAGCTGGAGCCTGCATCCCCAGCTGGAGCCTGCACCCCATCCCGCACCCCAATTCCCTGGCCTAGTCCTTAGCCCCCTTGTGCACCCCAAACTCCCATCCCCGGCCCCACCCAGAGCCCACACCCCCATCTGGAGCCCACATCCCAACCCCCTGGCCCCGCCCAGATCCCACTTCTGCAACCCAAACCCCTCATTCCTGGCCCCACCCCAGAGCCCACACCCACAGTTGGAGCCCACACCCCAACCCCCTGACCCAGCCCAGAGTCCCCTCCTGCACCCCACACTCCTCATCCATGGCCCCAGTCAGAGCCCTCACCCCCACACACCCCAACCCCCTGGCCCAGCCCAGATCCCCCTCCTGCAGCCCAAACTCCTCATCCCTGGCCCCAGCCCCAACTGGAGCCCTCAACCCCTGCCTGGCCCCACCCCAGAGACCACACCCCCAGACAGAGCCCACATCCCCTCCCGCACTCTGATCCTCTTGGCTGCAGCCCAGAGCCCCCTCCTTCACCCCAAACCCCTCATCCTCAGCCCCACCACCAGACGAAGCCCTCACCCCCCTGCACCTCAACCATCTGCCCCAGCACGGAGCCCCCTCCACATCCCAAATCCCTCATTCCCTGCCCCACCCCAGAGCCCACAACCCCAGCCGGAGCCCACACTCCCTCCCGCACCCCAACCCCGTGCCCAAGCCTGGTGAAAGTGAATGAGGGTGGGGAAGAGCAAGCAATGGAGGGAGAGGGATCTAGTGAGTGGGGAGTGGGGCCTCAGAGAAAGGGCAGGGCAGGGGTATTTGGTATTGTGTGATTAGAAAGTTGGCAACCCTACCTGACCCAGGATGTGGCCCCTCCCATGTTGCACGCTGAGGCCCCACCCTCCCTCTCTACCTGAAGCTCTCAGGGCACCAGGGGCTCATCTCCTGCAGGCAGGATCCCCTGAGATCGGGCCCACTAGTGGCCCAGAGCAGCACTGTGGCCAGCAGAGGGAGGGAGTTGGCCAGCCACTCAGCCTGGCACTGGGAGGGGCGGGGAGGACTAGCAGCTTGGCCCAGCGATGGGGGGGTAAGCAGGGGTGGGCATCGGGTGGAGACTCCTTTGGCCAAGGGGCGGGGGGTGCTCGGGGCTCCAGCAGGCGGGGGGCAGGGCTGCCCGTGTTTAATATATTTGTAAGGCTTAACAGGACTGAGGTCTTCAGGTATGTCTGCACTGCAAATGAAGGTGTAATGGTAGCACACAGATATAGCAATGCTAACTTTAATCTAACGAGTGCGGGTAACAGTAGTGAAGATGCAGTGGCCAGCAAGGGCCAGCAATTCAAGTACCCACCTGCTGGGCTTGTATGGAGACAGCTAACTTACGCTGAAGCCTGTGCTGCTGCATCTTCACTAATGTTGTTAACTGTGCTAGCTAGATTAAAGTTAGCATGGGTATGTCTACCTGTCTATAACTACAAGTTCTACTCCTGGGGGAATTCTGAGCCACTGCACATGGGCAGAATTCATGTCCCCTGCAGATTTCTTTGCTTCCTCACAGAAAAATGACTTTCTGACAGGGAAGCAAAGGGAAGCTGCAAAAGCAATCATGCATCACTCCCTAGCAATACAGATACATCGTTTCAGGCACCTGGAACAGCCGGCAGAGAAGTCAATCACCACGGGGCTGCGGACACGTAAGCCAGTGGCTCCTATTCTGAGCTGGGATCAGCTGCTAGTCCCGGCTGGGCTGGAGGCAGGAGAGGACGGGACCTCCTCTTTCCCTGCAAGGAGTGACTGGGGCTGTATCAGACACACATCCAGAAACATCCTCCACCTGCAGGAAGCTCAGCATCCTCCACTCCCCTTCCTGACCCCATCACTCCGCAGCTCCGGGGGGGAGGGGTCATTGTATCCAGACCTTCCATACCCAGACACCTCTGTCAAGCCTAACCCTGTATACCCATATGTAGCACTCCATACCTGAGCCCCACCCAACTGAATCTCAACTCCTGCATCTGGAGCCCCCCTGCACCAGACCTCCTGACTCTGGACCCCCACCCCTGCACCACAGACCACTCCCCACTGAGCTCCCTGCACTCAAACTCCCACCCTGACGAGCTCCATCCCTCCCACACCACCCTGAGTCCCCAGACACCCACACCACTGATCCCCAACCAGCTGTGCCCAGATCTCCACCTCACCAAGCTCCACTCCCCCAGCACCCAGATCCCTCCACTGAGCCCCAATCACCTTCACCTGGAAGCCCCTGCAGAGTTCCATTGCCCCTGCACCTGGAACCCCCCCTCCAACAAGCCTCTGTGCATCCAGATTTCCCCACACCTTGGCCCACCAATGAGCTGCATGCACCCAGATTGTCCCACACAGAACCCTCTCATCCCACAGCTGTATCCCCCCACACTGAGCCCCTTCACATTTGGATCCTGCCTGGTTGAGCCTGCCTGCCACACACCTGGTATGCCTGGTGCAGAGGGGCAGGCCCAGGCCTTGTGCTGTGTTAGGGTCAGATGCAGCCTCACGGCTAAATCATGTCCCAAGGGTGGGAATGGGGGGTCTTCAGGGTGATCTCCCACCTTTGTGGAGCCAGTGGCCTATGCTCCCCACTGCAATGCTGGAGCCTCTGCATTTATTGATTGACAAATAAAAATTGCAAAAGTTTGCAAAATGTTAAAATATTGTACTCAGAATTTTAAATTTTTTAGGGGAGAATGCCCTCAGGTGTAAACTTCATTTGAGATATAGACATATTGTTAGATGGTAAATTCACAGAATAGGGATCTGTCTTTTTATGTGTTCCTTTTATGAACACCTACAGTACTGTAAAATATAACAAATATTGACATAGGTCAAGGTGTAGGTGGTAACCCAAACTAGGACTGGTTTCAGAGTAGCAGCCGTGTTAGTCTGTATTCGCAAAAAGAAAAGGAGTACTTGTGGCACCTTAGAGACTAACTAGGACTGTTTCATTTTTAATAGCTTTATTCCATGTATTCAATCTGGTGAGGAACTAGAAGTCCCAATGTACATACAAACAGAACCAAATAATGATGTTTGGGTCTCCTGACACAGAAGCAATTTTTCTGTCTGGCACAAATGCTGATGCTGTGCTAATTTATTTAGATTTCTAAAAAACCACACATATTCCCATTGCCCAAGCCTCTGGGCACATTTACAATACTGAATGATTTTTTACATTTAAGGAGATAAATCATGAAGCATACGTCATCTGGGGATAAAAGCTATTTGCAGTTAACATGTTGGTTTATCTTCCTTAATATAATTATCATTAATGAAAAATGAAAATACAGATTTTGTTTAGATTGATACTTTGGAACAGCTATTCATATGCACACTGTACTATATAAAACAGTATGCATATCTGGACTAAAGCAGTTTCTCAGGCCAACAACCTATCTACTGAAACATGCATTAATAAACATTTACAAATAAATAATGTATTCCCCTTTTATAGTATCTCAAGGATCTCAAAGTGCTTTACAAAGATGAGCAGTTATTAACTTCTCCAGATGGAGAAAATGCAGCACCGAGAGTCTAAGTGACATGCCCAGAGTCACAAAGCAAGCTAATTTAAGAACTGGGAATAGAACTCAGGAATCCTACTTTTCCAGTTCCCTAACCTAACTTGCCTCCATTGTGACATAATTGTTAAATGATATTTTTATTGATAACTAGTGACTTATTTTAGCACTAATACTGCATTTTACATGTTGGAGTATTTCCTCCCTAAAAAAGTAAAAATTAATGTTGTATGGTTACTTTTGTACATAAATGTTAATTTTTTAAAAAGTCTATCTGCTGGGTATTAAAAAAACATATTATTTATAATTAAAACAACTATTTGCAAACATTCCCCTCCACTGTTCTTTCAACTGTACTAAATACTACATTGAATCAATTAAAACAAATGTGGCCACCCCTGCCCATAGTATAGTATCAGAATGAGCAGTCAGTGTGTTGATTACAGGGCAAATACAAACACATAATTTTTACACTTCTCCCTTTTTAACATTTTCCATCAAATGTACTGTATTTTTGCCCTGGAATCAAGACATTGGAAATTGACTGCTCATTCTGATAGTATACTATGGGCAGGGGTGGTCACATTTGTTTTAATTGATGCAATGTAGTATTTAGTACAGCTGAGAGAACAGTGGAAGGGAATTTTTGCAAATAGTTGTTTTAGTTATAAACAATATTTTGATTTGATTATGTTAGTGTTTTGTAAGCACTTGAGTACACAGTACAGTAGAGACTGAACAGTCTCGTTCTTTTTAATCTCTCATTATATGCAAGCTGTTCCATACCTGTAATCATTTTTGTTGCCCTTCTCTGTACCTTTTCCATTCTAATACATCTTCTTTGAGATTGGATGACCAGAACTGCATGCAGTATTCATGGTGTTGACATACCATGGGTTTATACAGTGGCATTATGATATTTTCTGTCTTATTATCTGTCCCTTTCCCAATGATTCCTAACATTCTGTTAGCTTTTTTGATGGCTGCTGTACATATAGTAGATGTTTTCAGAGAACTATCCATAATGATTTCAAGTTCTTTTTCTTGAGTGGTACCAGCTAATTTAGACCCCATCATTTTGTATGTATAGTTGGGATTATGTTTTCTAATGTGCATTACTTTGCACTTATCAACATTGAATTTCATCTGCCATTTTGTTGCTCAGTCACCCAGTTTTGTGATATCCCTTTGTAACTCTTCGCAGTCTGCTTTGGATTTAACTATCTTGAGTAGCTTTTTATCATCTGCAAATTTTGCCACCTCATTGTTTACCCCTTTATCCAGATCATTTATGAATATGATGAATAGTACTGGTACCAGTACAGACCACTGGAGGGACACCACTATTTACCTCTCTCCATTTTGAAAACTGACCAATTATTCCTACCCTTCATTTCCTATCTTTTAACCAGTTACTGATCCATGAGAGGACCTTACCTCTTATCCCATGACTGCTTACTTCGTTTAAGAACTTTGATGAGGGACCTCATCAAAGGCTTTTTGAGACTCTAAGTATACTGTATCCATTGGATCACCCTTGTCTACAGTGAATTCTAATAAATTCTAATAGATTGATGAGGCATTATTTCCCTTTACAAAAGCCATGTTGTCTCTTCCTCAACAAATCGTGTTCATCTATATGTCTAATAATTCTGTTTTTTACTATAATTTCAACCAGTGTGTCTGGTACTGAAGTTAGGATTGCTGACCTGTAATTGCCCTGATTGCCTCTGGAACCTTTTTAAAAAATTGGCTTCTTATTAGTTATCTTCCAGTCATCTGGTACAGAAGCTGATTTAAATGGAAGGTTACATACCACAGTTAGTAGTTCCGCAATTTCATATTTGAATTCCATTACAACTCTTGGTCGAATACCATGTGGTCCTTGTGACTTATTACTGTTTAATTTATCAGTTTGTTCCCTAGCCTTCTCTTATGGCACCTCAATATGGGACAGTTCCTCAAATTTGACACCTAAAAAGAATGGCTCGGGGTGGGAATCTCCCTCACATCTTCTGTAGTGAAGGCTGATGCAGAGAATTCACTTAGCTTCTCTGAAATTGCCTTGTCTTGCTTGAGTGCTTCTTTAACACCTCAATCATCTGGTGGCTCCACTGATTGATTGGCTGGCTTCCTGCTTTTGATGTACTGAAAAAATTTCTTGCTGTTAGTTTTTGTGTCTTTTGCTCGTTGCATTTTTTTGTCTTTTGCTAATGGCATTTCTTAACTTTTGAGTGCTTGACTTTTTAACCTTAACATTTTGTTAAAAGAGTCATTTTGTATTTAATTTCCTACATTTTTAAAAAGCAAAGTGAAAAAACAAAAACTCCATTATGGGGAAACATATTGATCTCCATATGGATCATCAGTATGATTGGGAATTTTATATCTATAGCACAGATCTCTGCAACTTGAGCTAACACAGTAACTAATAGTAGTAGTAGTAGTAGGCAGTTATGCTCTATGTGGATTCAATTTCAGATTCTGGAAGAGAGTGTTCTTTATTGGTTATAGACTCTTCGGCTTTGTCCTCTTAGATTGTCTCTGTGTTCCTCTGCTCCTAGCCCCTCCACAACTCCTGCCCTCATCATTCTCTGGTCCTATCCACCTGTCCACCACCACCGCAGCTTCTCTCCCTATCCTCCTCTTCTGCTACCCACTACCATCCTGCTTCCTGTACCTGTCATCTCTGCTCCTATACTCCACCACACCATATTCCTATCACTTCCACTTTACCTTGGTTCCCCCTTCTTCTGCTGCTGTTTTGCATTTGGGTCAGGCTGCTTCTCCTCCTCTTGATGCCTAAGATCCAGCATGGAAACATAGAAAGTGCAGGTGACATGGTTTCCCTACTCTCAGTTCTGATACCTGGTGCTTCAGTACCCCCCAATAGCTATGAAGAACAGAAAAAGTCCTAGTCAGACCTTGCAAACATGGAATGGAGAATGGTCAGTCCAGTCAGCACATAGGAGCCAGATGTGAGGGGATGGAGTATGCTCAGTGCAGATAGAAAATGTGAAGAATAATGCTGCCAGACTCCAACAAACCTCTACTGAGTATGTGCAACCTTCAATTTTGCAGAAACATATAACTTGGCCAAATTTGGTTGGATTTTCCCCGGGGAAGCCAAAAGCACCTCCTTGACACTAGCACCTCCCTTGCAAAATTTCAAGTCCCTGCACCAAAACATGGGAAACACTAGATCTTTTCTGTGAAACGATTATAAGAATTTTTTAACATGGGCAAAGCAATTTTCCCTTAACCTCATTCTTAGAAACAGCTGAACCATTTTAGCTCAAACTTTCCAAAAGTGTTTAGTCCACAGCAGATACCCATCATGGAAAATTTCAGCCCAAAGAGTTTAAGTTTGGCAATGTTATAAACAATTGAAAACAGAGTCCTATAATGGAAAGTGTTAGGCAAAGTATAAGTGTTACTTACTTTTCTGTAAGTATACACATAGCTCCATGCTCCACCCATAAAAATAATAAACAACAAACAAACAAAAATACAGTAGCAGCAACTGTGAAATCAGAGACAGAACTGTACAGTAGTATAGATTAGTATAGGGCTTTTAACAACTTTGGGTTAAACCATTTCTACTGATGCCAGTCAGTTACCTTGAAAGGAGGCAGACTTCTTCCTGCAGTCTTCAAGTACGCTAGATCTCTGATACCCCATCTGCCAGCAAAGCATCTATCTTCCAGACAGTGAAAGAAGGTAAAGACAGGAACAATTATTTTCTCAAGCTTATTATGTTTTTGGATAGTAACTACTGTGTTCTTGTTCAAATTAATATTGTCGGCTGTATACTCTGTAAGTAACTGGAATTGTCATTGTTAATGTATGAGACAGACTGGCAGTGGTGTTATAAAACATCAGAGAAGGTTCCATGGCAGCTGGAGACAAAAAACTGTCAGGAAGCCATGAAAGAAGCTGGTGTCAGAAGCTCGTAAGGAAAAGATTTGAGTGAGAAAAAATATTCCGTAACCCAACACACCTACTGCTGTTGCTACCCAGGTTTATTAATTGTTTCGATAGCAGTAACAGCTAAATATCCCAATCATTAATAGGGATCTCACTGCATTTGGCACTGTAAACAGTGCAAAGACAGTACCTGCCCCAAAGAGCTTACAATTTGAGGGATGTCACCCAGTCCTACTCTTGCTATCACATGGAAGAGCACATAAGCACCTTTTTCTACTGTTTTGTCATAAGGGACTCTAATGGTACAGCTCTCCTTAGACAGGACCTAAAGATGAAGAGGGAAAACGGAAAGAGTAAGGAAATCAGAGAGAGAATCTACTGCCACGTAACTTTTAGAGTCATAGTAACTTTTTTAAAGACCAGTATTAAAAGGCTGCTGGTGATAGAGTCACTTAATCTGATTTGAACTGTCCCGCAAGATCAACATTCCGGTCAGCTGTAAAGAGCCCTATTTAGAGAGCTTCTGGGGTTGTGATAGACAAAATAAGTGGATTTTGTTGCCATTAGCTGATTTGTCCTCTAGCCCCAAAGTTTAATGCTTTACAAGTAGTTCATGTGTTCATGTATCCTCTCAGTTGATTTTGCCCTTTCACTGTATAGTATAAATAGTGCCACAATGCAAGAATAGCTGGATGTGTCTACTGACATGATTCTCTTTGAAATAGTTAATAGTGACATTTACATTCTCCTTATTCAGCTTCTGAATTAACACTTAATTGAGCCAAGTGAATATGTGTCACTTCTGAGTCACTGCTTCAGTTTTTCCACAGAACCAGTAAGACACTACTGTGAGGAGAACTATATAATTTAACCATAAAAGCTAGAAAATTAATTTTCTTGTTTTAACTTAAAGTGAAAATTTAATTTCGGTGCAAGCTGCTAAATCACCACCAAATTGCCAAACTGTGTACTATTATATGCTTATTCAATAACGTAGGCAGGAATATTTTTTTGTAAGTTTATAAACAGAATTGAGTGCAAACAAGTTACAAATAAACAACTGTTTATTTATGTATAGCGATATATAGGACCAGTCCAAGGAATCAACTATATTTTTCTTTTCCAGGTACTGTACTGTCTATATAGGGCCCTATCTCCACTTCCCTCTCCCAACTGTTGTAAACCATACCAATGGGCTGGTATCATTCTATAAATGATCTGTACTCCTGTTTAGCTTCTTCTCTAAACAAACACAGTTCTTGGTACAGCAAATCACTTAACGTTTAATTATTATAACAGGGAACAGGAAAAGAAGAGAACTGATACAGGGGAAGGGATAAAAAAGTTAGAAGAGAGTTTCCATTCTCTTATCTAGCCTGTCACAATGACATTACAAAGGAAGGTCAAGCCACTAATGGGAAGAAAGGTAGAACAAAATTTTACTTTTTGGATATCTCTGACAAAATTTGTTTTAGACCCCTGCTTTTACCTGATCAATAGAGAGAGGAAAACATATTTGGTAGGTTCTGTTAAACATTTTGTTCTGGAATTATAGAGGTTTGGACTTTTGGAAGCAAGTAATTTGGACTGGGGTGCTTTCAAGCACAAGCAAAGCAATTGGCTGCTTGAGCTTCTGTTTTTATTCAAATTCTATACTCTCAGACTGGCCCTTTTTCTTTATCTGGTTGTGGAACTAGGGCAGTGGTTTTCAACCTTTCTTCATTTGTGGATCCCTAATACAGTTCAAATGGAGGTGCAGACACCTTTAGAAATCTTGGACATAGTTTGCGGATCCCCAGGGGACCACAGACCACAGGTTGAAAACCACTGATCTAGAGAATGGGGCATTTCATAGCCTGTTACGTCCGTCCAGCAAATTAGGGCCCTACAAATAAGGGTAGCCCTTACCCTATTGAATATGAATCAAAGGACAGAGTGCAGAAGGTCCAGAATAAATGTAGTTTACTTCATGGTAGCAGAAATAAAAGAATTTTTTCATAGATATCATGACCACATATGTATTATGTATAATCAATGCTGGTAATGTGTTGGATTTATAGAAAGAATAATAGTCTATGCCCTGAATGCTGGATTGTATTGTAGAACAGAGAGACAGATAAAAAGAAGTGAGTCTTTAGAAGTGATTTGAATGAGGAGACTGTAGGGTCTGCTGTATTGAAGTTGGGGTGTCATTCTATGTAAGGGGCAGCTTTGAAGAAGTCATGAAGGTGGGAGAGGGAAACAAATAGAGCAGTGAGATTGTTGCCATGGGTGTAGTGAAGGAGACTTGTAGTGTAGTGAAGTCAGGATAAGAACTAAACTGGACATTGAGAATAGTAGGGCCTTCAAGGAGAGGATGGTAAGGAGATCGATATACAGAGAGCTGGGGGAAATAAGTGATTTCCCAGTTCAGTCAGCAAACTGAAAAATCAGAAAAAATATTTGGTTCAGTTCACAAAATATTTGGAATTTGTCAGAAAATCAGAAAAGTCTGTTTCAGGTTGTACGTATGTCTCCCCTCCCTCAGGTAATCATCCTCATCATCAGGCTATTAGCTGTTCTGAGGTGAATTGCTCTCAGCATCTCCTAGAGAAGCTATTCCACTTTGTATAAATACATATTTCATTGGCCCAAAGAGAGAGGCAGGAGATGTGGATTCAAATCTCTCCTCTGAATCAGGGACAGAAGATTTGAATCCACATCTCCTACCTCTGAGGTTTCAGAGTAGCAGCCGTGTTAGTCTGTATTCGCAAAAAGAAAAGCAGTACTTGTGGCACCTTAGAGACTAACAAATTTATTAGAGCATAAGCTTTCGTGAGCTACAGCTCACTTCATCGGATGCATCCGATGAAGTGAGCTGTAGCTCACGAAAGTTTATACTCTAATAAATTTGTTAGTCTCTAAGGTGCCACAAGTACTGCTTTTCTTTTTACCTCTGAGGTGAATGTCTTAATCACCAGGAAATGGAATCATTCTCATTCTCTTGCTCTCTATCTCTTTGGCCCATTGAATATATATGTATTTATACAAAGTGGAACAACTTAAACAGGAGTGACTGAGAACAGAATAGCCTATAGCTTGGTGATTAGGAGGGGGATAGCCCTGCTATAGAATGGGGATTCATTCTTGCCTATGTCTCTAATATGCCAGGCAAGAGGCCTAACTGTTGGGCTAATGTTATAAGAGGGTCAGATACACTCACGCGCACTCTCTTTTCTGAAGATGGCCCTGAAAATCTTTTTCTCAGTTGAAACTAATTAGATCAATTCACAATGGTTTCAGGTTTACTGAAACTGCATTTTTTGGGGGAATAAACTATTCACCTGAAAACTTTTGCCAGCTGTATGTATACAGAAGATTTGAATCCACATCTTTGTCCTCTGCGTTCAGGGTTATTTCAGTAAGGAAAAAGTCCAGAGAATGATGTGGAAAAGTTGAATCAGTGTTCTTCCAGGTTCTCTCTGGGATACTGTTATTTTTTACAGTAAATAGGAAAAGGGGCCAATTTTGTCTGTGACCATTATTACTGCTTTTTACTCTTATTTGCACTGAAGAGCCAGAACAAGAGAATGTGTACTGAATTCTGTTTCTTCATGTGCCTCTCTCTATCTAGGTACTTATTTAGGATCATTGCCACAGTATCTGAAAACTTTGCAGTCTTTAAAGTATTTATTCTCAGAGTAGTCCTGTGAGGTAGGGAAGTACTATAATCCTCATTTTTACAGATGGAGAGCTGAGACACAGCTCAGGTTTATACTACAGGGACTATAGCAGCATAACCCTGTAATTTTAATAGAAATGTAAAGCAACATATGAGAGTGTTCTGCAAAGCCTCATCACTGGCCTCAGTCAGTATGCACCTGGATTTGGCTGGTGTTTGGGTAACAGCAGCTCCTTGCTGCCTCCTGCAGCTTGTGTGGGTAGGGCAGTACTGCTGATTATCACCACCCAGGACAAGTATCCAATTTACGGTAGTTGGCTCGTCGGTTTCTCTGAAGTTGTAGCATCAGGAGCTGTTTTCTGCCATAAATTAACTCCAGGGGTGGTGTTGGAGCAATGGGAGCAGAAAAATTGCTGCATGTATAGTAGGGTATGTGTGATTATTTTCCTCTTTTCAAACTTCAGTATTTGAATGTTTTGAGTCACGTCCCTTTACAACAAGAAGAGGGGATGTTAGAATCAGAACGATCTCTGGAAGTTGGGAATAACAGCAGGGGCACTGGAACAATTTTTATAGAGGGGATGCTGAATGCCACTGAACAAAACCGTAAACCCCGAATGTGATGAAAGCTGTGCATTCAGCTGCTATTATTACATCAAGCCTGGAGGTGGGGTCACACTCCTAGCACTCAAGTTCCAGCACCCCTCTATAGGAGGAACCAGCAGCTAACCCTCATGAAAAGAGGTACTGTAAGGGCCCCCTCTGGAGGAAAATGAAAGGTACTGCTGTTGAGTTACCAAGCAGTAAGACGTAGCTAAGTAAACTAGCCGTGGATGTTTTATTTTGTTTGTGTGTTAACCCCTACAAGAAAATTAACACTGGTAGAGGAGAGGAGAAAAAATAAAGGGATTTCTTTAAAAGCGTTAACTTCTGAAATAACTTAGGCTTCCTCACAGCATCCACCTCACCATTTTTCAGTCTCCAAACATCTGTCCATAGCTGACAGGCATCCTGACATCAGATGGAGGGGATAAGTACCCTTCCCTGCTCCAGGAATGAGGAGCAAGAGATAGACTTTATTGTAAACAGGGAATGGCAAGAAGATTCAGAAGTCAACAGTTAGACTGGAGAATCTACAACTCTTACACTTGTATGTAAATTTAAATTGCAGTTATGTATAGAGATTTATATATGTCTAGCACTTCACACAACAAATAAAGATAAATGCAGATTGCCTGACCATAAAAATCTTATAATCTAGGTAAAGACCACCACAATAGAAAGAGGACTGGGAAAAGGGGCAGTATAAAGAAAAGGAAAATAATCTTATGTGGTCACATGGGAAATTTATTTTAATTATTATTGACATATCATATGTGTTCAGCTTGCAAGTAAAAATGATTTCCTAAACTGCCAGTGCAACAAATTTTCTCTGAGCCCTGAAAGTCTAGCTGGGTTCTTTACTTTTGGTAAATTATCACCAGCAATAAAGATTTGTCAGGCAAAACGTTACCCTCTTTTATACCTGTGCAGTGCTGTTTTTGTTTTCAAGAATGGTGGAACAGGCATAACCCAGGGCAGACAGAGTTGCAAAGATGTAAAAAAAGCCAGGATTTGGCCTGGCCCTGGCAACTGGATTAAACTAACAATTCTGGCAATGAAGGATCCAGTTTACTCTTGTAGGCTTTATTTAGACTATAATAACAAATTGTGTTAGCTAGAATATTTTAACATATTTTAAAACTTCAGTGAAGATCACACATATTGTATTTTAATGTTAGATAGCTGAGGAGAGTCCTAGGAAACCTGTCTACACTATGGTATCACGTTAACTAATGACAATAAAAAAAACTTTATTTTTAGTCTAGACAAAGCCCTTTGTATTAGCAGACTTGTTGAGTGAAGTGTTGTCCCTTTTTAAAAAAACATAACTGCAGTTTAAACTTGTTAGTTTTGTCTTCTGATATTCTGGCTCTCCTCTTTCATAGTGTTTACCTGGGAGATGGAACTACACCATATTTGTGCTCACTTTCCTTCCAATCAAGTGATGCACTCATTGGAGCTGCTCAGCTCTCCTTGTCTCCCCCTCCCAAGATTAAACACATTTATTCATGACTGCTCAATAAGTAGTTTATAATTCCTGCTAATTTTAGGAAATATTTCTTTTGCACGGTGGAATAGACTGTCTCTCTCTCCCATCTGTCACATTGATTGTACAGGTTTCAGAGTAGCAGCCGTGTTAGTCTGTATTCGCAAAAAGAACAGGAGTACTTGTGGCACCTTAGAGACTAACAAATTTATTAGAGCATAAGCTTTTGTGAGCTGTACAGCTGTACAGCTCACAAAAGCTTATGCTCTAATAAATTTGTTAGTCTCTAAGGTGCCACAAGTACTCCTTTTCTTTTTATTGATTGTACAGTTCTCTCTGCATTTGGACGGTGCATTGTCCCTCTGTTTCCACCTCTTGCATATGGGCCTTGCTTTCCGTATTTGGTGAGAATCCAAGTCACTATAGTGAGGTATTCGGCTAGTTCAAGAATTCCGTGCTAGGATCTGTAATAGTGTAGCTTGTTGCTTTTCCTCGTGATTCATAGGTTGGTGTCCTAGCTGTTGGGGTGTCATCTTCTTTGCTTTTTCCTTAGGGGATGGGTGTTTCGCTTCCCTTGCGGGAAGTTAGCGTTATTGCGCCCAGTCAATGAATACGTATTATGGAGCTGGATCACGCTTTCGTTCGGGTTTACTTTTTAGCTCTCTAGTGCTTGGCAGGGGGAAGCAGGGTTTGCTGTGATGGCAGCAGGAGTTTAGTTTTCTGTACGTTGCTTAGATGGGGGGAATCCGAGCCGGCTCCGCTCCGCAGCCTTTATAGCTGAGTTGCTCCGCAGCCCCCCGGTGCTGGTTTGCACAGCGATATGCGGGGGTCTCGCCCCTTTGAGGGGGCAACTGCCTGGCTGTGGAAGTTGTTTCTGTGCGAGTCCGGCTGGCTCTCCCTCCGCCTGCCCGCGCCTGTGCGGGGCTCTGCCCGCGCCGGCCGGCAGGGGGCGCTGCTGCTCCGCCCTGCTGCCCGCTCGCCTCTCTCGGCGGTTCCATTGGAACCGCCGGAGACAACTTGGCGCCATTTTGAAGTCTACAGGCAGAGCGGGGCGATCTGCGGAAGGGGAGGCGGCCAGAGGCGATTGGCTGCGGCTACGGCGGCGGCTCCTCTCCGAGCCCAGAGCAGCGGCAGCGCGGAGCGGACCCGCCTGGCAGTAAGGAAAGGCGGTGGCTGCTGCAGGGGAGGTAAGGAGCCCGGCAACGCGGCCGTGCACCCCCAACCGCCCCCACGCTGTTTCCTTTTCCTTTCTCCCCCGCTGCAGTCGGGCCGGAGCGGCGCCAGCCCGGACCATGCTGCACGGCCAGTGTGTGGGGGCGCCCCCCCCCCCACCCGCTAGTGGCTCCCCTCCCCCCGCCGCCGCCCCTGCTCGATCTCCAGCCTCTACACACTGAACTTGGCGCCCCCTTCCTGGTTGGGGGGGGTCGCAGCGAGGGGGTGACCTTGGTGGGGCTTTGCCCCCTCCCCCGGAGTTGGTGGCTGGTGCTGTGGGTCGCCCCCCGCCCTTTCCCCGGGTGGCCTGGGCTCTTGCTGTTTCCCTGGCGGGCGGCGTCGCTCCCTCAATGTGCTGCTGGCTGGTGGCTCCTTGTGGCGGAGCCGTGCCGAGGGGGTTAACAATTGAGTCCCCTGGCGCTGGCTGTCCTCTCGCTGCCCCGGGCAGCTGGCCTAGCCCCCGCTTAGCGGCACCCCGGGTTCCCGCAGCCCCTTCGTGCTGCTGCTCTGGGTCGAGGGGGGGGGGGAAGAGACCCCATCTCGCTCCCTTCAATTCTCTCCACCCCCAGTGATCGGAGGCTGCTCAGCTAGGCGGAGATGGTGACTGAGGACGACCTGGATTTGCCGGGTCACTATTTGCAGCAAGCTCGTTCTCTCATGTTGGTTTTTTTTTTTTTTTTTTTACCACATTTTGTTGTGTGTGGGGGGGGAGAGATGGATATTTGGTTACTACATCTGAAATTTTACACTTGAATTACCAGGTGAAGGACATTTTGTGTTTAAAATATGTATTGTTTGAGTCTCTGGTCGAGGAATCTAAATCTGTAACTTCACGCTGCTGCTAATAACTCCCTATCTGTTCTTCAAAACAAATCAACAATAAATGATGGGGTACAAAACTGAAAATTGAACTGCAGTAACTGAGCGCTTACAGGACAGGATTTTACTCTAAAAGAAATAATGATATTCTGAGTTGCATAGGTATTGACTTTTAAATGGTTATCTATTGATAACTATTTCTTGTCAAGTGTGTTATATTAACTCTAGTTTAACACAGTTACTGAATGCCACACAAGCCTTTATTTGATTTCAACACTTTATGAAGCGATGGGGAGGCACTTTCGCCAAGGTCAGTGTCTCTTCATTAACTGTGAAATAAATAACAAACAAGGTAGAAAATTTTAAACATTGAGGATATTTAAAGTGGAATACATCTCAAATCTTTGATTTCGGGGGGGGGGGGGTAATGCAGTGACATACATTTTCACATTGCTTCCTTGCAAACCAATTAAGTTATAGTCTTTCTGAAAACAACAGCAGGTTCTAATCTATTTGATCAAAGTTGGTGTAGTGCATTTCATGTGTAAAATACTATGCAAGTTCTGTGTATTCTGTTTTAAATTACTGTGGAGAACAGTTTAAAAACCTTGAATTTTTTTTTGAACAGCACTAATTGTGTTTAGCTAATCGAGGTAGAATTTAATTAGGAGTTGAAGCAGAATTAGGAAAAGCTATTTCACTAGGAGGGGGTGATGCACTGGAATGGGTTACCTAGGGAGGTGGTGGAATCTCCATCCTTAGAGGTTTTTAAGGCCTGGCTTGACAAAGCCTTGGCTGGGATGATTTAGTTGGGGTTGGCCCTACTTTGAGCAGGGGGTTGGACTAGATGACCTCCTGAGGTCTCTTCCAACCCTAATCTTCTCTGATTCTGTGAAACATTTGAATATATATTATGCACAAACCACCTTAAAAAAATGTATGGTTGTGTTAGAGAATCAAGAAATGATGCGCTCTTTTTGACTGTAACGCTCTTTTTGACTGTAACGTGCCATGTGCTCACCACCTACATCTGAAAGCATGTGCAGGAGAAAACAGTTGTAGTTAGCCCCATACCTTGTGCATAAGTATTCAACCTATGTTCCCTTGTACCCATGTTTCTTATTCTTATAGGTCAATGGTAATATCTAATACTTCATTTACACTTTTTACTAGTATACCAGTTGGTTGGTATACCAAACTGTAGTTCTGTGTGTCTTGTCTGAGAAGAAGCTGGATAAACTAAAGTTGTGGAAATGTGAATGTCAGATTTATGTAGCAAGTTCACATGTTAAACACATTTTGAAAAAGTCAGTCTTCAAAGTAGAGATTTAAGTTGGACAGTTAGGAGAAATCATTAAGGTTTAAATAAAAAAATGTAAATACCAGCAATTGTCAATGTTTTGAAAAGGAAAAGTGTAATCCTTTATTACTCTTGTCTCTCTCACGTGTACATATTTTCTAGAGGCAGTGCTGCATGTCTGTGACTGATAACAGGAGGTTTTTCTGGTGGGATATTTTTTCTCACTCTTGTTTTATCTTTGTTTTTCTCTTCTGTCTCTGGTCTCCCCTTCTCTGTCATATTTTTATTGAGCACTGATGTTGTACTTCATGCTGTACAAGCATATGAAAAAAATGTATAGTCTAGTTCAGACAGAGCACAATTTATACATAGTAAAATGATTATAATGTAAAAGTGTTTGAAGTCTAATAGTGATAATAATTGAAAGGCTTCTTGGAGGAAGTGTTTTCTGAGGTTGGATTTGGAGGAGACAACATACTCCTTTTGTGCAGCAAGTGGAGTATTTTCAAAGGTCAATTTGGAAGAAGGCATGAAGATGAGTGGAAGGAGGATCCAAAGTGGGAGATTAGGAGGTAATTTTTAGGTTCAGGAAAAGTAGGTTAGGAAAAATGAGAGCAAATTCATAATCTCCTCTTTGTTCGCCCTCCTCGATGCTATTCAGCCCCAATTCTTTGCTAGGCTTTCCTTCCTTTACTGTCTCTTTTCCTTCAGGTTTCAGAGTAGCAGCTGTGTTAGTTGCAAAAAAAAAAAAAAAAGAAAAAAAAAAAAGAAAAGAAAAGGAGTACTTGTGGCGCCTTAGAGACTAACAAATTTATTTGAGCATACGCTTTCGTGAGCTACAGCTCACTTCATCGGATGCATTCTTTTCCTTCAGACATCCTTTGCCTCCTCCAGAGTAGTTCTACATTACTGTCGAGTGGCAGTTATAGTGTCTAGCACTTTTGTGCTGATATGACAGTTCATCATGCTTTCATAGGTTTGTAAAAATAATGCAGTGTCTGTGTATGCAATCATATAAACAAAATAAACCCCAGAAAGAGTGAGAATTTTGAGAGAAATATTTTAAAATCAGTCCTGAACTGTGGCTGATGTGTGAAAAATTCTGAAAATTCATTGGGTATTAAAAAGGTTAAGTAGCTTGGTCCTCCTCTGTGAGAGTAGTGGGGAGTGTGTTAGGTTGCCTTAGTTTATGGACAATGCTTGAGTGGCATCGACAGGTTCTGGAGGCAATTGTGTAGACATCAGCTGGAGAAGAATTGCCAGAACAGAGGGCCTTTAAGAATGGACTCTCTCCTCTTCCCTGCCTCCAAACACACCTGGAAAAGTGAAACCATTTATATTTGTGTGTATATGTGAAGATAAAGGTGTATCTTTATTAACCCTCTCTGTGAAATTATCAGTTAAAAGTTGGTCTCAGAAGAAATTTGATTTTCTGTTTAGTTTTTAAATATAGTAGCGTATGCTTAATTCATTTTAAACAAAGTATTGATACAAACAGAAAATGAGTTTGGTGAGCGTGGGATAAACCTTGCTAGCGAGGGATTGCATTAACAAGTGTGTATATATTGTGATTTATACAAGTAGCTATTCTAAAGTGCTAAAAGATTTCACAATAAAAATAAAATTTACACAGTTCATACAAAAACTTTAAAAGACAACAAACCTAATCTAAAGTAACTCCTGTTATGTAATGTAAGAAACAAAGAATCAGTGCAGAAGCATAAAAAACTCAGCCTTCTTAAAGAACACCAATCTCTTCCCTCACTCCTCCTACCACAGATTACCTCTCCAATCTTACTCCAAAGCATGAGAAAATAGGTAGGCCTTGAAGCATGTCCTGAAAGTCAAGAGTTGTAGTGTTCTGGATTGGGGGGTGAAGTAGTGAATTCCGGAGTTGAGGGCCTTTGGTGGTGAATGTCCTGCCAGCAGCCCCCTTGCTTTTAAATTGAGCGTGTTCCAGCTCTAGTGCCTTAGCTGATTGTAACTTTGGTGTAGTATTTGTGGTGAGAGATGGTAAAACAGCAACTCCCCATCAACATTAGATGGGTTATGTTGGTGTTAAATGTTTTTTTATTTTATTTTTTTATTTTTTATCCGAGATTTTCTAATGCAGACTTGTGAATCAGAGTGGTCTTCCATCGGGATCACTAGGACTATTGACAGACAAGGGTCAGTGTTAACATAACAGATACAGAATTGGGGTCGTAAGCAGTACATGAGAATGCAGTCTTTTGGTGTTTGTGGATTAAGTAAACAAAAAAAAATTGTCAGATCCAAGAGATGAAACTGGTTCACTAAGTAGTTTAATGTCTTATAAACATTGTAAATAGTATGTGTGACACAGATTGAGGCATAGAGTAGACTTTTTTTTTTACAGTAAACTGTATTTTATTGTCACGGAAATGATACATATCTATCCCTCACAAAGACTTTTTTTGGTAATGTCAGCTCTTCCCACTAAAGTGTGGTGTTCTACCTAACTTTAATAGAAACCGTGAAATGGAAGTAAAGAATAAAACCTCCTGGGTTCCCTTTCCTTCTATCAATTTTTAAATGAAATTGCAGCCTTCAAGCAGGAAAATATAAATTTTGTGTGTGTATGTGTTGCTCTCAACTTTGTTTTAATTTACACTCTCCTCCCTTTTATTGCAGGTCTCATAAGATATGCAGTTGTCAATGTGGTGGGGGTTGGATGTGTGCCACTCTGCAGATCTAAGAATCTGATGACCCATCTTTAGAATTTAGAAATAAGTAGTCAACTGCTCGGAGAAATTCCTACTGCAGATTTTCCTCAAGAGTGCCATTTTTTTACACTTGTGCTACATCTGCTGATGCACTTCTTAATGAAAAAATAAACACAAGTGTCCTTAAAGTCCAGAACACAGATCATCCTTATTTTAATCCCCCAATGCTCTGGTTGCCTAAATTATCACTCATACCTTTTCATGTAAGGAGGACTAGACCCTCACTAGTGAACTAAAAGCCTAGTTATTACTGGCTTTGGAAAGGCAACTATTGAATGGGCTCCTTTCCCGCTGTACTAAGAGTTAGCGTAGTCTTTTGCTTTCAAAGCAGTTCCAGCCTTTGCTTCTCTGTCAGTTAAACCCAGTTTATTCTTTTGGAGATGACTATAATACAGTTAAGCCTAATATCAATTTCTGAGATAAGTTAAACTAAAAAAGAAAAAAAATTGACACTTAATTGTTCCAAAATTGAGAGATTTCAACTCTTGTGACACTAAGTGGATGCAAGTCATGTAATTTGTAGGAAGTGTCCAAACATTTCTTTAATTAAATACACACACTCTCCATGTCCAGTTCTAAAACCCCTTTGAATTTAACTTATTTGCTTTGTTTTTCTTAGCCCTGGTCTACACTACAAACTTATGTCAGTATAACTAAGTTGCTCAGGAGTGTGGAGAAAACAACTCTGAGTGATGCAGTTATATGGACCTACCTCCCGATATAGAGAGTGCTGTATCGATCTGTGCTCTCCTGTCAATGTAGGTAGCATCTTCACTAAGCACTATAGCGGTGCAGCTGCATCACTGTATGTGTAGACATGCCCTTAGTGTCTATAGACTGCTTTTGTATATATTTTCGTGGATATTGCAGATAAAGAACTTTATTTTCTATAGATTTGGCAAAGTTCATCCCACACAACCCTGATTTGATTAAAAACAAAATGGGCAGAAGTTGTAAGTTGAGAATATGGGGCAAAAGTGCACGTTGTGGAAGAAACTTTGTTTTAAGCATCCTAGTGAACTTTTGTCTCTGAAACAAGCAGAAGTTTTTCTGCTGTTTGGTTTTTTTTTTGTTAAATGTTAAGCATATCTGTTATGTGACAATGTGAAGATTTTAGGTGGCTTAGGGTGGATTGATTTAAATCAAGGTGATTTAAATAATGATTCAAATGACCAAGTGGAAAGCCCCAATTTAAATCAATTTTTCTCTGTACTTCAGCTTTTTTCTAAAGAAAGGTGTATTCACATTGGTTGACATAACCATTAAAATGTTGATTAATTTACATTAGATTTGATACATCTCTTTTCTGCCTATGAGGGTATACTATAATTATTTAAGCAATTATATAGCTTAATATTTTCATATTAATTGTATATTTGTAAAAAGAAAAGGAGTACTTGTGGCACCTTAGACTAACAAATTTATTGGAGCATAAGCTTTCGTGAGCTACAGCTCACTTCATCCGATGCATCTGATGAAGTGAGCTGTAGCTCACGAAAGCTTATGCTCAAATAAATTTGTTAGTCTCTAAGGTGCCACAAGTACTGCTTTTCTTTTTGTGAATACAGACTAACATGGCTGCTACTCTGAAACCTGTATATTTGTAGTATGTTAAAAAATGATGAATGAGATATTGCTTATTTACTAGATAATTAACTCTTTGCTCATGATTTGTGTCAAGCTACATTAGGACAGTAACTGGAATTTAATTAAACTCACAACAGCATATAAAATTTATTTTTATTAAATCAAAACAAGCTCACAATACAGTACATAAAGCTTGACCTCAAGTTAAATTTTTTCCCTGATGCTTTCTTTATATAGAAAAGTGATAGACACATGGATTAAGCATATTTATTTTTAATTTAAATGATTTGACAGATTATAATAAATTTAGGCCTTAACTTATTTTGTATTAAATTCAGATGTAATTTTAAGTGGGTTTATTTTTAGAGAGAGAACCATATTACAATTTTTTTTTTTAACTTTAAAAAAAGCATTCTTTTTTATTCACTGATACACAATCATGATTTTGCTCTTAGCACCCTGCAAGACATTGGTGGTAATTTTACTGTTTGAAATGAGTGTGAATCTTTCTGATGGCTAAGCATTTAGAGACATTGTTTTCCTGTGTATAGAAGTTATCTGTTTTAAAGAGAATAAATTTTGCTGGCATCAATTTTTGGGATTTCTTTATGGGGTGTGATTTGTGCGCTTCTCCCATTGCTTAATCTGAAGAGGCAAAGGGCTTTTGGATGGATTGCCCTTTTTTCTATTCCGGTGCCTGGTACTTGTACTATTACCTGTGGATTCCCTCCCGTCTGGACAGCTTTTACAATGTGTTGGGGAACTAATATAAGCTAAAAGCGAGATTTATTAACATGTGCTGCTATATTACTGGCTGGGGATAGAAGGGGGAATTTGGAGGGCCCCAGATAACCCCTTTACTCCAGCACAAACTTTTCACCTCTAGTTGAGCTGAAACCCTCTGGCATCCCCTCAGGGTTTTGGTGGAATTAGGTTGAAGGAGTCAGCTGGTCAGAGGTGTATTGTTCTTTGAGTGCAGGTTGCCCGATGCATTTGGGACCATGTGTGTCTTAGAGTGTGTATCCTATTAGTGTTTCTGTAGTTAAGGTTGAGGAGATCTAATTTTAAGTTGCATGTTTTCATGCTCATATAATTTACTGAAAAAATTACCTGTTTGCTTGAAGTTCATGTATGTTCTCAATCCTTTTTTTTTTTTTTTTTTTTAAACTTGATAGAATTCTGTTTTGGCTGTTTTGAGAATTCAAAACGTTTTACAGGTGTTTTTTCTAAACAGAATTTTTGGGAAGTACTATGTGTAATCGTATAACTCGTACGACTTCATAAAAGCACCTTTAAACTAAGTTTGTAGTTCTCATAGGCTCATTACCTCATCCTGTTTCAAATACCTCCTTAAGATTAATCTCTTTTTGCTTACAAAACTCTACCTGCTGATCAGGGCTAAGGAGGTGACAAATTGTGGCTGTCCTTCCTCTTCACTTACTAACTTGCCCGTTTCTTGCCCTAACTACTGATTGCCCCCCTTTCCCCACCCTGTTAAAAAAAAATGTAAAACAAAAAAGGATGACAACGTTTAAACAATAAAGCTGTGCTGAGTTTTCACCTTTCTAATTTTTATGTTGTATTGCATTTGTCAACCTTTCGTCTGTGTCTTCAGGGCAGGGATTGTGCTTTCCTCTGTGTCTTTGTCTATATGCATACAACTTGTATTAGTTTAATTAAAATTGTTTTTAAAATTTTATTTAGCAAATTAAGCTAAATTGCTTACTGGGGTAAGTAAGTTTTATTTGTATAGTGCCTAGTAAAATGACTGTAGTAAATGGGGTCTTTAGGTATTCATATGTAAATTAATAAAAATTGAGAAGTGCCTTAGATATATTTGAAGAAAAATAGGTAAGTTAGAAAACATAGTAGTGTATGATAGATGTACATTATTTTCTATTCTGAACAACTTAGGAAGGTGCAAGATTTTAATAAGCATAGGAATACAAGTATTTTGGGCATCGTACAATTAAATAAAAGTTTAGGCATAAGATGAACCAGATTAGTTTTACCTGAGTGGCATATTTTAATCAGTGTCATTTTTTAAAAGCATTATACTGTCCTCTTAAACATCCCTTGACTCTGCTGGCATCTTTGCCAAACACCTCCAGCCATGCATGCCACCATCGCAGATGTTTATCTGGATGTGTTCAATTGTACATTCAATTGAAATTTTATATGCTCTCACCTATATGGCCAGAGGGCATTGCACTCACTATAGGAAAAAATGGAAAAACTTGAAGCTAGTCATTCTGAGGTGCCAGGTTAACTGGGCCCTTTCCAGTGGTACCTTATTACTCAAGTTTCAGAGTAGCAGCCGTGTTAGTCTGTATTCGCAAAAAGAAAAGGACTACTTGTGGCACCTTAGAGACTAACAAATTTATTAGAGCGTGTAGCTCACGAAAGCTTATGCTCTAATAAATTTGTTAGTCTCTAAGGTGCCACAAGTACTCCTTTTCTTCTTCTTACTCAAGTAATACTTCTAAAGCCTAGATTTTTGTTTGTGGAGTTGGAGAAGAAATCAGTATTCAGGAACTATCTTGGGTCCTGCAATTTAAAATGTTTAGTTTTTTCTTCTCCGCCTCTCCTAGATTTTTTTTTTTCCTTTTTGCCTTTATTTGCTCTCATCCCTTTTTAGCAGATTTACCCTTCCCTTATATGTGGGAGGATGGAGCAGTTTCTAGGATCTCCTTTTTCTGTTTCCTTCTACCCTATACCAGTGCATGTCTCTCTGATGTTTAGGATAGGAGTTTTAAGGCTTTGTGATTTTTGCTACCCTATTTATTAACTTTACTAACACACCATTATTGCTAAATATTGGTGTTAGGGTTTGGTTGTGCTGGTGTGCCCTGAACCAAGGAAGGAAAGAAAAAGCAAAATGTTAAAATGAATTTTTACTCACTTGTATTTTACATAATCTCCCTTACGCCATAGACCTGAAGAAGAGTTCTGTGTAAGCTTGAAAGTTTCTCTCTCAGTAACAGGCGCTGGTCCAATGAAAGCTATTACCTCAACCATCTTGTCTCCTTTATTCCCTCTCATTAGTTTAGGGATTTTAAAGGGGGAAAATTCTTATTTGAGTTTCTCAAATAGTAATGTCTTTGGAGGAGTTTTAGGTGGTAGCTCTCAATTCTTATGTTCTGTTATTAAAGACTGATTCTGTTTCCTAAAAGACCAGTCAAGATGTACACACAAATGGAGAGAAGGTTTATTTTTATAGTAGTATCAAGAGGCTATTATTGTACTAATAGTGTAAAAACATAGAAAGCTCTCTGTTCACTGACACATTGAGTAAATTACCATGCTCCCCAGAGGAAAAAAATCCCCCAAAGGAAAGGCAACTTTGTCCTCTCAAACTCAACCAAGCAGCACAAAATCTTTGGTAGTGCATTTACTTGTATTTCCTCTGGTCTGTTACTCAAGCAATTTTTAAAATTACCCAAAGCCTTGAAAACCCCTAATTAGCAAGTTTTTCTGAACTTCATTTACAAATTCATTTGGTTCTGTTTTATACTTTATTTTAAAAATTTCCCATTATAGATTTAAAACAACCACCCTAGCACCTATTGTTCACTTTGGACAGTTTAAAATTTCAACCCAGGATGGGATTTAACACATCTTCCTTTTGTACCCTTTCATTGTTGTTGTTTTTCAACTAGTTGGGCTGTTAAAGTGATGGTTAAGCAATTTTTCCTCCCCAGGGACAGTTCAGAGGATCAAATCTGATTGCCATCTGAGGTCTGCTGTCAGTAGATCACAAGTACTAGGCAGTCTTTTCCTTTCTATTTGTATGTTATTTTCTCCGCTTCAGTTACTTTCCTCACTATTTTTCTTTTCCCAGTTTTTTATTTTGTCCTTTCCTTCAAATTTCTGTCCTTTCCTGTGGTCTCAAACCTGATACTACTGTTGTGTATAATACTAAATGTGTACTTAAGCACTACAGAGATTGGCCTTAAAAGAAGTGAAATGCAGAATAATGTAGAAATGTTTGAGACTTGTATATTGAAACAAAGATTGTGTGTGTGTTTAACTCATTAAAAGGACATCATTATGCACTATTTTCAGTTGATGAAATGTAAAGAAGAAAAGGGTGATATTTCAAGGCTGGAAAAAGCGGTAAACAATTGTGCTCCACTCTTCACTGCAGCCCGAAATAGTTTGCCTGACTGTATAGGGAGGATTATACCTTTTTGGTTTCAAGTTTATAGCTGTAGTCTATTTGGATTATGAAGTTTTTGGTTGACACAGAAGTACGTGTGGTGTTCCTCTCACCTTTCCTCCACTTTACCAGAAACTGAAAGATTTCGAGAGACAGGGATGAATTTTCTGTGAGAGTTGGCTAAGGCAGTTGTCCTTATTGCAGAATCAAGTTCCAAAAGATTAGTACTAATGTTCCAGCTCTTGGTTCTACTTTGCTTGCTGCCCGTCTAAAACTCTAATGTTGTCTGACTATATCAGGACTTTTTATTCCCTAAAATGGAAGGTTTGAAGTTTTTGTAGTGTTCTCCTGCCTTCTCAAGGATACTGATGTGTGGTCTGGCTTGAGCGTATTTGTGTTAGCTAGGCTAGCTGAGGTGTTTAGGTGGGCACCTGACCTGATTAGAATCTGGTATGATGAAAATTCATTCTGGATCTGATAGTTCTCTGCTTTTCTTGAAAATGATGATCTCTCTGATACAGGGTTAGGGAGTGAAGAGTTTTTAAAGGGGGTGAATTCTGGTGCAGTTTTATTGGACTCTGTTTTAGGAGTAATTATTTCTGAGGTGTTACCTAGTTGAACTTTTCAGGAGAGGACATTGTAGAATTCAAATGGCCTTCTGTTTCCCATTCCTTCTCCCCCATTTCCACCTTCAGCCAAAGAGAACAATTGTGACTATATTAATCAGAGAAGTTAGATGGCACCAGGGCACATCCAAATAGATGAGCATCTCTTTCGTTTGATTGGTTTAATGAACTTGGAATTCCTTTTGGAGACCTCTGTCAGTGCATCCTGAGGCCTTGAAATACAGTTTTTGAAAAGAGGATAGTAGTGGTATCAAGGACTTTATGTGGTTAGAATGAGCTTCTGGAACTAGCTTTTTTTTCATTGTATTCTTGATGAAGAATTTGACAGTTTCAGATACAAAACTCTGAGCCTTTAGAAAAAGCCTTGTTTGCTTTGCCTTCTGTCTCTAAAAGGATAAATTTGAGGTATTGCTTGCTCTGGGAATAAAAGCTGAACAAGGAAATGCCTTCCTCCCAGGCATTTCAAGCTCTTTAAATTCCCATCATAAACCAGTATGTAATCTCATTAATCACATTGCCTAAAGCCAGAATACACTTATCCGATCCTTCATTTCAGGCCAATGCTACCAGCTATTACTACTGTAATTAGATCTATATTTAAACGGCTTAAACATACTGATTAATGAAAATGTAAAGCTAAACAAATCATACAGTAAAGGAAAAAGATTGTTTTAAGACCACATTCACAAATGTAAAGAAAACAGATTTATTAGGGCATGGGCTTTATAACTGAATGGAACTCCTAGTCAACAGCTCGAAGCATATATATCCCTAATAATTTAAACTGCAATAGAATAGTCCTGAGATCAGGAAGCACAGTTCATCATTCGTTCAGTGATACAGTAGGGATCTGCAGAGGCAATTCCATAAAAACACATACATCTCTGATGTATTGCAGATGAAGTAAGTTATTGAATCTAGATTTCATTAAGCTTGTTACTGAATTGTAATATATTGAATCCTGCCCATCTTAGTCGTTATGGATTGAAATAAAAAAAATACTATTTGTGTTCCAAGGACCAAGAAGGAAAGTTGAATGCTATACATGACTATTACAACTGTGTGTTTATCATGGCTGTACTTATAGCAAAAACTGACATTTTTTTTAAATAAAAATGGTTTCTGCCTTTGGCCAGTTTGCTACTAAATAACTCCTCCATGAATTTTTGCAAGTTGGTTCTTTGTAAGCCCTGTGGAGTAAATTTTTAAATGGTTTTAAACCATAAAAGTATATCTTATTTTTCTCTTAAATTTCCTTGACACACAACTTAAAATATTCTTTGGTCTGACTTTTCCTCTAACTAAACTATGAATTTTGCACTCTTTCCCATAATACATCATTCTTCCAATCTTCCAAATAAGAATTACTTGCTAGAGTTTCTTATTTAAGAGTTTAGATTTTAAACCCTTAAAACTTTGAACCTGTTGGTTGAGACTGGTACCTTCAGTACATTTTGGAATTACATTTAAAATTACATACTCCTGCAAAATAGTACCTGTGAATGTAATTTGATCTAGTGGCTTTAAATTTTGCATGTGTAAACTGAATGAACCACCAATGTCTGTTTTCATACTCTAGTAATTAAAAAGAAGTACATGACCTGTTTCAAATGCAGTTTGAAGGAGTAAACTACTCATATACCAACATGGAAAATGCAATATAATTAATACATGTAACTAATGATTATCACAAAATAAGTTCTGCTGAAGGAATAAATCTCAAAATATGATTTAATGCAACAAGGCTTCTGTAACAATTTCTAGTGTATGGTTTTTAGAATTTGATACAACCAATAGGCAAGTTAAAAAAGATTAATTATATGGCTAATCCTGGAAAATGTGGTATGGAGGATCAGTTGCCTGCCCATGCGCTAGACTTCCTAACATTAGAGCCATAGTATTTGTGTTAGTTTATCTGTAAAGCTATACATTACACACACAAAACTATGTTAAAAGAACATTGTTAAAGTTGCAAAGTCAAACATTCAAAAATTAGTAAATACCAGAATTAGGGAAGCCTCTGCTCTGAAGATAGTTAAATTCATCATAGGCTTTTCTATGGTGCTTATAGTATCTGATTGCTTCACAAATATCAATTAATTTATCTTCACAACAGCCATGAGTTGAGAGGTTGCCTTATTGTCCGCATTTCTTAGATGGAGAACTGAGAGATTAAAGTCAAAAGTTTCAACTGATTATGGGTACCCAATTTGAGACACCTGGAACCAGATTTTTCAGAGTACTTGGCATTATATAGCATTTTATATATTCAGGCAGAGCTCCCATTGATTTCAGCTACAGCTGAGAGTGCTCAGCAGTCATGTAAGTTAGACCCTGGAGTATCAAGTTAGATACCCAGAAAATGAGGAACACGTAGTTAGTGACTGCCTCTGAAAAGTTTGGCTTATGTGACTTTCGTAGCATTGCATAGGAATTTTGTGGCAGAGACAGGGATGGACACCACTTTTCTAGGACAGAATTCAACTGCCTTAACCATGAGACCATCCTTTCTCTTTTATGATCCCCTTCCTCATTCATTACACACCTTCTCACTTCTGCAGCAAAAGAGGTAGGGGATCCTATAAGCAACCACCTTTTTTACTAACTAAAATAGTTAATTTTTTTTTTAAATAAATTAAATAGACCTTGTCAGCCAGGCCAACATGAGGAACTTAAAATATTGGCTTCTGCAGCTAACTCAGTCATCTTTACCTTCATTTTCCTGTTCATAACCCGGAAAAGAAAAACAAACTTTCCTGCTTTTTCAGGTCCCAAACAGTTTTTCAATTTGCAACGAATTAGTCCAAAGGAAGAAAGTATTCTTTCTACACAGGCAGAAGAAGCTACTGCTGTTAAAAGTGAGATTATCACTTCAACAATCTCTGAATCGAAGTGCTTAAGTGACTTCCACCAGTTCACTGGTGTGACTTTCTTTAAAACATCATCAGCAAACACATATTTCTTGAATGGTTCTTATTCCCAAATTGGGTCTCTCTTACAGCTTGCTGCCATTGTACGTTTTCCCTTCTAGTGAGAGAATAGTATTGTAGATCTCAAATCAATGAAGGCTACACTTGGAAAGACATCAAGACTTCTGGAATATGCTGCTCAAACAGTTTTTGTTTCTACTGCTTGTCCCTCCCTTCTCACATTTATCTCCAGACTACTTCTCCTTGTCTAGCTCTAGTCCACCCCCAACAATCTTCTATTCATTGAACTTTTTGAAACTTTTCACTTTTAGAGAGAGATAAGGGATTGACTCTGTGTACACACATTTTCAGAGGTACAATAGGGTTGAGGTCTTATTTCTCACCTCTATATATTTTATTTATTTAAAAACATTTTTGCTGTTAACAAGCATGTTACCTCTGGGGAGACGCATCCACAGTTTGAGAACTGCAAAACTAAGCATCTCTGATGGTATCTTCTAGACTGAGCACTGAGTCCCATTGGGTAGATAGAAAGATGAACCTAAATAATCTACACAGAAGCCCTTGGAACCCCATAAGATTGGGTCCCTAATCCATGAAGTATTGGAACTCATTTACAAAATTTTTCTTAAACGTTATATGAATATATTATCTCATACTATAGAATTAGAATTTATAATCCCTATTCCATGATGAGATATCTTTGAGCTATAATGTATCTTAATTAAAACTAGCTTTAGATAAGTTTTTCCCTCAAAAAAAACCCAAAACATTTTATCAAAAAAAATCAGGTTTAAATTAAAAAAATCATTGAGTTTTATCCATCCTGGTTGGATGTCCAAGTCCCAAATTCCACACACCCATACCCAGTCAGCCCCAGTTCTTTCCCAGCTCCTTGTCCAATCTCTTGCGCATCCCCCATCACACTGGTTCTTTGTCCTAGTCTTCCCCTGCACTGACCCTCCTCCCCCAGCTCCTTGCTCGTCTCTTTTCCCAGCCAGTCCAGTTCTTTTCTGCATATTGGCTCCTTGTCAGTCCATCTCCTCTGATCCCCCCATTCCCCTCACGCTGGTTCTTGGTCCTGGCCTGCCCCCTTCTCCTATGCCTTATTCAGTCTCATTATTCCCCTCCCCCTAGCTTCTAGTTTAAGTCTTTTTGACCAAAAAGTCCTTGACTCTCTCCTCCAACTGGCTCCCAGTCTCCTCTGCTCCCTCCCAGTTCCTGCTTACCACCCATGACGGCTAGCTGGAACTTTGCTCGCTCTTACTGCAAGCGCCTTAGCAGTGTCTTTTGTTCTTAGTATAAATAGTTATTCTCTATAGATATACTTTTCATATAGTTAGTAGTGGTTTGGTAGATAGTTCATTTCCCCTTCGGGGGTATGCCCGGCTCTTGGGGGTTCAAACTCTGAGAGTTCTGTGGAAAGTTTATGCCCAAGAGTGATCCTCGCTCATCTTGCCTGCGATGCCTTGGTGAGACTCACCAAAAGGACAAGTGCCGCATTTGCAAGGGTTTCTGCCCAAGAACCCTTAAGGACAGAGAGCAGAGACTAAAACTCCTGCTCATGAAGGTGGCTCTGGGACCTCAATCCGACTCGGGACCCAACGACCCAGCACTGAGCATGTCCTCTTTGGTGCGCAGCTCTCTGGTGCCAACGGCGCGTGAAACAGGCCTGGCTAAGGACTCTAAAGCCCACCTGCATTGCCACTACTCGGGCCATAGGGCGTCGGCCTCAATTCGGCACCATTCTCCATCTCCGCTGCCGGTAAAGAAGAGGCCAGTGAGGGACCGATCACCCCCCCCTCCCCCCGAAGCCTAAGGGGCCGGTGCCATCTGCAAGTGGCTTGGGACAGACCACCTCCACCTTGCTTCCACCCAGGGTTTCATCGACTCCTGCCCCGGCTGGGGTCCAGTCGAGTTCGAACCCTCCTCAGTTCCCGGACTTTCTGGTGGACATACAACCACCATCGATGCTGGAGGCTTTCAAGGTGGCAACGGATCTGATGCGCCTCCTGGTGCCGTCCTCCCCCCCCAAAGGAGGGACAAATCTCCAGCGACCGCACACCCCCGTTCCACTCCAGGGGTAAACCAACCATGATGGCCCGTCGGTCTCCATCTCTGGCACTGCCTGCCCAGACGCAGGAAGCACACCACTCCCCGGAATCAAGTCGTTGTTTGTTAGCGACCCAGGGGACTGCTCCTCTGTAGTCATCTTATTTGGAGACCTCAGAGTTGCAGGTAGACTCAGTTCGATTTAGCCGATCGCGGAGCACAAGGTCCACGTCACGGTGCAGTCACCAACTGTACCCGGCACTGTGGCAGCAATAGTGGCAACCACCTGCTCAGTGGCTGTTCTGGACACCTTGGGCGTACTATCAGAGCCAGGGCCAAGTCCATGGTCCGTGCTCCAGAACGGTGTCGGTGTCCTCGACGTCGTTTGTGCCACAGTCAGTGCTGGGACCACTGATGACGGCACCGTCCTCTGGCGGAGTGGTCCTGCCAACTCGCATGTTTTCAGCACCAATACCTCAGCCAGCTCCGGCACCGGTGGAAGCCTCAGCTCTGTCCCTACCGACCCCGCTGGTCTTGATCCTGCCAGATTTATCTGTCCTGGCACTGGCTCCACAGCCGAAGTACCGTGTGCTGAGGGACCCCGGCGGCGGGGCCAAAGGCGGTGAACTTGGGTCCACCTCCTGTTCTTTCTCGTCCTCACCCAATGAAGCGGTCGTGGGTACTTAGATGGCCTCAGCTTTGGAAGACAACTGGGTTCTTCAGCTGCTTTTGAGGCGGCCGCCCAAAGCCTGGGGATTCAGGCAGAGGAGGTAGAAGAAGATTTAGAATCTGTCATAGACATCCTGGCTCCCTCCAGCGCATTTCAGGGTTGCATTGCCATTTATCAGGTCGATAACCAAAACATCTAAGAACTTGTGGAAAACTCCTGCTTCTCTGGCACCTATGGCCAGGAAATCGGAGCGCCGCTACTTTGTTCTCACTGGAGGGTATGAATATCTTTATATCCACCCTCCTCTGGAGTCTTTGGTGGTTAACGCGGCCAATCAGAGAAGGTCAAGGATTTCAAGGATCCACCCTTAAAAACAGGGATGCCAAGAAACTGGACCTGTTTGGCCAGAAGGTCTACTCGACAGCAGGCCTGCAACTTCGTATAGCCAACCAGCAGGCCACAGTAAGCCGCTACGGGCATAACACCTGCTCATCTATGGCTAAGTTTACAGAACTTCTGCCCCAGGAAGCTTGTGGAGGAGGAGAAACTGGTCTCCCGAGCGTCTTTGCAAGCGGCCTTGGATGCGGCGGATGTGGCCTCCCGCACTTTGGCCACAGGGGTGGTTATGAGGAGTGGCTCCTCGCTACAGGTGTCTAATCTTCCCCACAAGGTCCAGCAGGCCATTCAAGACTTTCCCTTTTGAGGGTGTAGCTCTCTTCTCCAAGAAGATGGGTAAGAGACTTCACAGCTTGAAGGACTCGAGGGCTACCCTTCGTTTGCTAAGGCTTCACACGCCTACTACCCAGCGCAGACATTTTAGGCCTCAACCTGCCCCTCGTCCTTACCAACCCCAAAACCGCCAGGACGCTCTGTGTAGGCGGAACAGGAACACTTGGAGGAGGCAAAGCCCTCCCTCTGGACAAAGCTCAGGCCAGCCCAGGGTCCCACCGGGCTCTAGACCACCCTTTTGAGGGTACATTTAAGGACGGCTTGCCAGTACGACCTTTGGATCCTTCCTATCATTCTTTCTCGTCCCGTCTATCCCCTTTCTACCGTGCCTGGTCTTGAATTACTTCAGACCGATGGGTGTTCCGCACGGTAGAGAGGCGATATTCCATCCAATTCTGTACCCTCCCATCCCTCTTCAGGGACTCCTCTCATGAGCAACTTCTAATTCAAGATGTGCAGTCCCTCCTCTCGGTAGGGGCAGTGGAGGAGGTTCCTCAGGATCTAAGGGACAAGGGTTTCTACTCCTGGTATTTCCTCATATCGAAGGCCATGGGGGGCCTCAGACCCATATTGGACTTGTGACAGCTCAACAAGTACATAAAGGAACTCAAGTTTTGCATGGTCTCACTAACCTCCATTATCCCCTTACTGGATCCAGGAGACTGGTACGCCACCCTCGACTTGAAGGGCGCATATTTGAATATTGCAATAGTCCCACGTCACAGACGCTACCTCAGATTTGTGGTGAACAGAGGCCACTACCAGTTTGCCGTCCTCTTGTTCGGACTGTCGACTGCCCCCCGAGCATTCACAAAATGCATGGCAGTCGTTGTGGCGTTCCTGCGCAAGCTCCAGATTCAGGTTTTTTCCATACCTTGATGACTGGCTGATAAAGATCGCTCGAGAGCCTAGGTGGAGTCTCAGGTCGAGTTTATAAGGAGAACCTTCCTCAACTTAGGTCTCCTCCTGAATGAGGAGGAAATCTACTCTGTCCCCAGTGCAGAAGATAGAGTTCATAGGCGTGGTCCTGGACTCTACCCAAGCCAGGGCATACCTCCTGGAGGCCAGGTTTCGCTCATTTCAGGACATCGAACAGAGTCTCAGATGGTTCCCCACGACTTCGGCAAGAAACTGTCTAAAGCTGCAGGGACACATGGCCTCCTGCATGCCAGGCTCAGGCTGCGCCCATTCCAGTCTTGTTTGGTGTCTGTGTACCGACCAGCCAGAGATGCGTTGGACAGGGTCGTAACCCTGCCCCGCCTGGTACTCGACTCCCTCCTATGGTGGCTTGACTCTTGAATGGTTTGCACAGGGGTCTCTTTTGCCAGCCCTTGCTCACCTTTGTGTCAGACGCCTCTGATCTGGGTTGGGGGGCTCACCTAGGGGACCTCAAGACCCAAGGCCTCTTTTCTCTGGTGGACCTCGCTCTTCCCATCAATGTCAAAGAGCTGAGGACAGTGTGTCTGGCATGCCATGCTTTCAAAATGCACATAATGGGTAGATGTGTTTCAATCCTCACGGACAACACCTTGGTGACGTTTTATATCAACAAACGTGGGTGCACGCTCCTCTCCCCTGTGCCGAGAAGCCCTTGCCCTGTGGGACTTCTGCATAGAGCACTTGATCCACCTGCAGGCTTCATACCTCCCAGGGGTGCGAAACATGCTTGCAGACAGCCTCAGCCGGACCTTAAATGGCCACAAGTGGTCCCTTCAGCCAGATGTGGTGAGCTCAATCTTCTGGTTCTGGGGCTCTCCCCAGGTAAGCTTGTTTGCCACTCTGGGCAACAAGAAATGTCAGACATTTTTGTTCCCTTGGGAGCCACGGCTCGGGGTTCATCGGGAACGCCTTCCTTCTCTCATGGGAGGGCTTCCTGCTGTATGCTTTCCCACCCATCCCCCTAGTCCAAAGGGTGCTCCTCAAGATCCGCAGGGACTGGGCCAGAGTCATACTAATAGCGCCGGCGTGGCCGCATCAGCACTGGTTCACCTCACTCCTGGAAATGTCCACAGCGGCCCCACTCACCTTACCGCTGGTCCTGACCTGATAACGCAGGACCAGGGCCGACTCTGGCACCCAAATCTGGAGTCGCTCCACCTTATGGCCTGGACACTCCATGGCTAAGTGCCACAGAGCTGTCTTGTTCAGACCAGGTCAGACAAGTCCTCCTGGGTAATAGAAAGCCCTCCACCAAGGCTACTTACCTGGCCAAGTGGAAAAGGTTTTCCATCTGGGCGGAGCAATGTAGTCAGTCACCACTCCTCACCTCCATACCGTTTATACTGAACTACCTCCTTCACCTAAAGCATCGAGACTTGTCCCGGTCATCAATAAGGGTCCACTTGGCCGCTATCTCTGGCTTCAGATGATTTCTCGGTCTTTGTAAACCGTATGGTCAGTTGTTTTCTCAAGGGTTTGGACAGGCTCTTCCCACACGCGTGTCAGCCTGTCCCTGCCTGGGACCTCAATTTAGTCCTCTCCAGGCTTACAGGCCCACCGTTTGAACCTCTGGCCACCTGCTCCCCGTTAATCTCTTGTTCAAGGTCGCATTCCTTGTGGCAATTACCTCGGCTCAATAGAGTGAGGGCCCTGAGCTCCGAAACCCGAGTCCCCTTACACAGTTTTTCATAAGGTTCAGTTCAGGTCTCATCCGGTTTTTCTCCTGAAGGCCGTTTCCCATTTTCACGTGACATCTTCCTCCCAATGTTTTATCCCAAGCCACACTCCTCTGATAGGGAGCGCAGGCTGCACTCACTGGACATATGTAGGGCCTTAGCCTTCTACATAGAGACAACTAAGTCATTGTGGAAGTCTGTCCAACTCTTTGAAGCCATGGCGGACAGAATGAAGGGCCTCCCGGTATCATCTCAACGCATATCATCATGGATAACGTCCTGCATTAGGGAATGCTATACGCTGGCAAAGGAGCCTGCTCCGCAGATAACCGCTCACTCTACCAGGGCCCAGGCTTCCTTTGCAGTGTTCCTGGCACAATTCCCTATTCAGGAAATTTGCAGGGCAGCTATGTGGTCCTCGATACATACATTTACGTCGCACTATGCAATTACACAACAGTCCAGGGACGATGTGGCTTTTGGGCGAGCTGTGCTCGTCTCTGTGGATAACCCCGACCCCACCTCCTGAGCTCTAGCTTGTGAATCACCTGCTTGGAATGGACATGAACAATCACTTGAAGAAAAAACGGTTACTCACTTTCTGGTAACTGTTCTTCAAAATGTGGTGTTCATGTCCATTCCAGTACCCACCCTCCTACCCCTCCATCGGAATAGTCGGCAAGAAGGAACTGAGGGGGTGGGGGGTCGGTGGGGCCTGATATTGGTCACCATGAAGGCGCCACTCCAGGGGGCACCCAGGCCGACCCTACAGATGCTGCTAGGGGAAAAATCTTTCGGCTGGCATGCAAGTGGCGTGTACACACCCTGCTTGGAATGGACATGAACAACAGTTACGAGAAAGTGAGTAACTGTTTTTTCTGCCCTAAAGCATGGGGTCACTACAGCTGTGCAAAGAAAAGCTCACCGTAATTTAACCTGAACAAGATGTCTTTTTCCATAGCCACCTTCTCAAAAATGGCAGAATCATTCTGGCTGAAATCTTCCAACAAAATTCACTCTGAGGCAGACACCCACCAGGAAAAATGTCAGCCCAAACAATTACATGGCAAAGTTAAAAGTAACTGAAAACAGGGTCTTATAGTGGAAAGTATATAGGGCAACCTTAGTAGATGAACAGCTTTCCCTAAAATAGTTTTTAAAAAGTGACTTTTATAAGTATTTAACAGTGCCTCTTAAACTTTACCATTTGTACATACAGATACACATACAGTTAGAAAAGAAATAATGATTGAAATTACAAAAAGTTTCAGGGTCACAATCATACATTTTATAAAGTCCTTTTTCAGATGTATTAAAATGTAATATTTTTTTTAAAAATAAGATAGGAAGATGTTTGAAAATAGAGGCAAGCACTTTCTTCTTGGTTTGTCTTCACAAGCATGGTGATATCACACCTATTTGCTATTCCAAGTTAACATTTTTTGTTGTGTTTTGCCTCCATTTCTTTTAAGGTGCAGTAGACCTATCACTTTTCATTGAGTAAAATCAATTATGTACCAGAGATCTTGAAGAAAATGACGGGATAACACCAAGCCCTATGGTTAAACATACTAGTCAGGGTGCGAATTACCTATGCTGTCTTACCTTCTTTGAGGTAATTTCCCTGTAATCTAAAATAATAAGGCAGTTGTGAACTGCTTATTGTATTTTGTATTTAATTGTAACATCTTATCATTTAACTTTACTATGAACAGAGACAGCTAACAGGATAGTTTTGGAGGGCATAACTGTGGACTCTGCATGGAAGTAGTAGAAGTAGTAGTGGTGAACAACTGGTGGTCTATCGGTGGATTGTTCGGCTGTTTTCTGCATATAGGCTGCGTAGTTGGGCTGTGGTCCCCGAGATGACTGTTTGGTGTCTTGTTAAGGGCCACGTGGCTCTGACCTTAGGAGCTTTCATCATGCCTTCTGTTTGAAGCCTCTGAGTGGTTCATCGCTCCCTGGTGGCAAGAGCTGAAGCTGAACTGAGTTAAGCAAGGAGACTTGGTATGAAAAGTCACTTACTAGGCAAAATCGAGAGTAGTGAACATAGGTAGCTAACGAGAGTTTTGGAGGAAGTTGAGAGAGGAAGTGTCTGAGGCTTGCCTTTGAGGTTCATTTTTGATTTCAAGAAGGTCAGCAAGGGAACAGTGCTGGCCTGCAGTGCTTGTGCCATATTTTATTTCTTGCCTGAAGCCAGAAGGGACTTCCTGTATATGAATTGTAGGTTGGTGGTTATGTGCTGGAGGAAAAAAAATTGTTGGATTGGAGGAGCTAGAAGAGATGATGCTGAGAATCAGAGAAGCTGAGGAGTTCCTTGCCAGCCAGATTCAGGAGACATTGGTTCCCCAGGTTCAAGGAAGAAAGGAGCTCGTCACCAAGGAGTCAGGGAAGAGAAATCTGTGGCCAGCAGAGTTAAGGACAATAAAAAAGTTTGTGTATTAGGAACACACGTAATGCTAACAATAGTTTTGGTCTATTAATAAATGGAAATCGTAGAATTATCAGTAGTGATGCAAAAGAGGCAGAACTGTTCTATAAATATTTTTCTTCTACATTGGGGCGGGGGGGAAAGCAGGAGCATACATTTTTACCAGTAAAGATATTAACCATTGGAACAATTTACGAAGGCTTATGGTGGGTTCTCAGTCATTGGCAACTTTTAAACCAAGATTGTCTGTCTTTTTCTAAAAGGTGTGCTCGAGAAATTATTTTGGGGAGGTTCCATGATCTGTTATGCAGGAAGTCAGACTAGGTGATCACAATGATCCTGTCTTGCCTTGAAATATATGAATAAATATTTTAAAATATTTGACTTACTACTAGGGATGGTCAGAAGAAAAATCTGTTTAATATATTAGACTTCTACCAGTCTTAATCTAGTATATTTGTAATGTAGTAATTGACCAAGTAATAAAGCTAATGAGTTGGTCAGATATCACAAAAATGTATTAATAGAAATTATTAATTGGTAAAATTAAACAAATAACATATTTGCTGAGTTCTGTTTCAGGAACCATACCTGTTTCATCTTGAACTCTGCTGCTGCTTTTCACTTTTTAAAAATCATGGGATATCTTTTTTTTGTTTTCTTTTTTCTTCTCATCTCTTTCCCTACATTTTGTTCTCAACTCCATCCCATATTTTCTGTCTTTTTATTCTTCTCCTTTAACCTCTTTACTGTAGGTATTTAAATGCATTAGACCGGGGTGGGCAAAATTTTTGTCCTGAGGGCCACATCGGGGTGCAAAACTGTATGGAGTGCTGGATAGGGAAGGCTGTGCCTCCCCAAACAGCCTGGCCCCCACCTCCTGACTGCCTTCCTCAGAACCAGACATGCTGCTCTAAGCGGGATGGTAAGGGGACCAGGAGGTTGGTTAAAGAGCAAGGGATCCCGGTGGGCAGTCAGGTGGCCAACTCCCTGTGCTCCTTGTTCCCAGATCCACCCCCCCTGGTAATTGTCAACTGTTGGCAATGGGAAATGTCCACCTTGATTGCATTGGCCTCGTCGCACCACAAAAGTAGCTTTCCCTCTCTTGATATTCACCCATTCTTGTCAACTGTTGAGAATAGGCCACTTCCTCCTTAATTTAATTGGCCTCGTTAGCACTGACATCCCCCCCGCCCCCTAACTTGGTAAGGCACCTCCCATCTTTTCATGTGCTGTGATATATAGATATAGATATACTGCTTACTGTATTTTTCACTCCATGCATCTAATGAAGTGGGTTTTAGCCCACGAAAGCTTATGCCCGAATAAATTTGTTAGTCTCTAAGCTTCCACAAGGACTCCTTGTTGTTTCAACTTTTTTCACACTTTTTTTAACTCTCTCCCCCTTATTTTGTAATACAAGGCTAAAAGGATACAAGAGGATTCTTGATTTTAAGCAGAAACATTTAGTTGCCTGACATGGTAACTCTCAGTGGATCACTGCCATTAATGACTTTCTTTTTGTGGTGAAGCCCAGTACTTTTCATATCACTTGTCTATGGTGAAGTGTTACTTTTGCCTTTCTGGCAAGATTCTTCAGTTCAGGAAGATCTTTGATTAAGCAGATAGCAGTTTCTGTAAATTCTCCTTGCACCAATCCTTACTGGGCATAATGCTGTCCTACAGAGAGAGGAGGATAAAACCCCTTAAGGTTTATAGTTCCTCTTTTGTTGATGCTCACTGTGGGCTGTGAATAATACTATCAAACTTCTCTGTTTGAACAGCAGTTCTTCAGTTGAAGCAGTGTCACATCTAAAGACATTTTAATGAGAGGAAGGAAAAATGTACTCTTCTCATCTAAATATTTTGTCTGAATCAATATGAAACATATCTATATTTACACACTAAACCATACTGGTTCAACATTTGTAAAGTGTTCTGTTTTAGTCTAGGTCTGGGAACTTACCTGCCAAGTTTATGTGGAGTCATTTTTTTTAACATAATTAGGTTGATTCCTTGACAATAGATTCATCTTTTAGTGGGAAACTTTAAGCCAGATCAGACCAAAGCATTGTTGATAACCAGCTAAACCAAGTAGGAATTTAACAAGACCCAAAGTAAGATTTTCTTGAAAGACTAAGTTGTTTGCCTTTGGTAATGATATTGCTTTGGACCTGAATGGTCCATCCTTCTCTTTCCCACGACTGTAAAGTTGCCAAAAGGCTGTGCGTTCTTTGAAGAAGAGGAAATAATAAAGAATGGTAAATCGCAGAATGAGGGAAGAAATTCTGGATTGAGCTAGCCGAAGAGATTGGCAAAAAAATTATATGGGGTTGAGAAGGAACTGGATAATAAATGTTACAAACCTGGTTTAGGTCCCCTTGCCTCCAAACAGTGGATCTGAGGGCTTTTAAGCTCCCCTTAGTCAGTGGTAGGCTTTAGCCACTGAGGCTATAGCTGCGCTACTAGTTAGGGTTGTGATTCCCAGCTTATATAGTGATATTCCATACTAGCTTTCATCTGAGCTAGCACACTAAAAATAGTGACGTAGCCATGGTACAACAGTCAGCGTGGTGGCATGAGCTGGCTGCCCTGAGTACACAGGCACCTGAACCATGCAGGTATGAGCTCGGGGTGGTTAGCCTGGGCTGCTGCTTGCTGTGCTACTGCAGCTACACTACTGTTTTTTAGCCTGCTAGTGCAGATGAGTGTGTGTGTGTGTGTGTGTGTGTGTGTGTATGTCAGCTGGGAATTACACCCCTTTTTGTGATTAGGCGCAGTCTGTCTTTGGCACCGGCCTGTCCAGCATGCTCTCTGGGCATGGACTCTGTCTGGAACCTCTCCTGGAAGTGGGACCCCATGATCAGTGCTCACCTCCCAAGACATCCCAGTAGCTTAAGGACACCCTTCTGGGCACTGTGGTTTATAGCAGCTTCATGGACATGAGATAGTTGAAAGAAATAGATACAGGCTTTGGAAAATAATTTCTAAAATCTTTTCACTTTAGACAGCACGAGATATAAAGATCAATGGAAAATAAGAAACTCCTGTACACCATTTCTGCCTCAGTTTCCTCCTCACTCTTGAGTATTCTTTGGGATTTGGGTCAGTTTCCTTTCAGGGTTCCAAGTCCACTCTGTTGGAGCTCAGACCTTCTCCTCCAAAATCATGCAGTCTCTCTGACCTCTGCAGTCTGCTTCCTTGAGCTTAATTTACATTTATTCAGATTAACTGTTATATTTGTTATGATGTTAGAAAATAAATAATGCACTTCTTTCTTACTAGATTAATTTTTTACTTGTGATTTGTGTGAAAACTCTGTATGGATGGAAATTCAATTCACTAGCACAGTATTTAGTTTTTTAATTAAACAAAACTACTGTATATACTGTTCATTAGCCCATTCGTTTTTATAAGCCGACCCCCCAAGATGGATAAATAAAAATAGTAAAAACTATATGACTCTTTCATAAGCCGATCCCATATTTCAGGGACTGCAAACTTTGGCTCCCGGCCCGTCAGGGTAAGCTGCTGGTGGGTCGGGACGTTTTGTTTACCTGGAGCGTTCACAGGCATGGAGCCCCTCAGTTTCCTATGGCCGCGGCTCGCCGTTCCCAGAGAGAAATGAGGGGCTCCATGCCTGCAGACGCTGCAGGTAAACAAAACGATGATGTATTAGATATTCAAGTCAATGATTTAATAGTTTAAAATCATCTAATTTTGGTGTAGATCAGTTTATAAGCTGATCCCTGCTCTTTGATGCGTCACCTTTTTACCAAAAATATTCAGCTTCTGAATGAGTATATACAGTATCTTAAATGTGCCGGGTGCATAAATTGTTTTTTCTTATCAAAACAAGTTTTGCATTTATAACTAATGTTTATTAAAGGAAGTATTTAGTAGTTAATGGAACTGATTTCTGATGACCATATCTTTCAGTATTTTAAAACTAGTGGGTCACATCCCCTTACACATAGTTTGTATGCATAGATTAGAAATGGAAAAACTTTTTCCTGCTTTTTTTTTCCAACTCCCAGTTTAACTTTGCATTAATTAATCATTGAGTTGAAGTAGTCGAATAAACTGAAATTAAGAAAATATTCTTTTTGCAACTGCAGAAGAGGCTGCTATCAAAAGCTGGTATAGTACTTCAGCAAACTCTGGTTACAGGTGATTGGCCAATGACTGCCATTTTTTCAGTGGTTTGACTTTAAAACTTGGCAGCAAACGTACTGCTTGCTATTTTTTGTATTTAATTTAAATGGTTTTAATAAGGTTAGGCCTTAACATAAACAGTCAATTACCATTTTTTAAAATAACTATTTAAAATTAAATCTGAATTTTAATTTAAAGAAATAATTATTGGTTTTTATCCATTCCGGTTCTTGGCCTCTGTTTTTAAAGGGCTGTACCTCAGTCTTTGTTCCCTTACTGAGGAAGTTCTACTGCTCCTCTCCTTCTCTGCAGACAAGCTGGGTTTAACTGATTCTTTTAGGTTTCAGCCTTCCCATTTGTTTGGGCAAAATCTATTCAGGTTTTGATGGTCTTGAACAACCATCCTGTTCAGAGACAGACACTCAGGTGAATGGCAGGGATATGGTGCAGATGATAACACCTAGCTCTTGTACAGCAGTTTTCATCAGTAGATTTTAGGGCATGGCTACACTTGCAGATGTAGAGCACTTTGAGTTAACCCACCTTTGGAGAGCGCAGTAGGGAAAGCGCTGCAATCTGTCCACACTGACAGCTGGAAGCGCACTGGCGTAGCCACATTTGTGACACTTGAAGCAGCATCGGCAGTGGTGCATTATGGGGAGCGATCCCACAGAGCACTTCTTCCCATTCTGGCGCTGTGGCTTGTGGGAAGGGGGTGGGAGGTGCATGGCATTCTGGGTCCTGTCCCAATGCCTCGTGATGCATCGGTTCACATCCCAGCAATCTCTGTGCTTCCGTCCACATTTGGCGTCATCTTCCAATGGTTTTTGTACTGCGCGCTCTCTTGCCTTTTGGTCTGCGGGAATGGAGCCCGAACTGCTGAGGAGTATGCTGACAACTCTCGCCACCATGTCACGTTTGGCAGTCGTTACTCCTTATGATCCAAAGTGACAGTGAGGGCTCCGACGATATCGACACGAGTAACGCATATGACACGAGTTTGCTTGTGGCATTCATGGACATGCTCACCACTGTGGAACGCTGCTTATGGGCTTGGGAAAACAAGCTCTGAGTGGTGGGATCACAGAGTCATGCAAGTCCAGGATGATGAACAGTGGCTGCAGAACTTTTGGATGAGAAAAGCCACTTCTGTGGGGCTGTGTGAGGAGCTCGCCCTCACCCTGCAGCGCAAGGATATGAGATTGAGAGCTGCTCTGATGGTAGAGAAGCGGGTGGCTATTGCAATCTGGAAGCTGGCAACTCCAGACAGCTTCCGATCAGTCACTAACCGGTTTGGAGTGGGAAAGTCAACTGTTGGAATCGTGTTGATGCAAATTTGCAGGGCCATTAATCGCATCCTGCTCAGAAGAACCGTGACTCAAGGTAACGTGCATGACATGGTGGATGGCTTTGCACAAATGGGTTTCCCTAACCGCGGAGGGGTGATAGATGGCACACATTCCAATTCTGGCACCAGCCCACCTAGCCTCCGAGTACGTTAATCGGAAGGGGTATTTCTCCTTGGTTCTCCAGGTGCTTGTGGATCACCGTGGGCGTTTCACTGACATTTAATGACTGTTACTCACCTGAGGGCAGGGCAGTAGTGTACAAAGAGATGACCAGAATGGCTAGAACAGACGTTGTGGGACACTTCTGGAGGTCGATCAGAACGCACTAACAGACCAGGGCGTTCACACTGGCGCTCCAATGGGGGTGCACAAAATGTGATTCCACTCGCCGAGGTGGAGTACCAGGAGTACTCTAGCTGCAGAGTCTGAGTGCTCTACCTGCCTTGCCAGTGTGGACGGGTAGTGAGCTTGTGCACCCAGGACTCCTTTAATGCACTCTAACTCGCAAGTGTAGCTAAGCCCTTAGAGTACTTTACAAAGTCAGTACCAAATTGGGAAAATGAGGTGTAGAGAAGGAAGTGACTTGCCCATGGTCACCCAGTAGACCATTGTCTGAGCCAGGAATTGAACCCAGGTCTCTGGTGCCTTGGTCCAGTGCTCTATCTAGTAAACTGACTGCCATATAGTCATAAGAGCTTAAACATATGGAGAACACAATCTAAAACATAATTAATAAACTGTACAGAGACAGATGCCTCAAATTATTACAGTAAAAAAGAAAGGGCAAGTAATTTTATTTTTAAAGGGAGATGTATGGTTCCACATGGTTTTGGAGAAAGGCAGGAGGAAGAGAATTTCTGCAGTTTTTTTTTTTCAGTCACCAATTCAATGAACTGTTTGGGGTGGATTGGTAAACCAAAAGAAATGTGTGTAAAACCCTTTGTTTTGAACTACAATAGTCCTGATTTTACAAAAAGTGTTTTTTGTATGACCAGATATAGGAACCATTTTTCCTGATGGGTTGTGCGTGGGAAAATCACATAATACTGGTAATGTTGATGAAAAACAAATTGACATCCCTTCACGTTCCAGTGCCTTCAAACCTCTTTGCAAAGCAATTTCCAATGCTCTAAAAGATGAGACAAAAAGGGTGCAGGGATCATATCTTCTGTAATGTTATGTTCAGATTTATGAACTTTTTTTTATTAACGTCCCCAATTAGTTCGTAAAATAGGGGTTCTGCTACACTCCAAATCAAATCTGAAAGTGAAATTCATCAAGCAGAAATGAAACTAAAATCTTTTCTTGGTCTAAATACTTGCGTTTTCATCTGTTGGCACAATAGGTAACCACAGTGGAACCCATCAGGTCTTCTTCCAAATAGAGGTATCAGGATTTGGAGAACCCAGTCAGAGATTGAGCACCTCCTGTGTACTGTGAATTGCATTGGCTTCCCACACCACATTCTAGAAATTGAAGTGGATCTCCAGATCTGCCGCCTATCCCTTTGGGCAAGATAGATGCCCCAGGGTTATCTGAAGCTGTAAGGTTGGAGTAGTAGCTGTAAAATGCCTCCCTCTACTGATCCATACCCTGGGTTAGAGAATTGCAATCAAATCTGTTCCATGACATTCTTTCCTCTCCCACGTCTTACAGCTTCTTTTTTATGCAGCATTTGCAGTTATATTTACTACTAATCTGAATGCATGTTTTGAACATACGTGCACAGTTATGTGCTGCAAGTACTTTGTATATTTAAGCATATCTCCCTTGTTCAAATATTGGTAAATAAGGATGCTATACAAAGATGCTTAAACTTCTTTTAAAAATTTCTCTATTTTAAACGATTATTTCTGGTTCTGGATTCCACTGACAAGGTCCATAGGGTAGCACCTTCCCTGTGCAAATTCAGTCAGAGTTGTGATCACTAAATATCTGCCTTCTGTTGCCCTTCAGCATGCAGCCCTAGAGACAGTGAAATTTGTATTCAGTGCAGAACTAAAAAATAAAATCACCTGTTCACTTGATGGTTCCCTTGACTATCCGCATGTTAACATAGGGGTTGTGAGAGAGCCCAGAGGAGATAACAATTACCTTTCCTTTCTTTAAGGGAGGAGTTTAAAACTCCTGTAATGGATGGTAAAGGTTGAGAACCACAGCCCTGAAACTTATTTTGTCAGTTTGTCTGGATAGGGGAAAAGGCATTAAGTGTTGGTAATAGTAAGTGAACTAATTGAGGACTTTATCATAGGAAGCAGCACAGAAGAAATGAGTTCTGAGCTCCCTTTTTAAGGATGGAATCAGTAAAGAGAGTTGGACCTTGTGCTCTAGTTACTAATCTAGTGTCTGAAGTGCACCTGTCCTCAAGAGTCCAAAAAAGAGACTACTGACGGCAAAGACTTTTAAAACTATGCAGTTAAACGTAACACCGAGGTCAAGGATGATAGAATAGTCTTCAACTATGGAGGGGATTGAAGTCCATTTGAATGGACCAAGAATGCTTCAGAGAGTTTGTTGGAGCAATTAAGCTTTTTCCCAGCATTTGTTGAAGCAGGGTAGTTTATGGTAGGCTTGGCAAGCTGGCCAATTGACTTGTCAAATAATGTCCGGTGAATTGATCACCTATTAGTCCACAATCAAATATTCCAGGAACAAATACCCTGATGTAGGCAGCGGCTCAGCTTTGAATTGCATGATGATGTCTTTTTTTTTTATTTGAGTTTCATTTCATTGTTTCACATTTATTTTAGTTAAAATAACTGCTAAAAACTTGTTTTTTGTAATTAGCTGTCAGCATCCAAGGGTAAGCCGATTGGAGACCATAAAGTCTTAGTCTTTTTTTTTTTTTTGCTACTGTTACTGTTCTAATAAATTAATGCTTTAAAATATTTTACCGTTTTTTCACATCATTTGACAATATATGACCAGTCAGTTGACCAGTTATTTTTGGACTGGTCAAATGCCCAACCCTAATATATGGCAGTTTTTCTTAAGACTTTTCTTCTAAACTGTATCGGCCATCTCCCTAAGAGTGCTTGCTTTGAAGAGGGAAGACTTCCATGTCATATTCTATTGACTTATGGACAGCAGAGAACACTTGGCAAGTGCCTTGTCTAATGCACACCCTGTTTTGTTTGAGTAATCTGTGTTGTAAAGCCGAAGTGTAAATATTAGAAAGAAGGCTGTATGTGCTTCCTTTGGAAATTCATTGCAAGTAATTTACTATTAACTGAAGAACATGAACTAGGTACCTTTTTGAGTGCTAAATCAAGGTCTGCATGAGGCAGTGAAAGCAGCGCATTAGAGCACTTTACAAATCATATTCCTGTGTAGACAAGCTCTTAAAATTACTCCCCTTTATAAATCTCTAAAATGATTAGAGGTAACCATATCTGTGTGTTAGAAACATCTTAAGAGAAATAGTTGTAAAAATAGTTTTTTAACAGGGTGAATTTTTTGTATTGGTAGATTTGGGATTTGGGATTTTAAATAATACGTGATTTAAAGTCAGCCAATAGAAATAGAAAGATAAACGTGCATGAAATGTAAAATTGATCCTTTTCTTTTATCTTTCCTTTATCTCTAGGATAAAGTTTCCTTTATCTCTTGGGAAAGTTTCAGACAAGAATAGCAGAAGGGAGGACAGCTTCATTTGTCTTCTGGGTTTATATTACAGTGAAATATGTATTGGATCTTTGAAAAAGTGCTCTTGTTAGTTGGCTTCTTAAATATTAGGTGGTGATCGTATTTTAATATCACCACAATTCATTGAAGCACCATGTGATGGGTTTGTCTTAAACTTACTAAAGTGAAGAATGTTGAGCCATGTAAACTGCCATCCAAACAGAAATAATAAACTGCATGTCACTGAATTGTGTTTTGAGACCTGTCTGTAAGGCATGGATCACTGACTTGAGATACAGTAATGGTACTTACTAATCCATTAAATCTATCATGTCAGTACAAATTCTGCCTGACATATGCAATCATTCCGTTCTGGATCACCTTGCATAAGTAGAATTTTGCATAAGTTGGAAACGTATACCCGACCATTATGCCCTCCCAAAACCAAAAATACTCCTATTTCTAGCTTACAGAACTTTTTCCGTAAGTGCGGATTTGTGTAAATTGCATCTTGCGTAACGTGGGGAACATCTGTATTTAGTATGTGTGACCAATAATCCATGTTTTATTTACACATAAGCACACAGCAAAATTGGTGTTCTATACTCTTACATGTGGAAGAGCAAGGAACAGTATTCTAAAAATCTTCATAAAAATACTGTATGTGTAGGGTACCTTTCACCTTTTAGTAACCTGGCTACTTTAAAATAGCTCTGTGTGTGTGTGTGGGGGGGGGGTTAAACATAATTGGAGGACTCTCTGGGGTCTTTGTAATTATTTACAGAACTATTAACTTTCAGATTACCAATTTGAATCTGTCCTAGGTTGGCAGTGACAGGCATTACTACCTGATGTTTCTGCTAATGGTAATGAATTGTATTCAGTCTAGCCCCCGTGGATAACTGAAATTTTGCGTTAAATGTGGTTTTAAATGTAATTTTCTTCACACAAGTAGAGTGAAATGCTATGACACTTGTGTGTATGCATTTGGACCAATTGATAGTTTCCTTTGAAAGCTAAATTGTTAAGTATTACTAAAGTGCTCATCACCAGGGATTGAAATTTTTCATATCAAGTAGCCACAATGATTAAGTCTGCTAGGTTAAATGAGAAATACCTGCTCAGCTGCACTTCTGCAATGTAAAGGAATAAAACAGTTGTGTACTTTGTACTGTATTTAGTTGTAGCAGTGTTAATCACCTTCTGTTTAATAAATTAAAAATTTAGCTTACATGCTCTCCTTGCTTTTCACATTTTTATCCTCTCTGGCTTCACTCCACTTTTATTTTCATATCATTGTTCTCGGTGTTTTTCCTCTCTTCCTTCTTTATAATTCTTCTCTTTTTCCTACACTTTTGTTTTTTTTTCCTCATTTTCCTCTGTTTACTGTCTGTCCCATTTCTTCCCCCAAAGTCTGTACCATACTTTGACTTTTTTTTTTTAATCTCTTCTTTTCTTGGCCACTTCACCTATATCTACCAATTTCCCCACATACACCCAGAAGTTCACATCTGGTTCCCTATATCCTCTAATTCAAAACAGCAAGGACTGTGTGCTACGTGGCTTTGACTTGCACGGGAAGAGAAGCAGCATCTGGACCCTCTGTTTTATCTTCCACCCTCTCCCTAACATAATTCATATCTAAATTGATGTTGAATTTGCCGGGGTTGACTTTGCTGTCCTGAGCATTTTTAATTTACCATGTAGATGATGATTTTCCTTGGCTAGTTTAAGAGCTCATGAGCTTGGAAAAAAATGGAACCTATCCCAAGTTTTTGGCACATGTAAAAGTATGCCATACTTTAAATTTTAATCTAGGATTGTAGGATAGGTGATTTGAGGGAAGATATGTGAAGATGCACATCCAAGTTATGTCTGAACCATTATTTTTCTTCAAATTTATATTTTAAAAAATCAATGAGTCTATCCTGTACTATGGGTGCATCTCCAATTTTAATTTTGAGAGCCCTATTCACTGGTATACTCTGACTGTTTTATGCCATTAGAGTTTAGAACTGCTGTGCATCAGCAGAGCAGTGGAAATCAGCCAGGATGTACATCGCACATTCACCTTTCAACTATCCTCCACATTCCCCTAAGTCCACACACATTGCTTGTTCTACCTCCCTCCTGGCCTCCTATTGAGTAATGGTCTTTTGCTGTTTCTTTTCATATCTGGAAATGTATCTGTCAGCAGATTCTGATGTATAAAATCTTCTCTGAGAAACTCACAAAGATTTGCTCTTTCAAAATGTCCGTTTTCATTGTTTTCAATGAGATTGAGGCCTTGGGGCACATCTTCAGTGGCAATGTTAAAGTGTTGCTGCGGGAGGGCTTTAACTTGGCTTGTTGAGAGAGTTGTTAACTTGGCTTGGGAGAGAGCTCTCAGTGCTCTAAGGGCATGGCTACACTGAAAACTTCAAAGCGCTGCCGTGGGAGCGCTCCCACAGCAGCACTTTGAAGTGAGTGTGGTCGCGCGTGAGCGCTGGGAGAGAGCTCTCCCAGTGCTCCTGGTACTCACCTCCACAAGGGGATTAGCTCAGAGCACTGGGAGTGTGGCTTCCAGTGCTCCTGGTACTCACCTCCACAAGGGGATTAGCTCAGAGCACTGGGAGTGTGGCTGCCAGTGCTCTGAGCTTGTCCACACTAGTGCTTTAAAGAGCTCAGACTTGCTGCGCTCAGGGGGGTGACTTTTCACATCCCTGAGCCAGCAAGTTAGAGTGCTATAAAATGCAAGTGTAGACAAACCCTAAAAAAACCACCTCCATGAGGGGAATAGCTACCAGCGCTGGTGCACTGTCTACACTGGCACTTTACAGCATTGAAACTTGCTGTGCTCAGGAGGTGTGTTTTCACACACCTGAGCAAGAAAGTTGCAGTGCTGTGAAGTGCCAGTGTAGACAAGCCCTTAGACTGCCCTCTGAGGTGCAGATGAATGAAAGGAATGGCTATCTTCTAGCCTCATTCCCATTTAGATAAATAACAGTAGATCTCAACCATGAAAGAGGGTAGTCTGTTGTAGAATTCTCTGGTGTAGAACAATATTCTTCAGTCTCTGCTAAAGAATGGCAAAAAAAACAAAACAAAAACACTGTTAACCCTAAAACAATTCATATGTAGCCTATGAGCACAAAGTTTCAGTGAATTTTAACTATATGGGAAGTTAAAAGGTCTGACACTGACCCATTTTAAAATTAATTTTTAACTCATCAGCTAACATATTTACTAATAAACCACCAAACTTCTCCAACTCTTAGCTTATTTCCTCCTCAAGACTGAGGGGGTGAAAAAAGGTGAGCTTTTCAGTGTGCCAAGAAGGTTAACATCTGGGGTCTGGTGAACCAATGGTGGGGAGACCAAATTCCGCTGTCAAGGACCCCAATGGTGAATACCTTTTAGCAGCTCCTTCTCACTTTATGTCAAGGAGGTTCCAATATGAATGCTTCTTTTGATCTCAGGTGTGACAGCATGGCCTGGGGAAAGAGGTAAGCTCTTGAGTAACCTGATCCAAACAATATACAATTTTTGGCCGTGCTTACAAAGGCCTTAAACTCAACTCCACAGCCTTTTTCTATATGTAATGCATTAACTTTTTTGAATGTTGCATCCCATAATTCCAATATTTCATGGAATGTACTAGGCATCAGTGGCCACTGACCAGAACCCTTTTGGTTTTGAGAACACTGGAAAACAAAGGAGAAAAATACAGAACAAATGGAGCCCCTACTATCTGATTTAACACAGCCATAGTGGCTTCAAGCACCTCTACAATTATCTATCGATCAAACAATTGGTTGATGGCACCCATTAATGCCTTCTGCATAACAGTATCCTTGATTATCCTGTCAATAGAGTTAAAATGTTGACCTTCTGAATGACATAACAGCTAGCCAGAAGAATAATGTTGGTGGGGGAGAGAGTAGGGGAGAGGGGTGTGTACACAGCCACAGCTCTTGGCTTGTGGGGAGAGGGATAGGATGAGGGACACAAGAATGGGAGGGGGCCTCTGGTATGGAACAAGGTTGTACAGACTTTCTGCCATAGAAGGAGAGAGAATGAGGGACCTTGGAGTGGGTGGATAGGGAGTGGGGGGGACACAGATCCCCAGGTGGGGTGGAGATAGGGGAACCCTTGTATGGGAAGAAGGGAAGATAGGGATTCACACAGACCACTTGTCAGTGATGGTGGGGAGAATGGTTATCCTTTAGATTTTGCTCATCAGTGTTCCCTCTAATTTTTGACAGGCTGTGTGTGCAAAAAATTGCTTCTGTGCAAATTTTTGTCCGCAGTGTTTTGCTGTGTGCACGGGGTTTAGGATCTGTGTGTGCCGGTGCACACAGCTTAGAAGGAACAGTGTTACTCATACATCTCCGGCTTTCTGTAGATGCTCCTCAGATCTCTGTCCTTGTCCCCTTTTCTTCTTCCTCTGTACCTTCTCTGGATAATCTGATATGCTACCATTTCTATGCTGGTGACTCACAGATCTACCTCTCTACTCCATACCTGTCTCCTTCTGTCGAAACTGAAATCTCAGCCTCTTTCTCTGACTTCTCCTTATAAATGTCTCGCTATCAGCTCCACTAAACATGACTAAAAATAGAGCTCCAAATCTTCCTCCTCAAGTCTTCCTCACCATCACCTTTTTTGATCACTGAGGGCAACACCACAAACCTGCCTGTCACTCAGGTCTGTAATCTGGGCCTCCTGTTCGATTGGACCTCGATCTAGATCTTCATATCCAGGCTACATTTACATCTTGCTGATTCTTTCTGCATAACATCTCTAAGATATGGCCCTTACCCATCCACACAATTAAAACTTGACCACACTTTCATCATCTTAGATTTTGATTCCTGCAATATACTTGTCTTGGACTTTAACAGTCTTCCCTGCTCATCATCTTTCAGAGTGCTGCTGAAAGATCATTTCCCTAGCCCATTGCTTTGACCTTGTCATCCCTCTCTTTGCAGCCCTCCAGTGGCTCCCCTTTGGTTATTACATCAAGTATAAGATGCTTATCTTCACTTTCAGGGCCCTTCACATCAATTCCCATCCTACCTATCTCTCATTTGCATCAAGCTGTTGATGCCTGCCTCCAGTTGCCCCATGATGTCAATCTCCATTGCCCACTTTTTTTAAATTTTCAAACAAGTATGTTTTTTTCTTTCTCCCATGCTGACTCACGCTGGGAAGGTGGTTCCTTAAACATCCGCTATCTCATTCTCCTTCAAATCCCTCCTCAAAACTCTTTAACTATGATGTCTACAAAAACCTTGAGGATGGTTGGGCTGCTGATGTGCTGTGACCACTGCTGTCACAAATGTTGTCTCGTTTCCTTGTACTCTTCCTGTTGTCTCTTGCATGTGCTTAGATTGTGAACTTCTTGGGGCAGGGACTTTTTTTGTTCAGTGTTTGTGCAGCAGCTAACAGTGGGTTTCTGGTCCATGAGTTGAGCTTCTGTGGGCTGTGGTAATTCAAATAATAAAGATATTAAAGATTGTAAAAGTCTGCTGATGTGTAGCTCCTCTCCTGTTTTCCCTGGGCTTCTTATAGGTGGTTCCCTGGAAGTGCTGCTGGAGTAGTTCTAGTCAACATGTTTCTGGGGGCTAAATGGGAATCTTGGGCCTGTTGCCCCAAAGTTTGGAGCAGGGGCATGGGAGAAAACTCCCAATTGGCCTGTCGTCTTCCCTTCTCCTGCTGTTGCTACTACCCATGCTCCTGCTACATTTCAGAGTTTTTCCACATCTCTTCTAGGATGGGAGACGAGGGTTCTTGCATACCATTGGCAAATTAAAAGTAAAATTTTCAAAAGGTACCTAAGTGAATTAGTCTCCTAAATCACTTAAGCGCTTTGGAAAATTTTACCCAACATCTTGAACTTGTTTACTTCTGGTTTTTCTAACTATTTCTTTAGTTCTTAAGAGAACTCTACTGTGAGATCCTAGAAGCTCATAGGATATAGGGAGCATGTTACTGTTTTGATTTATCAAGTTGTCAGCATGGTAACTAAAGGCAGCATTATCTGCACCTTACTTATAATTTGACCATTATACTTAAGAATGAGGGATTGTTGTATTGCTGTTTGTTCTATTTCCAGAGGTCCTGTTCAGTTAGAATGTCTTGGTGGCTGAAAATATCTCAAGAAAACAGTTGCTCTTAGTTCCTTTATTTAGGATGCCATTATGTGAGAAGAAACCTTAGGGTCTGTATAGTCACACCGTTGATTACTGAAAGACAAACAATGTCCAACTTTACCATCAGTAATAAGGGTATTCCTCCTGTTGGCTTCAGTTGTACTTGCAAGTGTTTGAAGGGTAAATTTAGGGCCCTTCATATTTATCTCACTGCATGTAAAATAATATCCCAGTGGGGCAGATGGCTTATCTATTCACCCCTGTCTGTTGCATCGCAAGTTATATCAAGATAGTACTTTCACAAATCATTATTGTTTAATCTAACTAATTTTGATTTTCTCTTTACAGGTTTTAAAACGGTGAAATCATGGCTCATTCAAAGACGCGAGCCAATGATGGAAAAATTACGTATCCTCCAGGGGTCAAAGAAATCTCGGATAAAATATCTAAAGAAGAGATGGTGAGGCGGTTAAAGGTTAGTAAACAGCTTGCTAAATTTTGGAGGTTCGTTTGGGGTATCTTGAAATTACTTTCAATATGAACATGAGACTTTGCATAATAGATATTAAACCTATTAAATTTGTCGTTTTTTCTCATGTTATACTCTCAGAATAACTATTGGTTGCTTTCTGTTTTTGTGATAAGCCGCTGCCTCAGACTAGTCCATGCAAAAATATTTGAATAAAATTAGAAGCACAAAGTGGCAATGAATAGTGGAAATAAATGACATATTACTACTTCTATGAAATACTATTTTTAAAATTTCTTCTTTTTTAAAAACAAGGCTATGTATATGGAAGGATCTCCTTAAATAGGAAGGAAACCTAGGGAATTGCCCTGGGTGAGTGTGTGATAACTTATGGGAGAAGTATGGATGAATCTTTCTCTGTCACTTTCAGAATCCCTTTCACATACCTTAGATGGTGGTGGTGCCAGCTGCTTTATTCTGGAAAGAGGTGTGATTGCTTCTTACAAATAATTTGCCTTCTCCAGTAGGTTCTTTGTGCTCTATTAGGAATCTGGGGTTGATAGATTTCCAGTGTAGTGGTACTGAAGTGTGACACAGAGCAGAGCCGGTCCAGAACTAGTAGATTCAATTTTTTGATCAGCACATGGAAATGCATCAAAACTTTTATTTGATACCCTATCTCTTCTCCTATTTGTTTTGAATTTCTCTTCAGTGGAGGAACAGTCCTATTGTGGTTCATTTTCATATAAAATATAGACTTAGGAAAGAGAAAACTAAAAATAAAATTTCCCTTTTTATTAGCTTATTTGGTGCTTTTGCAGTAGGAGGCTGTCTAGTACCAAATGAAAATGTTGTAGGGTTAATCCCAGTTAATGCACTAGAATATAGTAACTGTCTTAATGTGGCCGAGAACAGCAGATTGCAAGTAAGAGACTATTACTTCCTATAAGTACTTCTGTTGTGCCAGGCTGCAATGTGAGAATTATTAGTTAAGGTTAAAGTCTTGAATAACATATTTAAATTGGACCTTTTGACAAATTTGGATATGAAAACCTTTCTGAAAAAGATGAGTGTATATTACGGAAGTAGGGAAAACAGATGGGGATGTAATTCTTTTCTAAGTGCAAAGCTTCAGATTGTTTTTCCTGCCCATAATGATACAACAAAGTTGGTAGATCAGCATCAGGAGTTCCTAGATAGTTGAATTTTTTGAAGAAGTATAGGGGATTTAGAAATGGTTTCCACTAAAATTTGTTACCACAAACTCTAGATGTTTCTAAGATGTTTGTGTGATACAAGTTTAAACATGTAGGGAACAGTTTCTTGGGTGGCTACAACTCTGATAAGTTCTAAAAATCAAGATCATTACTACAATTTGAAATGCTACTGAAATACTTGTTCTAAGATGGGAAGGAAAATGTCATTCCAATTTGAGGTTACTCCAGGCATTAAAGATCTGTCAGTAGAATAGCAGATGTTGCCCTTAAGCCAGGCATTTGAGATAGTAGAAACTGGGGTGCAGGAAGCTATCTATGTTGGGTTGATTTCCAGAGTTATTTTTTTGTAGCTGCAAGAGCTAAGGGCGAATTCCTATCCATTTGTTTTAAATAAAACATTTGCTTTGACTAAGGCAGCAGAATGGTTAGCTGACCGCACCTTGAGTTCCTTGTCAGTATCTTAGAGGTATGATGGCAAGTGAAATCCAAAAAAAATATAGTTCAATCTAAAGAAGGAAACTATGGTATTGAAAACTCATTTCATTAGAATGCCTTTTTATGGAGATCTGCTGTTGGAGAGGATTTAGAAAAGGTTCTCAAGAGACTTTGCCACAAAGTAAATCTTACGGCAGACAGGTACATGCTTCTACATTGCAGCTGAATTTTTATAAACTGCCGACAAGTATCAGATTTTCAAGATCAGGAACTTGAGTAATGGGTAGTTCCTTTTCAGGTTCCAAATACAGAGCATTCAGTTCAGTTCCTGTTTTTCTAACATTTTTCTTGATATAATGCACATGCATACATAGCATCTTTCAGATTCTTTCATGAGTTGGGAAGTGTTTTCTTTTATTCTTTAAAAGTACAGTTTACTCTCACTGTAACAAACCCCTTGGGATCCAAGCCGTTTATTTGTTATAGGCAGGAGTTCGTTATAACAAAAAGAGACCTGTGGACGGGTGTTTTTTTGGAGGCGGGCGGGGGGGGTTACAGCTCTTCCAGCCCCCAGGGTTTGTTACAGCCCAAGATTAATTATTGTGATGGGTGTTATAGTGTGGGTGTACTGTGTACATCTGATGTATCCTTCAGAAGTCAAGATGACTTGATACAGTCAAAGTTGTTTGGAGTCTCCTGTATCCAAGCATCTTAGTGCAGTATTACATTAGGAAAAAATTAGGATTATCTCCCCTTCAGATCTGAACAATGTGTCTTCAGCCATCTTGCAGCTTTAAGGGCAATGTCATGGGGTCCACTCACGGCATGTGGCACTGCCTCCTGGTGGCTCTGGGAATTGGCTCTTGTCAGGTGCTGCCCTCCCCGGCGGGGTGTCTACCTGTTGTCTTGCCTTGCAGCCCCTCTTGCTCCAGGAACTGCAGCCTTCTCTTTGTGACTTAGCCTTCCGGCTGACTCACTGTGTGGTATCCCCTTTGAGGGGTTTGCCCAGAGTCCTTCCTTCTGCACAAACTGTCAGGCAGTCTTCTCCAGCACTGCCTTGATGGTACCACTTCCTTAGTGGCCCACAGGGGATCCTGGGCCCGACCACTGCTCTGGGTTCCAGTCTAAGGACCCTCAACCCAGCACTCCTGTGCTTTTTCTCTCCCAGCCCTCACTGCTCCTTCCCTGGAATGCTTCCTACAGTTCCTGGTTCCCCTCCTTTCTCTGGGTGTACCAGCTCCAAACCCTCCTTCCTCTTCCCAGGGAGTGAATCAGCCTGTCTGTTGCCAGCTTCCTGACTTTTCTTTTGACTTTTCTAGGCCCCACTTCTACCTACCTAGTTGAGCCCTTTCTAAGCAATTCTCTGTTCCCAGCTGCTCCTCCTCCAGGTGCAGCCTGGGCAGTTAATTGGCCGACTTAACTATCTTGACTTTCCAGGCCTTGTGTGGGGTTAACACCGCATCACAGGCAGAACAAAATGTACCCATCACAGACAGATAGGAATGGGAGCCCTGCTCTCACAGAACCAGCTAGTTAGTTTGCTGCTGCCACTGCAAACTGTCTTTTCCAGATCTTCCTGCTGCAGAACTCTTAACGACATCTAATAAAAGTCCAAAACATAAGCAGGCAAAACTAATTGGTCATTGTAAAGTATAAAATCTTCATGAATTATTTGGTGAGCTTTCTGGCAAGACATGGGATTGTATCTCAGGTATCTCACATGAGTTGCTCCCTTTTTAATGAGGAAGGTGCAGCATCGTTCCCAGAAGTAATTGAAAGGCAAAACTTCATTTCTCATGCCAATGCTTCATTGTATCAACAGACGTGAGCATCTTCTCTAATCTACAGCCAGGACTTTTCATGATATCAGGTCAGCCATAGACTGCTCAAGCCACCCTCAGCAAGGCAAGAACTAAGTCTACTGTGCTCAGAGACCCAAGTAGCATCACAGGAGGAGCAGCTGAAGGTGCTCCCATTCTAGTCACTCCTTAGGAGACTTGACAAGTGGGGAAAGAATGCAAAATGGCCCGAACCTGATCAACAGCATCTGGGCCTGACTGTGGCAAAAAGGCAATAGTGTGGAGGACAGCTGAGACTCAGGGAAGTTACCAGTAAAAGGCTACCCTGTCTGTTCTCCAGATCTGACAACTATCCAGTACTGCTGTCCTTACATGGGTAGATTAATCAGTTCCTGTACCCAATGGACCTCTGTGGGTTCCCACTTGCAGGTAGCCTTAGCAGCTGTACCTTAGTTGTTTCAAGGCTGGAGATTAGAGTCACAGTTGGTCTGTCTTCCAGAGAACCAAGGCTTGAGAACAGTAGCTTCTGGAACCTCCTATTATTTGCCAGAGTTAGTTCTCCATATCCCCTTACTATACCCTTCAAGCTAGAGGATCCTAGCTGCTTCTTTGAGTGCTGTCCCTGTGGGTGCTCCACTCTAGGTGACGGTGCGTCCCGGCGCCGTTGATCAGAGATCTTCGGTAGCAGTGCCTGGTCGGGACGCGCATACTCAGTTGGTATCTCCCGTCTTGTTGAATCTTCTTGAGCGCATGCATCCTGCACCTTTCTCAGTTCCTTTTCAACCGTCCTTGGCTGAAGACGGGACTTGGGGCAGTGCTGCTTCTCTTCCCTGGTCTCAGTAGGAAACAGTAACAAAGAACATAGAAATAGTCCACCGAATGCATCCGATGAAGTGAGCTGTAGCTCACGAAAGCTTATGCTCAAATAAATTTGTTAGTCTCTAAGATGCCACAAGTACTTCTTTTCTTTTTGCGAATAGACTAACACGGCTGCTACTCTGAAACCTGTTATAGAAATAGTTATTAGTTACATCTCAGTTGTTTACCTTCCTTTAGAATAGTTACATAGTTTAGTTACTTAGTTTAAAAAAAAACAAACAAAAACAAAAACTTTTCGCCTCAGGCTTGTCTCCCGCTGAGACACTTTCCCCTGCCATTTCTAATTCAGTATGCCAGGGGCTTCAGGATTCAAGAAGTGTGTTTCCTGTCAGGTCTCCATGCCAAGATCTGATGGGATCTCACGATGTGTGAAGTGCCTTGGCGAAACACACGTCCCTGCAAAATGCCTTCATTGTGCAAGCCTCAAGAACAGGGCTCGTCACGATAGGGACCTGCGCCTTAAAATGTTGCTAATGGAAAAATCTCTGCAGCTGCCTTTGGAGATGGGGAAAGTTAAACCCTCTCCCTCGTGCTCCCTGACCAGATCATAGCCAATTGGGAGCATGGCTTCACTCTCTCTGTAGCAGAGGTAAGAAGCCCAACAGTCTCTGAGGAGAGACTTTAACAAGGGTAAAGGGTCTCCCGCGAGATCCTTACCCTCTGTATTGACAGCGCAGAAGGCAGGTGCCTCAGGCTGTCACAACACCTCAGCAGTGGCTCCCGCAGAGGCAGGAACCCGACCTCCTGTGCTGGGAAGGCTTCCGTGGCGCCAAGACCTTCAGCGCTAAAAATATCTGCGGTGCTGATTGTGTGCTCTGCTCTGGTGCCAACAAGAACGTTGGCATCGACCCCCTCCGGGCTAAAAATAGCCGTGGTGCAGACTGCATGCTCTGCTCTGGTGCTGACAAGAACGTTGGCATCAACCTCCTCCGGGCTAAAAATAGCCACGGTGCAGACTGCATGCTCTGCTCTGGTGCCGACAAGAACGTCGGCACCGACCCCCTTCGGGCTAAAAATAGCTGCAGTGCCGACTGTGCGCTCCGCTCTGCCGCCAGGAAGAACGGCAGCACTGAGCCTGGCGCCAGCAGTGGACCCCCTGCAGGGCTCTCCACACGCCCCGGGGCACCAGTGAGGCTTTCAATTGACTATGCGCTAGAGCACAGTCCAGGCTCAGCACAGCCTAGGGAGCAGGAGCAACAGTTTCTCACTCAAGGTGACCTCTCGGTGCCGCCTGAGCCTAACTCCCTGCTCCTTGACACACAGGGCTCATTTTTTGAACAGCCGCTCTCCCCACCTGCCTCTCCTCCTCCACTGGAACCTTTTCTGCCTCAGGTCATGGCTCACAACCACCAGTCTGTTTCCCTACTTCAGCCCTCGGTGGACGGCACCTGGGTTCTTCTACCCTATACCTTGGCCTCAGTGGTACCCTTGTCCACATCCTCCTACCACTCACCCTCAGACCTCTTCTACCAAACCACTACCTCCTTCTGTGCCTCGATCTCCAGCTTTGTCCACTTCTAGAGTGCCTGAAATCCCTCCTGAGAACATGAACTACGGACCGTATCCTGACTCACTGACCCCTGACTCTCTATCAGCTCCACACGGAGTCCTCTTCCCTCCACCTCCACAGAATGTGGACGATTGTAAACAATTTCAGGAACTTTTCAAGAGGGTGTTACTCAGTCAAGACATCTCCTTAGAAGAGGTTCAGGAAACATGACACAGATTCCTCAGAATCCTTCAACTCTCTGTGCCTTCGAAGATCGCACTCCCCATAAACAAGGCGCTCTTGGAGCCAGCTGACACTCTCTGGTAAACTCCAGCTTCTTTATTACCAACTTGCAAAAGGCTGAACGTAAATACTATGTTCCCACTAAGGACGCACGCTGACTTCCTATTTTCTCATCCACAACCAAACTCTCTTATCATGGATGCAGTTGCACAACGAACAAAACAACCGCAATATCGGCCCACCCCGCAAGACAAGGACCTTAAACGCCTTGATGTCTTCGGTTGTAAGGTTTATGCGTCCTCCACTCTACAGTTCAGAATTGCGAATTATTCTGTCCTCCTCACCAGCTACGACTTCGATAATTACAATAAATTTTTTGAATTCGCCTCCTACATACCAGAAGATAGGAGAGCAGACTTCAAATCAATTCTGGTTGAGGGCCAGTTAATTTCCAGAACGGCCCTACAAGCAGCTCTAGACACAGCAGCCCTACTACTGTAACTGCTGTGGTTATGCGCAGATCTTCATGGCTCTCTGCATCTGGCATCCGTAAAGATCTGCAGACCCAAGTGGTGGACCTCCCCTTTGATAAGGATAAACTTTTCTCCAACCTCCCCACCCCCCAAAAAAACCCCTGAACCCTGATGAACTCCTCTACACCATGAAAGATTCTAGAGTGACGCTGCTCACCCTGGGCATTCACCCATCTTTTCTCAGGAGACAACAATACCAATCCTACCAAAGACCCCCCACGCAACAGTATTATTGGCCTCAACCCAAATCATACGACGTAACTAGGAGTCGCGCTAGATCCCCCTATGCGCAGACAAAATCAAGCTCAAGCAACCACGTCGCACTCACCAGGCAATAAACGACAATTTTGAAATGTTGGTAGAGGGGGTCTGCAGGACCTCCCCTGGAATCCACCACCTACATGCTTGTTTGGCTACTGCCTCCAGAGTTTCCAACATGCCTGGCAGCGGATTACACAGGATAGCTGGCTTCTCGAAATAGTTCAGTCCGGTTACTTTATCCCCTTTATATCTTACTCTTTCCCCTTTCTCGTCCCTCTTCGGTGATCCTCTCACAAGCGCTTACTTTGCGTAGAAGTGGCTCACCTTCTACAACTAAGCGCAGTGGAAACTGTGCCGACACAACATTGAGGGAAAGGGTTCTACTCCCATTACTTTCTGACCCAGAAAAAGACTGAGGGATGGAGGCCTATACTGGACCTATGCTGACGGAACAAATTTGTGAGGATACAGAAATTCAAGATGGTCACACTTGGCACAATAATTCCTGCACTGGATCAAGGAGACTGGTTCACAGCCTTCAACCTACAGGACGCTTATTTTCATATACCAATTCATCCAGCTCACAGACACTTCCTACGATTCACAATTGGTCACGACCATTTTCAATACAGAGTTCTTTTGGACTCTCCACAGGCTGAGTCTTTTCTAAGACTCTAGCCGTGGTCGTGGTTCACCTCTCCAGACATGGAATCAGACTTTTTCTGGATGATTGCCTCATCAAGGGCAACTCCTATGGCGAGACACTTCAAGCTACCCATTTCGCCATCTCCCTCTTTCACAGCCTAGAGCTCCAAATAAATGTCCAGAAATCCACCCTGACACCTACACAACAGATTGAGTTCATTGGAGCTCATCTGGATTCAATTCGAAACGGAGCCTCACTTCCAAATCACAGATTGCTCGCTCTCTTCGTCCCAGGACCCAGGCAAGAATCTGTCTCCAGCTCCTTGGTCATGTGGCAGCCACCACCTTCATGGTCCAGCACGCCAGGCTATGCATGAGATGTCTTCAGGACTGGCTCAACTCCAACTTCAAACCCAACAGACACCCCTTAGGGATGCTGCTAACTCCTCCTCCCAATGTTCTAGCTTTCTTACACTGGTGGACAAGACTAGAAAACCTCTGCATTGGCATTCCCTCCAAGCAACGATCCCCAATGCTCATGCTTACCACGGAGGCTTCCCTAATCGGCTGGAGAGCGCATTTAGGGGGACACAGGGCACAAGGCTGGTGGTCCACATCAGAGACACACCTACACATAAACCTCTTAGAGCTCAGAGCAGTGTGACGAGCATGCCTTCACTTCCTTCCCCTCATAAAGAACAAATCTATTCAGGTCTTAACAGTCAACATACATGCTATGTTTTACATCAGCAGACAAGGGGGAGCCCTATCACATTCCCTGTGCATGGAAGCCATCCGACTATAGAATTGATGCACACAACATCAAATACAAATCATTGCCTCAGACCTACCCGGCTGCCACAACACTACTGCCAACGCACTCAGCAGACACTTCTCAACAGAATACAAATGGGAACTGCACCCCGCAATACTTCAACAGTTCTTCTCCCTTTGGGGCACCCCATCAATAGACCTCTTTGCCACAACCCAAAATCAAAAATGTCACCTGTTTTGCTCCAGAATAGGACTCGGGACTGCATCCCTAGGAGACGCGTTCCTCATCCTGTGGAACAACTCTTGTACGCCTTCCCACCAATCCCTCTGCTACACAGGATTCTTTGGAAGATCATAGAGGATAATGCGTGGGTCATACTTATTGCCCCGGCTTGGCCCAGACAGTTGTGGTATCCTTACCTACTCCACATGTCCTACCGTCATCCATGGACTCACCCAGCATAAAACGATTTATCACGGGCCTACAAAATCTCTACCCTGAAATGTACCCAAGGGCAGCTACATGGAATCTTAACCTCATTCTTCACGGTCTCATGAAACCTCCATTCGAGCCCTTGGCTATCGCGTCTCTTCTTCATATGTCTATGAAGGTAGCTTTCTTAGTTGCAATGACATCAGCAAGTAGAGCAGGTGAAATAAGCACCCTGATGGCCTATCCTCTGTATGCAACTTTCTCCAAAGACAAAGTCACTCTGAGACCACATCCTAAATTTCTCCCTAAGGTGATATCCACCTTCCACCTTAACCAATCAATATACTTACCTACTTTCTATCCTAAACCTCACGAGACTCTTCAAGAGGCAACCCTGCATACTCTTGACTTCAAGCAAGCAATTGCCTTTTATTTAGATAGGACTAAGCCATTCTGTAAGTCCCCACGACTGTCTGTATTAATGAAAGATCGAAAGGTACGGCTATCTTTAAGCAACGTCTGTCCAAATGGATCTCTGACTGCATCAGATCCTCTTACCGTATTGAAAATATTCAACCACCTGAAGGCATTAGAACTCATTCCACTCAAACTATGTTGACATCCGTTGCCTTCCTACATAATGTACTCATTTCTGACATCTGTAAAGCGGCTACATGGTCACCTGAACACAAGTTTGCCAAGCACTGTGCTATCATGCAAGATACCATGACAGATACCATAGTAGGCCATACAGTACTCTCTACAGTACTCACTGCCACATCTCCAATGTCACGCTGACTATCGTGGAAACTGCTACACATGCACCTAGTGGAGCACCCACAGGGACAACACTCAAAGAAGGGGAAGTTACTCACATTGCAGTAACTGAAGTTCTTTGAGTTGTGTCCCTGTGGTGCTCCACTCCCTGCCCTCCTCTCCTCTACTTTGGAGTACTGGTATGATTTCTCCACGGTAGAGAAGGAACTGAGGAGGGTGCGGGACGCATGCACTCGGGAAGATTCCAACGAGACGGGAGATACCAACTGATTGCGTGCATCCCGACCAGGCACTGTTACCGAAGATCTCCGATCAACGGCGCCGGGACGCACAGTCACCTAGAGTGGAGCACTCACAGGGATACACATCTCGAACTTCAGTTACTGCAAGGTGAGTAACTTCCCCTTTTGGGAGCCAAAGAAGGCACAACTGAAAAGAGGAAAAGTGTATCTGTGACACTGCACGCCAGATTCTTGACAGTGATATGATATGATTATGGCATAATTATAATGCATTTTGAACAAGATGGGTTATGTGAAATGTCAGTGGAAATTATGAATTGCTGAATATGGTTATCCTCCTTGTTGTTGTCCGTCGGTCTTCGTCGTCTTGTTGTTGTTGTTCTTCTTCTTCTAGATGTGTGTATGCGCATGTGCACAGTCATCAGAGATTTTTGCCTTATCTGTATTCTTAGGGTCAGCTGTAGCTCCCTCTTGAGTGCCGCACTCGTGTATTGGTATATTAGACGCTGCCGATCCTACGCCCTCTCAGTTCCTTCTTGCTGCTCATGACAGTTGGTCGGAGCACCTGCATTAGTGGTTCTTTACAGCCCATTGTGTATCTTCTTTGCATATATTTTGTAGGTTCGTAACGGCAAACTATATGGTTAGGTTAGTTTGGTAGTTAGGACTTCTGGCTTCAAACCATGCTCGTCATGCAGCAGGCCGATGCCTATTAGTGACCCCCACAACAGCTGTTTGAAGTGCTTGGGGGGGGTCCCATAGAAAGGACAAGTCCAAAATCTGTAAGAACTTTCACCCTAGAACTCAAAGGAGCAAGATATCTGCTTGAGGGCCCTCCTCATGGAGGGTGCACTTCGTCCTGCATTGGAGCCCTCCTGCTTGGACCCCATGTCAAGCATCTCTGCATCGGTGTGGAGCATACCGCCAGCACCGGTCTTGGCCCAGCCCGGTTTCCCCTTGCTTGCACTAAAGAAACAGCAAAAGAAGAGCCCCCTGGTACTGCAAGGGAAAGGGGCTTCGGGCCATGTGCCTGTCCTGGGGCTTCATGGGGGGTACTACTGAGGTTGGAAACACCCCTCCCTAGCTTGCCAGGGATCTGACTCCTCTTAGGGCTCTCATTGCCTGAAGTGGCCCCGGCGGCCAAAGAAAAAGCAGGCCAACTGCACTGCAGATACTGCACCGGGGTCTAGATTTGGCTAAGGCCCCAACATCTAAGGGTAAGCAGATCATGGGACCGCCCCTTAGGGCAATGGAGCATGCTTGGTCCCTGGACTGCAGGCATAGATCTCCATGGCCTAGGACCTCAGCACCGCATCTCCAGTTAGAAGACCCAGGTTCCCAACACTCTTCCCCTGTGAGACATGGGACGCTGGGGTCGAGGCACCAGTACCGGCAAGCTTCCTGCCAAAGATTGTCACGGTGCAGGTCGCCTTTGCCCAAATGGTCTCCCAGCCCTTGGTCCCCCTCTGGGCGTGATGGCTCTCTGTCGTGGCACCGGTCTCCATCTCCCCAGTACCGCTTGTTGGGCAGGCACCGACCCTCGCAGGTTGCCGACCAGCGTCAGTGGGCAAAGTAAGGCCTCAGTGGCTCCTCCCTGGATGCTGGAAGGGCGATGGTTGGAGTCGGATCGGGACCCACGAAACCCATGTGGTATCTGCAAGTATGGTGAGACAGCAGGGACAGTGATCCGCTCAATGGCCATACTGGAACCTGTGGGGTGTGCCTGTAATGCCAGTACCATATTCCCACCAATCCTCCCTGGCTGCCTCAGACAAACTGCCCTCTGCACTGCCGGCCCTGGAGTCGGAACATGGTACTGAGTCAGATGCAGGGGCAGGGCCTTGAACTCCAGCACCTAAGGAGCCATCCCCAGAGAAGGAAGGGGAACCTGCCCCTCTCCCAGCGGTGCAGTCATCATTGTTGTCTCTGGATAAAGTGGTCCCCCGATGACTTCAAGGAACACCAAGCTGCTCTTAAAAGGGTGGCTACCAACTTGAACTTAAAAAATGAGGCGGCCATGGGGGAGTCTGATGACCTCTTCAATGTTAGATCCTCCTCCCACCCCAGCCTGGGTCGCACTCTGTCCACTCAGGGGTCCTTAAGATTGCCAAATGGCTGAGACAGACCCTTCCCATTCCGCCTATGTCTAAGTTGGCAGAAAAGTATTATGTCCCTGTAAAAGGGTTTGAATAGCTGTGTACACACTCTCCAGCAGCGTCACTGGTCATGTCTGCTGTTAATGAAAGGTACAGGTCGGGCCAAGTCAGTGGCACACTGAAAAACAAAGACGCTAAGAGACTGGACTTATTTGGCACCCTGCAATTTGATGGCCAGCCTGCAATTTTGGGTGTCTAACCACCAGACCCTGTTAGGCGGTACAACTTTAACCTGTGGGACTCCCTTGATTTGGTTTGCCTGGCCTGCCAAGCCTTCCTACCTCACATAAAAAGGAGGGTGGTCCAGGTCCTGACAGACACTAAAGCAGCTGTTTATATCAACAAGCAGGGCAGAGCCAGATTGTCTGCCCTTTGCCGCAAAGCCCTCAGGCTCTGGGACTTCTGTCTACAACATGACATGCGTCTCTTAGCTGGGCACCTCCCCTGGGCCAGGAATGGTTTGGCAGATCACCTCAGCAGGACCATCTTGTCTCCCCATTAATAGTCCCTTCATCCGGAGGTGGTCACCTTCATCTTCCAGAGGTGGGGTACTCCTCAGGTGGACCTGTTTGCATCCAGTCAAAACAGGAAATGCTGTGTGTTCTGCTCGATTTGCGGGGATCAACAGGGGCACCCTATTGGATGCTTTTCTGCTTCTGTAATTTGGGGCTCTGTTGTATGCCTTCCACCTCCTCCCTCCCCTCCCCAGTGCCGTTGATTCACAGCGTCCTCATGAAGATCAAGCAGGACAGGGCGAAGAAGGGCCTTGTAGCGATGGCTTGGTTGCACCAGCACTGGTTCAGCATGCTTCTGAACCTCTTGGGTGGCTGCTCCCATGCAGCTACCACTCAGGCTGGACTTGCTGTCCCAAAACTACGGCAGTCTTCTGCATCTGAACCTGGAGGTGCTGCACCTGACTGCTTGGCTACTGCATGGTTAAGTGCAGAGGAGCAGGAGTGCTTGGCTGCTGTCCCACAGGTTCTGTTGGGCAGCAGAAAGCCCTCCACTAGGGCAACCTACCTGGCCAAATGGAAGCTGTTCTCCTGTTACCTCTCGGATAAAGGCGTTCAGCCCGAACTGGCCTTCCATCTGCCACTTGAGGGTAGGTCGGTTTTTGACCAGGACATGACTACCAGGTTCCTCAAGCACCTCTACCCACACATGAGGGACCCCATTCCTCTGTGGAACCTGAATCTTGTGCTGTGTAGCTCATGGGACCCCTGGTTTCCTGCTCTCTCCTCCTCCTGTCCTGGAAGGTTGCATTCTTTATTGCAATAACATCTGCCTGCTGGGGCTCTGAGATTAGGGCACTTGTCTCAGAACCGCCCTATAGTGTAGTTTACAAAGACACTTTCCAGCTGCAGCCGCATTCAGCTTTCCTGCCCAAGGTGGCTTCACAGTTTCATGCGAGCCAGGACATTTACTTACCTGCCTTTTTTCCAAAGTCAGAGGAGGAGCATAGGTTGCATTCCCTAGATGTCAGGAGGATGCTAGCCTTCTACATTGAAAGGACCAAGCCATTCTGCAAGTCGATGCAATTGTTCATTGCCATAGCCAACAGGATGAAAGGTCATCCAATGTCCGCTCAAAGAATTTCTTGTTGGATCACCGCCTGCATTCCCTACTGTTATGATCAGGCAAATGTGCCACCTCCAGCAATTGTCACCATCCGTTCAACCAGGGCACAGGCTTCATCGGCAGCTTTCCTGGTGCATGTCCAGGACATCTGTACGGTGGCCACCTGGTCGTCCATCCACACTTTCACATCCCACTACGCACTTATCCGTCAGGTTAGGTGGGGAACCCATCACAGTATCCATCCTACAGATTATCCTTGGACAAATGCCTGAGATACCTTTCCTTATCTCTATCAGGACCAATAAAGTGACCTTCCAGCTCCCAATGCAACACCGAAAAACGCTGAAGGTTAGCAAAAAGAAAAGGAGTACTTGTGACACCTTGGAGACAAATTTATTTGAGCATAAGCTTTCGTGAGCTACAGCTCACTTCATCGGATGCATGCAGAGGAAAATACACTGGGGAGATTTTTATACACACACAGAGAACATGAAACAATGGGTTTTATCATACACACTGTAAGGAGAGTGATCACTTAAGATGACCTGTTACCAGCAGGAAGGGGGGGGGGGGGGGGAGGAAAACCTTTTATGGTGATGATCAAGGTGGGCCATTTCCAGCAGTTAACAAGAACGTCTGAGGAACAGTAGGGGGGTGAGGTGGGGGGGAGAAATAACATGGGGAAATAGTTTTACTTTGTGTAATGACCCATCCACTCCTAGTCTCTATTCAAGCCTAAGTTAAATGTATCCAGTTTGCAAATTAATTCCAATTCAGCAATCTCTCAATGGAGTCTGTTTTTGATATACGCCATCATGTGCCAGCAATGCCCCTCTGTCATGTACATTGGTCAAACTGGACAGTCTCTACGTTAAAGAATAAATGGACACAAATCAGACGTCAAGAATTATAACATTGAAAAACTGGTCGGAGAACACTTCAATCTCTCCGGTCACTCGATTACAGACCTGAGAGTGGCTGTCCTTCAACAAAAAAACTTCAAAAACAGACTCCAATGAGAAACACACAGATTATAATTTTAATCTTCTGTTTCTAATGTGGCTTGAAGTTTAGCATTTCTGAAGGTCCTTCAAACATACAGGAGAATTGCCATAAATCAGGTTGGTTTGGTATCTGGCCAGCCAGAAGAGACTTCTGATTTCGCCATGTCTAAAAATATTATGATAATAAAATATCAAATGTTTTGAAGCATTTTATCAGGAAGTGCAAAGTGAGCCACTTAACAAGTAATCTATCTCTTAAGGCCTTAATCTTGTAACACTAAAATCAGTGGGAATTTTGCCACTAACTTGAATGGGTGAAGGATCAAGCTTTAATTGCCATTTTGTTACATCCAATGGCAGTTGCACTAATTAAAATAATTACATCTCTGTGATTCAAATAAGAAATTCTTATATAATGACTTAGATTCTTCAATTTAAAAATAGCCCATAAAATAAATTGCATTATATGGAAAGTGGGTATTGGAATTTCATTCTAAATAATGAAAGGCCAAACATAATTCATGTATTTTTTTTCCCCTTCAAACAAGTGTTTTATTTAAATTGGACTAGTGACTGAATGTCAACATATTTTATTGGGCTGTTAGTTTTTCTGTCTGTCTTTCCCATTTAGACTGTAAACTCTTCAGGGTAGGGAATTTTTATTCCATGTTTATACAGGACCTGTCCCAGTTGGGCCCTGATTTTGATTGGGATCACTTAATGCTCCTGTAATAAAAAGAGTATTAATTTGCATAAAGTCCTGGGTTAATGTATGATTGCATTAAAACCCAGTGCACTCTGCTTTAGTCGGTGGGTTGTCCTGGTGAGAAGCTTGTTTCAGCCTTTGTTTTAGAGGACATAAACTTAAAATATCAAAAAGAAAATAAAGGGGGGGCGGTTCAGATTGGGGGTTTGTCAACTTTGTCTGTGTCACTCTAAACGTTTAAAGCAGAAATTACAAGCTTCCTAATAAAAGTTGACTGCTTTTGCTTTCTGGGTTTACCTGTGCATGGCTGATGCACAGGTAAACACCTCTTATCTCAGTTGAATCAATGAATTGTCTTTTTAGAGCATTAGAGTGGTTCTCAAACTTAATTGCAGCACGCCCCCCTTCTGACACCAAAAGTAACTATCCAACGGTGGCACCAAAGCCTGAGCCCTCCCAAGCCCCACAGCCCTGGCCGGGAAGGCCAAAGCCTAAGCCCCACCGCCCCAGAGGGGGTGTGTGTGTGTTGGGGAGCAAAAGATGAAGTCCGAGGGCTTCCTCAGCTTTGGCTCTGAGCAGTGGAGCTTGGGCTTCAGCCCCAGGCAGAGGGGCTTGGACTTTAGCTTCGGCCCAAGGTCCCAGCAAGTCTAACTCCATCTCTGGCAATCCCATTAAAATAGGGTCCAGACTCACTTTGGGGTCCTGACCCACAGTTTGAGAATGGCTGCTTTAGAGGCATATTAAACACTGTGAAAACTGAGTGTTGGGTGGGTGGAGAAAGGGTAGAATTGCATGAGCTCTTGTTTTACTTTGAATAAAGACCTGTTTACCAAGAGAGCTTCACTTATATATTGATCTAATTTTTTTTGTAGATGGTTGTGAAAACATTCATGGATATGGACCAGGACTCTGAAGAAGAAAAGGAGTTGTATCTAAATCTTGCATTACATCTTGCTTCAGATTTTTTTCTCAAACACCCTGATAAAGATGTGCGCTTGCTGGTAGCATGTTGCCTTGCTGATATTTTCAGAATTTATGCTCCTGAAGCTCCATACACCTCACCAGATAAACTGAAAGTAAGTTGAAATAAGCACGCACATGGAAAATGTATGTTTAATAATGAGGAAAAAAAAAAAGGTGGTGGGAGAGTAAGGGCCGAATGAATATATTTCACCCATTGCATCCAAAGCCAAATCATTTTATCTACTTCCAGTTCAACAAGTTTACTAGTTACTGTATAAGTAAAAATGAATAAGTTACCTGAGAAATCCAAGGCTTTAACCTGGGGTTATGGGGGACACAGGTTCTGTCTGCACTGCAAATTTTAACTACTATAAAAGTCGGGAGATAATAGTGTTGTAATTAAATCTTCTAACTCAGTTATATTGTAGACTTAACAAATATAACTGGTGAGAAGCATAACTGTTGTAACTGTAGTCCCAAATTATGAAAGAGGCAAGATAAAGTAATATATTTTTATTGAACCAACTTCTGTTGGTAGAAGTTATAAGATTTCAAACTGTTGAGTCTGTGTAGCATGAAAGCTTGTACCTTCCACCAGCAGAATTTGGCTCAATAAAAGATAATCTCACCGACTTTATATCTCAGGCAGCCTCTGTTTCCATATGTAATATTTAAAGACTCTAGGAATTATTAACTGTTATATCTGTTTTCAATATGAGATTAACTAGAATATCTACTCTGCTGTCCTTTTAGTAGTGTTGGCAGGTCTGTAGCTTCCACAGGATCCTTCTGTGAGAGAGCAGCAAAATCCCCTCTACCAGCACTTCTAAGGTAGTGATTACTAGTGCTTTCACAAAAAGAAAAGGAGTACTTGTGGCACCTTAGAGACTAACCAATTTATTAGAGCATAAGCTTTCGTGAGCTACAGCTCACTTCATCGGATGCATTCGATGAAGTGAGCTGTAGCTCACGAAAGCTTATGCTCTAATAAATTGGTTAGTCTCTAAGGTGCCACAAGTACTCCTTTTCTTTTTGCGAATACGGACTAACACGGCTGCTACTCTGAAACCTAGTGCTTTCAGTTAGCATTTTGAGGTATTTCAACACTGCACAGGATCTGTGGGACCCAGGCTTGTGGACTTGGTGTTTCCAAGCCTGCACTTACGTGCCCTGCTGCATTGTAAACTTGAATTTACAATTGCTGGACCTAGATCTCAGCCATACTAATATGTCTACACTGCACTACGCAGACCTTCTGACTCTAGTCCATTAATTGAAGTGCATCCTCACTGCAAAGTAACAGAGCTTGAACCTGAGTTGCAGCAGGACTCTGGCTCTGATCCACTCGTCTATCTAGGTTCTAGGATCTGGGTCCTGAGTGCTTGCTGACTCAGTTGGACTGATTTGTGAGAACTGATGGGGGGGGAGGGAAATTGGGCTCAAACCAGAGTCTGAGACCAAGTTTAGTGTGCAGTGTAGATATGCCCTTGAAGGGGAGAGATAATTTTATTGAAGAAAGGCATGTTTGCAAATAGTTCAAATTATGGTCTTACTGTCCACCCAACTGAGAGAGTGATCATTTCTGCTGAGAATTTGAAAGTTGCAAAGTTTTAAGAGTGACCTTACTCAATGTTACGTGAAATACCCATAGCCCGACTAGATGGAGATGGTTGATTGGGAAATTACAATTTAAACAAGCAGCTGCAAAGTAATCTTTTTGTTACAGAAACTTTCCTTTTATGGCAGTTTAGATGGATTTACTGTTTGTTGTTTAAAAACCACCAGCTAAATTACTTGTAAGCTGCACAGCCGGCTAATAAGGGCTGTGCTGCTGGGGAGAGGTGGCCAGGAAGAGGCACCCTTCCCATGGCCCGCTCGGAGCTGTCACGGCCGGAGAGAGGTGCCTCTCCCCTGGCTGGGCCCCAAGATGCTGTGGAGAGAGGGGGGGCTTGGGAGAGTTCTCTCTCTCCCCAGGGCAGCCTGCACCCCAAACCTCTCATCCCCAACCCCACTCCAGAGCCCTCCCCCCCACATTCCAATCCTCTGATGCAGCCCACTGCCCCAGCCCCGAGCCCCCTCCCACACTCTGAACCCCTTGGCCCCATCCCACCACACATCACCTCCATATTGGTGCACATAACAAAATGCATTCTACGCATGCTCGTAAAAAATTATAGGGAGCACTGAACACCAGTTCTACCTTCTCTCTCCTTCTCCTCCTCCCCCCGCACCCAACATACAAAAACAAACAACTTTTCACTACTCTGTCTGAATCTTGACTGATGGGTTGGGATCTCTCTCTCTTCTTTTAAAATAGGCAGCGGTGAAAATTAGTATTTTAAAAATGGTGGTGTCTTTTTGTTCATTGTCTCCTGCTCTTGGCTTTCACTTCTCTAGTCTTTTTGTTTGCAGATTTCAGAATTGTAAATTTCAGAGGTAAATTTGTAAGTGTATCAGACATGAAAAAAGAAAGGGCAGATAATGGAGTCACTTTCTTGTAAAACAGTGGTGCAGCAGACTGTGGCTGAGTATGACTTTACACGGGGTACAATTTATACTGTTGAACAGCTGTCCCTTCAATTCACCAATCCTGGGGTGCCTTTTACAGTGCTTTGCTGTGAGAACTACCACTCCTGGCCAGTTCACACACAGCCTCTAGCATGCAAAATAACTCCCAACTTAATTGCATGAATGTTCTGGCCAGCCACTCATGACTTACATACAAGGCAACACCAGCAACTTCCCAGGACCAGAAATTCTCCTAGAAATGTGCATCTTGTACTGAACAGCTCTCTACTGTACAATATGAATTCATATAAAGTCTGTCATTTCATCAATGGAAAATCGTAGAATCATAGAACTGGAAGGGACCTCGAGAGGTCATCTAGTCCAGTTCCCTGCACTCATGGCAGGACTCTAGATATGCACAAACTTTATCTCAAGTGGAGGTTCCCCAACACTTCCACCCAAACACATGGGTTTAGATAGAAGTTTAACTACAGAAAGATAGATTTTAAGTGATTACAAGTAATGAGGCATAAAGGCAAAATTGGTTAAGAATCAAATAAATGATGATATATAAACTAATTCCTAACCTAGCAAGCTAAATGGATTCAAAGCAAAGATTTTTATCTCACAATATGCTTACAGCAATCTGTATTGATTGAAAAGGCTCCCAGCCAGGACCCCTTCCCCAGTTCAATGATGCCTCCTTTGTCTTTCAAGCATTGTAGCTGCCATGAGTAGAGATGGGGGGAGCCTAGGTGATTTGAAGGCCATTGTTTCTCCTTCTTATGCTCTTCTCCCCTCTTTGAGGATTATCTCCAGCTGGGGTTCAAGCGACAACTAATCTGCTTACATACCAACTCCCAGCTGTTCCACTGTCAATATGTAAAGTTCTTGCTCACAACCTTCTTGTCAAAGAATGGTCACTTACCTAGGTGATAGTTCATCTGATTATGCTGATACCTGGCTGAGGTACCCATATGTCTGTGTCTGAAAAACTGGTTTGTGCCTGTTTTTCTTAAACTGGGAGCATGTAGAATCTTAACTTGATGTGCAGTGTTGATACACACATTTTCCCAGGACAACAATTTTCAGTAGATCTTATAAGGCATACTTTGTACAAAATTTATTGTAGTCCTGTAAAAAGAGTAAATATAGGGTATTGTGTGTAACACAGACAGTTTATATTCATGAAATGGGTTCACAGGTGTCCTTTTTGATACAAGTGGCAGACGTTTCTGCGGTGGCTCAAAAAATCCCTGCTGCTGACACAAGTGGGTGGAGGTTAATATGATGGAACGTGTTAGCTTTTAAAAGTCTGGTAAATTTTTCTCTCTCTCTCCCCTTCAGAGTGAGTGTGTGTGTGTGTGTGTGTGTGTGTGTGTGTGTGTGTAAGAAAATTACAAAGGTGGCAAAGTCGAGCAGTCAGAATTAGGAAATGGTAGAGTTAAGATTGCCAGTTCATGTGTTATGATAGTCCTTAATTACATGATATACTATTTTTCCACGGGATTCCTGCCTCATTCAGTATGCAGGATGGACCTGCTCTGGGAGTGAATTAGGGTTGTCTCATTAAGGAGGCTATTGTTTGTAGGAACCTGTCTCATTTTGTTGCGCAAGTTGCAAGGTATGTAATGAATGAGGCAAGGGATTGTGGAAGGAGAAAAGACAGTCTTATGGACAGAGAAAAGACAGCCAAGTTGGATGCTGCTCAGGAGAATTTAATTCTGTTCCCGTGTGATTAAGGGCAAGTCATTTACTAGACTTATCGGAGATCATCAGCAGTTTTTTTTCTCATTCTCATTCCCCTTGAGACTTTGGGGTCTGATTTGCTTAAGTGCTGAGGACTCAGCTGCAGCTGAAGTCAATGGAAGGTGTGATTTGAACGCATACAATGCTAAGTAGTCTGAAAAAATCAGATTCCAGGTCTCAAACTGGGCACTCAAAATTAATGGATACTTTTGATCTTCTGTCTGTAAAATGGCAGTAATATTTCTGCTTCACTTCACAGGGAGATTGTGAATGTTTGTGAAGCATTCAAATATTCATAGAATCATAGAATCATAGAATATCAGGGTTGGAAGGGACCCCAGAAGGTCATCTAGTCCAACCCCCTGCTCAAAGCAGGACCAAGTCCCAGTTAAATCATCCTAGCCAGGGCTTTGTCAAGCCTGACCTTAAAAACCTCTAAGGAAGGAGATTCTACCACCTCCCTAGGTAACGCATTCCAGTGTTTCACCACCCTCTTAGTGAAAAAGTTTTTCCTAATATCCAATCTAAACCTCCCCCATTGCAACTTGAGACCATTACTCCTCGTTCTGTCATCTGCTACCATTGAGAACAGTCTAGAGCCATCCTCTTTGAAACCCCCTTTCAGGTAGTTGAAAGCAGCTATCAAATCCCCCCTCATTCTTCTCTTCTGCAGACTAAACAATCCCAGCTCCCTCAGCCTCTCCTCATAAGTCATGTGCTCTAGACCCCTAATCATTTTTGTTGCCCTTCGCTGTACTCTTTCCAATTTATCCACATCCTTCTTGTAGTGTGGGGCCCAAAACTGGACACAGTACTCCAGATGAGGCCTCACCAGTGTCGAATAGAGGGGAACGATCACGTCCCTCGATCTGCTCGCTATGCCCCTACTTATACATCCCAAAATGCCATTGGCCTTCTTGGCAACAAGGGCACACTGCTGACTCATATCCAGCTTCTCGTCCACTGTCACCCCTAGGTCCTTTTCCGCAGAACTGCTGCCGAGCCATTCGGTCCCTAGTCTGTAGCGGTGCATTGGATTCTTCCATCCTAAGTGCAGGACCCTGCACTTATCCTTATTGAACCTCATTAGATTTCTTTTGGCCCAATCCTCCAATTTGTCTAGGTCCCTCTGTATCCTATCCCTCCCCTCCAGCGTATCTACCACTCCTCCCAGTTTAGTATCATCCGCAAATTTGCTGAGAGTGCAATCCACACCATCCTCCAGATCATTTATGAAGATATTGAACAAAACGGGCCCCAGGACCGACCCCTGGGGCACTCCACTTGACACCGGCTGCCAACTAGACATGGAGCCATTGATCACTACCCGTTGAGCCCGACAATCTAGCCAGCTTTCTACCCACCTTATAGTGCATTCATCCAGCCCATACTTCCTTAACTTGCTGACAAGAATGCTGTGGGAGACCGTGTCAAAAGCTTTGCTAAAGTCAAGAAACAATACATCCACTGCTTTCCCTTCATCCACAGAACCAGTAATCTCATCATAAAAGGCGATTAGATTAGTCAGGCATGACCTTCCCTTGGTGAATCCATGCTGACTGTTCCTGATCACTTTCCTCTCCTCTAAGTGCTTCAGGATTGATTCTTTGAGGACCTGCTCCATGATTTTTCCAGGGACTGAGGTGAGGCTGACCGGCCTGTAGTTCCCAGGATCCTCCTTCTTCCCTTTTTTAAAGATGGGCACTACATTAGCCTTTTTCCAGTCATCCGGGACTTCCCCCGTTCGCCACGAGTTTTCAAAGATAATGGCCAAGGGCTCTGCAATCACAGCCGCCAATTCCCTCAGCACTCTCGGATGCAATTCGTCCGGCCCCATGGACTTGTGCACGTCCAGCTTTTCTAAATAGTCCCTAACCACCTCTATCTCTACAGAGGGCTGGCCATCTCTTCCCCATTTTGTGATGCCCAGCACAGCAGTCTGGGAGCTGACCTTGTTAGTGAAAACAGAGGCAAAAAAAGCATTGAGTACATTAGCTTTTTCCACATCCTCTGTCACTAGCTTGCCTCCCTCATTCAGTAAGGGGCCCACACTTTCCTTGGCTTTCTTCTTGTTGCCAACATACCTGAAGAAACCCTTCTTGTTGCTCTTGACATCTCTTGCTAGCTGCAGCTCCAGGTGCGATTTGGCCCTCCTGATATCTTTCCTACATGCCCGAGCAATATTTTTATACTCTTCCCTGGTCATATGTCCAACCTTCCACTTCTTGTAAGCTTCTTTTTTATGTTTAAGATCCGCTAGGATTTCACCATTAAGCCAAGCTGGTCGCCTGCCATATTTACTATTCTTTCGACTCATCGGGATGGTTTGTCCCTGTAACCTCAACAGGGATTCCTTGAAATACAGCCAGCTCTCCTGGACTCCCAGATGATATTATAGAGATGATATTATAGTGATGAGTTTCATAGAAAAGCCCATGAGGAAATTAATAGTTCTGTCTTCAGAAGAGGGTATAGTAAACGAAGTCTGGGGACATGCACTGAACAACAGTGAGGGGAAAAAAAACTATTGAGTAGCAGCTCATTAAACGAGTTCTGTCCATCTTGTGAACTGAATGAATCAGCGGCCTGTGGAAAACCTATTCTGTGATGATATAATTAAAGACAGTATCATAATGTGCATATTTACTATTATGCATTAGGAAATGCCTATGCAACCTTAACTCTTGAATGCTTTTCTTTGTAACCTTAATGGTTTAATGTATTTTGTGTTATATAGTCTCTAATCTTGTTTTGTTTTTGGTTGCCACTACACGCTGCATTGAAGTTCTCAATGAACTGTCCACAGTGGTGCCCAGAGGTTTTCTAAATAGTTAGTTAATTTAGAACCCAGCAATGTGTATGACTAGTTCAAGGTGCTAGGATCAACAAGAATGTGTGCTCTGCTGGAGAGAATCCCATAGGAAGATGTATTGAAAAGACTTGTGACTATTCATCTTCTCTCTAAATAGGGGTGTGTGTGTGTAATAGAGGTGTACAAGAGATGTGTTGTATTTGAGCCCAAGACCTCAGTAAAATGGAAAAAAAAAATTATCCAGATATATGGATACTGAGAATATTCAGGTTAGGTAGGATAAAAAAAGCCAACTGGCTTCACGAAGAAGCTTCTGTATGGACATGTTCTATAACTGTGTACAATAGGGGAGTTTTGTATCTTCCTCTAAAGCATCTGGTCACTGTCTCAGAGGATACTGAACTACATGGGACCATTGACCTGATTTTGTATACCAATTCCTGTGTTTCTATGTACCAGTTCAGGTATTGCCATCTCCTGGTTATGATTTGGAAACCATTGCTGTTTCTGCAATCTTCTCTCCCAGGCGGAGGAATGTTGGGTTATCAGTATGTGTTTGCCAGATTATAGGTAAATCCTATAAATCTTGCATATGAAGAGCATGACCTTCAAAGTGGAAATGCTTTTCTTTTTGGGTTTGTAGGTAATCTCAGATGCTCTTTTGCTTGATTGATCCTTTCAATTTTGAGTACTTTAACTGATGAGCTTCAGCTTATTTCTTTGGAAGTTCATCATGCAGCTGTTGTGGCTTAACACCTTTTTTCTGTGGTAGGGGTACATAATTTTTTAACCATTTGGAAAGAGCCAGAAGAGCGTATATTTTGGTGTAGAATCCGTGCAAATAAATTAACCTTCAGACCTGTTAGCGGTGGACTAAAACTCAGCTTTAAACTACTAGAGCTGTATTATCCTGTCAGTCTCCAATACACCTCTACCCCTATATAATGTGACCCGATATAACACGAATTTGGATATAACGTGGTAAAGCAGTGCTCTGGGGGGCATCAGCGTGTCTGGCTCCAACACGCTGCTCTGAGGGTCTCGGGGGCAGTGGTCAGGGGACAAGGAGCAGGGGGGCTTAGATAGGGGTGGGGTCTTGGGAGAGGTGGTTAGGGGCAGGGGGTCTCTGGAGGAGGTAGTCGGGGCAAAGAATGGGGGGGTTGGATGGGTTGGGGGTTCTGAGGGGTCAGTCATGGGGCAGGAAGTAGGTGGGAGTCAGATGGGGGCAGGGCCAGGCTGTGCCTCCCTACCTGGCCCTCCATACAATTTTGAACCCAGATGTGACACTTGGGCCAAAAAAATTTGCCCACCCTTGCATTAGGCGTTCTCATGTCTTCCGCCTATTTTAATCTCGTTTCAAATTGTGTGCAGTATAGACTAAGTTTAAGTTGTCTCACTAGTTGAATTTTGGAAACATTGTAACTGCATTGACATTTTTTAAACAATTAAAAAAAATTGTTAGCATTAATACAGTATTAAAATACCATTGATATGGTGGCAAGTAGTTCACAGCCATGGAAATGAAAGGCATGGACAATCCAAGAAAAACTGGAAGCTTTGGATAGACTGAAATCAGGAATGAGCCAAGTGAAGGTCTCAAAAGAATTAGGAGTGGGGGAATCAACATTAAAAGGGTGGATCAAAGATGAGGAAAAATTACGATCAGTGCTAGTTGAACTGGATGAAAGTGAAGGCCTGGAAAGGAAGCTAAAAACTGCCCAGGATAACCAACCAGATAGAGCAGTATTTACATGGTTTACCCAAGAATGCTCCGACGGCACACCAATTTCCTGTGACATTTATAAGGAAACAAGCAGAGAAATTGCAGAAGGATCTCTATTTTAGAAGCTTGGACAAGGACGTTTCTGCACATCAAGGTAACAAATTTAAAGCTAGCAGTGAATGGCTTAATACCTTTAAAAAATGTCATGGCATTCGGCAAGTCGCAATTTCAGGAGAGATGCGGTCCGCAGATATAAAAGCTTGCAACAAATACCTGCTAAAGTTACAAGAGATCATCATCGAGGGTGGCTATGTCTCGGAGCATATCTATAACGCTGATGAAACTGGCTTATGTTACTGTATGGTACTGGAGAGAACGCTTGTTTCTAGGACCAAAGAACAAAAGGCTGAAGGTTTTAAGGTGATAAAAGAGAGAGTGACAACACTTTTCTTCATGAATAAAACTGGTACACACAAACTTAAACCTCTGTGCATAGGCAAATCCAGGTCACCTAGGGCTCTCCACCATAAGAACATGGATTCGCTTTCATTCATTTATCGCTATTCAAAAAAATGCCTTGATGACATCAGATATTGTCGAGGAATGGTTTAAGAAATATTTTGTACCAGCTGTCCGGAGCCACCTACTCAGACAAAACCTGGAGCCAAAGGCAACTGTCCTGCCCCCCCCCGCCAGTTGAGACCTTAACTAGCAAAGACGGGAAGATAAAGGTCAGCTACCTTGTTAAGAACACGTCGTCCAAAATACAGCCCCTCGATCAAGGCATTGTAGCCACATTTAAAATGAACTACTGTAAAGCCTTAGTAAAGAAAATTGTTGAGGACAACAGTAGCATAACGGATGTAATCAAGAAATTGAATTTGCTGGCTGTATTTAACTAAGGCGAGACAGCCTGGCTAGGAATCACTCCGTCAATGATAGAGAAATGTTGGCATTGTGGTCTCAGAAGTGCTTTAGTCACTGAGAGCGACGACAATCAAGATGAGGAAGAAGACGAAGATGAGAACAACTTTGAAGGTTTTACGGAAGAAGAGGCCATGAGTCTACCGGGAATTTATGGCTCAAACTCAGATAGCTGATGTTCAAGAATTGATGGAGGTGGATTCTGTGTGTCCAACCTATGAACGACTTACAGATGTAATATAATTCATAATGTTGTCCCTCAACAACCTGGTGCCTCAGAAAATGTCTAACCCTGAGGATAGTGACGAACTCTCAGAGCCACCGCCCAAAGCTGCTGATGTGGTTGTAAATGGTCTTAAGTGGTTAGACAGCCAGGATGTGGATAGACTGCTAATACTGCAGTTAAAATCCATAATTGATCTTGCAAAGAAGAAGGCTCTCAGTAGCATGAAGCAACAAAATATGGCAAGTTATTTTTAAATTAAAAAAATGTTAAGGAGTGTATCTTAAGAAAGCATCTTGTACCCCCAAAAAAGGTATTTACCATTTTATCATTGTCTCTAAAACTTGATTACTTTACCTTTTTTAGCTTTATTTTAACTTTTCTATAAGCAAAAACTCTTACCTTCAAAATGTTTTCAAACTACAGTGTGTTTAATAGTTAACAGTTCATATTACAGTACTTAACAATCTGTGTATAACACAGTTGGCTAAGTGACAAAGTGGCTCATGCTTCTATTTGCTAAAATACCAAAATCCTTTCTTACAACAATTTGTAAGGATGTGTAATTAAAAGCTTTTTCTGATATTTTATGTGAATTTTGCCTTTTCTTAAGCATTACATGCAGACCAAACGATTGATGTATGATGAAACCTAACCCACATGGTTGCATTTAGCAGTGTTTCGTACCAGTATTAATACACTGTATCTTTTAAGTAAGCTTATAAAATAATTGTTCTAATTAAAGAAAGGAGATACAATGTAACCATTTTAGAACAGATTTATTTACTGCATATACCATGTTAGTTCTAACAAAAATGATTTGCTGACTACTAACAGAAATGCTCGAGGCCAAAGCAAGTTCAATATAACGCGGTTTCACCTGTAATGCGGTAAGATTTTTTGGCTCCCGAGGACCCTATTATATCGGGATAGAGGTGTCACTTGAAGAGTAGCTATATGGAACTTGCTGCACACGTTTATGGAGTATTAAACTCTTGATGTTGATCTGAGGCCTGTTTTTTGGGATCATTTTTCTTAATCCTGCTTTAGTTGAACATTGAGGGCCACATTTAGGACAGTTTTTGTTTTCAGAGATTGATAGTTTCCAAGGCGGGAAGGGACCATTGTGATAATCTAGTGTTCTTGCTATATAACACACCATAGAACTTCCCCCAAATGATTCCTTTTGAACATGACTTCAATATAAATCAATATTGGATTTATTTCTTTTTGAAGACGGGAGAGATCCCAGAGGACTGGAAAAGAGCAAATAGAGTACGTACAGTAGAACCTCAAAAGTTACGAACAGCTCGGGAATGGAGGTTGTTTGTAACTCTGAAATGTTTATAAATCTGAACAAAGGTGGTAGTTCTTTCAAAAGCGTACAACTGAACATTGACTTGAAACAGCTTTGAAACTTGACTATGCAGAAGAAAAACGTTGTTTTAACCATTTTAATTTAAATGAAACAAGTACATAAGCAATTTCCTTACCTTGTCAAATCTTTTTTTAAACTCCCTTTTTTAATAGTTCAGATTTAACACACTACTGTACTGTATTTACTTTTTTTTTGTCGCTGCTGCTGCTTGATTGCATACTTCCAGTTCCAAATGAGGGGTGTGGTTGACTGGTCAGATTGTAACTCTGGTGTTCGTAACTCTGAGGTTCTACTGTATTTATAAAATGGAGAGTAAGGAGAAGCTAAATGAATTCTTTGTATCGGTCTTCACTGTAGAGTATGTGGGGGAAGATTACCATACCTGAGCCATTATTTTTAGGGACAGATCTGAGGAACGGTCCCAGATTGAGGCGTCAATAAAGGAGGTTTTGGAACAAATTGCTAAATTTAATAGTACTGAGTCACCAGAACAAGATGGTTTTCATCCAAGAGTTCTGAAGTAACTCAAATATGAAATTGCAGTACTACTAACTGTGGTATGTAGTGTATCATTTAAATCAGTTTCTGTACCTGATAACTGGAGAATAGCTAATATGACGCCACTTTTTAAAAAAGGCTCTAGAGATCCTGGAAATCACAAGCCAGTAACCCTAACTTGAGTACCAGGCAAATGAGTTGAAACTATAGTAAAGAACAGAATTATTAGAACATGGATGAACATGATTGGTGGGGAAGAGTCAACATGGCCTTTGTAAAGGGAAATTGTACCTCACCAATCAACTAGAATTCTTTGAGGGAGGGGACAACCAACATGTGGACAAAGGTGATCCAATGGATATAATGTACTTGGACTTTCAGAAAGCCTTTGACAAGGTCCCTCACTTAAGGCACTCTCTTAAGCAAAGTCAGCAGTAATGGGATAAGAGGGAAGGTCCTCTCATAGATCAGTAACTGGTTAAAAGATAGGAAACAAAGGCTAGGAATAAATAGTTTTAATAATGAAGCGAGATAAATAGTAAGGTCTCCCTGAGATCTGTGCCAATAGTGTTGAGCATACTAATAAATGATCTAGAAAAAGGGGTAAACAGTGAGGTGGCAAAATTTGCAGATAGAAAATTATTCAAGAAAGTGAAGTCCACAGGAGACTGTGAAGAATTGCAAAGGGTGAGTGGGCAACAAAAATGGCAGATGAAATTCAATGTTGATAAATGCAAAGTAATTCACATTGGAAAACATAATCCCAACTGTACATACAAAATGATGGGATTTAAATTAGCTGTTACTGCTCAAGAAAGGGAACTCGGAGTCATTGTGGTTAGTTCTCTGAAAACATCTCCTCAGTGTGCAACAGCAGTCAAAAAAAGCTAACCACGATAGGAAGCATTGAGAAAGAAATCAATAAGACAGAAAATATCATAATGCTGCTGTATAAATCCAGGTATGCTCACACCTTTTAATATTGTGTGCAGTTCGGGTCACCACCTCTCAAAGATAAACTACATTTGGAAAAGGATCAGAGAAGGGCATCAAAAATGATTATGGGTATGCAACAGCTTCCATGTGAGGAGAGATTAATAAGACTGGGACTGTTCAGCTTGGAGAAGAGATGACTAAAGAGGGATGTGGTAAAGGTCTATAAAATCATTAATGGTTTAGAGAAAGTGAGTAAGGAAGTGTTATTTATTCCTTCACATCACAAAGAGCTGGGGTCACCCAATGAAATTAATAGGCAGAAGGTTTAAAACAAACAAAAGCAAGTACTTCACATCATGCACAGTCAAGCTGTGGAGCTCTTTGCCAGGGGATGTTGTGAAGGCCAAAATTATAGCAAGGTTCAAAAAGGAATTAGATAAGTTCATGGAGGATAGGTCCATCAATGGCTATTTGCCAAGATGGTAAGGGATTCAATTCTATGCTTTGGTTGTCCTTAGCTTCTGATTGCAAGAAGCTGGGAGTGGATGAGGGGGTGGATAACTTGATTGCTTGTTCATTTCATTCTCTCTGAAGCACCTGGCATTGGGCACTGTTGGAAGGGCTAGATGGATCATTGTTCTGACCCAGTATGGCTGTCCTAATGTATGGAGTTATAGAGCAGTCAGCTTAATTTAAGTACTCTGGAAGATTATGGAGCAAATAATCAAACAATCCATTTGTAAGCACTTAGAAGATAAAGTGGTAAGTAACAGTCAACATGAATTTGTTGAGAAACTCACGTCAAACCAACCCAATACCGTCAAACCAACCTAATACCCTCTTTGACAGGGTAACAAGCCTGGTGGATGGGAGAGAAGCAGTAGATATATCACATCTTGACATCAGTAAGGCTTTTGGTGCAGTCTCTCATGATCGTCTGATAAGCAAAATGGGGAAATATAGACTAGACATATCTACTATAAGGTGGTGCATACTGTTTGGAAAACTGTGCGCAGAGGAGTTATCAGTCGTTCACAATCAAGCTGGAAAGGTATATCAAGTGGGGTTAAGCTGAGATCCTTCCAGGGTTTTGTTCTGTTCAGTGTTTTCATAAATGATTTAGATAATGGCATAATGAGTACACCTATAAAGTATGTGGAAGATACCAAAGTGGGAGCTGCTTTGGAGGACAGGATTAGAATTAAAAATAACGATAAACTGGATCATGTGCATGGCTGCCAGAGATGTTTTTCCTTTAGTGGTATCTGTAGGGTTGGCTCTGGCGCCCCCTGGAGCCATGCACTTATGCACTGGTGTGCAGGGCGCTGCTGGCCCCGCACCCACCCAGTTCCTTCTTGCTGCTCATAACAATTACAAGGTTAGTTGTCAGAGTAGCAGCCGTGTTAGTCTGTATTCGCAAAAAGAAAAGGAGTACTTGTGGCACCTTAGAGACTAACAAATTTATTAGAGCATAAGCTTTCGTGAGCTACAGCTCACTTCATCGGATACATTTGGTGGAAAAAGCAGAGGAGAGATTTGTCTGTGGATTTTCTTGGACTTTTATGTGTACATAGTTTCTAGTGTTAGTTAGTTAAAGGTCCCATCTGGGCTGTTGTCCAGGGTTGGGGCATGTCCCGTTTCCCGTGCTTCAAACCGTGTGCAGCCTGTCACAAGCTTATGCCAGCGAGCGACCCTCATATGAGCTGCTTAAAGTGCCTTGGGGAAGCTTACATCAAAGAAAAGTGCAGGATCTGCAAGGGCTTCAGGCCACACACTCTTAAGGCCAGGGACATGCGTTTGAAGGGCCTGTTAATGGAAGCTGCCGTTCGTCTGGCTTCGGAGCTGTGTTCCAGACTCAGGACGGAGCACATCGGCCTTAGTGCAGAGTGCTCCATCGGCACCGGGCTCTTTCCGGCGCCGTTCTCATTCCTCCATGCCGAAGAAGAGGCACAAAAAACAGCATGGCAATGTGGTGCTCCCTGGGGCTGCAGAGAGGCAGGCAGGAAACTCCTAACAAAGCGAGACCCATGCCAGGTTTCTCGTCTTTTCGAGAGCCACAGTTGGTGGCAGATACGCCTGCTAGGACACTCAGCTCTGTTCGGGACCCACTGCTGACTCTTGGGAGCAGTAAGGGACCCCTACATCTTTGAGCCCCCTCGATACTGGAGGCTTTTCAGGTGGCAAAAGGCCTCCTATCGCTCCTGGCCACCCATGCTTAGAGACTCACCCATCAGCGAAGGTGGTCACCTTGAGAGGGAAGCTCTTGATGGGGCTCCCTAGTCAGCTTTGTCCCAGCACAGGTCCTTGTCCTGTTGCCGGATCTGTGACATTGATCTCCGATGTCATAGCACCAGTCACTGGCTTCTCGGTCACAAGACCCCTCAGAACTGCTCCCCATTACCACGTCCTACATCTCCAGCGCTGTGGCAGTGGTTATTAGCTCCCCGCCACCAGTCCCGGGTGTGGCACTGCTCTCTGCATCACACATGGCAGGAGATGGTAGTGACGGCTCCTCCGGGGTCACTGAGGGAGGAGTGCTCATTCGAGTCTGGAGAGGAAGCTACCCCTCCCAAGTCATGGCACTGACATTGGCTGTACGCACTGGACTTTGCTGCAGGTCTGTCAATGGCTTGGCTGCCAGGGTAGTGGCTGGCGCAATGGCCTTATTGGACCTCGTGGTGGTTCCCACCGATGCCAGGACTATTTTCCCAGCCATGGTCCTCAGTAGTCTCGTAGAGTGGACTCAGGTGCCGACCTGGCCACCACTGCTGGAGACCAACTCGGATCTGGAAGTCAGTACTGAAACTGCAACAGCCCCGGTGCCATTGACCCTGACTATGGAGGAGGAGTCAGCCTCTCCTATGGTGATGGCCTCTTCCTCATCCTCTCCAGATGAGGCTGTCGCGGGGCCCGCCAACTTGCTGCTGCTGGATGTTTTTTGAGCCCACCAGGAGCTGCTCAAACGCATTACCTCGAACTTGAGGTTGGAGGCTGAGGAGATTAAGGAACCTGTGGACAGCCTCATTGATATAATTGGCTGCGGCTTTTCCCTCTGAGATGGCACTCCCAGTATGACAGGGTACTCAAGCTGGTTAAGGCACTGTGGCAAACCCAGTTTTCTCTGTCCCCAATATCTAAATGGGCAGAGAAGTAGTACTATGTCCTTGCCAAGGACTATGAGTACATGTACTCCCACCCTCTCCCAGGGTCACTAGTGGTCTCAGCCTCAACGAATGATACAGGCAGGGGCAAACTAGTGCATCCCATAAAAATAAAGATGTTAAAAAGCTGGACTTATTTGGGGCAGAAGTTTATTCGACAGGCAGCCTATCTCCCACCAGCAAGCATTGTTGGAGAGATACGACTTCAATATCTGGAACCCAGTGGCCAAATTTAAGGACTCCCTGCATCAGGAGGCGAGACAGGAGTTCATGGCTATCATGGTAGAGGGCAAGGAAGTAGCCAGTGCCTCTCTCCAGGCTGCCGTGGACACGGGCAATTTGGCGGCAAGGTGGATGGTGTTGGCAGGGTCTACATGGTGCAGTTCGTGACTAAAATCCTTGGGACTCTCCCACGAGCTGCAGCAGCTGGTCCAGGACCTTCCTTTCAAGGGCAATGCTCTGTTCTCAGAACAAACTGATACCAAGTTGCATGGACTGAAAGATTTGAGTCACTCAGTGCTCCTTGGGCCTATACATGCTGCTGGCCTCATGGAGGCACTTGTGGCCACAGCCACCTCCTCCTAGGTTCTTGGGCCCACCTCCCCAAGGTCTCTATAAGAAAAGGGATCGAGATTATAAACGCTGTCAACTCACTCTGTCCGCCCCAATTTCCCAGTTGGGCTCTGCAAGACCCCCTGGTGGGTGTTTTATTTAGTTTTATTTAGTTGGTTTTATTTAGTCTGAATTGGCTTCTGTCAGGGCTTTTCCCTGAATCATTTTAAATACGTCAGCCTGTCTGTTAGGGTTGTATTTTTGTCTGTAGTCACTGAGAAGAAATAAGTTGGCTACCCCATCCTGATACTCTCTAAACCACAACTTTTTCTTCAAGAAAGTGGTGGAGAAGGAAGTTTTTTTTTTCTTTTTTAAAAAGTGGGAAATCTTTTTTTCTATGGGTCCAAGGATGACTGTAGGGTTTCTAAATCTTCAGTAGGTGACTTTGGTTCTATGTTGCTATTTTTGAAAAGGTAAGTGTATTGTTGCCCCAACACATAAGGATCCTGTGATGGGGCACTTGCACACTGGACTCTAAGGGGTTAATAGAGCCCTAGGGAGGCTGCTTAGGGGGTAGCCAATCAGAAAAGTGCTGAAGGGAGCAGCCAAGTAGGCCCATATAAAAAGGGAGCTGCAGGGCAGAGGAGGGCAGTTCTCTACTGGGAGAGCAGGGAGGAAGGACTGTGTCTCTGGATGGTTGAGAGACAGAGCAGTGCTGCTAGCAGGGACCAGGAGAGCGAGAGACTGCTCTTGGCTGGCTGCTGGGGTTTGCAGGCTGAGACCCTGAAACGAGGGCAAAGAGCACAAGGAAATGGCCAGACAATTTGTTGTCATAGCCACTAAGGTAAATGGCTGAACAGCACAGTGCAGGTCCCCAGGAACAGGGGAGCGCACTATGTGGCATGGCCAGAGGGCTGTGTTGCTGAAAAAGGTGCTGCAGTCCTTACAGAGACATGGCTCTTAAAGCAGGAGTGACGGTGGCGAGGCACCACCCTAAGAGGGCGCACTAATGTGCAGAGCTAATCCCCACGACAGCCAGCAGGAGGCGCCACAGTGGTGAGTGAACCCCATCACAGATCCCTTCAACATATTCATAAAGGATTGGGGGGAAAAAGGGGTAAACAGTGAGATGCCAGATTTGCAGATGATAGAAAACTACTCAAGGTAGTGAAGTCCAAAGCAGACTGCGAAGAGCTACAAAAAGAACAATTGGAGTTGCAGCTAGCCAGGGATGTTAAGAGTAACAAGAAGGGTTTCTACAGTTACATTAGTAAAAGAATGGTTGGTTAGGGAACGTGTGGGGCCCTTACTGAATGGGGGAGGCAACCTAGTGACGGATGTGGAAAAAGCTAATGTACACAATGCTTTTTTTTGCCTCCGTCTTCATGAACAAGGTCAGCTCCCAGACTACTGCACTTGGCAGCACAGTGTGGGGAGGATGTTACCAGCCCTTTGTGGAGAAAAGTGGTTCAGGACTATTTAGAAAAGCTGGACGAGCACAAGTCCGTGGGGCCGGATGCACTGCATCTGAGGGTGCTAAAGGAGTTGGCTGATGTGATTTCAGAGCCATTGGCCGTTGTTTGAAAACTTATGGCAATCGGGGAACGTCTCGGATGACTGGAAAAAGGCTGATGTAGTGCCCATCTTTAAAAAAGGGAAGGAGGAGGATCCGGGGAACGACAGGCCAGTCAGCCTCACCTCAGTCCATGGAAAAAATCATGGAGCAGATCCTCAAGGAATTAATTTTGAAGCACTCAGAGGAAAGGAAAGTCATCAGGAACAGTCAGCACGGATTCACCAAGGGCAGGTCATGCCTGACTAATCTAATTGTCTTCTATGATGAGATAACTGGCTCTGTGGATGAGGGGAAAGCAGTGGACATGTTGTTCCTTGACTTTAGCAAAGCTTTTGATATGGTCTCCCATAGTAGGCCTGCCAGCATGTTAAAAAGGTTGGATTGGATGAATGGACGATAAGGTGGATAGCAAGCTGGCTAGATCATTGGGTTCAACGGGTAGTGATCAATGGCTCTGTCTAGTTGGCAGCCGTTATCAAGTGGAGTGCCCCAAAGATCTGCCCTGGGGCCGATTTTGTTCAATATCTTCATTAATGATCTGGAGGATGGCGTGGATTGCACCCTTAGCAAGTTTGCAGATGACACTAAACTGGGAGGAGTGGTAGATATGCTGGAGGGTAGGATACAGAGGGCCCTAGACAAATTAGAAGATTGGGCCAAAAGAAATGTGACAAGGACAAATTTAGAGTCCTGCACTTAGGAAGGAAAAATCTCGTGCACTGCTACAGATTAGGGACCGAGTGGCTAGGCAACAGTTCTGCAGAAAAGGACCTAGGGGTTACAGTGGACGAGAAGCTGGATATGAGTCAACAGTGTGCCCTTGTTTCCAAGAAGGCTAACGGCATTTTGGGCTGTATAAGTAGGGGAATTGCCAGCAGATCGAGGGATGTGATCATTCCCCTCTATTCGACATTGGTGAGGCCTCATCTGGAGTAGTGTATCCAGTTTTGAGCTCCACACTACAAGAAGGATGTGGAGAAATTGGAAAGAGTCCAGCGGAGGGCAACAAAAATGATTAGGGGGTGGGGCACATGACTTATGAAGAGAGGCTGAGGGAACTGAGATTTAGTCTGCAGAAGAGAAGAATGGGGGGGATTTGATCGCTGCTTTCAACTACCTGAAAGGGGGTTCCAAAGGGGATGGATGTAGACTGTTCTCAGGGGTAGCAGATGACAGAACAAGGAGTAATGGTCTCAAGTTGCAGTGGGGGAGGTTCAGGTTGGATATTAGGAAAAACTTTTTCACTAGGAGGGTGGGGAAGCACTGGAATAGGTTACCTAGGGAGGTGGTGGAATCTCCTTCCTTTTAGGTTTTTAAGGTCAGGCTTGACAAAGCCCTGGCTGGGATGATTTAGTTGGGGATTGATCCTGCTTTGAGCAGGGAGTTGGACTAGATGACCTACTCAGATTCCTTCCAACCCTGATATTCTATGATCTCACAAAACTATTGGACCGGGCAACAAAATGGCAGATGAAAATCAGTGTTGTTAAATGCAAACTAATGCATGTTGGAAAACATAATCCCAACTATACATATAAAATTATTGGTCATTGTGGATAGTTCTCTGAAAACATCCATTCAGTGTGCAGCGGCAGTCAAGAAAACTAAAAATGTTGATCATTAAGAAAGGGATAGATAATAAGACATAAAATATCATATTGTCTCTATATAAATCCATGTTATGCCCATCTCTTGAGTACTGCGTGCAGATGTGATTGCCCCATCTCAAAAAAGATATATTGGAACTGGAAAAGGTTCAGAAAAGTGCAGCAGAAATTATTGGGGGTATGGAATAGCTTCCATATGAAGAGAGATTAAGACTGGGACTTTTCAGCTTGGAAAAGAGGTGGCTAAGGGGGCGGGGTATGACAGGTCTATAAAAATCATGTTTGGTGTTGAGAAAGTAAGTAAAGAACTGTTGTTTGCTTCTCATAATACAAGAACTAGGGAGTTACCAAATAAAATTAATTGGCAGCAGGTTTAAAACAAAAGGAAGCGTTTTTTCACACAGTACACAGTCAACTTACGGAACCCTTTGCCAGAGAATGTTGTGAAGGCCAAGACTATAACAGGATTCTAAAAAAAAAAAAGCTAGATAAATTCAGGTAGGACAGGTCCATCAATGGCTGTTAGCCAAGATGAGCAAGGATGGTATCCCTAGCTTCTGTTCGCCAGAAACTGGGAGTAGATGACAGGGCATGGATTATTTGTTCATAACTTGTTCTGTTCATTCCCTCTGAAGCACATGGCATTAGCCACTGTCAGAAGACAGAATACTGGGCTACATGGAACTTTGGTCTGACCCAGTCTGGGTGTTCTTATGGTCTTAGTCTACCAGAGTCTTGGCTTGTTCACTGAAAGGAATCCTAGAAGAGATTTGCAAGGTAGTAAACTGGTTATCCCTGGATTCTTTTTAGGCATTGAAGTCTGGAAATTGTTCAGTCTGTGGATGTTGCCTTCGTGTAGTGGGAGCACATGCTTTTGAATTTTGAGTTGGTTGGGATAATTATCCAGTATGTATTGGTGCATTGAATGCATAAAAATAGTTTTAAAAAATAAAGATGTTTGTCACTTACCAATCCAGAGGGTCTGTACATAATGGTTAATTTTTCTGATGCTGTTGCTTAATGTTACTTATTTAAGTTTTCTGTTTCATAAGATATGTTCCTATGGAAATGTAATTTGACAAACTGAAGCTTGAGAGAGGCATCCATAACCCTTCCTTGTTGGTTGCTTTTTGTCAAAGGAGGGCTCAATATCTAAGTTCCCTCTCAGCTGCTTGGCCACGCAGCAGGCTACAGAGGCCTGTGTAGATGCAGTCACAGGAGTCTGGGGAGATGAGAGGTAGGTGGGGAGGGGAGCAAGTTGGGTTGTGCAGGGCTGCTGTGGGGAGAGGTGCTTATTCTCCAGCCCCGGGAGCTGTTGCTGGCGGGGAGAAGCACCTCGCCCCCGGAGCTGCTACCAGTGGTGAGAGGCCTGGGGGAGTCCTCTGGCCCCAACCCTGGGGCACCCTGCACCCCAAACTCCTTCAGCCCCGGCCCCACCTCAGAACCCTCACCTCCCAGCTGGAGCCCTCTGCCCCAGCCCTCAGCCCCCCCCCCCCCATGTCCCTCTACACTTTGAATCCCTCAGCCCTGGCCCCATCCCAGAGCCTTAACTCCCCACACCTCAACCCTCTGCCCCAGCCCTGATACCCCTCCCACACTCTGAACCCCTCGGACCCTCCCCCATGTCACCTCCATATGGGTGCACATAAAATTCATTCCGCACATGGATATAAAAAGCTAGAGGAAGCATTGCTCAATATGCTAGTCTTGAATGGTAACAGAGATGGAGAAACACTGTATATAGGTTTCAGAGTAGCAGCCGTGTTAGTCTGTATTCGCAAAAAGAAAAGGAGTACTTGTGGCACCTTAGAGACTAACAAATTTATTAGAGCATAAGCTTTCGTGAGCTACAGCTCACTTCATTGGATGCATTTGGTGAAAAATGCATCCACCAAATGCATCCGATGAAGTGAGCTGTAGCTCACAAAAACTTATGCTCTAATAAATTTGTTAGTCTCTAAAGTGCCACAAGTACTCCTTTTCTTTTTGTATATAGGTTAAAATTCTATTTAAAAAAACAGGCTACCCCTTTCCCCAAAAATCAAACCGATAAAACTGTTGCACTGTGAAATGAAAATCCAGCTTGCAAGAGGATGTTTAACCTTTCCATTGACCCTATGGGTCATGTCTGCCAAGTGCAGAATGGAACTTTCTCTAGGCTTCCTTCTGACCATCAAGCTGAATGTTTTCATGTGAAACTTAACCAGCCTTAAGAAAAGGAGTACTTGTGGCATCTTAGAGACTAACAAATTTATTAGAGCATAAGCTTTCGTGAGCTACAGCTCACTTCATCGGGTGCTCCTTCCTGACCTTGTTACCAAGGTGAAACTTTCTAAGGATTACTATCACTCACGTAATTCTTCATAGGTTTATTTGTCATCCTAATTGTCAGGGTCAGTGAGGATTGGTTTCTCTGGCTTTTGTGGGAGTTCTGTAGTGGAATGTGATAAACAGTTCAAAATGAATATTTAGACAATTTAGGTAAATGCAGTCATAAGTTGCATGATGAAACAAATTACAATTATGTTTGTTCTTTCTAGGATATATTTATGTTTATAACAAGGCAACTGAAAGGATTAGAAGATACAAAAAGCCCACAGTTCAATAGATATTTTTATTTACTTGAGGTAAGCTAAAATTATTACTATTTCTTTTTCTTACTTTTTCAAGTTCTCGTAATAACTGCTGTACCCTGTTCTTTCCCCCCCCAACACAGAATATTGCTTGGGTCAAATCTTATAATATATGCTTTGAGCTAGAAGACAGCAATGAAATTTTCACACAGTTGTACAGAACGCTGTTTTCTGTAATAAAGTAAGTATATTCTGATTGATGTTTTAATTATATATTTCAGGAAAACGATTCTAATGTAAACATTGAATCTGTATATATTCTGCTTGCTCATTAAAGTTTTTAGTCTGGATATTGTAGTAATCAAAGCTTAACATTTCTGTTTTAAGAATTCAGTTTATTATACTTATGCTGCTGTCTAGGATTAAAAAAGTATATGTTCTGCCTTGTTTTTCAGATAATACTTTGTGGGAAGATTCAGTTACCCATCTCCACTTTCCAAAAATCTTGGTGATATCAGAATGTATTAGTGTTTGAAGAACAACTACTGAATATACAAAAGCTTTAAAAATTTAGTTGTGTGTTTTATTTAGATATTATCTTAGGTCAGAAGTGTGGGAAATATTTCTGAGATAGTATATGAGAGAGTAGAAAATGAGAGCTCACTCTGGCTCTACTCTTTTGGGTTTTGTCAGTATAATATCCTTAAAACAAATTAAACTGAAACAAACTTCCTAGGCCAAAATTTAGAAACCACTTCTTTAGGAAATGCTCCTTTAAAAAAAAGGAACTGTTTTTGCATTCACTGCCTATTGCTTTGGCATTGCCTTGTGATTAGAGGTAGTACTTTGTAATATAGTACATATATTTATATACGCTGAGAAATTCTACTTTTAATTTCAGCAATGGTCATAATCAAAAAGTACACATGCACATGGTGGATTTGATGAGCTCTATCATTTGTGAAGGAGATACTGTGTCTCAGGAGCTTTTGGATACAGTTTTAGTTAATCTAGTGCCAGCACATAAGGTAAGCCTTAATAGCTGTTGAATTTTACGGTTCGGTCATGTTGAAACTTGATCCAATTTACAGGGCAAATTGTGAGATGAATTAATCCACTAAATTTACTTGGTTTAGCCTTCATGATTCAATTTTATGTAAAACTCAGTGACGTTTCATTGGGTTGTCATGAAATGAAAATTTTTTATCTTGGTTTTTAACAGTAGCCTAATGTTGTAAATATTTTTCTTTGTAAACTTTATTTGAATTGTGACTTGTCTGAAAGATAATTGTTTGTGACATCTTTATTTAAGTGGTATGTGGGTAGTAAGAACCTTGCATAAATATATTTTCCTTTGAGACCAAGGTTGATACTGTTAGTTTTATTTTTAATGATGTTTTTGATTTTATAGTTGTACATGTGTGAACAGGCCCAAGTACCATACTTTTATAAATGGGGGGGGGGAGAGGTAGGCAAAATTAATCGAATTCATGATTTTTGCCCTTGAATTGACAGTGTTAGTGACTAAGTGCATCATAATGTATTCTCAACTTTGTTTGTGACATTAGTAAAAACATTAGGAAAATGATGGAACATGAAGTACTAAAAGGATGGATGCTTTACTTTGATAGCTTACATGCAATCATACAGTTATTATTAGGCAAACTGGGAAATGACTGTTTTAGACTTTTATCTTGGGTATACATTAGCACCCTTGGTTTTTTAAAAAAGAAGGAAAGCCGGATTTGTTCTGAGGTACAAACAAATGTATGACGTTGTCTCGTGGAACTTTGGATACAAGATGTAACATAGATAAGACGATGCAAAGTTATATAAGTTACAAAATTCAGTTATCTCCATGTAAGATAGTTTTGGAAATGGGACTACTTTAAAGTTTGGACAGCTTTGGATGTACTCAGGGGAGAACAGTGTCATTTGAAACTAAACTATTTTTTCAAGAAAAGAGGCTTCGGTGTTTTTTAAATGTTATACTGCTACAGACAGGCTACAGTAGATGGATATGTGAAAGATTTTGATTGTCACTTCCAAGTGCTGCCTGGTATTCTTTTTTAAGCCATTTTATATTTTTTTATGGGTAAATTGATTTCAGCAACTTCAGAACAGTATGTAAGAGAGCATGGTTCACTGGACGGAATGCAGTCAGACTTTTAAAGAGGTGCTCTTTGACAGAATAAAGCAAGGTAGTACAATATTCTGTACACCTCACCTTTATGTATTCAACATAGAAAATTAATTAATAGGAGAGGAATTTCATCATCATCATCATCATCATGGCAAACCTCAAAGGGACATGGGCCCCTTGCAGACTGAGCAATACCGGGATTAATGAGAAACAGAGTTTAAGTGGGTGAAAAGATTGTCAATAAAAAACAATCTTACTATTCAAGGCATAGAGAGAGCATCTAAGTTGTTGTATCAGTCTTTTTTGACTGAAAATATTCAAATTGCATTCTTACACCCAGCTATATTGTATGTAATTTAAGCGATACCAGTACTTATCTGTGACAAAAGAATTGGCCCCAAAATTTCTGGGTACAATTCAGATTTACTAGAGGAAACCTCAGGGTATGAAAAATATAAAAGCAAGACTAAAGACTTTTTCTTCAATTTGGAATTTCTCTTTTTTGAACATCTGTCTTTTATTTGGGGTTTTGTGCCACATTAATCTTTAGACTTTACAAATTATTCTCCCTCACTTTATGTAAAGTTTTTCCTGCATCTTTAGAGAGAGTTCAATATGTTTCTATGAAAGTTCTAAACTTTTATTGAATAAAAGTAGTTTGTTTGACTCTTATAGAATAAAAGTTAAAATATTCAGTGAAGATTGGATGTATTATTGAGCACTGTGCAGGCTGGTTTGAATAGGAGGATCTCAGATGGGCATTTTGGAAGTTGATAGTGGATAAAAGCAAGGTATTGGCAGGAAAACCCCTGAATTGTGTAAGGCTTCAACTCTGGCTTTTCTTCCTCCTTTTGCTAATAAAAGGTGGCCTTTTTAATTACACTAATGTTAATTATATACAGGGCTTCTGTGTTCTGGGGTTTATTAGTTTCGGTTTTTGAAGTTTATTTTATCAAATTTTCAGTAGTAGAAATCCAAGAATTTGGGTTTTGGGGGGCTTTTTTTTTGTACAATATACATTACTCATTACAGAGGTATATACTGTAATGAGTAATCTCTTCGTATTGTTCTGAAGTGTGCTTTAATTTTTTTTTAACATTTCAAACAGCACTACATTCAAGTGTACTAACAAACCTTTAATGCGCACCAGCAGGGTCTATCTGGACCAAAAAATGCGCAACATGATGGTACGCTTTTGAAATCACACCCCTGTATTCCTCATTAGTATTCCATATAGATGAGCCTTTAGATACAAGTAACCATTTCTGCTCTTTCTGATCTTTAGTGGATTAAACACTGATTTAATTTTTTTGTATTGTGCGTTTTTACTGGTTAAAATCACAAATCAGAAGCCCTAAATACATGCGCACTAATGGTTGCAATTATTTGCATAATTTGCATCAGTATGTTCTGAGACTTGTATGTATGTGATCTAAGTCTGTTGTGCTCTAAATCTGCGAAATACAGGTCTGTATTTTACATTTGGTTATTCAGCCAGTATTCTGAAATTTTTTTACACAGATTTTAGGCTTCATAGTCAATACAAGTGATGTATTTATATTTCATCACAAAAACTTAGTTAAGGTGAAGCCTGAGATTGAAGGCACATATCAGTAGTTTAAATGTCTATTACTTTACAAAAATGTTTAATTTTTTTAAAAAAAAAAAAGCAAAATTCCTCAAAGGATAGAAAACCAAGAATTGAGGTTGCATTATTCCAAAAAGCCCACCTCTCTTGATGAGAGGTTAGGGTACCTAGCTCCTATATACTTCCAGCAGAAATCAAAAGGCCACTAGGAGAATTAGGCCTTGTCTACACTGCAGGGTAGGTCCATGTAAGTTACGCAGTTTGTTACGTAAATTAAGTTGATGTAGTTTACATTGAATTACCGCAGTGTCTACACTGCATTATGTCATCGGGAGACACTCTCCTGTTGACATAGTTTCTGCCTTTCTATGAGATAGAGCACTGAAGTAAAAAGGAGAGTGCTCTCCCATCAACTTGTTGTATCTTCACCAGACTCACTAAATCAATGCCACTGCATTGATTGCAGCAATGCTGATTTAGCCCGCAGTGAAGACAATCCCTTAGGAAGGTGCAGTTTGTGGCTCTTCAGGAACAGTGGGAGGAACCAGAGGCTTAGTGCTTGGGGCCAGGATCAATGTAACTAGGCTATTGAGTACTCTGCGGTGTTTTCTTCCTCCTCATCTTTGAGTGAGAGGGGTGTTCTTCCCTGCCAACTCTGCTCAGAGTACTACATTGTTATGGGGTGCAAACAAGGTGATCTTGCGTGCCTCCCCCAAATTGCCCTTTCCTTCAGTGTGGGATGGGGGAAATTGTGAAATGCCACCCTTCTCCCCTCTTGTATTCCTGCCAAAGGTGTTGGAGGGGAAACAGGTGGTTTCTCTATCTCTCTTCTCCCATCCCTTGTGAGCAGGTTCCTGTAACACTGGATATATGTTGCCCCGTCCCCTCCCCACATAAGTGTGGTGAGAATATCTGCTCCTTATGATTCCCAGCTCTCTTCCTATTGTTAGGAAGTTAGCTCCCCACTGCTACAGATTGTTGACGGGGTGCCCCGACCTTCTTACGTGTTTTAGGGCCTGCAGCAGTCCCTTACTTCTCTTCAGGCAGATGTGCTTGCCCCTGCTGATACAGGAGTCTACCTGGGCAGGGCTTTTGCCTGCCATCAGAAAGAAAAAAGGGTTAGTCATGGGCCACACAATACAAAAAACCCCACAACCCTTTTCTCCTACATATGCACATAGCTTACACTCTTACCATTTCCTTTAAAGACGTAGAAATGGACATTTAATCAGCTTGACTATAGATATTTTTTTTTTTCCCCAGAGGGTCAATTAAAAAAAAATACAATATCGCTTTATTTTTTTGTTTCATTTTGTTTTTTATGTTAATCATTAGCTAGGAGGAACTACAAGTGGTGCGTGTTACTCAAGCTGGGCAGGATGCAGAGCACTGTAGAGTCAAATTTACAGGGTAGTTATTTTAGAGGTGGGGAGGGTAGAAGAGGAAGGGGTTTAGTGATATATATGCAGCATAGCTTTCTGTCCTGCAGTGGTTTAAGTCTTGTAATAATTTTAGCCATTTTCTAAGGCTTTTATTTGGGTATATGAGACTAAAAGTTAATTTTAAGTAATGCAGGAGTTGTCACAATTGTTCATAATAGAGAGATTGTGGTTTTTTACCCTTCCTATTTAAGATTGTACAGATCATCTCGATTCCCACTGGTGGTTGATCAACATTCCTGAGGGAACTACAGATGTTGCCTACCTGGAAAAATTGACTGAAATTTGAAATTTTCTGACAGTTTTTTTCCATTGGAAAATACTGATTCCTCTGAATCAAACGTTCTTCATAACATGTTGATTTCAACAAAATTCTCATGGAAAATGGGCAAATTGATGGGGAAGCAAGAGCCTGGATGTCTTGGGAGACCAGGCTTCTAGGTTCCAGGCTTCTGAGCAGTTTTCTGAGTGTCAGACTAACCTAGAATGGAGTTGTGATTTACCATCATCAGCCATAAACCTTTGCTCTGCTAAGGAAAGGGTCTTGCTCTCCATCCCTTCCACAGGCTCACGCCACATTAAAGCCTTTGGAGCACTTCAGGCAGTCTGTGACCAGAACAGAGGCACATGAGGATTCCACTCCCCACAAAGCTGTACAACCCTAGGATTATAGAGGGGTGAGAAATCTCTTCCTGTGCGCAATATATGATCCCGATTTACTAGGCAAAGCCTGGGTGTGCAGGTAGAGGTGGCCTGTTAAGCTCTCTGAGGATATTTTAACAAGCTGTTTCCTCAGTCGAGATGTGTGTACCAGTACCCATCTTCCGTTGTGTGATTTCCATGCCAGGAAGAACAGCATGCTACCTCTCCCATTTAAACAGCTGAGGGAAGAAGTACCATACATGCATCACAAAAACAAATCATGTACAGGACCTTCCCAAGACAGGCTATTGAGGGGGTCAACAAGCATACAGAGTTGGGGCTCGAGTAGATATAGTGTACTTAGATTTTTCAGAAAGCCTTTGACAAAGGCTCTTAAGCAAAGTAAGCTGTCATGGGATAAGAGGGAAGGTCCTCCTACGGATTGGTAACTGCTTAAAAGATAAGAAACCAAGGGTAGGCATAAATGGTCAGTTTTCAGACTGGAGAGAGATAAATATTGGTGTCCCCCAGGGTTTGTACTAGGACCAGTCCTATTCAACATATTCATAAATGATCTGGAAAAAGGGGTGAACCGTGAGGTGACAAAATTGCAGATGACACGAAACTACTCAAGGTAGTTAAATCCCAAGCAGACTGAAAAGCTACAAAAGGATCTCTCAAAACTGGGTGACTGAGCAACAAAATGACAGATGAAATTTGTGGTTGATAAATGCAAAGTAATGCGCATTGGATAACATAATCCCAACTATACATATAAAATGATAGGGTCTAAATTAGCTGTTACCACTCAAGGAGATCTTGGCGTTATAGTGGATAGTTTTCTGAAAACACCCACTCAATGTGCAGCAGAGGTCAAAAAACCGAACAGAATGTTGCGAATCATTAAGAAAGGGATAGAAAATAAGACAGAAAATATTATATTGCCTCTATATAAATCCATGGTATGCTTACTTTTTGAATACTGTGTGCAGATGTGGTTGCCCCATCTCAAAAAAGATGTATTGGAATTGGAAAAGGTTCAGAAAAGAGCAACAAAAATTATTAGGGCTTCCGTTTTAGGAGAGATTAATAAGACTGGGACTTTTCAGCTTGGAAGACGCACAGCTAAGGGGGGATATGATAGAGGTCTATAAAATCATGACTGGTGTGGAGAAAGTAAATATGAAAGTGTTACAAAAACTAGGGGATCACCAAATGAAATGCTTGTCAGAAGGCCAAGACTATAACTGGGTTCAAAAAAGAACTAGATGAGTTCATGGAGGATAGGTCCATCAATGGCTATAAGCCACGATGGGCAGGGATGGTGTCCCTAGCCTCTGTTTGCCAGAAGCTGGGAATGGGCAACAGGATGGATCACTTGATTACCTGTTCTGTTCATTCCCTCTGGGGCCCCTGGCATCCACTGTTGGAAGACAGGCTACGGGCTAGATGGACCTTTGGTGTAACCAGGTATAGGCATTCTTATGTTCCTATGTTCTTATCAGTAGCTTGCAAGGAACTCATTAATATTAATCATCCCTTTGAAGCATTAGTAGATGCATGGTTTCCTGTTGATGTGGCCTTTGAGGGTATCATAATATCCAAATGAGGATATCTGATTAAATTAAACATTGGTTTTTATAAAAACACAAATATAATAAATTTTGGGAGCCTGAGGTTTGTGCAGCAGTAGCTCCACCAGTGAAAGATAATCATGATCAAAAGGGGACTTCCTTCGAAAAGATCCCACAGACCCTCCGAATGGTGACACACTGCATAGCAATTTCAGAGCCTTAGCGATAGCCATTCAGACCAAAATCGTTTCATGCATTTAGTAAGGAAAGGATACTTTGTGGCAAACAAGTGGCTTATCTAGAATAGTGTTTTTCAACCTTGTTGATGTTTGAAACCAGCTTGCTGCCTTTCTAAATTATATCAAGGAGATCTCAGGGACTGATTCCAGTCCACAGACCGATGGTTGAGAAACTGATCTAGATGTTTGATCCTTGCTTGGAGAGAGATGTCCTGGGTTCGGTCTTAGTCAAACTCTTGATGTGATTTATGAGGAGCAATGGATATCTTGGTGGCTACAAGAAAGCCAGGTTATACTCATGAATAGCCATTGATCATCCTAAACAGATACCATATGCATCCAAACTTACAGGCGAGGAGCTATTGGGGGAAACACTAATTAAATTAGTAGCTAAGATTGCAGAGAGGCCTCAACTCTCTCTGTCAAAGTCAGCATAGTAATCTGTTGGTTGCTACCACATGAAGGGTACCTAAATAGGGACTGTTACCCTGGCAGAAAGAAAACTCTGTAGCTGATGCTTCCACAGAAACCTACGTAAAATTTCCTCCAAACTAACAATCCTCAGCATGACAGACAAAAGAGCATTTGCGTAGGAGAGCTCACAATTCCTGTACAAGACTTTCTGATTCACACCCTGCACCCAGAGTTGTAGGTGGGTGATAGTCACAGCAATGCACAGGTTGCGTGTTATGCACCCTATACCCATTCATATGCAGCATGCTAATCAGTACCCTGTCCATTGAAGCAGACCCGTTCATAAATGGACAACAGCTGGAGAGGATTCAGAGCCACCAGGTCTTCAAAATAAACATCTTTTGATCTTAATGCAGAGAATTGCTCACCCAGAGGTCAAAACAGACATGGGTATTGCCCAAATGGTAAGATTTACAGAGCTCCAAACTTCATTGCATCAGTTTTTTTCCTGAGGGATGGTCAGTTATCTCCAATGGCTAGGATTACTCATGCCATGTATTCGCTTCATTTCGTGAGTGGATTTCTCAATGCACCTTCAGAAATTTCTTGTGAGGACCTAGAAGCATGCATTTGATACAATGCAAAATTTGGTGTTTTCAGATCACATCCAAATGGCCCTTAGTGGGCAGGTCAGTACAAACAAGAAGCCGAAAGTCAACCCAACTTACGTTCTAGACCCTTGCTTACTTTTTATGGAGGGTTGATTTCCGAAATCTCATAAAATGCATCCTTTTAGTTCATTTTGACATCTCTATTAGGATGGTGTTGGTGGTTTGTTTTTTTTTTCCCCCCAAACTCCATGGACGTGGCCATAAGGGATTGGACCAGTGATCCATCAATTCCAGTACCCTGTCTATGGCAGTGACCAGTACCAGCTGCATCAGTAGAAGGTACAAGAAACCACATAATGAGCAATTATGGTACTCGGATGTCTCCTACCATTAGAGGTTGACTTATGATTTGAAGCATGAGTGCTTATATCTTTTCCAAAACCAGGGAGTAACCAGAGATCAGAGCTTCTTTATGGCAATGGAAACAATGTCATGGATAGACGAAAAACCTGCTACCTTCAAGACAGTTCACGTAAAGGATAGAGAAAAAGGAGAATTGAAATCCTCTTCATAGTCCTCCACTGGACCTGAAGGCACTTTGGACTTGCTAGATAGCCAGTGACCCCACAGTTTATCTGCACAAAACACCAGACCTCTAGAAGCAGGGCCCTCTTCATTCAGATCGGGAACACATACAGTTAAAAGCTTCGGCATTGGAAGAAAAGTGTAATTGAGCATGGATTCTAGATTAATGTCCAATAAAGTGTGGTATCCAGACGTAACTCAGATATTTCATTCATTGATCTGGTCAAATTTACATTACAGTTCAAGAGGAGACAAAGCTCTTTGGGGCTGGGACTACTTCTGTGTTTGTGCAGAGCTCATCACAATGGGGCTGTAACCTCTAAATGCAATTGTAATGCAAATATAATAATCCCAAATTTCTCCTTCAGGTGGTAGTGCACGTATACATTCTACTGTAGGTGTGTGCGCTCAGTGCCCTCATATTGAAGACTTGCCAGTACTACCACTAGGCAGTACATGTGTCTATGTTCTCCTCCTGCACAGAGCCAACAGCATAAAACAGGCATGGCCACCTTCTCCATCACAGTTCCTTCTTTCTGCCCATGGCAGGAATTGGAGCTCCCTGTTGCTCTTGAACTTGTTAGCTTAGAAACTGGTTTCTGCTTTGTATATAGTTATAGGTCACTTTAGTACAGTTATAGTTTAGTTAGTTAATAGTTGTTTAAGGTTTTTTGCTTGTAGAGATCCCCTTGATGTAAGCAGTGTGTCACAGGCGGGGCTCCTTTTCCTGTCACGGATAGGCACAAAAGTTAACTAAATTGTTTAGGCAAGGGACCTGTAAGAAACAAATGTCCTATTTATACCTCATTCCCCATGAGGACAAAGAAATGGTGATTTGTCTTAGTTTTTTTTTTTCTTTGAGTGCTTGCACTTGCCTATTCTACTGTAGGTGCGTGGGCGCCCTGAGCACAGGTGCTGTAAATTTCCCCTCCTCAGCGGAACCCATTGGAGCAGCTTGGGCGTCCTCTGGTGCCACATGCTTAGAGCTCATTGATAAAAAAGGCCCAGCCCACTCCGTGCCCCCTCAGTTCCTTTTTACTGCCCGGGATGGTCTCTGAAACTGTTCTTTGCTATGGTAAGCTTTCTCTGTGGCCTGTTTTTCTGATAGTTGTAAATAGTTAGTAGTTGTCAATAGTTAGTCTTCATTAGTATAGTTTTTCTCCATTTGTTAATGGAGTTTTGTTCATACCCAGTACTGAGGCATGCCTCAGTTACTGGTTTTCAGGCCCTGTGTCTCCTGCAACAAGGCTATGCCCCTGAGTGACCTGCACTCTGGTTGCTGGAAGTGCTTGGAGGAGCCTCACATCGGGATCGCTGTCATATTTGCAGAGACTTTAAACCCTGAACGAAGGAGGACTGGGAAGCCAGGTTGAAGTTTCTGCTTATGGAAGCAGCACTGAGAAATTCCTCTGAGCTGAGCTGGTTGGACTTGGCACCAAGCACCTCGGTGTTTGTGAGGAGCACTCCTGCCACTGGGCGAGAGTCATGGCACTGTTCACCATCCCCGTGCCGAGGAAGAGGCATAAGAAGCAGTCAGCCAAGAAGGGTTGTGCCCAGACACCAAAGAAGGCCTGGCATGAGGAACAGAGAGGAGTGCGACCTAAGTCACGCTGCCACTCAGACTCAGCATCGCAGCAGTTGGTGTTATTGAGTCTGGTACCGGCTGACCTTTGGCACTGGAGGGCAGTGTTCCCTCTAATTTTTCCACACGCATGTGTGGAATGAATTTTATTATGTGCACCAATATGGTTGGTGGTATCGGTGCCAGCAGACAGGAGAGTGTGTGGCCACCAGTTATTGTCCTGTACTGGGTCCTATGGTACTGTCTAAGGGGAAACCAAACATATTGGCCCCAATTCAGGCTTCCATGCCTCAGCACCGATATATGGCACTGGTGGGAATTACTTTCTCGTGGTCGCCAGACTGACTCCTCGTCCGAGGAATCAGTCCTACCATTCTTCCAGTCATCCCTACCTTGCCATGGATCCAAGCACTTGAGTGCCTTTGTGTGCTTGGCTTAGTGGTCACAGGGGGCCTATGCTAATGCAGCAGTCCTTTTGGAACCCATGGGAGTTTCCTACAATCCTGGGACCCCACTCAAAGTGCTCCTATTCTGTGAGCTTTGATAGAAGGGATTGGCCACCTCGTCGGACAGCTGGATTCCCGGAAGTACCAAGCCCAGGGCTGAGTTCTAGGAACATGTAGCTTCCAACTCCAAGATGCATCTACCATGGATGAGCTTTCAGTTTTTCAAATAACGTGGATATAGATTTTTATATGCTATCTTTCACACATCCCTCAAGGGACCTGAAGTATTGTCTGGTTTAATTGATTCTGCCTTCGAGCCTTTAGCAATAATTTCCCCATCATTGCTGTAAATAAAAACTGTTTCTGGTAGCAATTACTTCAGCAAGAAGGGTGTTGGAACTGCAGGCACCACAAGCTTGACCCCTTTTTACAACATTTAACACAGACATGGTTTCCCATACTGTATGCTGAAGGTTGTATCTGCATTTTACCTTAGTCACGCCTCCAAATATTATTTCTGAAACCTCATTCTAGCAAAGATGAAGAGAGGCTTCAAACTTTGGACATTCAGAAGGCTCTCTCCTTTTACCTGGACCACATGAATTTTTTCAGATTGTGTCCTAGACTTTTGTCCTTTTTGCTGAAAGGATTAAAGGGTAGTCAGCATATATTTCACTGGATTTCTGACTTATCAAGATCTTCTATAATATAGAAGAGGTTTCCCTTCTGAAAATAATGGCCCATTCTACTAGGGCTCATACCACTTCATGAGCTTGCTTGAGTAATATACTTATAGTGGATTTTTGCAAGCCAGCAAAATGGCTGTCAGATGCTGTGCTATCACTCAAACTTCCTGGGATGATGCCAGTTTTGGGGCAAGTCAGTGCTGCAGTTTTAGATGTATTGTGCACATATACATTCTACAATCCTCTCATCTTTCCTGTTACTTTGTGTATTAGATTTCGGTGTGAAGCAATAGAGAGGGAAGTGGCCATGCCCCCTTTTCGCAAAAAGTACTGCTGGCAAAAGTCTGATTTGAATGAATTGGACACTTATACACTTACAGTGGAATGTATATATGGAGAAAACATCTCTAAGGACAGCAATGATTATACAGTTCATTAGCTATTTTTTCTGGTGATTTCACGTATGCTAGAGTTTCTCCAGAAGGTTTGGTTGGAGTCTGGCAAACAAGCATCTTAGAAAAGTGGTTACCAAGCATACCGGTATTTTGTAGACAGGCACATTATATTTTTCAAGTATGAAGTGTAATCAGAATGACTGATTACATGAGCCTGTGGCTGGCCTTTCTATTTTCCATGACCTCCTGAAAGGCAAGTTTTGGAATTGGTTCATACAAGAACTAAACTGTTTTTATCATGAAGAAGCTGTTGTTCTTGTGGCTCCAAAAACCTTTCTGTTCAAGCAAAATTTCTTTTTCCACTGTTTGTGAGAAATAATTTTCCCATCAGTTTGTTCTAACCCTTGGAAGGTTGTGGCATAAATTGGCATTCCTAGAGCTCTGAAGATACATTTCAAGCTTATTGAGTACATATGCCAATTGTACTCTGTTCATCTTATTATATCCAACCTGCCAAAGCCTCAGGGCCTCAAAGTTGCTGAAGGCATGATGTAAAAATCTGGCACGAGTTGGCATGCTAGGCACCTGGGGAAAATACTTGCAGTAGGCACTCGGGGGAGTGTATGAGCCTCATTAGAGGAAGGTTTGCAAAGCAATTTGCAATCTTTCTGCGGTTTTAACTTCTAAGTTTAAAAAGTTCTTGCTTTATGTAGGGGGAATTTCTGTTGCTGTCTGTTCTACTATAATAATTAAACTCCGCTTATCCTTTCCACCCCGACTTCTGGGATTCATTTCTAGCTACTTCCCATGAGTAATGAATGAGTATAGAAACTCTGCAACAGAATCAGAAATTTCTACCTGATAACTTTCGGTCAGTAGTTTCTCTCCAAATTCAGCCTACGCTGTTAGTCTGGTAAATGACGAGAATATAAATTTGAAATTTTTCTCTAGAGTGAGATTTAAACATATATTGCCTTTAAGGTTAATTTAATACATTATTTCAGGTTGTCTTAATGTTAATAAGTTGGAGTATTTCTACAGCTATGGAAAACTCTTCTGGTGGCCTGAGCTGAAGTGTGGTGCTTAGTCTTAGATTCTGCATCAACAGCACTGTCTCTCTCCCAATTCCACAGGGTCGGGGGCATTAACTTACTAGTAATGAATTTGAAGAGAAGCTGCATAAAAGAGAATTCTCAGATAAGAAATTTCTCATTTTTGTTCTTCTGCAGAACGAATTTTTTTCAAAAATTTAAGATTTTCTGTTTTGCAAAAAAATTATTACTGCTCATGTCTACTAATAACCACTAGCAGTATGTTTGAAAAACTAAAATTTAAACCTGAAAGAAACACAAGTTCTGGAAGGTTCACAAACCACCATATTAGGGCTGTTGTCCTCTGAGAAACTGACCCTGTAAAATGGCACAGTGGAGTTTTTTCTCAAGCTTCAGTGTCTGACATGGAGAATTTACTTGCTTAGCTTATCTTAAAAGCAGGCACAGCATTTGCAAACAATGGTGCAAACAGGTTCTGCTGCATTAGGGGGAAATGGGGCCTAGCTGGGGGTAACTCTCAGCACCCCCAGAACTGTGTAATGGAAACACCCCTCTGTGGGCACTATGACCTATGTGGCACACCCCTTCCTCCCCCGCCAACCTGGCTCTCTAGCCAAGTGGATTTTGGCAAAGAAACTATAAGGTCCTCAGCCAGAGACTGACAGGATTAAAAACTGATTAATTTTTGTGTCTCAAAATATAACTAAATAAGGACTCATGGAGCAGGCATTTCTTGTGGGGTTCTGCAGGGATTGGCTCTTGGCCCAATAAAATTCAGTACATCATTAACCTGGAAGGAAATATAAAATAAGTACTGATACAGTTTGCAGGTGAGCCAAAGGTTGGAGACATGGTAAATAATGAAGAGGATAGTTGACTTGTATAAGTGATCCTGATTGTTCTGTAAGCTGGGTGCCAGCAAACAATGTGTTTTAATATGGCCAAATAAAAACTCTCATATCTAGGAACAAAGAATGTCAATGTAAGGCCTTACTTACAGAAAGGAGGAAAGCAGTGACTATGAAAACGATTTGGACATCCTGGCGGATAATCAGTTGAACATGAGCTTCCAGTGCAATGCTCTGGCCAGAAGTGCTAATGGGATCCTTGGATGTATAAACAATGGAGTCTTGAGTAGGCATAGAAAGTTTATATTACCTTTGTGTTTGGCACTTGTGCGACCAGTGTTAGAATACTGTGTCCGGGTCTGATGTCCACAGTTCAAGAAGGATGTTGCTAAATTGAAAAGAGTTCAGACAAGAAGCAAGAGAATGATTAAAGGATTGGAAAACATGCTTCATAGTGAAAGACAAGCTCTAACTACTTAGATTAACAAAGAAAAAGTTAAGGAGTGACTCGATCAGTCTAGAAATGCCACACAGGGAATTCTATCAAAATATAGAATATAAAACATCGGAAGCTCTTGAGGAATTCCACCATGATTTCAACAATTTCCATCCCACCATCAACCTCAGCCTGGACCAGTCCACACAAGAGATCCACTTCCTGGACACTACGGTGCTAATAAGCGATGGTCACATAAACACCACCCTATATCGGAAACCTACTGACCGCTATTCCTACCTACATGCCTCTAGCTTTCATCCAGATCATACCACTCGATCCATTGTCTACAGCCAAGCGCTACGATATAACCGCATTTGCTCCAACCCCTCAGACAGAGACAAACACCTACAAGATCTCTATCATGCATTCCTACAACTACAATACCCACCTGCTGAAGTGAAGAAACAGATTGACAGAGCCAGAAGAGTACCCAGAAGTCACCTACTACAGGACAGGCCCAACAAAGAAAACAACAGAACGCCACTAGCCATCACCTTCAGCCCCCAACTAAAACCTCTCCAACGCATCATCAAGGATCTACAACCTATCCTGAAGGACGACCCATCGCTCTCTCAGGTCTTGGGAGACAGGCCAGTCCTTGCTTACAGACAGCCCCCCAATCTGAAGCAAATCCTCACCAGCAACCACACACCACACAACAGAACCACTAACTGAGGAACCTATACTTGCAACAAAGCCCGTTGCCAACTCTGTCCACATATCTATTCACGGGATACCATCATAGGGCCTAATCACATCAGCCACACTATCAGAGGCTCGTTCACCTGCGCATCTACCAATGTGATATATGCCATCATGTGCCAGCAATGCCCCTCTGCCATGTACATTGGCCAAACTGGACAGTCTCTATGTAAAAGAATGAATGGACACAAATCAGACGTCAAGAATTATAACATTCAAAAACCAGTTGGAGAAGTTCAATCTCTCTGGTCACTCGATCACAGACCTAAGAGTGGCTATACTTCAACAAAAAAGCTTCAAAAACAGACTCCAAGGAGAGACTGCTGAATTGGAATTAATTTGCAAACTGGATACAATTAACTTAGGCTTGAATAGAGACTGGGAATGGATGAGTCATTACACAAAGTAAAACTATTTCCCCATGGTATTTCTCCCTCCCACCGCACCCCCCACTGTTCCTCTGATATTCTTGTTAACTGCTGGAATTAGCCTACCTGCTTGTCACCATGAAAGGTTTTCCTCCTTCCCCCCCCTGCTGTTGGTGATGGCTTATCTTAAGTGATCACTCTCCTTACAGTGTGTATGATAAACCCATTGTTTCATGTTCTCTGTGTGTATGTATATAAATCTCTCCTCTGTTTTTTCCACCAAATGCATCCGATGAAGTGAGCTGTAGCTCACGAAAGCTTATGCTCTAATAAATTTGTTAGTCTCTAAGGTGCCACAAGTACTCCTTTTCTTTTTGCGAATACAGACTAACACGGCTGCTACTCTGAAACCTATCAAAATATAAGACTCTTCAGTGTAGCAGAGGAAGGTATAACATGATCCAGTGACTGGAAGCTGAAGTTAGACTAATTCAGACTGGAAATAAGTAGGGCTGTCAAGTGAGTAAAAAAAATTAATCTCAATCGTGTGATTAATTGGGCTGTTACAGTAACAGAAAACCATTTATTTAAATATTTTGGATGTTTTCTATGTTTTCAAATTTATTTCAATTATAACAGAATGCGAAGTGTACAGTGCTCACTTTATATTTTTTATTACAAACATTTGCACTGTAAAAAACAAAGTTTTTTTTCAATTCCCTCAAGGCAAGTAGTTTAGTATAATTTCTTTATCATAAAAGTTGAACTTAAAAATGTAGAATTATGTACAAAATAAGTGCATTCAAAAATAAAACAATGTAAAACTTTAGAGCCTGCAAGTCCACTCAGTACTACTTCTTGTTCAGCCAATTGCTCAGACAAACAAGTTTGTTTACATTTGCAGAAGGTAAAGCTTCCCTCTTCTTGTTCAGTGTCACCTGAAAGTGAGAACAGGTGTTTGCATGGGCACTGTTATAGCGCGTATTACAAGGTATTTACATGCCAGATGGGCTAAACATTTGTATGCCCCTTCATGCTTTGGCTACCCCCCTTTGGCTACCATTCTTTCATGCTAATGATGCTTACTAAAAAAAAATGCATTAATTAAATTTGTGATTGAACTCCCTGGGGGAGAATTGTATGTCACCTACTCTGTTTTACCAGCATTCTGCCATATGTTTAATGTTATACCAGTCTCAGATGATGACCGTTTCAAGAACACTTTCACTGCAAATTTGACAAAATGCAAAGAAGGTACCAGTGTGAAATTTCTAATGATAGCTACAGCTCTTAACCCAAGGTTTAAGAATCTGAAGTACCTTTCAAAATCTGAGAGGGATGAGGTGTGGAGCATGCTTTCAGAAGTCTTAAAAGAGCAACATTCTGATGTGGAAACTACAGAACGCGAACCACCAAAAAGGAAAATCAACCTTCTGCTAGTGGCATCTGACTCAGATGATGAAAATGAACATGTCGGTCTGCACTACTTTGGATTGTTATCAAACAGAACCCATCATCAGCATGGACACGTCCTCTGGAATGGTGGTAGAAGCATGAAGGGACATATGAATCTTTAGCACATCTGGCATGTGACGCCAGCTACAACAGTGCCATCCAAACACCTGTTCTCACTTTCAGGTTACATTGTGAACAAGAAGCAGGCAGCATTATTTCCTGCAAATGTAAACAAACTTGTTTTTCTGAGTGATTGGCTGAACAAGAAATAGGACTGAGTGGACTTGTAGGCTCTAAAGTTCTGTATTGTTTTGTTTGAGTGTAGTTATGTAACAAAAAAAATCTACATTTGTAAGTTGCACTTTCACGATAGAGATTGCACTACAGTACTTGTATGAGATGAATTGAAAAACTGTTTCTTTTTTTATCATTTTTAGTGCAAATATTTGTTATAAAAATATAAAGTGAGCAGTGTACACTTTGTATTCTGTGTTGTAACTGAAATCAATAGATGTGAAAATGTAGAAAAACATCCAAAAATGCTTAATACATTACAGTTGGTATTCTATTGTTTAACCGTGTGATTAAAACTGCGATTGAGATTAATTTTTTTGAGTTAATCGCATGATTTAACTGCAATTAACAACCACAGAAATAAGGCATACATTTTTAACAGTGAGATTAGTAACCATTGGGACAATTTATGAAGGGTTGTGGTGGATTCTCGATTACTGGCAAATTTAAAATCAAGACTAGTCTTTCTAAAAGATATACTTTAGTTCAAACAGGAATTAATTCAGAGAAAGTCTGTGATCTGTGTTATGCAGGAGGCCAGACTAGATGATCACAATGGTCCCTTCTGGCCTTATAAAATATGAATGTTTGATGCCAGTAGAGCAGCTGTCCGCATGCAGTCCAGGCATAAGTATGGAAACTGATAATGTTGTCCAAGTCCTTTTGCAGTTTTCACACTGAATGTTTTCCTCACTGTGCAGGTTAGCTGTGTGCTCCATCCCCTTGCACTCCCTTCCTTTCCATGATCTAGCTAATCTACTCCTAACATCCCATTGCAAGGATTTAAATAAATAAATACATAAGAGCTAACATGACATTTGACCCATCATGCTGGTTCACTCTGCTTGTATGTTATACATTCCCTTCCCCTTTGTCTTGTCTGTTTGGATTGTGAACTCACCTGGACAGGGTTTATGACTTATTCCATGTTTGTATAGTACCTAGCACAATATGTCCCTGTTGCCCGGTTCTTGGTTGACCCATAGGCACTGTGTAGATGACTGGGTCACCCCATGTGTCTCCTTGTGGCCAGGTGTGGCCCTGGGGTTATGCCTTGTTTTTCCCAACTGGCTGCCAACAAATGTGCTTGAAGATGCATAAAAGGAAAAAAAGAGAGAGAGAATTTGAAGTAAGTATTAAATAAGGCTTTCATTTTAACAACAGGTTTCAGAGTAGCAGCCGTGTTAGTCTGTATTAGCAAAAAGAAAAGGAGTACTTGTGGCATCTTAGAGACTAACAAATTTATTAGAGCATAAGCTTTCGTGAGCTACAGCATCCGATGAAGTGAGCTGTAGCTCACGAAAGCTTATGCTCTAATAAATTTGTTAGTCTCTAAGGTGCCACAAGTACTCCTTTTATTTTAACAACATGCTTTGTTCCCTTTATCAGGACAAAGCTTTTTAGAAGGAAAAAACACCTTTTTTGACATCTCCTTTTTGACAGTTCTATCATTTTCGGGGAAAAGAAGTTAATTGAGGTGGGCTGGAGCTGTTTTTAAGTCTGATTCCGTTTTTTCAGAAGACAAAACAAGACAAACGCAGGCAAAAGGGGGGGAGAAGAGAATACCAAAGTCAGAAAATTCAGCTTCTATCTTTGTTGTGGACTTTGACTTGCAGCCTCACTGCTGGGAAAAACCCAGGCTTAGCACATGGTCTTATCACTCTGAGACCTGGCAAACTTGTACCAGCACTAGGCTGTTTAGGACATTGCTTTTGGTTGACACCCTAGTCACTGATTCACAGCACTGTTTCAAAATAGGCAGTTATGGCTAGTTAAGCCAGACTCTAGTTAAAAAGAAGGCAAAAGAGGGGGGAGAGAGAGATGGGAAAGAAAAGAAATAAGTTGATGAAGGAAAAGGACACTGAGCAGGTGAGCGAAGCGAAATCTCATGTACCAAGTGGTGGTCAGGATTTAGCTCATGGAGGGATTCCTCTATCTGGCCCACTCTGGTGAGGACATCTCTTGGGTTTAGGACTAGAGAGTCACTTCCATGCAACAGTGTGCATCTCATCTCGTTGCACATAGCAGGGTGCACATGGACAGCTGCTGGTGAGCCTGGTGCCTTCCCCAGTGGGCGGGCCTGGGAATGGTACAGCCATGCTGGAGGAGCTGCCAGCATGGGGCTCTAGCTCCTGCAAGTGGCAGCCCAACATGCTGCTGTTTTCTCCACTGTGGTTCCCTGCAGCTGTGCGGATATCCACATCCACAGATATACGTTTTGTATCCACTTAGGCCTCTAACCATGATGCTAAAGCTTGTTGCAGAAGTTGTTGGCAGACAGCTGCTTTTTCTGTTAAGAACCCCAAAAGGGAATGTTGAGTGAAATAGTCAGTCCTCTAATTGTTCACTGAGGGCATGTCTGCACGGCAGTTAAACACCCATGACTGACCCACATCAACTGACTTGGGCTCACAGAGCTCGGGGTATGGGGGAGTTTACTTGCAGTGTAGATGTTTGGGTTTCAGCTGAAGCCCAGGCTCTAGGATCCTCCCTTCTGGGGGTGTCCCACAGCTTGGGCTCCAGCCCAAGCCCGAATGTCTAAACTGCAGTTAAACACACCTGTGGCCCAAACCCAGTGAGCCTGAGTCAGCTGAGACATTCCAGCCTCTGGTGTTTAATTTCAGTGTAGGCATATCTCAGTAGGCCTAATTTCCATCACACCAATTTTGATGCATTGATTTGTGGTCTTCCCCTCTTGTTTACCAGTCATAATTTTAACACAGTCCATGAGTGGTACAAATAAAACCCTTTCTGTTTAAATGTCACTCTCCTCCTTACATCTGTTCTTAAACAATTTTATATAACAGGCCATTGTGACAGTTTATGAGCTAACTTTCACTTTTTATAGTTTTTAGAATTAGGGGAAATTTGTAGGCTCAGATATCTCAACAGACCCTTACCACAAGGCCCATATTTAGAACTCCAAAACTTAAGAATCCAAAACAAAAGTCTCGGTCTGGTCAGGCCAGCCTTCAGGTAGTTGGTCAGAGATGACCACCTCATGCTAGCTGTGGATCTTCCAGTGTCCATCCCCACTTCCTGCCAGCTACCTCTTACTGTTTAAATAAGGCAGTCTTAAGGGGAGCAGGGATTCTCATTATATCCAGAGTGTGAGTTCCTGGTTAACCCATAAAGGGTAGTACACTCCTTCACAGGCATTAGCATAATAAATATTAATTAATTAATAAAAGTTTTGGGGTAAGTAGCATTTTTAAACTAGTATTGAAAACTGTGTGGAGTCTAAAATTTAATCTATTCTATCTTGCTCTGACACAATCAGTTAGAATGATTGTACAATTGGAATTTAGAGGACAGTTCTGTTGATATGGGAGCCAGAACATAAACCAGGTCTGCCCCATTTCTGGCACTGCAGTGTAAAAGCATAATAAAAAATATCCCTTTTCTCATCTCAACTGAGTTTTCCATTCCTACCTGTAGGTAATATTTGTCTCCAGCCAGACTGAGCAGGGGTAGAACCTAAACAATCATACTATATCTTCATTTCCTCAAGTGTTTGCCAGATTATTCTGTCTCCATCAGCAATAATAGTGATTACTGGGATCCCATATTGTAGAGTGTAAGCATGTTTACTTCCAAAAAGACAGCAACATTGGCAATTTATTTAAATTCCTAAATTGGCTCTTTGTCAGGATTTTGCTCATAATTAGCTCTTTCCTTGGTTGCACCTTAACAAGATTTTTAAAAAAATCAGGCAGGCTCTTAAAATGTCTGACAAAAAGACAGGATTATGGAATATTTTAATTCAGTGCTTTGTAAAGATAGGGTTACTGTTGGGCACTCAGATGCATATTCAATTCCTGTATCTTGATTATCAGAGTAAAATTGCAGCCCATTCTAAAAGTTAGAAACTAAAAGGCCATAATGAAAACCAGAGTATTATATTTGGAAGAGTATTTGATCCAGGTGGGCAGTAAGAGTTAATTTCAGTTACTCTCATCTCTCTCTCAACACAAAAGTAAAGAAATCCAACGATATTAAAAAGAGAGAGATTAATGCTAGCCCTCCACTTGTCATTAGCTAAAAGAGAAGGTTCTGAATTTGCTCCTGATCATTGGAGGGCAAAGTATTTAGCACGTTATTTCTCCCTAACTGTTTTGAAGTGTGTTAAAAAGCCGGGTAGTTCATTCTAAGAAGGAGCAAATAAAGGGGTAAATAAAAATTGAGACAGCAAAAATATTTCTGAAAATAATAAAAAAAAAAAAAGCTTTGGTATCTATGTTCAGTATTTTAAGTGGTCAGAGAAAATATTTGGGAATGCCCAAATAAGGAGAGAAGACTCCAGAAGTTTGGCTGGCTCCATGTAGAATGTTATTGAAACAAATCAGTACCGATTTGTCTTGCCAAAGAAGAATAGGTTGGTCACTATCCTAGAGAGCTTTTTCTTTCCAATAGAGCTACAGATAGGATATTTAAAAAATTTTGAGACAAAATTGAGGTAGCTTTTGCTGCATCAACATGATTTGGAAGAACTATTTTAGAATGGGCCTCACCTGTTTCTAGAGAGAGAGCTTGGACCCATCTTACAGAAGACCTATATTGCACCTTTATTTTTGGACCATCCTAACATATTTCCTTTCCCTATCAGAAACCTAATTAGTCAATTGACGGGTCAAATAATGTCACAAATGGTCAAATATTTTAAACCACTAATTTATCAGAATAGTAATAAGAGTGACCAAAAAAAAAAAGGTAAAGAATTTATGGTCTCCAATAGGGTTAGGCTTAGCCTTAGATACTTATGACTAATTAAAACAAGTTATCTAGCCGTTGTTTTAATTCAGAAAAATGGACTCCTAAGCAGCAGCAGGAGGGTAAATAGAGCATGAAGGGAAGGACCTCTGCAGAGGTGATGTCACCCCCCTCATTAGCTTAGAACATTTCATATCTGCAAGGTTTCACTGGGGATAGGTGTGGGTGAGTGGGAGTTATGAAGGGAATTTTTGTTGAGAGGGGAGAAGTGGAAGCTTATATGCATTTAATGTGGGTTGTTTGCTCTTTGAGAATGGGGGAAGTGTTGAGGGGTGACTAGCTGTGATGCTTTTGTTTAAGGAAGAGGTTTAAAAGCTGTGCATCTGTTCTTTGTGTTGTGGGAGAAGGTTTAATGACTGAACCCTCATGTCCTTTCTCCAGTTCCCTTCTGAGTTAATTTCTGTATGTTTGTTTTGCCAGTTTTGTAAGCTCTGAGGGGCAGGGATCATGCCTTTTAACTTGTTTAATGTGCTTTATGAAACATGATGTAAATTGATGGCTTGGTATACAAATACAGTACATAGTGTTTGTTCTAGAAGATTCCACCCTATTGAGATACTCAGCTTTCAGTTAGTTCACCTTTTTCCCAACAGGTGACATCAGTGTGTGTAAAGTCTGTGATGAAGACATTTAAGTAGGCTTGCTAACAGTGGCATCATGATGCAATCAAGAAGGAAGGCCGCTACTTAATCAAGGATATTTGACTATGGTAAAATAGGTGGTCAGTTGACATTATTTGACCAGTCAGTTTCACAATATCTTCACTTCAGTTTGTCCTGCTCCTGTTGGTCCCTGTTTGAATACACTTTGAGGGGAAATAAGGCATAATTAGTGATTCCTATAGCAACCTTCCCACCTGATGATAACTTAAAAAGTTTTCAAGGGCTTTTGGGAGTGTTGAGACCCTGGATCATGTGCTCTAATTAGTTCAGGGGAAGCTTACTAGCTGTTAGGGTAGCTATAAAAAGATCTGTGGTTCATGTCCATTTCTTTTCCAGCCTTGCTCTCCTCTCCCTTCCCTCCCCTCCCCCCCAAAAAAGAGACTCAGTGGAGATACTGAGATACCCTTTTGGTAAGGGTTTGGAGTATTGCAATGGGGTGTACAAACCCCACAGTGGATGACTCAAGGGGTTAAGGGATTATTTTGGGCCCAGCCAGCCCCACTAAACCTGCTGCAAATGCTCCATCTTGTGGAGGAATTAAGACAGGTAAACAGCTCATTTGGGCAGCAGAGCTGGAAGAGAGCAGACTGGCAGTCCGCAGCTCAGCTGTACCCCTTACTCTCCCCCTGCCTGTGGACTCTGGACACTGGTAATACCCTCTTATTTATTTGATTTGGACTTCCCCAACAGGGGAAAGTTGTGAACTAAGCTGACCTGGGTGGTGGGTGATGAGAGGAAGTGGCCCAGGGAGGGAAGCCTTTATGGCCTTGGTTGCCAGACTACCAATAGCCCAGAGGGCCCTGGGTCAGAGCTCAGTGCAGTGGGAGGGCCCAGGCTCCCCTCCCCACACAACCCCCCTGTGGGTCACAATTGCGGCCTTCACCACCATTAGGCCATGCTTCCATACCAAACCCCGAGTGAGAACCATTACAAGTACACAGATAGCAAGTCTGTAATAAGTTTGGTCTCATTTTTAGTCTAGGGTCACATTTTAAAGGAAAAAGAAAAGGAGTACTTGTGACACCTTAGAGACTAACAAATTTATTAGAGCATAAGCTTTCGTGAGCTACAGCTCAATTCATCGGATGCATTTGGTGGAAAAAACAGAGGAGAGATTTATATACACACACACAGAGAACATGAAACAATGGGTTTATCATACACACTGTAAGGAGAGTGATCACTTAAGATAAGCTAAGATAAGATAAGTGATCACTCTCCTTACAGTGTGTATGATAAACCCATTGTTTCATGTTCTCTGTGTGTGTGTATATAAATCTCTCCTCTGTTTTTTCCACCAAATGCATCCGATGAAGTGAGCTGTAGCTCACGAAAGCTTATGCTCTAACAAATTTGGTAGTCTCTAAGGTGCCACAAGTACTCCTTTTCTTTTTGCGAATACAGACTAACACGGCTGCTACTCTGAAACCTGTCATTTTAAAGGAAGCTTTTTTGGTAGATGGTACCTCAGCCTAAAGAATAAGGGTTCTAATTGCCCTGTTTTGATTCTCTGCAGTTTAATTCTTCGAGTGGTTGTCTGTCTTCCAGTCATGATATTGTATGCTCCCTAGCACTACAGATCGGAACTTTCTTCTTGCTAGCAGTCTCTTGATGGTCTACACATACTCTCGGGCCATCTTTCTCTCCCCCAAGGGCATAAAGGGGCCGAGTGAACCAACTGTCAGTTCCTTCAACCATAGCCTTAGGCTAGAATCAGCATACTTTAGCTGTCCTTTATTTCTGATTTAAACTCTGGTTGTTTAATCTGTTAATAGTTTTTGTTACTCAGTTAGCTTTAGATTTAATCCTTTGTTAGTATTTTAGCATTAATTCATATTTTGAATATGTACCTGTACAGGGGGAGAGGCAGCTATGTCGGCTCCTAAATCTCCCAGTTTTTAAAACGTGCCCATCATTTAGGATTGCTATGCTGGTCAGACACACTCATGAGGAGTGTCTTTATTGTCTAGGCAAGAGACATATTTTTAGTAAATGTGCGATCAGTACATCAGTAAATGGTCTTTCAGCAAGCAGTCTCAGAATAAGGAAATTAAACTCCGGATGCATCTCTTGGACAGATCCGTAAGACTTGACTAAGGCTCATCTGATTGACCAGGATCTATCTCCAATGTTCCTTCTACAGCTAGTGCTCCTGTGGCAACTGAAAGATCTCTGGCTGAAAGGGAACACAAATTTCATTCTCCTGGTCCTTCAAAGAAAAAGAAGGTGAGATCACCTCAAGTTGCAGCTTCAGAAGAGACTTCCAGGCATAGGAAAGTGTCCTCTGAAGCCCTGAAGAATACCTCTGAGATTGGTACCATTAAAGAGAGAGCCCAGTCCTCATTGCTCAAGGCTAAGGTCGCCATCCCCTGAGCAATCAGAAATTGGTCACCCTAATGAGCAACTTCATACATTTCCTGCGCTACATCAGCAGGTTTCCTCTGAGGAATAATGACAGAAATATGACAGTCAGAGCAACCTCCTATAAATATTTTGTTGCCTTCTCCTGATGGAGTAACAACAACTTCCTCACGTCCAGATGATTATAGATCTTTTCTAGATCTTTTAAAGAGGATTGCAACAGCTCTGGAAATAACAGTTGAGATTTCTTCTAATTAAATTTCATAAGATTTTAGATATTTTACATTCTTTGGCTTCTGACAGAATAGCCGTGCCCATAAACGATGGATTACTGGAACCAGCTCAAACTTTATGGCTAACTCCAGTGATAATTGCAGCTACATCAAAGGAAGCTGATAGTAAATTTCAGGTTCCTGCTAAGGACTTTGAGATGTTTTATACCTATCCATCACCCAATTGTTTGGTGGTCACTGCTGCTCAAGAGCATGTAAAGCAGCAACCTTTCAAAATGACTCATAAGGACCAGGAGCCTAAATGGCTTGATTTTCTGGATAGAAATAATTATTCTTTAGATACACTCCAGATGAGGATTTGTAACTATCAAGCTCTTCTATATAGATATGTTAGGTCTGTTGATGGAAAAAGTTGGCATTTTTGCATCAATTACCTCAGGAATCTCAACAAGATATGCAGAATATTGTTAATGAAGGACTTTAGTTTCCAGAACAGCTTTACAAGCTGCTACAGATGCAGTTGACACAGCTGCTGCCCGTTCAGCTGCAGTGGCAATAGTCATGGGAAGAGCTTCATGGCTTTAGTCTTCCAGCTTCCCATGTCAAATTCAGCATACAATTGAAGACTTTCCTTTTATTCAGTTCCAAGATTGATGGCTCATAACTCTTGAATCCTTCAAAGTGTGTAATCTTCAAGACATGGGGAATTTATACTCCACAAACCAGAAAGAGACATTGCAGATAGTCTCCTTACAAGCAACCCTTTCGACCACTGCAGTCTTCTAATCTTTTATCAGAAACAACCTGATCCATCCAGAAAGAAAGTTACAGAAACCTCGTTCTTCTGCTTCCATGAAATTTCCTTCTATTTCATCTTGTCAGCAGCCTTCCACCAAACACATCTGATGATTTGACCCTGAGCCTTGAATTGTTTTCAGTGAATTCAGAGTCCTTGCCTACCTCCTTTGGCATTTGGATTTTTTTCCAGATGGCCTGGGAAAACATCTCTATGACCAGACAGGTTTTAGAAATAATTTGTTTGTAATATGCCCCTGTGTCTCTTCCCTCTCCCTTCTCAGGGCCCATCTCACAAACTGCTTCTATGAGGAAAAGTTCAGTCCCTGTTACATCTATAGAAGAAGCTTCCATTTAATTGCAAGGAAAAGGTTTCTATTCCTGTTTTTTCCTTGTATCAAATAAAGAAGGGGGAAGGAAGCCATTCTAGACAACTTAACACTTTTTTCTAGAAATAGACATTCAGAATGGTGACTGAGGCTATACTTTCCTCACTGAATCTGCTGGATTGGTTTACTGCTCTGGATATACAGGATACTTATTTTCACATCTCCATCCATCCATCCTGCTCACAGAAAATTTATTACATTTGTGATAGAAATGACCTGTGTTCCCTCTAAGGTTTGCGCTGCACGGCCACGTAAGAAGCCATCAAGGACTGCGCGCACCTGATAAGTGCAGGTGCGCACACAAGGGCATAGCCACATGTGGACCTAGAGGATGTGTAGGGTGAGGTGGAGAATAGGGGATTGGTGGAGGCGGTGGGGTGAGCTGGAGGGCAGTGATGGAGCTTGGAGCGTGGAGGGCTATGGCAAACCTAACCTCACTCCACTTCACAGCTTGAATGCTGCGTGGCTGAATCCAGAGGAACAAGCCTGCTCTAGTCGGGTACAGCAGGCTCTCTTGGAGAGCAGGAGGCCCTCCCCCAGAGCAACGTAACTGGCAAAGTGGAAGCGTTTCTCATGCTGGGCAGTGGAGTGGAGTATCTCCCTGACAGTTATTCTGCAGTCCATTCTGGATTACCTGCTTTGCTTAAAGCACCAGGGACTCGCCTTTTCAATTAAAGTTCATCTGGTGGCTATATCAGCCTTCCACCCTTGTGTCCAGGGTAGATTGGTATTGTCACATGACACAACAATTAGGTTCCTGAAAGGCCTTGGAAGACACTTTCCCCACTGGTCTGGGACCCAGTCCCCCAATTGGACCTCAGCCTGGTCCTTTCCAGGCTCACAGGCCCACCCTTTGAGCCTATGGCTTCTTGTTCCCTTTCCCACTTGTTGTGGAAGGTTGTGTTCCTTGTAGCTATTACCTCGGTAAGACGTGTCTCTGAAATTAAAGCCCTCACTTGGGAGACCCCGTACATGGTATTCTACAAGGACAAGGTCCAACTGTGGCTCCATCTGGCCTTCCTGTCAAAGGTGGTGTCACACTCCCATGTCAACCAGGATATCTTCCTCCTGGCATTTTGTCCAAAGCCTCACACGACCAATGAGAAGAGGCAGCAACACAATCTAGATGTCAGGCACGCCAAGTCCTTCTGCAGATCGACCCAGCTCTTTGTCGCAATAGCTGACAGGATGAGGTGCCTTCCGGTGTCCTCTCAGAGGATTTCAAATTGGATCACCACCTGGATCCATACTTGTTACGAGTTGGCACAAGCTCTGGCTCCACCGATAGTGAAGGCTCATTCTACAAAGTCTCAGGCGTCTTTGGCTGCCTTTCTGGTGCACGTCCCTATCCAGGATATCCTCAGGCTGGGATGGGTCTTTGGTACACTCGTTCATGACTCATTATGTCATCACCTAGCAAGCCAGAGATGACACTGGATTTGGAAAAGCTGTGTTGCAATTGACATGTTCATGAACTCCTACCCACCTGCCATTATACTGCTTGGGAGTCACCTACAATGGAATGGACGTGAGCAAGCACTTAAAGAAGAAAAGATGGTTACCTTTCGTAACTGTTCTTCAAGATGTTGCTTATGTCCATTCCATGGCCCGCCCTCCTTCGCCACTGTTGGAGTTCCAGCAAGAAGGAACTGGTGGAGGGGGGAGGGGGAAGAAAGCTGCCAGCAGCCCTTATACTGGTGCATACACATGCCACTCCGGAGGGCGCCTGAGCTGGTCCTCTACGGATATCGCTGAGGGGAAAGCTTCTGGCACCGGTGTATGTAGCGAGCGCACAGAACCTATCGTGGAATGGACGTGAGCAACCTATCTTGAAGAACAACAGTTACAAATGGTAACAGTCTTTTATGTTGCACTAATGGTATTTTAAAATATAAATCCTAATATAGATAAGATTTTATTCTCTGGGATCCACAGGCTTTTGTCATTTTTTTGTCATTTATTTCACTTTGGTATATTCAAAAACTGTTCTTCAGACGCCTGTATTTGTGCTGTGCAAGCCAGCTTGTGCACGCACATACTCAAGTTAAAAGCTAGCTTTTGGCTGTGTTCTGTAATTTTGTCAGTTGGTATAAACACCCATCCAGGAGGGAAGCTGTTTTTACAGGAAAACACAAACCTCTTAAATGGGGTAGAGCTAATTTCTTTCATCTTGGGAGAAATCAAAGTGGGGAAGCTCGAGGAGAATCATAGGAGGACCCACAAGTGGCACAAAATTCTTAGTGTGTATGATAGAGACATTGTTGAGAGGCAACCATATGGCCTCTTCTACCAAGTAGTGGAGAAGAGGTGAAAACAAATTTATTTACACATAATTATCTTTTAAAACACCCAGCAACGTGCTAGGTGCCTCACAAAATTGTAAACATCTTTCCTGCCCCCCCAGAGAACACAGGTCATATTTAAACATGACATGACAAGTAATGGTCATAAGCTGGCAAATAGCTGCTCAATAAGAAGCACATCTTGATTAGAAATAAATTCTACCTTTTTTTTTAAAGTGCTCATTTTTCAGAAATGTTAGTTCTCAGGATATATTTGTCAGATTTTGAAAGTAAGCTGTTTCGTGAAAATCTAAAGCTCAGCAATACGTTTAAGAATGCAGATCAGGCAGTGTCAGCAATGTTCTTGGTATCTAGTGGTTTTCCTGCATCTTTAGTATGCCTCATAATCTTTGCACGAGCTTTTGAATTATGAAATCTCTTGATGGCTTTTGCAACATATAGATTATGAAGAAATTTCTCGTGGATAATATTTCACTAAAATTTTAGGTGAAATTGAGAGATGTAACATGAACAATGCCTTCAGATGTTAGTTCTTAGTGTACTATAAGGTATTGGTTCTCTTTAGTGAAAGTGTGTGAACAAGATTGTGCAATTTTATCTTTTACTAATATTAAATTATAGAATTGCAGGGACAACTGTCTCCATTCTACAGCATTTCCACTAGTCTTATATCACTCAATGCAAGAAAAAAGTGCTTTTATGTTGTAAAGACATGCTTCAGTTTTTCTCTTTCAGCACTTGCAGAAAAAGTACATGGCAAGATTTTATGCTCTTTTTGATGGGGACCATGTCTACCTTTCTGCATGGTGTATAGAACAATGCACTTTTTTGCGTCCTCTGGCAGCTACTTAATATTAAGATTAAATAATGTTAAACATCACAGTGTTACAAAAAGTGGAGATAAGTGAGATGATTGTCAGTTAGAATGAATATGAGATGCCAAAGAATGTTAAGCATTAGCAAAATACTCTGTAATATGAAAATGTGTGTCAGGAAAAAGACTAATGAATAGCAAGGTAAAAAGAGCAAACTCTTAATAGAACAAGTAGTCCCTTGCAATAATGAACAATCTGATAGAGAAGTTTTTTTTTCCACTTGATATGAAGGTATAGCTTTTCTTTTCGTGTGGGGAGTTTCGTAGTTTTCTTCTTGCAAGTATTCTGTGGTGGTTGTACCAACTAACACCAAGGGATGAAAGACAGGGCGAAACTTGAACATTATTCAGTAGTTATCCACAGAGTAATATCTTACATTTTGGTTTTATGGATTTGTTAAAATCAAGTGTGTGTAGTATGGGTGTCTCTGCTCCCTACATCATACTTTCTCCTATTTATATCACCATCTCCCCTGAAGCCACTTAAACTTTTGACTTCATCGCATCTTGCTTTTTGTCTCACATGTATTAATGGGTCTAAGCTTTTCTTTAGAACGTATCTTTTGTTGTTTCTAGTGCTGCATTTATAGTGCTTTTGGTGCAGTGTGAAATAGTCATAAAATTTACCAACTAAAGCACAAGGGAACATTTTCCAAAAATATTTAGGCACCTAAAGATGCAGATTTGCACCTACTGGAATTTTTAGAAATTCCTTAGCACCTCATTACCATTGACTGCTTCCCCTTTTTAGGCCAATAAAGGATTTGATGGGATGGACTGTTAGATACCCTTGCCAACAGTGACAAGCTGTAGTGCATAAAGTATCATAGAATATCAGGGTTGGAAGGGACCTCAGGAGGTCATCTAGTCCAACGCCCTGCTCAAAGCAGGACCAATCCCCAACTAAATCATCCTATAGAGTTCTGTTTCATTTCATTATAGATGGGGAAGAAATTGGTATCATTACCCACTTTAGAGTGTTTGGATGATTCTGCAAAATAACTTGCATTATATTAGAACCATGCAGCAGATCATGGAAATAAAGAATGAATATTAGTGTTAGTCTGTCCTGTTGCTAGAGCCTGATTGCTCCCAACAGTACACTTGTGCTACTGCTTTGTGAAGTCTAGTTTTAAGTGCTTCAAATAATAGGGTTTCCATCACCTTTTGGAACATTATTTCCGCAGCCTGATGATCTCACTATCATTTTCCCTTTCTTAACTTCCTTCTGTCACTTACAGCTATTCCTGCCTGTACCACCCTAAATAATTTCTCCTCTTACTTGTTTTATACCTTTCAAAAGTTCATAGTCAGTTAGCACAGCCATATTAGACACTTGCTTTGCCAAACTATACATAATTAGCTGTTTTTATTTTATCTCATGAGTCATTCTTTCACATACTCTAATTTTTTGTTGCTTTTTTTCTGAACTCCCTCGAATTTGTGTTGATGGTTTTGGGTAAAGGTGTCCAGAGCTTGAACACAATGTTCCGTGTTGGTTTTTGCTGGACAGAAACTGTAACTTACTCCATGATGTGAGGTTTCTACACATGCTGCCCACAGTCTTGTATTACTACTACTATTATTTGTAATTGCTGCCACATAATGTTGCAAATTGTTATGTAATTTGCTGTCCATTATTACTGCTGTGTCTCTTTGGGTGTTAAAGGCTTTTATGTCTCACTTCCATTAAATATAAGTTTAAAAAATGCAAGTTGCTACATTTTTCAAAAAGTACTTGTCAAGTTTTTTAATAAAAAAGAAAAGGAGTACTTGTGCCACCTTAGAGACTAACAAATTTATTTGAGCATAAGCTTTCGTGAGCTACAGCTCACTTCATTGCATGCATTCGGTGGAAAATACAGTGGGGAGATTTATATACACACAGAGAGAACATGAAACAATGGGTTATATCATACACACTCTAAGGAGAGTGATCACTTAAGATGAGCTATTACCAGCAGGAAGGAGGGGGGGAAGGAGGAAAACCTTTTGTGGTGGTGATCAAGGTGGGCCATTTCCAGCAGTCAACAAGAACGTCTGAGGAACAGTGAGGGGTGGGGTGGAGGGAGAAATAACATGGGGAAATAGTTTTACTTTACGTAATGACCCATCCTCTCCCAGTCTCTATTCAAGCCTAAGTTAATTGTATCCAGTTTGCTAATTAATTCCAATTCAGCAGTCTCTTGTTGGAATCTGTTTTTGAATTTTTTTTGTTGAAGGATAGCCACTCTCAGGTCTGTAATCGTGTGACCGGAGAGATTGAAGTGTTCTCCAACTGGTTTTTGAGTGTTATAATTCTTTGACGTCTGATTTGTGTCCATTTATTCTTTTACGTAGAGACTGTCCCGTTTGACCAATGTACATGGCGGAGGGGCACTGCGGGCACATGGTGGCATATATCACATTGGTAGATGCGCAGGTGAACGAGCCTCTGATAGTGTGGCTGATGTGATTAGGCCCTGTGATGGTGTCCCCTGAATAGATATGTGGACAGAGTTGGCAATGGGCTTTGTTGCAAGGATGGGTTCCTCAGTTAGTGGTTCTGTTGTGTGGTGTGTGGTTGCTGGTGAGGATTTGCTTCAGGTTGGGAGGCTGTCTGTAAGCAAGGACTGGCCTGTCTCCCAAGATCTGTGAGAGTGATGGGTCGTCCTTCAGGATAGGTTGTAGATCCTTGATGATGTGTTGGAGAGGTTTTAGTTGGGGGCTGAAGGTAATGGCTAGTGGCGTTCTGTTATTTTCTTTGTTGGGCCTATCCTGTAGTAGGTGACTTCTGGGTACTCTTCTGGCTCTGTCAATCTGTTTCTTCACTTCAGCAGGTGGGTATTGTAGTTCTAGGAATGCATGATAGAGATCTTGTAGGTGATTGTCTCTGTCTGAGGGGTTGGAGCAAATGTGGTTATATCGTAGAGCTTGGCTGTAGACAATGGATCGTGTGGAGTGATCTGGATGAAAGCTAGAGGCATGTAGGTAGGAATAGTGGTCAGTAGGTTTCTGATATAGGGTGGTGTTTATGTGACCATCGCTTATTCGCACCGTAGTGTCCAGGAAGTGGATCTCTTGTGTGGACTGGTCCAGGCTGAGGTTGATGGTGGGATGGAAATAGTTGAAATCCTGGTGGAATTCCTCAAGGGCTTCTTTTCCATGGGTCCAGATGATGAAGATGTCATCAATGTAGCGCAAGTAGAGTAGGGGCAGTAGGGGACGAGAGCTGAGGAAGCGTTGTTCTAAGTCAGCCATAAAAATGTTGGCATACTGTGGGGCCATGCGGGTACCCATGGCAGTGCCGCTGATTTGAAGGTATATATTGTCCCCAAATCTGAGGTTTTCTTCCCCCCACCCCCCCGCTGGTAATAGCTCATCTTAACTGATCACTCTCCTTAGAATGTATGATAAAACCCATTGTTTCATGTTCTGTGTGTGTGTGTGTGTGTGTGTGTATATAAATCTCTCCACTGTATTTTCCACTGAATGCATCCGATGAAGTGAGCTGTAGCTCACGAAAGCTTATGCTCAAATAAATTTTAGTCTCTAAGGTGCCACAAGTACTCCTTTTCTTTTTTGCGAATACAGACTAACACGGCTGCTATTCTGAAACAAGTTTTTTAATAAATTTGTTTTGGGAAAGTGGAAAATTGTGATCTGCAGTTCTTGAATACAGTTTAAAGTTTCCTCCCTGTTACTGCTTAAATGAACATTTCTAGAGGAGTGACTTGTCTCATCATTGTGACATTGGTGAGATAACCCTTTGACAACAGTAGGTGGTTTTTTTTTAAAAAAAAAAAATCAAGCTTTTTGTTTTAATTATGCATGTCCATCTTTAAAAACAAGAGAATTGTGAGTTTACTATACTCTTCAATTGTTTTAGAATCTTTCCAAAGCATATTAAATCATCATATCTTGACTTCATATGCTCGTTTTGTTTTGTTTGCTAACTATGACTTTGTGTCTCCAGTGATTGATTTTTTTTCATTGTATGTAGCATATTTTCCCTTGCTGTCTGGGTTCAAGTGCTAAACATGGATCAGTTTTATGTCCCTGTCTCTCAAGGGAAAAAAAGTGAAGATAGTTGTAGATCAGTTATTGTTTCAAGTCTTTTTTTCCATGATCAGGTTCTATGAAAACACCAAATAGTTGTTCTGGATGAGAATTTTTATTTGCTTTTAGCAGTGACCAATGTTGCCTCTAATTTTTCCCACACATGTGCGGAATGAATGTTATGTGAACCAATATGGAGGTGGTGTGAGATGCGTCACCTCCATATTGGTGCACATAACAAAATTAATGTGGCGGGGGTGGGGCTGAGGAGTTCAGAGTGTAGGAGGGGGCTCAAGGCTGGGGCAGAGGTTTGGGGTGCGGAGGGGGTGAGGGCTCCAGAGTGGTGCTGGGGATGAGGGGTTTGGGGTGCAGGCTGCCCCAGGGCTACAGTGGGGAGAGAGGACTCTCCCCAGCTCTCTCTCCCTGCAGCAACACTGGGCTGCGGGGATGGGGGAGACGAAGAGGGGCAGAGGTGCCTTTTTCCATTGTAGCCCCTCTGCAGCTGGAGCCGCGGGATAGACGCTTCTCCCTGGTCTGGGCAGGGTTGGGGCCGGGGAAGGGGCGCCTCTCCCCCGTCCATGGCAAGTCCATCTGCAGTCTGGGCCGCTGGTGATGGTCCATGGCTTTGGGCTCCCTGGGGAAGGGGGTATTGGGTGAAGCCCTGGGCCTAAAGGGGCACTGGAGAGGGGCCAGAGAGTAGAGGAGCCAGCACTGCTGGGCTGCAGCGTAAGTGAAGGTGGAATGCCAGGCCGGCAGGGCCCTTACTGAGCATGGGCCTGGCACCATTATAAACCCGGTACTGGTGGGGCTGGGTTGGGGCTGGGGGAGAGGCACTTCTCCCTGCTGGGGTAGGTCCAGCGCTGAGGCGCATCTTCCTGCCACAGCCCTGAGCTCTTGCGCAGCACTTAATAGGCTGCTGCGTGGCCACGCATCTTAGAGGGAACTTAGGCAGTGACTCAAATCTTGAGTCAATAAATATTCAAAAAAATGTTCATAGTTGTCAGATTTTTCTTTTGTTGATTGATTTAATATTTTTACTTACCAATGGCTTGTTTTTCTTGGCCATTACAACTAAAAATATCTTATTTTGCTCCTATCCCTCAGATTTGAACCTCCTGGTCAAGTATACTAATGTTTAGGGTTGGAAAGTTTAAGGGTAGAGTGCTATTACAAATTTAAGGATATATTTCTCCCTGTGTGCATTAAAATAGCTACGTAGAAATTAAGCAAACCTTTTTCAGATAAGTTCCTGTTGTTTCTGATAATGCATGCTGTTTAGGAATAATTTACAAAACAACATATAGAGTAAAATGAAGAATATCCGTTCATATGTAGCAATGTTACTATACTACACAAACTGCCTAGGGAAGTCATGGAATCTCCTTCCGTAAAGGTTTTCAAAAAGAGGCTGGATAGCTATGCCTTGGATGGTTGAGAAACAACAAATCCTGTATCTTGGCAGGGGCTTAGACTAGATGACCTTTGCCGTCCCTTCTAACCCAGTGGTTCTATGATTTCTATACAGATCATACTTGATAACTATTTTTTTCTTTTAAATGGAGTATAAAAACAACTGTGTATTATCTTATATAAGGTTCTTTCAGGTTAAAATTTTTTTTCTTATTACAAATAACACTGTAGATAATCAGAACTGAGCATTTGATTTCTTTTACAGTTGAAGATTTCAGTTTCACATTTGTTTGCTTAACCTTAAGGGGTAATTTTAAAAGAAATTTTCATTACATTAAAATAGTTCTGCAGTGGTGGTGTTGCAAATACTGCAGGAGAACGTTTTAATTGGTCTGCTGCTCCTGAAATTATTGAAAAATTAGTTTTGCAACAGGGATTGAAAAATTTACATACTAGTCGGAGATTGATACAAGAAATCAGTGGTGGGAAAGGCAGGGAAAGCCCACCAGTGATGTGTTTTATGGGCAATACCATGGTGAGAAACATAACCCAACTTTTAGATTGCAGAAGAGGAAAGTGTGCCAAGATCCCTACCAAAGTGCTTCTTGGAATGTTTGTATTAACCAACCTCTTTTCGTTGTAGAGAGGAAGAAGGGTTTTGTTTTTTATTTTCTCTCCCCACACATCCAGATTGTGCATCTGTAGGAGAGCGAGGCTGTCATCGCTGTGCTGTATACCCCTGTAGGAGACCAAGGCTGTGATCTCTGTGCTGTATACCCCTCCCACATAGATACCTTCTACCCTTGTAGCCATCAGGCATCTGCTGTTCTGCCTCTCACCAGCTTCCATTTTGGGGTCTCTCTCACATGACTAACTCCAGTGCTGGTATATGTTGTGGCGCACAGCTTTCCCCAAGCAGCAAAAGAGCCATGAGGAACAGCAGCAGATGCAGGCGCTTTGGCTGTTGGTTTACAGATCAGGAGGACAGGCAGCACTGATTCCATCTACGTTGGGTCATTTTTGGAAGGTTATCTTCACAACCATAATGGCGTTTAACTTGATTAGAAAAATATTAAATTTTAGGTTCTGTGAGAATTGATGGTTCATGCTCCTGAATTTCTTTGGGAAAATGCCCCATTCACCACTCACTGTCTATTAAGTGAATTAAGTTTCCAAGCTCTGTTTTACAAAACCTAAATTTTGGACCAACTTGGATCTGACAGCATCCCTTTAACTACTGAGGGATTCAAGGGGGTTTATTATTTATTGGTACATGTTAATTTCAAGATTCTTAAATTCTATATTTAAGATTAATGTGTGGATCAAAGTTTGCTATTTGTGTTTTTCAGAATTTAAACAAGCAAGCATATGACTTGGCAAAGGCTTTACTAAAGAGGACAGCTCAAGCTATTGAACCGTACATTACTAACGTAAGTCAAGATTTGCAAGTGATTAAACACATGGGTGAAAATAACTTTAAAAGAGCTGAGTAATTTATTGGTTACTAATTTTGTTGTAGGGTAGCTAGTTTTTAAGATTAATAGTTTGAGACTGTTATCTGGTGGAGAAGATCTGCTGTATTAAAAATGCCATATCATATTGCCCTTAAAATCTAATACTCAGTTGTTTAGAAATTACCAAAGCCATTACCAAATTTGAGGTACTCTGTTACAATTTCCTGACAGTTGCAAAACCAAACTGCTTTTATTATTTTTATCATTTTGTATTAGGATAGCACCTAGAGGTGCCATTCATGTTAGTTGCATTATTAGGTTCTATACATGTATGTAGTGAGACACAGTCCCGTCAAAAAGAGCTAACAGTCTAAATACACAAGACAAAGTGTGGGAGGGGAAATAGAAGCCGAGAGAGATAAGTAACGTGCCCAAGGTGGCACAGCAGGTAAGTGACAGAGCTGGGAATAGAACCGAGGCCTCCAGCTTCCAGTCCGGTGTCTTGCCCATTGGATTACGCTGCATTGTTGGACAGGTCTTCTGTCATACTGTCTTCTGTCTTCTGTCATACTGTGGGACTTAGCTGCAAGTTGGTGTAGACACGACCTAATACCAGTAACTAGGGAGTTTATGGTCTATGGCTTCTACACTTTTTTCTTTTAGGTTCAGTGTTCTAAAATGGAAATCAAAGGAAGTTTTCGTTTGGTTTTTTTGGTGTGTGTCTGAATGGAATGAAAGTTGTTTTTTACAGTGATCTGGTGTCAAGGGCTTACCCCTTCAAACAAGGGGAATGATAATTAACATAAGATAAGGGGGAAATAACAAAACCTACACAAACTATCATTAATATGTAGTCAATGTCAGCAAGTATAGCAGCTTCTTGCATAATTTCTTCACTGGTCTGATCTAACCCATGATCATGATTACGATGGAACTGTTCCTTCATCTGTGATAGTCAGATGATAGCTCAGGCTCCTCTTAGAAAACTTCCTGGATCCCTCTTGATTTCAGGAAAGACTGAAGATTGTGGTACTGCACACTGTTGCTAACAGGACTGAGCATCTCCTTTCTTAGTTGCTCATTTGTGCACCTGCAACCACTGTCGTGTAGGTGTAGACAAACCACACCTTCAGACCAGTCTCTCTGGTCTCCCAGTGGAATACATTCCAGGAAGATCCTGCTAGAAAAAAAAAATTGGTTCTGGATTAGGGCTGTCTATTAATCGCAGTTAACTCATGCGATTAACTCAAAAAAATTAATTTCAATTAAAAACATTAATTGCAGTTTTAATTGTACTATTAAATAATAGAACAACAATGGAAATTTATTAAATTTTCATGTTTTTCTACATTTTCATATATTTTGTATTCTGTGTTGAAATTGAAGTGCATATTTTTGATTACAAATATTTGCATTGTAAAAACGATAAACAAAAAATAGTATTTTTCAGTTCACCTCATACAAGTAGTGTAGCGCAATCTTTGTAATGAAAGTGCAACTTACAAACGTAGATTTTTTGTTAGGTTACTGCACTCAAAAACAAAACAACGTAAAACTTCAGAGCCTAAAAGTCCACTCAGTCCTACTTCTTGTTCAGCCAATCGCTAAGACGAACAAGTTTACAGGAGATAATGCGGCCCTCTTCTTATTTACGTCGTCTGAAAGCGAGAACAGTCATATTTGCATGGCACGTTTGTATCTGGCATTGCAAGTTATTTACATGCCAGATATGGTAATCATTTGTATGATCCTTCATGCTTTGACCATCATTCTAGAGGAAATGTTTCCATGCTGATGATGCTCGTTTAAAAATAAAAAAAAGTGTTAATTACATTTGTGACTGCACTCCCTGGGGGAGAATTTTATGTCTCCTGCTCTGTTTTACTTGCGTTCTGCGTTATATTTCATGTTATAGCAGTCTTGGATGATGACCCAGCACATGTTCATTTTAAGAACACTTTCACTGCAGATTTCAAAAAATGCGAAGAAGGTATCAATGTGAGATTTCTAAGATAGCTACAGCACTCGATCCAAGGTTTAAGAATCTGAAGTGCCTTCCAAAATCTGAAATGGACGAGGTGTGGAGCATGCTTTCAGAAGTCTTAGAAGAGCAACACTCTGATTCAGAAACTACAGAACGTGAACCACCAAAAAAGAAAATCAATCTTCTGCTGGTGGCATCTGACTCAGATGATGAAAATGAACATGTCAGCCTGCCTAGTTTTCAATTGTTCAGCAGAACCCCTCATCAGTATGGATGCATGTCCTCTGGAATGGGGGTTGAAGCATGAAGGGACATGAATCTTTAGCGCATCTGGCATGTAAATATCTTGACGTGCCAGCTACAGCAGTGCCATTCGAACACCTATTCTCACTTTCAGGCGAGCACTGTAAACAAGAAGCGGGCGGCATTATCTTCTGCAAATGTAAACAAACTTGTTTTTCTGAGTGATTGGCTGAACAAGAAGTAGGATTGAATGGACTTGCAGGCTCTAAAATTTTACATAGTTTTATTTTTGAATGCAGTTTTTTGTATATAATTCTATATTTGTAAGTGCAACTTTTATTATAAAGAGATTGCACTACAGTACTTGTATTAGGTGAATTTAATCTTTTGTTTCATTTTTACAGTGCAAATATTTGTAATAAAATATAAAGTGAGCACTGTATACTTCGTATTCTGTATATTGTAATTGAAATGAATATATTTGAAAATGTAGAAAACATCCAAAAATATTTAAATAAATGGTATTCTGTTTAACCACGCGATAGCCCTATTTTGGATATATTATTATTTTTTATCTGTATTAGGCCTAGTGCCTATGTTGTTGAAGCTTTTGGCTTGACAAGGGGTGTTACCTGCATGTTTTCCTTCTCCATTTCTAAGCTGCTGCTTAGATTCCTGGCATGATCCACAGAACTGAGAGCAGCATTCATGCAGATCTTACCATATCTGTTCGATTTTTCCACATCTCTGTTGTTCTGCCTAAAGGACTTAAGAAAGTAGGCAATGTACTACTGTTTGTTACAGGTATGGAGAAAGTGATCTGACCATGGGAGCAACTGTATGAATAGATTTCTTACACCACTGTCTTGGGAAAAAGAGGGAACAGGGAGTTAAAGAGGAAGGAATAGGCAGGAAGGATGGAGGACCAAGAAAAACTACAGGTGGTGCGGAAGGAATAGTTAAGAGCTGAATAGAGAGGGAAGACCTCAGAGAAGAGATGTATGATGAGGGAGAGAAATAAGAGATGAGAAGGAAGAGCGATCAGGCATAAGAAAAATGTGAGTGCTTCTGTAAGTAACATAAGTAACACAGGCTTTGTTTATTACAGGTAAGGTTGCAGCAGGCCATACTTCAGCCACCCTAAACCTTAAGAGCAGGGAAATATTCAGTATTGCTTACCACCTTCATGTAGCCTTCAATGCTCTCAATACCACACTGCATTTACTTCCAACTGTGACAGATAAAAGCAATAGGCACTCCAACTTCATCAAGCGTACACTTAAAAGATTCTGCAACTCTGACCTCTTACTCTTGTAGCAAGAAATCATTACATCTGATACAATATAAAATGTTTTACAAACTTAAGATTGGAGAGGTTGCTATTAAGCGTGTGTGTAAAAATTATGCAAAGGACATCTAGTAATTCATATTGATGTTAATAATCAAAGTAGATAATTTTGAAAGTTTAACATCCCTGCTTAAGCAAAACTTGGGCTTCAGCTTAACTCAGTTGTTCCTGCTACTCCACCATAATTCATGGTTGCACGATTCATGTTAATTAACATGGATGAGAAGAAAGGAAGGAAAGACAAGAATGGAGCTTGATTTGATTTGTGTTTTGGAAATGTGGCAACCCTAGTCTCCATTCTAAGCAGTTGGTATACTGTGGCTGCTTATACTTAGTGATGATTTCACTGTTACCATGTCACACTGATTCTCTCTCCACAACCTTCCAGTTTGCTCTTTGTAGCTACCTATCTTGTCTCATGCAAAGATTGTAAACTGTTTGTGGTAGGTATAGCATCTAGCACAAAGGGTCCATGAATCCAGACTGGGGTCTCAAGGTGCTACTGCAATAAAAATCCTCCCTCGTGGTGAAAAATCTTTGCATTCACAGCTCTTTTGTTCTGAAAATGCACCCCTCAAGTGGGGAATGATACTCAATACAGTCTATAGAATTAAAGTACAATTTTCTTTGGTAGGGTAAATAAAGAAACACAATAGAGGACACACAATTGAACCAGGAATGTACATCTTCCAGTAGAAGCTGCTTATTTAAAAAAAAACAACAAACAAAAAAATACACACATCCCATAAGGCCAGTTCAGACTTAATGTTTCTAGTGTAGCACACAGTTGTTTGATTTATAAATATGGTGCATCCTTTCCTGATCAGTTAAGTTTCTCATTTTTCTTCTTTCTTTTCTCACCTTATGAAAGAAGCTCTTTTTTTCCTAATTGGCTTGATTCATGTTACAATAGCACACTGAACATGTGAACTCCCCCTGCTGGCTTTGTAGTTAATTGTTCAAGTGCTTAACAAAGGTCTGTACGTTTCCTTGCAAATTGATTATGCTGATGCACAAAAGAGTTCTATAATTTGTTTTAGAGAAACAAGGGTGGAAAAATTAATTTGACACAGGGAAAAGGGCATAATTGGTTAATGTTTATTTGAGTTCAAAGAAGTCAAGTTCATCTTTACCCATCTAAAAGGCGCAGAACATAAGCTTTGTGTTTTTCCTCTCACCTCAAATCACACTTTTCTCTCAAAGAATTCCCCATCAGGTTAATACAGCCTTTTGGTTATTGATTGGATACTCTTCTTCCTCTTGACTATTGGGAAGGAGAGGGGTCTCCTCTATCCTGGCTTGCCTGTTGCATGGCACAATACCACTTGTTGGATGAAATACCTGTTGTCAAATTTTCACAGGTAGGCATTGATTTTTGGGTGCCTCAAATTTTTGGTGCCCGTTTCAAAACAATTGGACCTGATTTTCTGAGTTACTGAGTACCTGGAGCTCCTCTTGACTTCAGGTGAGTTGTAGATGCTTAATAGTTACAAAAATCAGACCCAAGATTTCTCAGATTGGATACCTAAAAGTGGATACTTTCGAAAATTTAGATCTAGTGCCTGGTACTTGCTCTTACCTGATATACATTTATCAGGTAGAGTGGGTAACAAACTTTGTGGTTGATGCTGCAAGTCAGGCAGAGACAGCAGTGAGCACTAATTAAATATGCTCCATCAGAGGACTTGATGGTTTTGGAGTAGTATGAACAGTGTTGCACACTTTGGGCATGGGGCTCTTTGGTAGATTAAAAAAAGCAGTTTGAGAAACAGTTCCGTGGTCTAAAATGAGGTAGGAATGATAACTTTCTTTCATTACTGCCTACTACACTGTACATATTTCAGTACATAGTAAGTAACGGAGTGATTAAAAAGTAAAGCAATATTTAATTTGTTTACGTATAATTATTTTATAGTTGAAAGTACAGATTTACTCTCATGTCCATATAAGTCAATGAGAAATGTTAGCTTTATAACTGCAGTGTACAAAAATGCTGCTTTGTGGATATAAATCCTTAGCCATACAGTCATTGTGAGTTGATAAATTTCTCTTTAACAGCTTTATAAATTAGAGAGACAAGGGTGAGATAGTATCTTTCATTGAACCAACTTCTGTTCATGATGAGAGAGACAGGCTTTTGAGCCACACAAAGCTGTGTGATCTGAAGAAGAGCTCTGTGTGGCTCGAAATCTCTCTCATATCATGAACAGAAGTTGGTCCAATGAAAGATATTATCTCACCCACCTTGTTTCTCGAATATCTTGTGACTAACATGGCTACTGCTACACTTAATACATTATTTTTTACAGTAGTGTGGTAATTCCCTAGCTATTTCTCTATTTTGGTCCCATTTAGGCAAAAGTATGGAATGCTTTTGAAATAAATTGGTTTTGCTTGTGGTTAAATAGCTCTAAATTTAGTCACACTACAAAATATCTGATATAATTTTATTTATACACACACACACACACACACACACACACACACACACACACACACACACACACACACACACACACATATATCTGATATAAACTGGTAGAGGAATTTGTTTCTGATGAAGTTGTTTCTAGACTTGCTGTGGTAAACTAAACATTGCATGACACCTTTTGGTATGGTTGCTTTTCATCTCTAGTTTATGAATATAAATGGATAGGAAAAAGTACTATATCTTAAGGGTTATCTTTCCATAAACTCATTTTCCCCCCACTTTTATCATTTTAATAGAAATTTGTATCCTTACCTGAATCAGTGAAGCTGATTCAGTGGTAGGTGAAGTTAGAATTTTAGAAAAGACACAGAAGACGTATACCTTTTTACTTGTATTCAGTTACTGATATAATGTTTTGTTTTACTTTCCAGTTCTTTAATCAGGTGCTTATGCTTGGGAAAACTTCTATCAGTGATCTGTCAGAGCATGTCTTTGACTTAATTCTGGAGTTATACAATATTGACAGTCATCTCTTGCTTTCTGTTTTACCGCAGCTTGAATTCAAACTTAAGGTAAATACCATACTATATTTGTTTTAGACAATCTTAAAATGGAATTTTTTGCTCTGAATATGTGTTATGTAATATTTGAAAACTTTGCCATGTCTAATTCGGAATTAAATGTTTTTCTTACTGTCACATCTAAGTAACTCAAAACAACAAGTGCATAAGAGTAATTGTATAAGAAGACTAATCTGAAAGTTGTAGAAAAAACGTAATTATAGAAGTTGTCACAGAGTAATTAGAAAAGATTGCATTTATAAGTGTGATTCACGTTTCATACAAAAATAACTTATTTCCAGTTTTATGTCACTGGCATTGCAAGTTATCATTTATTTAAATGCTTATGCAGTGATTCACAAATTTTAATAGACTGAAAATCATATGTCACTTAATGGCATACTATGCCCTCATATGTAGTAATTAAAAAGTTTGAGTGGGGAAGGGTGGAATTCCTGGGCATATGTCTGGCCAGCATGAAAATACTGTATAACTGTCACTAGATCAGGAAACGTTTGTTATCCCTTGTAGTGGGAAAACAGCAACTTCTTTATTGTTACTATCTGGAAATTTAAGAATTAATGTCCATTTTCATTAGTGTGGTCATCCCTGAACATTATGCTCCCCCTCTCTGGGCTAATTTTGCCTCGCTGTCGGTCTTCTCAAATCTATACTAGAGGGGGATGAGGGTGCTGAGCTGTTTCCCTCCCATCTTGCTTGAGTAAGCAGCACATCTTTTTTCAGGTTTTCTTTTATTTTATTTTAAAAATGTGTCAAAATGATAGTCTTGTAAATGGGGGAAAAATAGGCCTTATAATTTTAAAAATAAGGCCTATGGTCAGTATTTTTTTCCCAGGGTCAGGTCTTCTGTATTACTCATTCTACTTCCTCATGCTTGAATTGGAAAAGTCCTGGAAGAAATGTTTAAGCTCTGAATAAAAAGGCACTCTCGTGGGCTTGGGGTATAATGTTTTTTTCCTTGCTTCTTCTCATAATATTGCCTTTGTTCTACCCATTTCTGTTCTTGTCTATCACCACTGCTTCTCTATTCTTCTGCATAATAAGGTCCACAGATCCTAAATAATGGGTCTTCAATTATGAGTTTAGGAAGCAGACCAGAACAGAATAGGAGTGTCTCTGTCCCTGACAAGCCCACAATCCACAGCTGTAGGCAGGCTAACCAGGTCTTCCTGTTGCAGTGTGTTAAATATGAGAGCAGTGTGTTAAATATGAGAGCCTGGTAATGTCTGATGAGCTTATGAAGAAGCAAAGGTTAAAGCTGCTATTCATATTCTTCTCTGCTGATGGGAGTGTCTGAAAGGAGCGGTCACACCCATCCTCAAAGCAACAAACTGTCAAAACAAGAAAGAAGCCACTCTGGACCAGAAACTGAGACTGATATGGGAAAGCGAGTGGTAATACCCCTTAACTGAGAGGGAGTTCTCACAAAGTAGCATTAGCCAAAGGTACATCCCAAAGGGCAGGAAGATGATTGGACTTGCCTTACCAGCCACAGCTGGTGGCTGTCTTGACCTTTTGTCATTGCCTATTCCTCCCCTGCCTTCCTGCATCAGGAACTTCCATCTCCCAGGAGCCAAATCACCAAAGACCAAGCTTTGTCCTTTAATTAAAAATAAAATATCTGAAACTGAGAGTGTGAGCCTAAGGAATCTCCTTTGTCCCCAGTAAATATGGAAAGCCCTTTTTGTCACCTTTGACGATATGTGTACAATGCAGTTAGACAGCTGTGGCAGGCTGTGCCACCTGACTCTGGCTAAGGGTGGGTAGGGTGGACCAGGCCCTGAGGCCCCGTGCTGGAGGCCTTGCAGCCTTGCCACAGCCTGCCTCAGAAGAAGGCAGTGGAGAGGATCCTTCAAGCTGCTTAGAGTGGTTGTGTGGGATATTGACTATCGGAAAGGGGCTGCAGGGAGCAGTCAATCAGGACCGACCAGGCTAGTATAAGAAGAGCTGCAGAACCAGAGTGAGATCAGTTCCTTGCTGGAGTTGGAGGAGCGTGTCTGGTGTGCCTTGCTGGCTGAGGGAGCCACAGGACCTTGGACAGAGCAGTGCTGGCAGGGACCTGGGGGAGTGAAAGAAGCTCTGGGTGGCAGCTGGGACTCAACCAAGACAAGGTCCTGAGATAAGGGTGAAGAATGTGTTGGGGCCACAGGGACGTGGCCCAGGGAATCATAGCAGCAATGCAGCTCAGTTAAAGGGGCATGGTGGACAGCTGCTACCTTTAGGGCCCCTGGGCTGGGACCCAGAGTAGAGGGCGCGCCTGGATTCCCCGCCCCAGCCACTGGATAAGTGGCCTGAACTGTGCATCACAAAGGGGAACTGAATTCTTTTAGTGACCCAGCAGGAGTTCTGGGCCCAAAAGGCCCAGAGGGGGTGAGGACATTGTCTCCATGGAGGGAGTCCTGGAGTATAGCTCAATACCAGGGCCAAGGCCATTTTAAAGGCTGCTGGACTCATTAAGGGCCTGAACCCAGGGAGGGCAACAAGGAAAGAAAGCGCAACTGAGGGTACTGAGATAGGGCCCCCCTTTTGGACTGTTTCCCCTATTTTACATACAAATTGTGTGTAACTCTGGCTGGAAGGCTGAGTCACCGAAGACCCACCACAAACTGAGAGAGTGTAGGCACACGCACTTGGACAGGGGGCGCTTGTGATCCCATTACAAACTGTTTAATTATGGTGTAATCATTTGGTCTCGGGCTGTATCCCACATATCCTCTGTGACCCACCTCTCAGGGTCCTAGAGCCCAGGCTCCAGCCTGAGCCTGAACGTCTATACTGCAGTTCAACAGCCCCTTAGCCTGGGCCCTGGAAGTCCGAGTCTGCTGACGTGGGCCAGCTGTGAGTTTTTAATTACAGTGAAGACATACTCTAAGGCAGAGGATGATTTTGAAGAAAAAGAAATCCAAGTCCAGGAAGGCTGCTTTTGAGAAAAAGCAAAGATATCCAAGATTCCATTAAAACTAAAGACTAGTTATCTTTTTTTCCTCTGGTTTTAATTCCACATTGGAGGAGGAACTAGCCCCAGATAAATTGATTAAAATATGTGGTATACTGCAGATCAAAGAGAAAACAGCAGAGCTTCTCCCTTAGCCTGTTCTTTATATTTAATTGGCCAATGACATAACTGAAATTTTATAGGTCATCAAATTCTAAGAAAAAAATCTTTTGAGACCTAAGAAGGGAAAGAATACTTCCCCTCCTTTTGGTAGGCCAGTGATCTTATGCTGGGCAGAAACCTTAGAAGGAGAGAGGGTAAGACATCTTCAGTTAAAAATGTTTTTAAAACTCTCCTCACATGGTTAATTACCAATCTAGATCTTTTTCCCTAACAATCTGACAAAGGAAGAGAAAGGAGAGGAGGAAAATACAAAAGGATCAGACAACCCAGAAGTATTTTTTCATCTGCATCTAAAACACCCATGTCCCACAGATATCTATAGAGAATGTTATCCAAGAGGAATGGGCATACTGGACTAAATCTAACTTATTGGAGAACCTTGCCAAAAAGTTTATATTATCGATCAGAGCAAAGGGCCCCATGTGTTCCATTGCAACAACCACCAAATTCTGATGCAAATTAATTTTTCTCTCCATGAAATACCCTGCATTGTCATTCCTTGCAGCTCTCAAGAACATGAACAATTATAGCTCATAGTTGAGAATAGTTGATGTAAAGTTCAGCAATGTAATTATTTCTGAGGATGAGGTTGTTTTGCTGTGCTCTCCAGGTGGCTTGGATCCACTCACCAGATCTTGGTCCTACAGTATTGGCCAGGAGGCTGGGCTTAGATCAGAGGTTCTCAAACTGGGGGTCAAGATGCCTCAGGGGGTTGTGAGGTTATTACATGCGGGGTTGTGCATTTATAATGGTGTTAAATATATAAAAAAGTGTTTTTAATTGATAAGGGGGGTTGCATTCAGAGGCTTGCTATGTGAAAGGGGTCACCAGTACAAAAGTTAGAGCCACTGGCTTAGATCTTCCATTCACTCTCCCATGTGTCAAGGAAGAGGTTATGGGCAGTTTTGTGTCCAGTTCTGTGTTAATGCTATGTCGATCCAGCCTGATTCAGAAGATTAGGAAGGAGAAATCAGTTATGCTTCTAATTGCCCCTCGCTGTTCAAGGCAACCTCAGTTCTGTTATGTAGGCAATATGTCAGCTAGCCTTCTCATCTATTTCCATTGCAGAAAATACCTGTTGTCACGTGGACTAATCTACATCAAGATGCAAAGGGGCTGTGTACAAACTTTCACTGAAATAACAAGGTGTGAATTAAAACCAGATTAATTATTTTCATGGAAATTTGTCCATGAACACTTATTTGGAATAAAAGTGGTTAAAATCAATTTAGCTAATCCACATATATTCCAAAATGTGTCCAAAGAAAGACTTGCCCCTAACTAAATCAGTTTTAGGAAAGATTTCATGATTTGGGAGCTAGCCTGTATGTACGCTAGTCGTAAATGTAACTACTTCAATTTTGAAAGGAGAGAGTTAAAAGATAGATGCTATTAACGTGTTAGTCTTGCCAAATTACTAGTGTCAAGGAATGCATCAACATATTCTATAACTTGGTCTCAATTCAAATTTTGGTGTAAAGGCCAGGATATTTTTTCCTATAAGCCACAAGGTCAGCACTTGTTTTAATTTCTGCAAAATGGGCTTGATAGGGATTTTACAACCCCAAACTTTAAGGTCAGATGGAGGCTATATTTCAGCATATTAGTGTCAACAGGCTTTAACCCATGTATCAGAAAATTGTGTAGTGAGCATGCCTAATTATACTCAAAAAAATCATAGAACAAAGCCATAGGAGCTGAAGGTTTTCCTGAATATTCTCACTAAGCATCAATTTATAACCTCAGTTGAAATGTCTTTACTTATCAATGAAAATAATTTTCTTTTAGTCATCACCTTGTCAAGGAGGGTATCTGAACTGGGGGCATTATGCATTGAAGCTTAACATTGTATACTTTGCAAGTATAAGGTGGTTCGTGGAATTTATTCCTCAAATTGAATATCCAGTTTTACAGGTTGAAGGAAGGTCTCCTTGCTAAGATCTTTTCATCCTCTGGAAAAAGCAATGGCATACACTCAGTTTAAGATGAAATTTATATAGATCATAATGAGGCCTTCCTAAATACAACTCTCTTCAAACTTCATCATCCAGTATATAGTGGCAAGAAAGCCTTGGAATGAATCCTAAGAAGGCTAATTTGGAGTGTTGTAGATGTGTACAAAGCAATAAGTCCCCTACTTGGGGAGAATTCTGTGAGAGTTTCTGGTTGGCTTAAGTTCTCTTTGCACTGCTTTCATGGAGGAAAGTGAACTTAGTGGGCTGGAAACTCTGGCCCTTTGTCTACTCTACTTCATTCGGTGTTGCTCCTTGTGAGGAGTGTTAAGTGAGGTTGGAAATATTTTGAGCTACAAACTGTGCGCTTTGGACATGTCTTTCCAAGCTGGTGAAACCCAGCTGAGAAGAACTTGACCCATTGTTGATGGAGAATGTTAATACGCTGAATGACATGGTCATACACAAGCCTTTGGTGGAGCTGAAAATTGGGCTCAGGACTCCAAAATATATGTCCAGAGATCATTTTTGGGTTTGGTTTCATGGTTTGCCAATTTTGCAAACTTTTTTCTGTTTGAAAGGGAGTTCAATATCTTAGCTGTATATAAATCATTATCATCCTCATTTATTAATGGGCCCTTCTTTCTAGCTTTTTCTCTAACACTGCAAACCACCCCCATGTAAATATCTATATTCAGATATGGAATTTCTAAAAGCTTTCACATTCCCTTTAAACTTTTTGTGTAGCATTAAATGTGCTTTTGTTAGTCTTTAGAATTTTTAAGAAAGTGGAGGCATTTGTCTATTGTGCTTATAAACTGATTTGTATTACTGATTTTAAGAGACATTGTTAGGTGATTGATTTTAAAAACAGTCAAATTTTGAAGAACACGAATACTTCAAAAATTTTAGGTGTCTAAATGTTTGAACAAATTTGCATCTATATAATCTGTACTATGGTGGTTGTTCATACATATTGATGTTTACTGAGCAAGCACATTAGAATGCTTGATATCAGGTTCATCAACTGGTTTTAAAGATATGTGCACTCTTCCATTCGCTTTTCTAAAGCATTAGATTTCAGATTTTTCTTATGATTGTCCGCTTCTTAAGATGAACAATTTCTTCCCCAATCTTGATTTCCTAGCTTCTGTGTGACAGTTGTTGTTCTCACTTATGTGACAGCGGTATCCACAAAGCAGACTTGTTTGCTTTCTCTCTCTACATCACATCACATTTCCTTCATGACTCTTACTAATGCGCACATTCCTGCCCCACATAAAAATAAAAACAAACCCAACAATACAATAATGGTAACTCATCATTATATAATATTTATTTGGTTGTATTTTATATCCTGCTCTTCATCTGTTTGTGCCTTTTAGATTGTAAACCCTCCAGGGTCAGGATCATCTTCCTGTCAGTATTTGTACAGTATCCAGCAAAATAGAGCCTTAACCTTGATTAGGACCTTTGGGTACTATCATAGTATAAGTGTTATGTTTAATTATGTAAGTAATATAAGAAAAAATTAGGAGAACAAGATGAACATCAAATAATTGTAAATGAACTCGCTTCAGTACAGTGTGGTGCTGCTTCACTTATTGTAGAATCACAGAAATGTAGGGTTAGAAGGGACCTCGAGATCATCATGTCAACCTCCGAACATAGAGGCAGGTTTAATATAGAGTCCAGATCATAGGTTTTTGTCTAATCTGATTTTAAAAATCTCCACTGATGGGAATTCCACAACCTCCCCATGTAAACTATTCCAGTGCTTAACTGTACTTATAGTTAGAAAGCTTTTCCTAATATCTAGCCTAAATCTCCCTACTTTTCCTACCCTTGGAAAATAATTGATAACCATTCTCCATACAACCATTTAAATATGTAAAAACTATTAAGTGTCCCCCATCTTCTCTTACCTAGTCTAAACATATCCAATCTTTCCTCGCAGGTCAGGTTTTCTAAATCTTTTATTGTGTGTGTTCTCTCTGCCCCTCTCTAGTTTGGTCACTTCTTTCTTAAAGAGTAGTGCCCAGAACTGGACACAGTACTCCAGCTGAAGCTTCATCGGTATCAAGTAGAGCAGACCAATTGCCTCTCCTGTGTCTTACATATGACTCTCCTGTGAATACCTCCTGAAATGACATTTGTCTTTTTTGCAGTAGCATCACATTGTTGACTCGCTCGGTGTATGATCCACTATTACCCCAGATCCTTTTCTCTAGTGCCACTGCCTGGTCAGTTATTCCCCATTTTATGTTTGTGCATTTGATTTTTCCTCTTACATCCTATTCCCCATCCTACTCCTCTCTATTCCCCAATTTTGTATCTGAGTGTTGCCATTTATATTCATTATCACTGAATCTTTCCTAGTTCGCAGCCCATACTGCTTTAATTTGTTCAAGGTAATTTGAAGATTAGTTTTGTCCCTTGCTATGTTTGCATATTTTCAATGTTGGTGTCATTTGCAAATTTGATCATGGCTGAATTTACATAAAAATAACTCCCAAAAACATAGGGCATGAAAGTCATGAAGGAGGCCGAGGTGACGGTACTGGGCTACATTTAGCAGGTAGATTCACTGTTTGACGGATGCAGACACTCATAGATGCACCTCTGAGGGTCAGCTGGAAGTAGTTGGTGTTTGACAGTGGTCCCCAGTGTGCGGTTTGAGAACTGTGAAATTGACTGTTTTGATATCATTGAATAGTTGCTAAGTAGTTCATATTACTCCAGTATTTTATGTCAATGTTGATATATATATTTTTTTATTATTTCTACTTGTTATATTTTTTTCCCTCTGTGCTGCCATTCCATGCAGAAATCCCTTTTACTAGCTTTTATTGCAGCCCAATTTCTCCCAGCTAGTTCTGCATATCCATGATATCATCTGTCTTCTACTTTCCTCCTATACACCAAATATGTGTCACTCCCAATTAAAGTTCCCTGTAATCTTCTAGCTGTTGCTTCAAACAACATTCCTTAGCCCCAAAATAAATCGACTCCCATCTTTCCAAAGTGATTCAGCCAATAGAATCCCCCCTCTTGACTCCCTTTTCCTGCCCCCAGCCAATTGACTTCTTGATTCCAACAGATCCTAGAATGACTTTTCAGCAACTGTTTCTTCGCTATCACCTCACTGTCCTCCTCTGCCACGTAGAGCATGCTTCAGCTGTTTAGATTAAGGATCCCACTGCACTTCATTTCCTGGGAAAAGAGTATTGAGTCCCTGTCAACTTCCTTGAGTTTCCAGTTTTCTGCCCTTTTTTTGAGGTTGAGTGGGTAAAGAAAAAGGAGTAGGGGAGTTTGAAGACCACATGCCTTGTACTTCTGTGGTGGAGAGGGTGGGTTGAGACCCCCATTCTGTTTTTCCAGCCCATCTTCCTTTTTCCACTCAGGCTGGTTGCATTTTCCCCCGGGTAAATTAAGCCAATCAGACTCCTCCTCCCTTAACTCAAATATGCTGTAAATACATACTGATATTTTAGATTTTAATAAAATTGTTTTAAAATGTGTCCTTAAATTTTGATCATGTAAGGAATGATGTATATTCAATATTGTATGTTAAACATTTTAACATGTTTTGGAGTTCAAAACTGACATGGAACATTGGTAACATGACTATAAATGTGCAAAATAATGATTTTATAATTGGGGCCCTTCCAAATTTGTGGCAAGGAAAAATGTATCACAGACCATGAAATCTGGTCTTTTGTGTACTTTTACCCTATTATACAAATTTCATGGGGGAGACCAGCATTTCTCAAACTGGGGGTCTGGACCTAAAAGAGGGTCGCGGTGAGGGATCACAAGGTTATTGTAGGGGGGTTGCGGTATTGCCACTCTTACTTCTTCACTGCATTCAGAGCTGGATGGCCATAGAGCAGTGGTGGGTGGCCAGGTGCCCAGCTCTGAAGGCAGTACCCTTCCAGCAGCAGCGCAGAAGGGTGGCAATACCTTACCTTGCCACCCTTACTTCTGCACTGCTGCCTTCAAAGCTGGGCCACCAGAGAGTGGCAGCTGCTGGCTGAGGTCCCAGCTCTGAAGGCAGCAGCACAGAGGGTAAGGGTGGCCATACCACACTGTCATCCTTACTTCAGTGCTGCTGGTGGCGGCGCAGAAGTAAGGATGGCAATACCGCAATCCCCCTACAATAACCTTGTGACCCCTACCCAAAACTCTTTTGGATCAGGACCCACACAGATACAACACTGTAAAATTTCAGATTTAAATATCTGAAATCATGAAATATACTGTTTTTTTATGTATGGTTTTTTGTTTTTTTTTAAATATACTGTTTTTATCTTATGACTGTGAAATTGACCAAAATGGATCGTGAATTTGGTAGGGTCCTATTTATAATATTTGTTGTTGCTATGTGGCTGCATGAATTTTTTTCTCTAACAGAACATTTCTTAGCCATAGTCTTCTTTGGGGTCTTCGAGTTTGACTTTTCCTCATAGTGGGTCAGTTGCCAACATGACTTCTCTAATTAAGGGGGAAAAAAATAATGGTGTTATCTCCCAGTGTCTGAGTGTATTACGTAAATCTTCCTCTTTTCGTACATGATTTAATTAGGAGTTAAATAGTTAACAATGTTGACCTTTAAAATATGATTAGTATCTCAGCTAATGGAACAGTTCACATCTAAGAGCTATTGCAGTCATCACTGCCTCAGTTACACTTAAATCATATTTTCAAGGGTTTTTTTTACAACCATAATATTTTAACAGGCATGTTTTAAAAGAGAGCTCAGATTCTGGATTTCAGTTGTGGCCTATCATCAACTCTCCAACTGTTCTTTTGGGCTCTTCAACCTCTGAGGTGTGTTTGTCCTGCAATTTGGGAAACACAGGTTTAATGTTTCAGTTGTACTGGTGGATTGGGTGGCAAGTGTTTTTTACATCTGTCTATTTTAGGATTTTATGTCTGCCTATCACTGTGCTTTTAACACCTGGTATGTAAAATACCTAGTGGAATTCATGGAATCTGTCTGTTCTCTGTTTAGGGGATAGGGTTTTTTTGTCAGAGTGGGGGGTAGATAGGGGGTCATATTGTGATTGTCATTCTACCTATAGTGGAAAGGCTTTTTGAAAAAGGAAGGTTTTGAAGCTTTTCCTAAAGATGATCAGACTATAGATTTGCCTGATCGCCTATGGAAATTTGTACCATAGCAAGATAACCTCAACGGAGAGTGCCTTGTCCCCAGCTATTGTGTGCTTCATCCTGTGCTTTGCATTTGAATTGTCCCAGATAAGGACAACTTCTAGTGGTTTATAAATCACAATATAGTCTTTGAGGTTTGATCCAATAATTGCTTTGAAGATGAGAACCAAGGCCTTATACTGGCAAAGGAAACTGCCTGGGAGACCAGAGCACAGGCTTGATGTGTTCACCACTTCCTAAACCACAGAGAAGGTGGGCAATTGAATTTTCTTGTTTGTATGATTGTTCATATGTACAGTATTCCATTTCTGGTGTGCTTGCGCCCCATGCTGGTGAGATCAGATTATTTTTAATAGCCTGTGCCCTGGATGCCTTCTTGCTCCTTTTAGCTCAGGGCATAAAGCAGGTCCTCAAACTTAAGTCATGTCCATGTCCCTACACACCCCCAGGAGCCAGAGCTGCAATCAAGAGTCTCAGCTGGGCCAGAGCTGGAGCCATAGTTGGGAGTGGGGCCAGAGCTGTGCCTGGGGCCGGAGTGGGGCCAAGGCCAGGAGCAGAGTTGCAGCTGGGAGTGGGGTTGGAATAGAGCTGGGGACAGAGAGGAGCTGGGTGGTGCTCCCTCCCCGCCCCCTGTGGGGGCTGGAACAGACACTATCACGTCCCACTAGGGGAATGTGCACCACAGTTTGGGGACTGCTGGCATAAAGAATGGGGTGGCCACAACCATCCTTTAATTTCTTCTTACTGCTAGGGCTGTAAGACAAAACCCCTGCAGTAACTGCATCTCTGGGCACTGTGTGCTCACTTTCCTCTCTACCTAGTTGTTATAGTTGTAGTTCTAGTTTAGTATAATTTAGCCTGTTAGCAAAAAGGAGGGCCTCAGATTCTGGGAGAAGCTCCCTGCATCAGAATTCCCATTCCTCAGCAAGCTCATATAGAAGCCTGTTATGCCAATTACAACTCATCTAACAGAAGTTAACATTCTGGATTTAGCTTAATCTGAATTCAGGCCTGGACGTGGAACTGAAACCACCATAGTGTCACTGATGGATGATCTCCTGTCAATGGATAGAGGTTAGACATTGATTCTCATCCTCCAGGACCTCTTTGCAGTATTTGACACTGACAATGAGAAAAAATTCTGCTGTCTCGCTTGAAAGAGGTGGCAGATACCCAATAAGTAGTGATGGGAAACTGCATCTCCACCACTGGACCCTTCACTTCCACAAGGGTCAGTTTTCTCTCCGTTCCTTTTTCTACATGCAGCCAGTAAGTGAACTGGTCAGATGACATGGACTCGGGTACCAGCAATATGCAGATGATACACAGCTCTCCCTATTCTTCTCCATGTCAGACCACACTACTATTAAGATGGCTCAGTGCTTGGATGAGATCTGATCTTGGATAAAGAATTGGCTGAAGCAAAACCCAAGCATGAGAGAGGCGATGTTGGTGGGTAGAGGGGGAAGGTACTTTGAAGAACTTGCAGCAATGGTGCAGTCTCCATTGGTTGAAGATACACATCCACAGTTCATAATCTAAGAATCATAGAATATCAGGGTTGGCAGGGACCTCAGGAGGTCATCTAGTCCAACTCCCTGCTCAAAGCAGGACCAATTCCCAACTAAATCATCCCAGCCAGGGCTTTGTCAAGCCTGACCTTAAAAACCTCGAAGGAAGGAAATTCCACCTCCCTAGGTAATCCATTCCAGGTTTTCACCACCCTCCTAGTGAAAAAGTTTTTCCTAATATCCAACCTAAACCTCCCCCACTGCAACTTGAGACCATTACTCTTTGTTCTGTCATCTGCTACCACTGAGAACAGTCTAGCTCCATCCTCTTTGGAACCCCCTTTCAGGTAGTTGAAAGCAGCTATCAAATCCCCCCCCCCCCTTTCTTCTCTTCCGCAGACTAAACAATCCCAGTTCCCTCAGCCTCTCCTCATAAGTCATGTGTTCCAGTCTCCTAATAATTTTTGTTGCCCTCCACTGGACGTTTTCCAATTTTTCCACATCCTTCTTGTAGTGTGAGGCCCAAAACTGGACACAGTACTCCAGATGAGGCCTCACCAAGGTCAGATAGAGGGGAATGATCACGTCCCTGGATCTGCTGGCAATGCCCCTACTTATACATCCCAAAATGCCATTGGCCTTCTTGGCAACAAGGGCACACTGTTGACTCATGTCCAGCTTCTCCTCCACTGTAACCCCTAGGTCCTTTTCTGCAGGACTGCTGCCTAGCCATTCGGTCCCTCGTCTGTAGCAGTGGATGGGATTCTTCCATCCTAAGTGCAGGACTCTCTGCACTTGTCCTCGTTGAACCTCATCAGATTTCCTTTTGGCCCAATCCTCTAATTTGTCTAGGGCCCTCTGTATCCTATCCCTACCCTCCAACATATCTATCTCTTCTCCCAGTTTAGTGTCATCTGCAAACTTGCTGAGGGTGCAATCCACACCATCCTCCAGATCATTAATGAAGATATTGAACAAAACCGGCCCGAGGACCGACCCTTGGGGCACTCCACTTGATACTGGCTGCCAACTAGACATGGAGCCATTGATCACTACCCGTTGAGCCCAATGATCTAGCCAGCTTTCTATCCACCTTATCGTCCATTCATCCAGCGCATACTTCTTTAACATACTGGCTAGAATACTGTGGGAGACCGTGTCAAAAGCTTTGCTAAAGTCAAGGAACATGTCCACTGCTTTCCCCTCATAGAATCATAGAATCATAGAATATCAGGGTTGGAAGGGACCCCAGAAGGTCATCTAGTCCAACCCCCTGCTCAAAGCAGGACCAAGTCCCAGTTAAATCATCCCAGCCAGGGCTTTGTCAAGCCTGACCTTAAAAACCTCTAAGGAAGGAGATTCTACCACCTCCCTAGGTAACGCATTCCAGTGTTTCACCACCCTCTTAGTGAAAAAGTTTTTCCTAATATCCAATCTAAACCTCCCCCATTGCAACTTGAGACCATTACTCCTCGTTCTGTCATCTGCTACCATTGAGAACAGTCTAGAGCCATCCTCTTTGAAACCCCCTTTCAGGTAGTTGAAAGCAGCTATCAAATCCCCCCTCATTCTTCTCTTCTGCAGACTAAACAATCCCAGCTCCCTCAGCCTCTCCTCATAAGTCATGTGCTCTAGACCCCTAATCATTTTTGTTGCCCTTCGCTGTACTCTTTCCAATTTATCCACATCCTTCCTGTAGTGTGGGGCCCAAAACTGGACACAGTACTCCAGATGAGGCCTCACCAGTGTCGAATAGAGGGGAACGATCACGTCCCTCGATCTGCTCGCTATGCCCCTACTTATACATCCCAAAATGCCATTGGCCTTCTTGGCAACAAGGGCACACTGCTGACTCATATCCAGCTTCTCGTCCACTGTCACCCCTAGGTCCTTTTCCGCGGAACTGCTGCCGAGCCATTCGGTCCCTAGTCTGTAGCGGTGCATTGGATTCTTCCATCCTAAGTGCAGGACCCTGCACTTATCCTTATTGAACCTCATTAGATTTCTTTTGGCCCAATCCTCCAATTTGTCTAGGTCCTTCTGTATCCTATCCCTCCCCTCCAGCGTATCTACCACTCCTCCCAGTTTAGTATCATCCGCAAATTTGCTGAGAGTGCAATCCACACCATCTTCCAGATCATTTATGAAGATATTGAACAAAACGGGCCCCAGGACCGACCCCTGGGGCACTCCACTTGACACCGGCTGCCAACTAGACATGGAGCCATTGATCACTACCCGTTGAGCCCGACAATCTAGCCAGCTTTCTACCCACCTTATAGTGCATTCATCCAGCCCATACTTCCTTAACTTGCTGACAAGAATGCAGTGGGAGACCGTGTCAAAAGCTTTGCTAAAGTCAAGAAACAATACATCCACTGCTTTCCCTTCATCCACAGAACCAGTAATCTCATCATAAAAGGCGATTAGATTAGTCAGGCATGACCTTCCCTTGGTGAATCCATGCTGACTGTTCCTGATCACTTTCCTCTCCTCTAAGTGCTTCAGGATTGATTCTTTGAGGACCTGCTCCATGATTTTTCCAGGGACTGAGGTGAGGCTGACCGGCCTGTAGTTCCCAGGATCCTCCTTCTTCCCTTTTTTAAAGATGGGCACTACATTAGCCTTTTTCCAGTCATCCGGGACTTCCCCCGTTCGCCACGAGTTTTCAAAGATAATGGCCAAGGGCTCTGCAATCACAGCCGCCAATTCCTTCAGCACTCTCGGATGCAATTCGTCCGGCCCCATGGACTTGTGCACGTCCAGCTTTTCTAAATAGTCCCTAACCACCTCTATCTCTACAGAGGGCTCGTCCACAGAGCCAGTTATCTCATCATAGAAGGCGATTAGATTAGTCAGGCATGACTTGCCCTTGGTGAATCTGTGCTGACTGTTCCTGATCACTTTCCTCTCCTCTCCTCTCCGTGCTTCAGAATTGATTCCTTGAGGACCCGCTCCATGATTTTTCCAGGGACTGAGGTGAGGCTGACTGGCCTGTAGTTCCCAGGATCATCCTCCTTCCCTTTTTTAAAGATGGCACTACATTAGCCCTTTTCCAGTCGTCTGGGACCTCCCCCGATCACCATGAGTTTTCAAAGATAATGGCCAATGGCTCTGCAATCACATCTGCCAACTTCTTTTGAACCCTGGGATGCAACGCATCTGGCCGCATGAATTTGTGCTCATCCAGCTTTTCTAAATAGTCCCGAACCACTTCTTTCTCCACAGAGGGCTGGTCACCTCCTCCCCATGCTGTCCAGTGCAGTAGTCTGGGAGCTGACCTTGTTCGTGAAGACCGAAGCAAAAAAAGCATTGAATACATTAGCTTTTTCCACATCCTCTGTCACTAGGTTGCCTCCCTCATTCATTAAGGGGCCCACACTTTTCTTGACTTCTTGTTGCTAACATACCTGAAGAAACCCTTCTTGTTACTCTTAACATCTCTTGCTAGCTGCAACTCCAAGTGTGATTTGGCCTTCCTAATTTCAATCCTGCATGCCTGAGCAATATGGTAATACTCTTCCTTGGTCATCTGTCCAATCTTCCACTTCTTGTAAACTTCTTTTTTGTGTTTAAGATCAGCAAGGATTTCATTGTTAAGCCAAGCTGGTCGCCTGCCATATTTACTATTCTTTCTACACATCGGGATGGTTTGTCCCTGTAACCTCAATAAGGATTCTTTAAAATACAGCCAGCTCTCCTGGACTCCTTTCCCCCTCATGTTGTTCTCCCAGGGGATTCTGCCCATCAGTTCCTTGAGGTTGTCAAAGTTTGTTTTTCTGAACTCCACTTCCGTGTTCTGCTGCTCTACTTTCTACCCTGTGTCAGGATCCTGAACTCTACCATCTGTCACTGCCTTCCAGGTTCCCATCCACTTTTGCCTCCTCTACTAATTCTTCCCAGTTTGTGAGCAGCAGCTCAAGAAGAGCTCTGCCCCTACTTGGTTCCTCCAGCACTTGCACCAGGAAATTGTCCCCCTACATTTTCCAAAAACTTCCTGGATTGTCTGTGCACTGCTATATTGTTCTCCCAGCAGATATCAGGGTGATTGAAGTCTCCCGTAAGAACCAGGGCCTGCGATCTAGTAAGTTCCGTTAGTGGCCGGAAGAAAGACTCATCCACCTCATACCCCTGATCCGGTGGTCTATAGCAGACTCCCACCACGACATCACCCTTGTTGCTCATGCTTCTAAACTTAATCCAGAGACACTCAGGTTTTTCCACAGTTTCGTACCGGAGCTCTGAGCAGTCATACTGCTCCCTTACATACAATGCAACTCCCCCACCTTTTCTGCCCTGCCTGTCCTTCCTGAACAGTTTATATCCATCCATGACAGTACTCCAGTCATGTGAGTTATCCCACCAAGTCTCTGTTGTTCCAATCACATCATAATTCCTTGACTGTGCCAGGACTTCCATTTCTCCCTGCTGGTTTCCCAGGCTTCTTGCATTTGTGTATAGGCACTTGAGATAACTTGCTGTTTGTCCTGCTTTCTTAGTATGAGGCAGGAGCCCTCCCCTTTCACGTTCTCCTGCTCGTGCTTTCTCCCGGTATCCCACGTCCTCGCTTACCTCAGGGCTTTGGTCTTGTTCTCTTGTATTCCTTGCTGATGGTGGACACCTCCCCCACCCCACCATATATGTAACACTTTCTACCATCTTTGCTTGGCCAGGAATCTCCATCCCATTCTAGTGGATGCGGATCTGGTCTCTGTTGTTTATGCCTTCATCACCTCTTGCCTGGATTATGGTATACCTGGGCATGAAATCTTCAACACTTAGGAAACTCCAACTTGTTCAAAACGCTGCAGCAACACAGTCTACCACAAACATATCAGTTCTGTCCTCTACACTCTACTCTGGCTTCCCATAGGATTTCAAATCCAGTTCAAGGTCTCAGTCCTTATTTTTGAATCACTCTGTGAATATCTTAAAGGTAGTCTAAAAGTCAGGGACTAAGGAAGTGATTAACAACTAAGCTCCTCTGGTAGAATGGAACGCTCAACAATAAGAGCCCATATGTTTGAGAGAGAGAACTTTCTCTGCGGGCAGTCTGAGACTGGAAATGAGCTTTTTCAGGGACTAAAAAGAGACAGAAGCCAAATGCCAGAATCTGGAAGGTCAACCAGAGTCCTAAACCAGAGGTAGAGGGGAGAGGATGAGAACACAAACAATATGTGACAGATGTGAAGTCACATTGCTTAATGTACTGCTGGAAGGTGGTGATGGCAATATAAATGAGTGCAATATAAACCTCTATATAGAATTGATAGAGCAGTCAAAGTCTCCAGGATTTAAATCCTGTCCAACCTACAAGACAGCTGTCCCCATTAACTATAAACACTAAGTGCCTCTTTTGCCTTTGTGACGCAAATATGCCAAACAAGTGATCAATATGCCACTCGTTTCAAAAGGACACAAAGCAAGGGAATCGACCCTTAAATCCTTCCTTGTTGAAGGATCCATGAGAGTTCCTCCTGAACTCTAGGGGAAAAAGACTGGATCAGATAGTGATGGTAAGCCATAGGTCCACCCCAAGCTCCACAGCCACTGATTGGTGAAAGTCTTACTCCTCAACTGTGGAGTCAACAAGAGCCTCTGAATTCTCCTTAGCTCAGACGAAAGGGGAAAAAGGAGCATTGTTCCCAGGGTGATTGGAAGATTTAGATCTCCCTCACTGACACAGAGTAGGTCCAAGCTAGAAGGCAGTTCAAGGGCTGGATTAGTGCCAATTGATATTTGAACAATCTCAGTGCTGCTTACACAAGCAGCTCATCTCCCATCAGCATTGAAGAATCTAGCTCCAAAGCACCTTGTGCCAACATCTGTGCCTTTTGTTCATCTTCAGAAACACTTGGCACTAAGAGGTGGTACCAGGGTCCCTGATGATGATTATGAAGCACTCCATACAATCACATGTAGCACTGACTACACTCCTCACTAATGTGGAGGAATTGCTCCCTATAAGATTTCATAGTTTGATAGCATTTAAGGCCAGAGTGGTGGTTTTCTGAGGACTGGTGAGCTATTGCTTTTTTTCAAGGACTTTGGCAGGCATGTTTCTCTGAAGGAAGCGTTAACAATTTAATTCTTAGTGGGGATAGTTGTTAATCAGTAGTGTTTTTTGTCAGTGTTGGGTCTGTTTCACAGGTTGTTCTGATGTTTTTAGGAATCCTTGTGCTTGAGCAAGTGTGATGGGCCAAACTCAGTTAGCATCATAGAATCATAGCACTGGAAGAGACTTTGAGAGATCATCTAGTCCAGTCCCCTATTATCTAGATCATCCCGAACAGGTGTTTGTCTAACCTGCTCATAAAAATATCTCCAGTGATGGAGATTCCACAACCTCCCTAAGGCAGTTTATTCCAGTGCTTAACCACCCTGACAGGAAGTTTTTCCTAATGTCCAACCTAAACCTCCCTTGCTGCAATTTAAGCCCATTGCTTCTTGTCCTATCCTCAGAGGTTAAGAACAACAATTCTCCTCCCTCCTCCTTGTAACAACCTTATGTACTTGAAAACTGTTAGTGTCCCCTCTGTCTTCTCTTTTCCAGATTAAACAAACTGAATTTTCTCAATCTTTCCTTCATTGGTCATGTTTTCTCGACCTTTAATCATTTTTGTTGCTCTTCCCTGGACTTCCTTCAATTTGTCCACATCTTTCCTGAAATGTGGCACCGAGAACTGGACACAGTACTCCAGTTGAGGCTTAATCAGTGCGGAATAGAGCGGAAGAATTACTTCTTATGTCTTGCTTGCAACACTCCTGCTAATACATCCCAGAATGATGTTCACTTTTTTTGCAACAGTGTTACACTGTTGACTCATATTTAGTTTGTGGTCCACTGACCCCCAGATCCCTTTCCGCAGTACCCCTTCCGAGGCACTCATTTCCCATTTTGAGTGTGTGCAAGTGATTGCTCCTTCCTAAGTGGAGTACTTTGCATTTGTCCTTATTGAATTTCATCCTGTTTTCTTCAGACCATTTCTCCCAATCATTCTCCCAATGATTGTCCCAATCATTTTGAATTATTATCCTATCCTCCAAAGCACTTGCAATCCCTCCCAGCTTGGTATTGTCCACAAACTTTATAAGTGTACTCTCTCTGCCATTATCTAAATAATTGATGAAGATATTGAACAGAACCAGAACCAGACCCAGAACTAATCCCCTTCAGGACCCCTTGTAATGCCCTTCCAGCATGATTGTGAACCACTGATAACTAGTCTCTGGGAATGGTTTTCCAACCAGTTATACACGCACCTTATAGTAGCTCCATCTAGGTTGCATTTCCCTAGTTTGTTTACGAGACGATTATGCAAGACAGTATCAAAAGTTTTACTGAAATCAAGCTCTACCATGTCTACCACTTCCTCCCCTCATCCACAAGGCTTGTTACCCTGTCAAAGAAAGCTATCAGATTAGTTCGACATGATTTGTTCTTGACAAATCCATGTTGACTGTTACTTATCTTATTATCTTCTAGGTGTTTGCAAACTGATTGCTTAATTATTTGCTCCATTATCTTTCCGGGTAGAGAAATTAAGTTGACTGGTCTCTAATTCTCCAGGTTGTCTTTATTTCCCTTTTTATTGATTGGCACTATATTTGCTCTTTTCCAGGCTTCTGGACTCTCACCGATCTTCCATGACTTTTCAAAGATAATTGCTAATGGCTCAGATATCTCCTCAGTCAGCCTCTTGTGTATTCTAGCATGCATTTCATCAGGCTTGTTACTTGAAGACATTTAATTTGTCTAAGTATTTTTAACTTGTTGTTTCCCTGTTTTAGCCTCTGATCCTAACTCATTTTCACTGGCATTCATCATATTAGCAACCCCACCATCCCTAACTAATTCTTCTAATTGATGGTGGAGGAATAAATGGTTGCTCTTGTCTCCTTTACTGCAGTGATGTAGTCCTGTCAAAGTTGTTTTTGGTATTGACTGGAGGATTGGGCATATATTTTGCACCATTGACGTTCCTTCTGCCTGTGTGCATAATATGCCATAGTTAATCTGCAAATAGTGAGGATCTGCTACATGAAGCCTGAAAGACCTGAATGCACGTTTGTATATGTGCATGTTTCCTTAACGGCTCTGGTTACATACATTTCAAAGGAATATTTTTGACACTAGTTTTCACTGAAGTTTCAGTGGAAACATTTCTTTTAATATTGGGTTTCAGAAAAATCTTTCCAGAATGTTTAGATTGGTGGCAGACTATGCAAATGCTGATTCCCTCAATTGGACCATAGATGCTGGTGGTGGAAGTTTTTTTATATAGACAGATTAAATGTCATATTTTTACGTTCTTTCATTGCCCTTCTTCCCATAGAGCATTTGTTAGGTTTATGAACCTATCGTGAAGTGGGAAGCACAAATTGAGATTCCTTGATATGGGAATGATAATTATGCATTCTTGTCTAGCTGAACACCTGAGGAGCAGATTGATATTCTTGGAAGTCAGTTTGCCACTCTGTACAACATTGAGAAGAGTGAAGGTTTATAAATAAGACATCTAGGAAAGTGGCCAAATTGAGGCAGTAGTTTGTAGGTCTTATTGTAAAGATAATGAATGATAAAAGCCAGATTAGTGAGAGAGAAGAGATGTCAACTACATAATGTCAGTGTCCTGCTGTCTGGAGTGGCTCACTGCCATGAGTGCGTACTTCAGGGCAGACTATCAGAAACGGGGCAGACACCCCAAACTGGTAGTGTGTTCTATCATTATATTTCATCAAGCCAGTAACAGCTGTGAACTCCTAGATCAATGCAACAGGTACACCATGAAATCACAGATGGCCTTTAAACCCTCCAATCTATTTTACCACCCAGCCCTGGCCTACACTAGAGCTTACAGCAGCACAGCTATACTGATGCAGCTATGTCTCTGTAAGCTCTCTCATGTAGCCGCTCTATGCCAACAGGAGAGAAGCTCTCCCGCTGACATAGCACTATCTACACTGGTCCTTTTGTCAGTGTAATTTGTCGCTCAGGGGTATGTTTTTTTCACACCCTTTAGCGACATAAGTTGTTCAAGTGCTTGTTCATGTCGATTCCAATCAAGTGTGTACACGTGCACAGTAGCAAGAAGATTTTTTTTCCCCTAGCAGCAGCAGCCGCTGTAGGGTTGGCCTGGGCGCCCCCTAGAGTTGCGCCTTCATGACGCCCAATACAGATCCCTGCCAACCTATCCCCTCAGTTCCTTCTTACTGGCAGTGATGGTATCTGAAACTTCCCTGGCTTTTGCTCCGGCAAGTGGCTTAGCCGCTTGACTCTCATTGTATTCGTCTTGTTTAGTCAGTTAGTATAGTTTATCTAGTTAATTAGTTTTAGGTTCTGTTATGGGTCCTTCTTTCCCCCCCGTTTCCCCCTTTCTTTGGTGCCCTCAGGGCATTCTGCGATCCCCGGGTTTCAAGACTTGCAAGGATTGTGTGAAGCACATGCCTAAGAGTGACTCTCACACCTCTTGTTTATGGTGTCTGGGCTAAGGTCACCAAAAAGACTGTTGTAAAATCTGTCATGAATTCGGACCAAGAACCCTGAAAGAGAGCAAGCAGCAGCTTAAAATCATGCTCATGGAGGCAGCTCTTCGACCACAGTCGGACCCAGGTGCCAGGGACCCTACCACCAGCATGTCGTCTTCGGTGAGGGGCACACCGGCACCCTCTTCGAGGGACCAGATGCCAAAGAAAGACGTGCCCAAGAAGCCTCGGCACCAGCATGGAGCATCTCGAGGACACTCCAACCTTCGGCACACATCCCAGTCGCCAATGCAGAAGAAGAAGAGGGTCGAAAGGGGTCGATCCCCAATACCTAGACCCAGAGACCAGCCATCAGTGGCACTACGGGGGGGGCACAGCTTTGAGATGCAAGGGGTGGCCTCGTTGACTTCTGCCCAGGTGAGGCAGTCAAATTCAGGCCAATTGCATTCACTGAACCCCTCTGAGAGCCTACCACTTCCGTCTACTCCTGAAAAGTTTGGGGGCAGTGCAGGACCTGCTCAGACTCACAGTGCTGTTCTCTCCTGCCCCCACTCCCCCAGATAGGAGACAACATCGGCACCACAGGCTCCATCCTGTCCTGTGCCATCTAAAGGAAAGCTAGCTATGATGTTGTGCCGCTCCCCATTGCCTTGGCAACCACATATGCTAGCACCTCTATTTAGGGAGTGTAGTCGGTCCCAGGACTCCCAATGCTCCACATCAAGAGGTGCCTTGGTCCTTGTATCTGAGGCTTCTGAGTCGGACTCTTACCGCTCTGACTATATAGCAGGAGCAGAAGGTCATCCTCCAGGCACTGTAGAAGGTCCCAACGGAGGCAATGGGCCCCTCATGGCAGAACCCAGCTCAGTGACCCTTCTGGACACAATGGGCTTTCCACCAAGCCCAGGGTCGGAGCCAACACTTTTGCTCGGGTGCTGCTTCAGTGTGTCTGCTACCTTTGTCCCACCATGTCCAGGGGTCGAGCAGCTACCTCCGGTGTCGATGCCATCATCTGCATCAACATTGCCGATGGCGGCGCCCCCTTTGGCACTGCCCTTAACACCAAAGGTGCCAGTGGCTCAGGTCACAATGCCGACAGCGCCCTCGGCACCAACTGCGGCACCGGCTCCTGCGACGGCACTGGCACTGACGCAGTCATCGACACTGTCTACACCAAAGTCTATGACCACCACGCTGCAAACATACCACCTGAGAGCGCTTCTGGCACCAACGTCGGGGGCGATGTCAACACTGGCACTCTTCTCGGCACCAAGACCAGCCCAGCCCATCACTGTCCCCACCGGCTCATGTGATTCCTCTGGTCGGGATGGAAGGGAGCGACCACCTCCCTTAGTGGCCTTGTCGTCATCTTCCCCGGATGAGACACTCATAGCTGCTACCATTGCCCCAGCCCTGGAAGACTCCAGGCTGTTGCAGAAGTTGGGGTTCTGGGCATTAAGGGAGAAGAAGTTACAGATGATGCTGACCCTATTGTAGACATTCTGGCCCCTTTGGGGCCCTTCCTGTATAGCCTTACCGCTAATTAAAACCATCATGGACATGATCAAGACCCTGTGGCAAATCCCGGCCTCCCCACCACCAACCGCAATGAGTGATGGTACTTTGTGCCCTCCAAGGCTATGAACATTTATACACCCACCTACAAGCTGACTCTCTGGTGAACTTTTCAAACGAGAGAGAGGCAAGGTTTCCAAGACCCTTCCCCCAAGAATAGGGATGCAAAAAAGCTTGACCTTTTTGGGTGGAAGATATACTCCACGGGGGGACTACAACTCCACATCTCCAACCAAGAGGCCATCATCAACAGGTTCTCATAGAATACCTGCTTGGTGATGGCTAAGTTCACAGGGTTGCTCCCCTTGGACTCCTGGGCCAAGTTCTCTGCTTTGGTCTAGGAGGGGACGTTGATTTTCAGGCCATCCCTGCAAGCAGCAGTGGACTTGGCAGATGCTGATACTAGAGTTATGGCCACAGGTGTAGCCATGAGAAGGGACTCATGGCTCCAGGTATCGGGTTTTCCCTTTGAGATCCAACAAATGATACAGGACCTGCCTTTCGAGGGTGAGACTCTATTTTCTGAGAAAACAGACAAAAGGCTAAATAGTGTGAAGGACTCCAGAGCTACCCTCAGGTCCCTGGGCCTCTGTACGCCCTCCAATCAGCGGAGACACTTCTGCCCGCAGCCTACCCAGAGGTTCGATCAACAGAACTACCAAGATGGCTTCAGAAGGTGTATCAGAAGTGGCAGGAGAAGGCCATGTCAACCTTCTGGCCAGAGCTTGGGACAACTGAAGCAGTCTTTAGGCCCCAAGCATGCTTTCTGAAGGCAGTCGAGTGTGGTATACCATACCTGGCAATGGATCCACCTTGCCTTACCTTCTCGTCCCAACTATCTCCTTTGTACCGTGCATTGTCCCGTATCCCCTCGGACTGATGGGTGCTCTGCACGGTAAAGAGGGGATACTCCATCCAATTCTGTGCCCTCCAGCCCTTCCCAGTCGCTCTTCAGGTACCCTTCTCATGAGCAACTCCTTATCCAAGCGGTGCAGTTGTTTGTATCTTTAGGGGCAGTGGAGCAGGTTCCTGAGGAACACGGGGCCAAGGGCTTTTATTCCCGAGGCTCAGGTCAAGTTTATCAGAGTCATCTTCGTCAACCTGGGTCTCCTTTTAAACAAAGCAAAAAGTGCACTCTATCCCCCGTCCAGAGGATAGCGTTTATAGGGTCAATATTGGGTCAATATTGGACTTGACCCAGGCTAGGGCATATCTGCCGCAAGCGAGGTTTTAGGCCCTCACGGATACCATTCGAGGCCTCAGCCTGTTTCCCACCACAACAGCAAGAAACTGCCTGAATCTTCTGGGACACATGGCGGCTTGTGCCTATGTGGTGCAGCATTCCAGGCTCAGAGTACGACCTCTTCAGTCGTGGCTGGCATCAGTATACTGCCCAGCCAGAGACAGCCTAGACAGGCTAGCGACCCTACTTCACCTGGTCCTCGACTCCTTACTGTGGTGGCTTGACCCTCAGGAGGTATGCTATCGGGTCCCCTTCACCAGTCCGCAGCCAGATTTGGCTCTCCACATCAGTGTTGGAGAGCTGAGAGCGGCGTGCCAGGCCTTCCGGACATACGTAGCAGGACAATGTGTATCAGTCGTGACGGACAACACGACCGCCATGTTCTACATCAACAAACACGGTCTCCTCTCCACTGTGCCAGGAAGCCCTCATGCTGTGGGACTTCTGTGTAGAACATTCAATACAGCTGCAAGTGTCGTACCTTCCCAGGGTACAGAACGAGCTGGCGGATCACCTCAGCAGGTCATTTCATGGCCACGAGTGGTCCCTTCGTCCGGATGTCATGATTTCAATCTTCCAGAGATGGGGATTTCCCCAGATAGACCTAGTCGCCACGCTACACAACAGGAAGTGCTAACAGTTATGCTCCTTCCAGAACCACAGCCCGGGCTCCAGAGCAGACACGTTCCTCCTCCACTGGGGAGATTGTCTCCTATATGCCTTTCTGTCCATAACGCTTGTTCACAAGATGCTCCTCAAGATCGGAGGGAACTAGCTCACGTTATATTGATAGCTCCAGCATGGCCCTGACCTCACTGGTACACATCTCTCTTAAACATGTCCATAGAAGCCCCAGTCACCTGGCCACTCTTCCTGGACCTTCTGACGTAAGATCATGGTCATCTTCAACATCTGAGCCTCTATACACTTCACCTCGCGGTGTGGAAGGTCTATGGTTGAACCCGATGGAGCTTTCCTTTTCAGAATAGGTTAGACGGGTCCTGCTTGGCAGTAGAAAACCTTCTACAAGAGCCACCTACCTTGCCAAGTGGAAGAAATTTTCAGTCTGGTCGGCACAGCTCCATTCATCCCTGACGCTGGCCCCAGTGCTGCTTATTCTGGACTACCTCCTCAGTCTGAAGCAGCAGGGGATTTTGTTGTCATCAATAAGGGTGCATTTAGCCACCTTTCACCTGGGCTAGGAGGGCCGCTCGGTGTTTGCTAACCCTATGGCCAGCCAGTTTTTAAAAGGGCTCAACAGGTTATGTCTTCATGTCCAATAGCCTGTCCCAGTCTGGGACCTGAACCTGGTCCTTTCTAGACTAATGGGACCACCCTTTGAGTCCTTGGCAACATGCTCCCTCCTCTCTCTCTCTTACAAGGTGGTGTTCCTGGTAATAACCTCGACTAGGAGAGTGTTTTAACTCAGGGCCCTAACCTTAGAGCCCCCATATACTGTGTTCTATAAGGACAAGGTGCAGCTCAGATCTCATCCTACTTTCCTTCCAAAGGTGGTGTCAGAGCTTCACATCAAACAAGACATCTTTCTCCCAGTTTTCTACCATAAGCTGCATTCCAGAGACACGGAGCAGACACTCCACTCTGGATGTCCACAGGACACTAGCCTTTTATATTGAGAGAACAAAGCCATTCAGAAAATCGGTCCAGTTATTTGTGGCAGTGGCAGACAGAATGAAAAGTCTGCCTCTGTCATCACAATGCATTTTGTTGTGGATCACATTCTGCATCTGGGAATGTTACAACATGGCAGGAGTTTCCGCGCCCCTGATTGCTGCGCAGTCCAACAGGGCACAGGCTTCGTCAACAGTGTTCCTGGTGTAGGTTCAGGAAATCTGCAGAGCAGCGATATGGTCCTCTATCCACACTTTCACCATGCACTATGTGATTACTCAGTAGGCCAGAGATGATGCAGCCTTTGGACGAGCAGTGCTCCAATCAGTGGACGACTCCAACCCCGCCTCTTGAACTTGGGCTTGTGAGTCACCCGATTAGAATCGACATGAACAAGCACTCAAAGAAAGAATGGTTACTCACCTTCTTGTAAGTAATCTGCAAGATGTGGTGTTCACGTCCATTCCAAACCCCACCCTCCTACTCCTCCGTCAGAGTAGCTGGCAAGAAGGAACTGAGGAGGTGGCGGGTTGGCAGGGCTATATATTGGGTCCCATGAAGGCGTGAGTCCAGGGGGCGCCCGGGGGCGAGCCTATGGCTGCTGCTCGGGGAAAAATCTTCTGGCTACCGTGCACGTGCGCGCGCGCACCTGATTGGAATGGACGTGAACAACATCTTGAACAACAGTTACAAGAAGGTAAGTCATCGTTCTTTACACTGATAAAAGTGATAGCGTAGAGATAGCTTTAGAGCATCTACACTACATCCGTTACAGCTGTGTTGCTGTAAATTCTCAACTGTAACCATAGCCTTTGTTTTATTTCCTTCACTCAGCTTCCAAGCCCACAGGACGAGCTTCCTTGCATTTAGCATTTCCAAGGTGTGATAGGGCCATTAATCAATCCTTTGTATTGTGATGTTCCTTGATGGCACATCTGATTTTGATAGCCCTTCTGTATTGGGGGGGGGGGATGATTCCTGTACCTGAGTTTATAAGTTAATGGCAAACATTTTCAAAGTTATAAAGAAAAACTTACTTATTTTCTTATAGTATGGAATACTGACATAACATGTGGGACTAAAGCATGCAGCATCTTACAGGCATTTCATGTAGTCTAAACCCTAAATACATTCTTATAAGACATAATACCTGTTTTGAGTAAAACTAACATACAGCTGAACTGGTCTGGTCTCCAGATAGGAATTTGTTAGTTCTTAGCTAATGCCTCCAGTCTTGGCAAGAGCTGGCATCTGGCTTGCCAGTGTCAGTCAGATTCTGGAATTTATATGGCAAAATCAGGAGTGATGCTTCAGTGTATGATGGTATGCATGACTTTTCTCCCTGCAAGGAAAGTAGATTAGCATATAGTATTAGTCTGTGCAAATCTTTGGGGGTTTTTTTTGTTTTTTTTGTCCAGGTGGTTAGGCAGGAAATCGCACAAGTAGACAAATTCTTGGCATGAGTTTCGAAAAGATGCTGTATCCCTGGAACTTGTTGAAGCCAATGACAGACAAATAGTCCTATAAACTGAATAAAAGAGCAGAAACTGAAAAATAGTTTTCTTGAAAATATTGCCACCATCTGCCTTATTATCACATAATAGAATGGCAAATTTGGAACTGGAACATTCATCTGAAAAAATGGACAGATAAATACACAGTTGTAACAGAATAAAATCATATCATTGTTGCCAGTTCTTGCTAATAATAAAGCAGAACCATAACCAAGGAATTTATTGGTTAATTTTAGAAGTAAAATATATTGAATTATTCTGTTGCCAAATAAATACGGTATTCAAGCTAAGGGCTGTCTCCATTCTCATGTGAAATGCTCAGTATTTATATGAGCAACATATTTTGGATATGGCTATTTCTTACAACTATAGTTACATTGCAGAGCTGAGCATGTTCATTGTAAATATGTGAAATATTTTCAGATTTTGAAAATTGTGTGAAAATAAATTTACAGCAAACATTTTCAACCTGTTCCTGAGTAGCTGGAGGTGACATTAGAGGCCACTGCTGGAGAGTGTAGTGGTGCCTTCGTACAAATTGTGACATTTAATAGTGGCCAGAACTCCTTTAAAATGGTATTGCTGGAATTAGGAGATGCCATCCAAGTTGGGGCAAGCCCAACTTGTTGTGCTTTCCCCACACAGTAACCATTGGTATGTAGAGTGTATCGAACAGTAGGGCACCAAGTCAGACTAGGAAATGATAATGAAGACCATCTTGCTCTCATTTCTTGATGATAGAGGCTAACTCCAACGGAGGTAGACAGGGTTGGATGGATATGATAAGTATGTCTATGATAGTGGAACAGTACCTTCCTGCCTCAACACTCCCCTTGTATTATATCAGCAGGAAGGAGAGTGGGAGGAGCCAGGAGTGCCCAGCTAATGACTGTGGAGGGGCAAAGAAGCAGCATTAAACTGCGAGTGTAGCCATGGGAGAACCTTTTCATGTTCCTTACTTAATGCAAAAATATGTATGTCATTGTGTGGTGAATTCTAAATGTATAGAAAGCTAACCAATGTGACAACATCTCTACAGTATATTTTAAACTTAAAGGATATGTTTTGTACTTCAAACAGGTGGGAATGAAAATTAGTACTGGAATATTTAGCTAGAATATCATTTTGAACTGTGTAAGAGCAAATTTAATTTCCAACTAAAAGCATAGTTTTAGGAAGTGTTGTAGTTTTGGGAAGTATTGAATTATAAAAGCCTAAATTTTCAAAAGTAACCAGGATGTTTGGATGGCTCAATTTGGGGGACCCAATTTTTGAGAGAGCATTTGAAAATGGCCTGATTTTTTTTTAAGTTTGTTGCTCATCACTTTCTGAACATGAGGCCTCAAGGTGTCTCTCAAGTTGGGCACCCAAAAAATTGAGGCACTATATCACTAGTTTCTTTTGAAAATTTATCCTGAAGAGCCTTCAGTGATGACTTGATAAAATCTTAGGGGCAGTGAACCTTACTCCTTGCTCAGGTTTCTCATTATATCAACAGTAGGAGATATCTAGAACATTTTTATAGAATGTATAGAATATATCTAGAACATTTTTTGTAGACAGTATTCTAAATTGTGTTTTAATGTTGCATTTTACCTCATTCATTATTTGCTTAAGTTTGGTTGTATAAGTATGCCTAACTTCTGTTAGTTTTGAACAAATATAGATAAAAATGATTAGCAAACGGTTAAGGAGGATTAAAATAATGTACATAAGCCTGGTATTCTTTAAACAGGTTTGCATTATTGGGGCACTCTACATTGCATCTTTATTTGAACTTCCTTAATTTCTATATTAATTTCCTCATCTCCATGATTAATAGCTTATCTCTCTGAAACACAGATTGCTGTATACCAGAACTATATATTTTAATCTGCATTTTAATTTTTCTGAAGATAAATGTATGTAATGTAAGATAAATATGTAAAAATCATTTATACAGTTTTTATTTTTGAAAAATGTGTTCATTTTCCAGAGCAATGACAATGAAGAACGCCTGCAGGTTGTAAAACTACTAGCAAAAATGTTTGGGGCAAAGGATTCAGAGTTGGCATCTCAAAACAAACCACTTTGGCAGTGCTACTTGGGGAGGTATACACTGTTTTAGTTCCCTTCCCACAGGGATAAACAATGAAGTATAATTCAACATTTTACAAATTTCCTTTATTTAAAATAAGTATAATCTATGCATAAGTAAGAATTATATTCTGCTGCTTGCTCTGAAATATGACACAGATAATATTAAAGATATTACATCTGTGATTCTATAGAGCTCATAATTATAAACCAGCCCTTTTCTTTACTGATATAATTATAATATAGTAAATTTCTTTACTGCCATTGCCAAGATAACAGCATTTTATTTTACTTTTTTCAGATATTTAAAACTGTGAAATAATGAGTTAATAACTTTTAAAATAACATCAGATGGCATTGGTGGTGGTAGATTATATTTAAGTGATCCTGAAACTGTATATACTGTATGCTTATACTGTATATTGTATCTTACTGAATAATAATTGCTGTGTTTAAGAATATTGGTATAAAGACTGTAGTGAAAGCGTACCTGATGTTGGGTCAGTGCTAATTCCTGTAAATTAATGCAAGTGGGCAATAGTTCATACTGAAAATATTATTACATCATATTAAGACGATAAAATATCAGTATTCAGAGAAATTTTCAACAGATAAAAAGTTTAGAAAATTTCAATGTAGAAGAGTTGTTTTGACTGAAATTGTTTTTGAAGACACTATCAAACATATTTGCATACTATATTTAAAAAAAATACTAGATGCGAATTGGGCCTAGCAGAAAATACTTCATTGTAAAGTAAAATAGTAATGAAGATGTCTTATTACTCTGTCATCAACTAATCACAGTGGCTGTTTTAAGAAGGTTACAAATTTGAAAACTCAATATTTGTTCTGTAGAATCTTTTAGACATTTTAAAAAATAAGTAACCAGTAAAGTTACATTTTATAATAGACTTTTATAAATCCATTTTCATTCAAATATAGTGAATTCTATATTTGTTTTCTAAATTATGTGCTAATCTTTTTTTTGTATAGCATTATTACATTCAAATGCAGTCTTAATTGTGCCAAAAGTTTTTCTCATATACTGTTAAATGACATTAGCGCTGTGTTGTCACAGTCTTGAATTTATATTTTTAAAAATTTGGAAATTTAAATTTATTTAATTTATATAATTTTAGTTTAGAGATTTTGAAAATATTGCACAAGGCATTTGATTTTTTCCAAAGAATTCCTTTTGTATAGTATCTTATATTAAATTTGTATTTGATCATATTACAAAGTAATTTAAAGTTGGATAGTTCTATAGCACAATGCCAATCAAAATCAAACATGAGACTAGATTGAATATTGTCAAATATATTCATATGCTTCTGTTGACTTTTTTTTTTAAGTTTTAACTATTTTTAAAGTAGTCCATCTTTAAACAGATTCCTATTAGGTTACATTTGATGCATATAGAAACCTATTAATGTTGCCTTACATTATTCAGTTCAAAGAGGAATAGATTGTTTGGGATTGTCAATTTAGGAAACTAATTTTTTTTAGTGAAACCCATGTGATTCTTCATATTACTATTTAAATACTTGATGTTCAGATGGTCCGTTATCCACCATTTCCATATATATTTTAAAACGAATGTCTGCTACCCTTAAATAACTGCCATTTATGTTCATGGGAGTTTTCCATGTTCATTAGGGGAAGATAATAAGCAAAAAGGCAAATAAAGTGTGTGTATATAGGAAATACTTCCAAGTTTCCTTTTTAAATGAGATTTTGCAAGACCAATCAAATTATCAGTGTAAAATTAAGAACATCTATTTTATGCATGCATCCATACATGAGAAGCACAGACATAGTTGGAAAAGAAAAGGGCTAGAAAATAGCTACATCTATTTTGTGTTCATTTAAGTTAGGTTGCTTCATGCTGCCTTAGCTAAATGTAAAAGCAGATGATGGTTCCTGGAACACTTTGCCCTATGTCCCAAAACATCTAGTCTAATCCTATTGATCAGTTCATCAACTGAATCCGCAGCCCTTAGAGATGGAATCAAAGACATAGAACTTAATTGTATGTATACAGGATTGCATGATACAAGTGGACAGGAAGTGGGAAGGTGCTACTCTTAAGTGGGGAAAAAAAGAAAAGGAGTATTTGTGGCACCTTAGAGACTAACAAATTTATGTGAGCATAAGCTTTCGTGAGCTACAGCTCACTTCATCGAATGCATCCGATGAAGTGAGCTGTAGCTCACGAAAGCTTATGCTCAGATAAATTTGTTCGTCTGTAAGGTGCCACAAGTACTCCTTTTCTTTTTTGCGAATACAGACTAACACAGCTGCTACTCTGAAATTCTTAAGTGAAAATGTGAGAGAGAGTCTCTCCTAGTTCAAGATCAGTCTTGGACTATCACTATTTCAGTGCTTTGTATATAGAAATAGGCACAGTGCTTTGATGGAAATGAAATAAAATAATGTTGAGTTACACATACATCTTGATTTATTAAATGCAGTGTTTGTTCCTAAAACAGGTTTAATGATATCCACGTACCTATCCGGCTTGAATGTGTGAAATTTGCTAGCCACTGCCTTATGAACCATCCAGATCTAGCAAAAGATTTAACAGGTACCAGGTTTTTTTTTATGGTTAATAGTCTTCAGGATTTTTTATCTTGTTCCCAAGGGTAATAGCAGAATTAGGTATCTGGTTACTACTGTGGCTTTGCAACATTTGCGAAAAATGCAGTTTTGAAATGTGCTGGTTAAGTATATTTTTACAGTGAATGAAAAATGGAAAAGCTGATAAATATCAGCAAAGATGAATTTAAGATTTTGGACCAGATTACGCTTGTATTTTCAGTAATTAATAACTACCTAATCACCACTGTTTCCATGATCTTCACAGAATATAGTATGAAGTGTTTCAGATAAGCAGAGCAAAATAACACAAATATAGCTGAGGAAATCTTTCACCTGAAATTTCAGCACATTATTTTCAATCTTTTACTAAACAAAAGGTTAATTGTGTTCCTTCTGTTGTCCTCGAAGTATGGCTGAGTTGACTTTTTTGTCTGCTTTCATGTCCGGAACTAGGCTTCCTGACCTGCACTGTGGAATGCTTAGAGAGATGGAGAATAGTGGATTTGTATAGGTTTCTCTCCCCCCCCCCCCCATTTAAGTCTGAGTCATAGAAAAATATCTTTAAGTTCCAACCTTTATAACTATGGATGAGAACTTTTTTGAATACTGTGTCACTGACTTTAGTTCATTACTGTGTCCTCTAGGTGAATTCTTTTAGAAAATATCACTTTAGCCCAGGGGTGGGCAAACTTTTTGGGCCGAGGGCCACGTCTGGGTGGGGAAATTGTATGCAGGGCCAGAGCAGGGGATTGGGGTGCGGTGTGCAGAAACGGGCTCAGGGCAAGGAATTGGGGCAGAGGAGGGGGCTCAGGGAAGGGGGTTGGGGTGCAGAGGGCAGGAGGGGGCTCAGGGCAGGGGTGCAGGAGGGGTGCAGACTGCGGGAGGGAGCTCAGGGCAGGGGGTTGGGGTGCAGGAGGGGTGCGGGGTGCGACAGGGCTCAGAGCAGGAAGGGTTCAGCAGGGGGCTCAGGGCAGGGCATTGGGGCACATGCGGGGTGTGGCAGGGGCTGAGGGCAGGGGGTTGGGGTGCAAGGTGCGGGCAGGGAGTTGGGGGGTGGGGTGCAGGAGGGGTTCAGGCTCCAGCCCGGTGCTGCTTACCCAAAGCGGCTCTGGGATGGCAGCAGCACGCATTGGGCTCCACGTGCTGCCCTTGCCACACCTCTAGATACCTCCCCCGAAACTCCCATTGTCTGCAGTTCCCTGTTTCCAGCCAATGGGAGCTGTGGGGGGTGGTGCCTGGAGGCAAGGGCAATGCATGGAGCCCCCCCAGGCCCTAAGGATGTAGTGCTAGCCGCTTCTGAGAGTGGTGCGGGGCCTGCAGCACCACGGGGGGCAATCACACGGGCTGGATCCAAAGCCCTGAGGGGCCAGATCTGGCCTGCAGACCATAGTTTGCCCACCTGCTTTAGCCAAATTATCCTTTTTTTCTTTAATAAAGAAAAAACCCCACACACCCTGGGAAGTATAGCTTTCAAAATTTCAAAACCTCTGTAAATTGAAGTCAGGACTTCATTATTTCTGGACTTTGTCCATGGCACTGCAGCTTGTTGCCAGTAGTACTAATGCTGGTTGTTTGCGATGACTCATTTTTCATTGATCACTGAACAGTGATCACTGTTCAATGACTTCTGGTCTGCCATCAGTTTTGTACAAATTTGATTAAATGACTGTACTGGCAAAAAGGTTATGTATTTTATTACAGATTCTGAGCTCCCCCCACCCCTTGTATTGTTTTTAAAATATTGGTGATCAGGCAGAGGAAATAGTTACCAATTAGGGATACCATGAAGTAGCCTGGGAAAGACTATCTTAATCTGTATATCTGAATGAATGAACTATTAACAAAAATAAAAAGCTTCTAATTATAGGGAGCTGAGAGACTAATAGTGGAATAATTATTATATATACTGTACTCTAAGTAACAAAAGTTTGCTAAATAACTGGCAGTTCATCTCACCTTATGATGAATTCAGTGACTTTATACTTGATGTTTGAAATAGTGTAAAATGTGGCTCATTTTAGTCATATTTCTTTAAGCAGTCTCTAGGGAATTAAACACAGTTAAAGCTGCATAAATATTTCATTTTAATTATAGTATTTTTCTTTCAGAATATCTTAAAGTAAGGTCACATGACCCTGAAGAAGCCATTAGGCATGATGTTATTGTATCCATAGTTACTGCTGCTAAAAAAGATCTTTTGCTTGTCAATGATCACCTACTTAATTTTGTAAGAGAGAGAACACTGGACAAACGGGTAAGACATAGATTAGTTCTAATAGTGATTAATCATAGTAGTGTTGGTCTCAAATATCTTGTAATAAATTTAGCGTTCTGTTTTTAGGTAAGAAATTTTAGGTAAAAACTTTGGTTTTTAAAAACACCCGAATTAAAATTTTTCATTTTAACAGATTATAAAAACTATTAAATAATATAAAAACATTTACCATTGATAGTTTTAAGTTTATTCATCTGAAATTTCCAGTTTTAAAATATTTTGAAGTCTAATGGTTAAAAAAAAGTTAAAACTGAAGAGAAAAATTACTTGTGATTGAAAGGTTATTGTTGAACTATCTGGTAACACCATAGTATGTGTCTTTGTCAAAGACAAGTAGACAACAAACTATGTTCTTTGGAGTATTGCATCATAGCGTAATGGAGCGTTCACTTCAGTCCACTTTCTTCTCTTCCTAGGGCATGACAAAATGAGTGTCACTTATTGAGCCCTGAGAAATATCCCATTTTAAACATCCCACTCTTGAGGTACCATTGTGTAACCATTATCCTTCCAGCTGAGGAGAACTTGGCAGGATTCCCTTTGGAGAAATTATTGGTGATCATTTATATTTAGCTGGAATAGTCACTGCTAAACAGTGAGGCATTCTCTTGCCCTAGGACCTGAATATCCTTTTCCCATAGTGCTCTGTCCCTGCCAGCTCATAAATAGAGACCAAAAATCAAACCATAGTCTTGCATTGTAGTACTGTGGATTGTGTTCAGTCTATGGTCTTACAACTATTTTAATGGTATTTTCTGTATCATTTGTTGTCTTTGCTATATTAGTATTTGTAAATAAAAAATGAAATCCTTCCAAGATACTGAAATATTTTTTGAAAAACGTAGAACACAGAATTCAAAATTTATTGTGGAATAAAGTGAAAAATATTCAATCATCCTCAGCCTGTCAAGTTGCTCGCTTTTCATTAGAACCCTTGAAGACTGTGAGCAAATTCACTAAGTTCCAACCTTATGCATTTTTGAAATTCCAGTTAACCACATTTCATTATTCAGTAAACTTTTAAAACTATTTTCATGTATCCTAAATAACATTAACAGCAAGCAAGCTAAGGGAAAACTTTACCAATCACATTTTGTCATTTCCTGATTTTATTTTTCTCATTTGGTGACATGTTTTCCCCCTATGCAGCCATAAAATAATGGTAGGTATTCAGTATAGTTCCCTGAAGAAAAAAATGTTTTGACATTAGACATATTACCCATTAAAGTCCAGAGGGTTTGTTGCTTACTCAGGTATTAGTTTTATTCACATGCTAGCTATGAATGATGATGAAAATGTTGGTAGTTGCAGATATGATACATAAAGAACTTTTTAGTAAATTTAATAAAATGCAGTAAACATTTTTTTAACACAAATTGGAATCACCATTTCATTTTTTAAAATATTTAAAAATTTTTTTGAGTTTTAAAACTGCAATATTATTTTTTAGTGGAGAGTGAGAAAAGAAGCTATGATGGGACTTGCACAGATATACAAGAAATACTCATTACAGTCAGAGGCGGGAAAAGAAGCTGCAAAACAAATTTCATGGATCAAGGACAAACTGCTGCATATATATTATCAAAACAGTATTGATGACCGGTAGGTCAGTTTGCTCGGTTTTGAAGATTAGAGACTTGTTATATACAGGTTGCCAAGCTTTGTAACTTGAATTTATTTTCTGATTGTTAAATGATGACAAAAGGAAAAATATATATTTTGTCGTTTTTATATATATGTGTGTGTGTGTGTGTGTGTGTGTGTGTGTGTGTCAACTTGTGTTCTTAAATGGATACTGCCAAACTTTTTTTTTTAAAACTCAGAAGTATTGCTTCAGTGGAGTAGACTTACTCTAGTTTTTTTCTGTTTCTCAGTCATCTCATGTTAGTGTTCAAAAAGTTGTTTGCTTCGTTGTAGAGACATATAAACTTAAAAAAATATATATACAGTAGAATCAAACACATGCAATGTCAAATGACCTTGAAAGGACTTTACCCATGAGGTAAAAGCTTCCATCCTCTAAACTCCCTCACTTGGAAAAAGCCTACTAATTCCGATCTAAAATCTCTAAAAACTTTGATGCATACCCAGATTCCAATGCACTTGGATCTAGTAAGCAAAGTCTTTTTTGTGTCAGACTCTGATAGTATAGTTATTATAACAGTTAGCTCTGTTGTCTCAAGTAGAACTTGATCACCATTAATGGGAATTAAGTGGCTTGCTTTCAGATTTCTAAATAGCATCCATCTTCTTGTGAAAACCTACCACTGACTGTTGTTCTGAGAATTTTTAAGTGAATGTTTTAGTAATTTGAATTTAGAACCACCTTGCTGCATTATAGCTAAAGTTCCTTCTTAATATTCTCTTTCAGATTGCTTGTTGAACGCATCTTTGCTCAGTATATGGTCCCTCACAATTTGGAAACAAATGAACGAATGAAATGTTTATATTACCTTTATGCAACACTGGACTCAAATGCTGTGAAGTATGTTTCATATAAATGTGAACTTGAATATATTTTACCTTTGCAGCACTAAGAGGATTGACAGGGTTACTTTACAGAGAATATTTAATAGAGAGATCCTAATAAACCTGGATAGAGCCCCATTGGTCTGTCTTGGGAGTTAGCACTAGTTGGGGAATTAAGAGGCCTGGGTTCTAGACCAGTCTCTGTCTCCAATTAAGTGATCTTAGGCAAGTCATCTCATGTGTCTGTGCCAGAGTTGCTTCATTTGTAAAAATGATATTCCTTTGTAAAGCACTATATTAGTACGAAGTATTACCGCTGGTTTGCATAAATGTTGGAAAAACTGTAGATGGTTCAGGCCATAGTGGACAAATCCTTTTAATAAATTATCAATAAACATACAGTGCTAAAATAGTGTGTGTGGGTGGGTGGGTGTGTGTGTTTATTTTGATTCAGGGCTTGAATTTATGGAACACCTAGGTGACTAAACCCACTAATCATAAATGGATATGAAAGGTGTGCTCGGGAATGAATCCCTGGTGAGAAGCAAGAGCACTATATCCTTTATAGCTGCTAGAAATGGGGAAGTAGGGGTGCTGTTTCTGGATCATATTTGGCAGTTTGGTCTCCATTATTCTACCCCGCCTTCAGCCTCCTGGCTGCTCAAAGGGGAGAGTGTGGAAAGTAGTCTGTTATTCAACCCTTCCCTTTAGCGCCTGCTTTTGTTAACTGCAGAGCTTGCGTCTGCTGCTGTTCATTGCTCTCCCAAGCAGAAGCATGAATTTGACATGATTATTGATAGTTTCACTGCTGCCTCCAGGGTTCAGAAGCTGACCAAGTGTGGTGTTAGTTTCACTGTGCTGCTGTTTGACCATGAGCATTGCAGCGACACTGGAGCTCCATGCCTGCAAACTCAGGAAAAATATATATTCTATTTGGTTTACATTTGGTAGGTTATTTTTGCCACTCTAAGGGACAGAAACACAAGTATTTCCGAATGAAAGCTTTTAAGTGCTGTGTAAGTTGATGGCTAAAGCCTCCACACTTGTCATTTTGTCTTGATCTTTTAATAGTGCTGCATTGCTGTAGCAGCTATTTAACTTGGTGAAGAACAATTAAAAAAAAAAGCTTAAAGATGTTCTTTCTTTAGCATTATGGTAAGAACTGTTACATGGTTTAAGTTGAAATATTGTGGCATAGTTGTCCTTAAAACTTTGTTGCAGTGAAATAAATAAATAAATAAATAGTTATCTTAAGAGTAGAAAATTGCTTTTCCAGTATTTATTTTGGGCAGTGACAAAAAAAATCTTCATTTTGGTTTTGCTGCTGCTGTTTTTCTGTAGAGGTTCATAAAGCTTGTAGCAATACATATTTTAAAAACTAAACCTTAGTATATTTTAAAAGTTTAAAAAATGCATTTTTATCAACAATGAACTGTGTAAAATTTGGTGAATTTTTTTGTTTTTCAAAATGATGCTGTGATTTGAGGATTTTTTAAAATGTAGGTTATTTGCCTTTGGGGTATGGTTTGATTTTGTTCCTTTATATAATATTTCTAAGATTCTTCTTACAAGTCCAGTCTGGTGTCTCTGTCAAGTTGCTGCTCCTGCAAATAAAAAAAGGCAGCTGGTAGAAAGATACTGCTTTAAACCAATGGACTTTTGATTATCTGCTGTAACCTACCATGTTTCAAAGTATTTAGGACACTGAGCTCAGACTTGTTCAAATAAGAACTCTTTGTAGAGGAGACATATGACTTGTACCACTCTTTTTAAAGGTGAAGTAATCAGAAGTTAAACTCTACAGGTATACTAGTAGAACCTTTAAAATAAAAGACAAGCAATTAAATGTCATACCACAGGGGAAACAATTTTATTTATATTTGAACTTGTGACTGGTTGAGCACACCCTGGAAGATGCTCAGCACCTCAAGTCCCATTGAAGTTAATGGGAGTTGAAATCGCTTGGTATATTATAGGTTTACAGGCATGTCAATGAGTAGCAGCTTCTGTCAACTAATTTTTTTTTCCCCACTTCAGAGCATTGAATGAAATGTGGAAATGTCAAAATCTGCTACGACACCAGGTAAAGGACTTGGTCGACTTAATTAAACAGCCCAAAGTAAGTTAAACTCTACAGGTATACTAGTTGCTTCTTGAATTATTTTGTGTATATATCCCTTATGGCTCAACTTAAAGGGACACACTGTTAATTTATGTCCAGAACCTATTACCTGCGAGCTGAAACTTGCTATGCTTATTTTCAGTGACAGATGTGAAATCTTTTGGAAACCCAAATAAAATTCAGTCAGACTATTTATGAGATAGCAAAGTAAGTGTGTGTGTGTGGTAGGAGGTGCTTTTTGGAGCTAGTTGGAAAATGTAAAAAAATATCAAAAAGAGATTTAGTTTGGATTTAAATACCAGTATTTAAAAGCCACATTTTGCACGAATGTTTCAGGGCTGGAGAATTAGAAATTGAAACTGAACAATCTATTTCTGATGGCCAAACTGAGTTAAGTACAAGGAAGTAAACAAACATTAAAAACTTACTTTATTTTTCATTATTAAATTATTTAACAGTTAAAAAAATATATATATTATCCTGACAGAGTTCATTTTATATTTTCTTTCTGAAAGTTGTTGGAAATTTGGTTATTCCAAAGACAGACAATTCAGTTAAGTGTATTTTTTCTATCATTGTCATAAATTTTTATCTCCTAATAAATGTTTGTTACATATAAATATTGAATAATAAATTTTATTTCTACAACTTAATGTAAAATTCTGTAAAATCAGTGTTTTGCTTGATACCTAACAGCATAGGAGAATTTTACACACTCACACGGGGGGTGGGTGGTGTATGTGTAAATAAATATATAAAATAAATAAAGCCCAATATTGTATCTTCCGAAGGGGCCAATGCCAGGTGCTTCAAAGAGTACGAACAGAGCAATTATCTAATGATTCATCGCCTGTTGTCCAGTCCCAGCATATGTTGAAATATGTTAATTTGTTACAAGATTTTTCTGTTAAAGCTTTGAAAATAATTTCTGATTTGGGGTGACATCAGTGTCACAAAGTTAATCTGGTGTTCCCCATTAACTTTTAAGCAAATGGTGTGTAGTGTTGAGAAAACATGAGCAATGACCACATTTAGGTATTACAATGTAATAAGTGTACATTGTATATACAGTTGAAAGCAAAAATGTTAATATGCAGTGTTACCTTTGAGATTCTGAATACATAACAAGAGATCCAGTTACTATTTTCACTGAAACTATTCTCCCTGTTGCTCATGTATTTCTACATATATCAGTATATTATCTAATATGTCCTCTGCAGTGCTGTGCCCTCCTCTTGCAAATAAATGAACTTTATGATCCAATAGGTCTTTCCTATTTCTTACAACTACGATGGTGTAGGCGGCCAGGAGCCAAGTTATGTTTGCAGAGGGAATCAGTCTAATTTGATGTATATTATATCTCAGCCATAACACAGCGTTAAATGATTATGATGCAATACTTGTATAGTACGTATACAGTTAAATATAAAAAAAAAATTGTTTCCCCCATTTTGTTGCTTTATTTAAAAAAAAATTATCAGTTACATTCCAATTGTAAACTCAATTTATTAGTACATTCAGGCACACTATAATTTTTGCATGCTTGTTACTTAATCCTTCAGTTATTTCTCATTGAGGACTAGTACTTTTTGAAATAAGTCCATTACAAGTTTGAAAAATAAACTTTGGTTTTGGATCATTTTGTAAAATGAAAGACATTTTGTAAAATTTCCTGACTGGTGAAAAACATCATTATTTTGTTTGTTGTAATTTTTCTCAACAATAACCTGAATTTTATCCAGGACTTTGGAGCGGAGCCCGGAGCAGTAGAGCTGCAGGTTTTTGCTTGGAGCTGGAGTGGAGCCGGAGCACAGCTCCAAAGCCCTGATTTTATCAAACTTTCAAATATCCTCAATGCCTGAGAAATTTCAATTGAAAGAGTGTTATTTTGGAAATTTATATCTACCTGAAATTGAGTGCTTTGTCATCAATTTTAGCATCAGACTGGTACGACATAACACTTACTTATTAAAACTGAAGTTTCAGTGAAGGCTTCCACGAATACTCTATTTTAAAAATAGATTTGTGGTGATACTGAAATATTTGTGTTCATATGTGGTGTTTTCATCAGTTCCATGCTCTTCTGATGTAAGAACTATTTTTACTGGAGTGCTGTAGGCTTAATTAGTATCTGAAAAAAAGTGCTGGAAAAATTAATTTCATACTAGGAAAAACTTCCAAATAAACCATTCTTATTCCATTCAACTATCAAATAGTATTCATAAATTCTCTTTGATAATGATCAAGTATTTCTCCTTATTGGCTATTCCCTAATTGCCCTTCTCTGCATACTTAACTTTTCAGTTGTTACCATATGGAATTTTGACAGGTTTCAGAGTGGCAGCCGTGTTAGTCGGTATCCGCAAAAAGAACAGGAGTATTTGTGGCATCTTAGAGACGAACAAATTTATTAGTGCATAAGCTTTCATGGGCTACAGCCCACTTCATCAGATGCAAAGAATGGAACATAGAGTAGAAATATATATACATACACACAGAGAAGGTGGAAGTTGCCATACAAACTGTAAGAGGCTAATGAATTAAGATGAGCTATTATCAACAGGAGAAAAAAACTTTTGTAGTGATACCCACTAGATGGCCCATTTAGACAGTTGACAAGAAGGTGTGAGGATACTTAACCTAGGGAAATAGATTCAATATGTGCAATGACCCAGCCTCTCCAGTCTCTATTCAAGCCCAGGTTAATGGTATCTAATGTCCATATTAATTCAAGCTCAACAGTTTCTCGTTGGAATCTGTTTTTGAAGCTTTTCTGTTGCAAAATTGCCACCCTTAAATCTTTTACTGAGTGGCCAGAGAGGTTGAAGTGTTCTCCTACTGGTTTTTGAATGTAATGATTCCTGATGTCAGATTTGTGTCCATTTATTTTTTTGCGTAGCGACTGTCCAGTTTGGCCAATGTACATGGCAGAGAGGCCTTGCTGGCATATATCACGTTGATAGATGTGCAGGTGAATGAGCACCTGATGGCATGGCTAATGTGATTAGGTCCTATGATGGTGTCACTTGAATAAATATGTGGACAGAGTTGGCATCGGGCTTTGTTGCAGAGTCCATCTGGGCAAAAATTACATTGGGGAAGATAACTAGTAAAGCCTCTCCTACGATAGTGCTTGGGCTGTGCTATAGACCTCTGGGCTCTAATTTGGATATGGATAGAGCCCTTTTTTATGTTTTTAATAAAGTAAATACCAATGGAAACTGCATGATCATGGGAGACTTTAACTTCCCAGATATAGACTGGAGGACCAGTGCTAATAATAATAATAATAAGGCTCAGATTTTCCTAGATGCGATAGCTGATGGATGCCTTCATCAAGTAGTTGCTGAACCGACTAGAGGGGATGCCATTTTAGATTTAATTTTGGTGAGTAGCGAGGACCTCATAGAAGAAATGGTTGTAGGGGATAATCTTGGCTCAAGTGATCATGAGCTAATTCAGTTCAAAGTGAACGGAAGGATTAACAAAAATAAATCTGCAACTAGAGTTTTTGATTTCAAAAGGGCTGACTTACAAAAATTAAGGAAATTAGTTAGGGAAGTGGATTGGACTGAAAAATTTATGGATCTAAAGGTAGAGGAGGCCTGGGATTACTTTAAATCAAAGCTGCAGAAGCTATCGGAAGCCTGTATCCCAAGAAAGGGGAAAAAATTCATAGGAAGGAGTTGTAGACCAAGCTGGATGAGCAAGCATCTTAGAGAGGTGATTAAGAAGCAGAAAGCATACAGGGAGTGGAAGATGGGAGGGATCAGCAAGGAAAGCTACCTAATTGAGGTCAGAACATGTAGGGATAAAGTGAGATGGGCTAAAAGTCGAGTAGAGTTGGACCTTGCAAAGGGAATTAAAACCAATAGTAAAAGGTTCTATAGCCATATAAATAAGAAAACTAAGAAAGAAGTGGGGCCGCTTAACACTGAGGATGGAGTGGAGGTTAAAGATAATCTCAGCATGGCCCAATATCTAAACAAATACTTTGCCTCAGTCTTTAATAAAGCTAGAGAGGATCTTAGGGATAATGGTAGCATGACAAATGGGAATGTGGATATGGAGGCAGATATTACCATATCTGAGGTAGAAGCGAAACTGAAACAGCTTTATGGGACTAAATCGGGGGCCCAGATAATCTTCATCCAAGAATATTAAAGGAATTGGCACCTGAAATTGCAAGCCCATTAGCAAGAATTTTTAATGAATCTGTAAACTCAGGAGTAGTACCGAATGATTGGAGAATTGCTAATATAGTTCCTATTTTTAAGAAAGGGAAAAAAAGTGATCCGGGTAACTACAGGCCAGTTAGTTTGACATCTGTAGTATGCAAGGTCCTGGAAAAAGTTTTGAAGGAGAAATTAGTTAAGGATATTGAAGTCAATGGTAAATGGGACAAAATACAACATGGTTTTACAAAAGGTAGATCGTGCCAAACCAACCTAATCTCCTTTTTTGAAAAAGTAAGAGATTTTTTAGATAAAGGAAATGCAGTGGATCTCATTTACCTAGATTTCAGTAAGGCATTTGATACCGTGCCACACGGGGAATTATTAGTTAAATTGGAGAAGATGGGGATCAATATGAACATCAAAAGGTGGATAAGGAATTGGTTAAAGGGGAGACTGTAATGGGTCCTACTGAAAGGGGAACTGTCAGGTTTGAGGGAGGTTACCAGTGGAGTTCCTCAGGAATCGGTTTTGGGACCAGTCGTATTTAATCTTTTTATTACTGACCTCGGCACAAAAAGTGGGAGTGTGCTAATAAAGTTTGCAAATGATACAAAGCTGGGAGGTATTGCCAATTCAGAGAAGGATCGGGATATTATACAGGAGGATCTGGATGACCTTGTAAACTGGAGTAATAGTAATAGGATGAAATTTAATAGTGAGAAGTGTAAGTCTTATGCATTTAGGGATTAATAACAAGAATTTTAGTTATAAGTTGGGGATGTATCAATTAGAAGTAATGGAAGAGGAGAAGGACCTTGGAGTATTGGTTGATCATAGTAGTATGAGTAGTATGAGCATAGTATGAGCAGCCAATGTGATATGGCTGTGAAAAAAGCTAATGCGGTTTTGGGATGCATCAGGAGAGGCATTTCCAGTAGGGATAAGGTAGTTTTAGTACCCTTATACAAGGCACTGGTGAGACCTCACATAGAATACTGTGTGCAGTTCTGGTCTCCCATGTTCAAAAAGGATGAATTCAAACTGGAGCAGGTACAGAGAAGGGCTACTAGGATGATCCGAGGAATGGAAAACTTGTCTTATGAAAGGAGACTTAAGGAGCTTGGCTTGTTTAGCCTAACTAAAAGAAGGTTGAGGGGAGATATGATGGCTCTCTATAAATATATCAGAGGGATAAATACAGGAGAGGGAGAGGAATTATTTAAGCTCAGCACCAATGTGGACACAAGAACAAATGGGTATAAACTGGCCACCAGGAAGTTTAGACTTGAAATTAGACGAAGGTTTCTAACCATCAGAAGAGTGAAGTTTTGGAATAGCCTTCCAAGGGAAGCAGTGGGGGCAAAAGATCTATCTTGTTTTAAGATTCTACTCGATAAGTTTATGGAGGAGATGGTATGATGGGATAATGGGATTTTGGTAAGTAATTGATCTTTAAATATTCAGGTAAATAGACCTAATCCCCTGAGATGGGATATTACATGGATGGGATCTGAGTTACTACAGAAAACTTTTTCCTGGGGATCTGGCTGGTGAATCTTGCCAATATGCTCAGGGTTTAGCTGATTGCCATATTTGGGGTCGGGAAGGAATTTTCCTCCAGGGCAGATTGGAGAGGCCCTGGAGGTTTTTCGCCTTCCTCTGTAGCATGGGGCATGGGTGACTTGAGGGAGGCTTCTCTGCTCCTTGAAGTCTTTGAACCATGATTTAAGGACTTCAATAGCTCAGACATAAGTGAGGTTTTTTGTAGGAGTGGGTGGGTGAGATTCTGTGGCCTGCGCTGTGCAGGAGGTCGGACTAGATGATCAGAATGGTCCCTTCTGACCTTAGTATCTATGACAGGTTTCAGAGTAGCAGCCGTGTTAGTCTGTATTCTCAGAAAGAAAAGGAGTACTTGTGGCACCTTAGAGACTAACAAATTTATTAGAGCATAAGCTTTCGTGAGCTACAGCTCACTTCATCGGATGAAGTGAGCTGTAGCTCACGAAAGCTTATGCTCTAATAAATTTGTTAGTCTCTAAGGTGCCACAAGTACTCCTTTCCTTCTTAGTATCTATGAATCAAGGATGGGTTCCTCGGTTAGTGTTTTTGTTGTGTGGTGTGTGGTTGCTGGAGAGCATTGGCTTCAGGTTGGGGGGCTGTCTGTAAGCGAGGACTGGTCTGTGTCCCAAGATCTGTGAGAATGAGGGATCATTTTTCAGGATAGGTTGTAAATCTTTGATGTGCTAGAGAGGTTTTAGTTGGGGGCTGAAGTGACAGCTAGTGGTGTTCTGTTATTTTCCTTGTTAGGCTTGTTCTGTAGTAGGTGACTTCTAGGTACTCTTCTGGCTCTGTCAATCTGTTTCTTCACTTCAGCAGGTGGGTATTGTAGTTGTAAGAATGCTTGATAGAGATCTTGTAGGTGTTTGTCTCTGTCTGAGAGATTGGAGCAAATATGGTTGTATCTTAGAGCTTGGCTATAGACAATGGATCGTGTGGTGTGTCCTGGATGGAAGCTGGAGGCATGTAGGTAAGTATAGCGGTCAGTAGGTTTCCGGTATAGGGTGGTGTTTATGTGACCATCGCTTATTAGCACAGTAGTGTCCAGGAAATGGACTGCTTGTGTGGATTGGTCGAAGCTGAGGTTGATGGTGGGATGGAAATTGTTGAAATCATGATGGAATTGCTCAAGGGCTTCTTTTCTGTGGGTCCAGGTGGTGATGATATCATCAATGTAGTGCAAGTAGAGTAGGGGCATTAGGGGACAAGAGCTAAGGAAGCGTTGTTCTAAGTCAGCCATAAAAATGTTGGCATACTGTGGGGCCATGCGGGTACCCATAGCAATGCCACTGACATCAGAAGTCGTAACATTCAAAAACTGGTAGGAGAACACTTCAACCTCTCTGGCCACTCAGTAAAACGTACACAATGGTCAAAATTGCCCTATTAGGTAGATATCTTATCTCCAAGGCCTGTGTAGCTTGGTTTCCTGGCTTTGTTTGGTATTAGGAAAGATTTCCCCTAAAAGAATGCAAAAAAGTGAAATTTGCCTGGGCATGATTTTCCTCTCTTGCCTCCAGTTCTTCCCCTAGCCCCTCAAAAATGGTTTTTAGACTTCCTACAAGCAGGTGTGGAACTTGGTCTTTCCCTTAGTACCCTTGAAACGTAATTTCTTGACTAGAACTTATGAAGGATAAGGCTGAGGCCTTTGTCTCATTCTGTAGTTAAGTGTTTCTTTGGGGAAGTTTTTCTTATAAGGTAAGACTTATTTCTGAGATGATTACTTTTAAGTTTCATAAGTTGTCCTCAGCTTTTAGGGTTGTTTACTTTGGCTGCTAATTTTGCCTGCAGTAAAAGGACTTACCCAAAAAGTGTGTGGGGGGGGGGAATTGTTCAGCTTAATTGTAACTTAGTGTTGATCACTTCAAATATCAAACACTTTCTTCTCAGAGCTCAAAATGTCAGAGCCATGGCTGTTTTAAAGCTGAAACTAAAAGTTCTCCTTGCATGCCTTTGCAAGGCATTATAGGCTTCATAATTTGGCATCGGGATGGTCAGTCTCTACCAGAAGAGAACTGGGAGCTGGAACCATGCAACAGAAGTGTTCCCATTATGACGGAAGGGCCAGTAGACCTGCTACTTTAGTGTATTGATGCAGCTTTGAGAATGGATAGGAGCTGATGTATAGATTTTCTCTACTTGTAAATCCAGATTTTTGCAACTGTCCATTTGAGAATCTGCAACAAACCCAACCCACTTTTTGACACCAGAATTAAGTACTCAAATCTCTGAGAATAATACCTAAATTTTCATTCATAGATCTCAAAACACTTTAGAAAGATGATTAAGTATTATCTCCATTTTGTTGGTGGGAATATTATTCAGTGTTAGTTTTCTCATATTTGTTAAAAAAAATTGAGTGTGAATGTTATGGAAAATTCCAAACTCTAGAGCCTTATAGAGTACAGCTAAGAAGGAAGAGGTTGTCTGGTAATTGGTTTAACTGCCTACAGGAGTGACACCTACAGGAAGAAGTCAATGGATGCATTTTTTAATGTTCCAGAAACCAGAATTACAGATAAGGAAAAATGTCCTTATTGGAATAACTAATAGTAGTTGCCTGGTAGATGTATATGCTCTTGAATTTCTGAAACATTCTCCTTTCTCTCCCTCACTCCTCATACCTAACAAAGTTCTTAGTGTGAAATACCTGCATGTGGAGTTTAAAGTCCTTCTCCAACATTTGAGTCATTAGTGAATGAAAAACTGCATTCTCCTTTTTCTGACATCACATGCACATTTTTTCTGCTAGGTCTGACATACTCATTTGTAGTTATTGGGATGTTTAGTGTGAAGGGGATTGTAAATGTCTCAGTAAAATACAAATAGCATAGTCCTCCAGAAATACATTTCTACTCCTTGCTATTGCAGGTGTTGTTGATGGTTGCTTTTACAGTAGTGTTGGTGTACTGTTAGTCACTCTTGCTCCTCTGCCTCTCAAAAACGCACAACAAAAAAAACCCCTTCAGTTAAACAGTGCAACAGCCATGGTATGAATGTGCTTCATTCACTGTAGTGAGAAACAAACTTCAGCTGGGATTATTTATATACTACTTATTTATTTTAGAAGCAGTTAAAAACAAAATCCCTAAGATGATAAAATGCAAAAAACTGTGAATGCAGTGTTAAGATTAGATTTAAATACAAAAGGTAATTAAATGTAATGTTTCTGATACAAACAGCTCATTTTAATTGTTCATAAAATATTTTTATTATTAGTTAAACAATTAAATGATTTTCTAAATATATTCATAATATGCCACGAGGGTGTAGTACTGTTAAATAAAAACTCTAAACGTTGACTTTGTGATTAAACATCTAATACTGATATCATTTTTTTGCATTTAATATACTGGGGTATTACCCAGCATTAGTAATAAGTCTGGTTCTGATTATATAGCCTTACAGAATTGTGCTCACGCTGTGTGCATTTGCTAGTATATAATGTCAAGTCTTCATTTCAAACAGATTTTTCTTATTTTGTGATTTTCAGACAGATGCCAGCAGTAAAGCTATATTCTCAAAAGTGATGGTCATTACAAGTAAGTCTGATTAAATATTTTATGCTGTTAAAAATTAGAATTGAAATATGATGATTCCTGGTTTTCAAATATTTGGTACATTAGCCTGTAGACTTTTTACAGCAAACTTTGCATTTTACTTTGTTTTTTCAATGAGGGAGATCATCAAGGCAACAGTAAAAACACTATTACTTATAAAATAGTACTGAGTCTCAAATCACAGAACTAGTTATATGGTACTGATATTCTTTCTCACACTTTGACAACATTTCTAGAGATTATAGTAAAATAGTCAGATGAATATGGATGACTCAAGTAAACAACTTGTCCTGCAGCATTTATAGTGGCACACAAAATATATTAGAAGGTGGTGTTGGCTGCAGATTTAACACAGGGTGTCTGCTTAAGTTTTGTATTGAATGCGTGTTCTGACCACAACAGATGTTCATGAACCAAAGGGACTTGTTTTTTTGGTATAGATGATCATTTTAAATGTGAGACTTCGTATGAGAGCGAACCTTTATGTAAAATCTGAAATTCTTCCAACAAGAAACTAGTTAAAGAAACATGATAAGAAAGTAAAGAACTGGAAAACATAAACATAACATAAAAATTTTAGTTTAAAATTATTTTTTAAATTTATCTTAAAAATCATGAATTATTTTTATCTGAGCTGGTTCAAATAACAAAGGCTTCACATAAAGTATGCTATTTGTGGAAGAATTTAGCGCGTGATAGAAGTTTCTATTGTTTGCCTTTAGCTTCTCCTGAAGCTTTTTTTCCTCCATGGTAGGAGGGATGGTCAGTTTGTAACTTCTTGTTTCCTTCAGTTCTAGGTTATGTAATTTTCAGAATAAATATTTTTGTATGAAATTGTCTAAGATTGCTCATTATTAGCTTTAACAGGCATGTATTGGTCTTCTACCCTTGTTGTCGTTGTCACTCATTTTTTAATGTACCAGCAGAAAAAGTATTAAATGCTGCCATTGCTAAAAGACTGGGGGTTTTATTTTTTTTATTTATATTCAGTAATCTTCTATTTACTGTTTAAGGAAGGGCTTCTCAAACTTTTTTCTATGGTATAGATCTCGTCATAAAGTATAGGACTAGTGGAAAAGTTACTTTGTTAAAATGGCAGTGTGAGGCTCCATGTTTATATGTAAGTGATATGTAAATTGCATAAGATCAGTTTGTGTAAATACATTTTGTATTTTTAGTAAGTACCAGCCTTGCTGTATTGTTTCTGATCTACATCTCCTTAGTAATAAAGTTTCTATAGGTCAAATGCTCGCCCATCACCATTTCCGCCCTAGCTCTTTGTATTACCAGCAGAATAGGGAAACCTCAGGTGGCAGCAAGGAGAGGGAGCTGTCTGGTGTGGATTTGATGAGGGAAGTAAAGAGAGGAAGGAGGCTGAGAGCACAGGGGGGAAGAGTTTTAGAAATGGACACTTTAATTAAAATCGGCAGTATGAAATATGAGGCTTCATTCTGTTTTTCCTCTTCAGTGCTTTTATCAAGCAAGTAAACATTTGCTTAAAAATTAAAATTTGCCAAGTTAATACTAATTTGAAGATTTTTAATATTTAAAGGAAATTTGCCAGATCCTGGTAAGGCTCAGGATTTCATGAAGAAGTTCACACAAGTTCTGGAAGACGATGAGAAAATAAGAAACCAGTTAGAAATGCTTGTTAGCCCATCATGTTCTTGCAAGCAGGCTGAAGGATGTGTGGTAAGAATAGCTTTCAGAATATTTGAGGATGTTTTGGTAACTAACTTGGTTATTAACCTATTTCAAATAAATATTGCAGCGAGAAATTACCAAGAAGTTGGGCAATCCCAAACAACCTACAAACCCTTTCCTGGAAATGATTAAGTTTCTTCTGGAGAGGATAGCCCCTGTGCACATTGATACAGAATCAATCAGGTATGTATTTTGACTGGGTTGCAGATAAACTAATCGAAGCTTTGCAAAGTAAATAGTGGCTTGTCAAAAGGACACAATCAGATTAAAATATTTTTAGATACTGTATTATTGTATCTATTATTAGTAACATCATAGATTAAAACTGTTTCAAATTAAATTTTTCAGCATTTGTACTGTTTGTTTACTTTTTCCATTTCATTCAACATTGAAAATAGCTGAACCACTGAGATTATTTCATTTAAAAATCTACACCAAAATCTTTGTTCCCCACATGGTCTTATCTCAGTCTCTGGACAGGTCCTGAAAAGATTATTTTTAGAATCAACCTACCTGAAAAGAGTGGAAAAGTTGGAGTGGGTTTCTTGTTTTCTTTGTAATTATTAGAACCAGTTAATTGTATGTCCATTCCAAAAAACTTGTCATATTGTAAGTATGAACAATCATAAAAGCAATAGAAAACATGCACGTTTTAATTAACTGTAATAATAATCATGTAGTTCATTACAAACAGTAATATTTATATCGCTGTAGACGTATCAATTGTAAAAAGGAACTTCCTTTTCCCACATTCAGCTGCCTCATTCTGTACATACTTTCTAGCTTCTGCAACAAAGGAAGTAGGAGTCCTGCAGCCTCAGTCACTACACAACCCTAATTCATTCCCTGATCACCATGTGTCTTGTACACTGAATAAGGCAGGGGTCATGTGGAAAGATCAGTGTATGATCATGTAATTGAAATATATCGTCATATCGAGGCACAAAGAAATACAGAACTAAGATTGTACAAACTGTCTTAATTCTCCCAATTCTTAACTTTTGAGTGTTTACTTTTCAACCTTAATAGTCTGAGGTAGTTTGTTTTTGTATGCAATTTCCTAATTTCTTTTAGTAAGCAAACTGAACAAACAGAAATTCTATAATTGGTAGCCATATTGACCTCCATGTGGATCATTAGCAGGCATGAGGCCTTTAGATTCACATCAGACCTTTACTACTTGTCCTAATGGAATAACTGGTAGCAGTAGTAGGCTTTGTCAGCGGATAGCACAGCTATTTGCAAGACAGCCTGGATTTGGCTCCCCTCTGCTCCTCACCCCTCTTCGTTTGAGTCAGACTGCTTTCTTTCCTCCTTCATGCTGTCTGGGTGCTAGCACAGGGTATTGAGAGCCCAGGATCTCCATGTTGTCAGTTTTGATGCTTGATAAGTAATTGCAGGAAAAGCCATTCTCAGGACTTGTCTATATTTATGGCTAAATCAGCACTGCTGCAATCAATGCTGTGGTATCCATTTAACGCGTCTGGTGAAGACAAGCTAAGTCAATGGCAGAGTGCTCCCCCATCAACGTCTGTACTTCACGTCACTGAGAGGTAGAAATTGGCAGGAGAGCGTCTCCTGTAGACACAGTGCTGTAAGTCGACCTAAATTACGTTGACTTCAGTTACGTAACTTTCGTAACTGAAGTAGCATCTCTTAGGTCAACTTACAGCTTTAGTATAGACCAGCCCAGCAGTCTCTGCAACCCTGGTGTGAAGCATGCTTGGTGCCGACAGAATGACATCCCCAACATTGGAGTTGGCCAAGACAAGGCACTCCGCTAATGGGCAAACGCTTCCAGTGCCGACCACACTGCCATGTCAACGTCTGAAACAGTGGCACCTTCCGGCACCATTGGTACCAAGAAATGAAAGCAGTCAAGCAACTGAGCTCGGACACAGGCACCAAAGGGAAAATGAAACCCCGTGCCGCTATACCACCGGACATGACTAAACACTTGGTACTGAGTAACTCGGCACCCCTTCTGCTAATGATGCCACTACTGTGGACATCGTGCACTCTACACGATGTGGGAGTTGAATATATATGTGTACTCCTAAACATTTTTTTGGACTTGGTGATTTCCAACAATAGATCTTTTTGCAACTGAACAAAATACCAAATGCCCCCAGTTTTGCTCCAGGGCAGGACTCGGTCCACACACTCTGGATGATGCCTTCCTCATCAAGTGGAACACTCATCTCCTATATGCCTTCCCTCCCACCCCCATCTTAGTCCACGTGCTTCACAAGATCAGACAAGACAGATCCAGGGTGATCTTAATAGCCCCCACATGGTCGAGACAGACATGGTATCCTTGCCTTCTCCACATAGCAGTCTGTTTACCACGTATACACCTACTTCTATCTTGGCTGCTATTGCAAGACATGTCATCCATCCGGATCCCCAAAGACTTCCATCTCAAAGTGTGGTTACTGCATGGCTCTCAGGATCTGAAATGACATGTTCTGCAGAAATACAAAACATCTTGTTAAACAGCTGGAGGACAACTACCTGACTCACATACATAAGTGGAGGTGATTCAACTCATGGTGCCAATGCAAACAGGCCACACCTATGTCAGCCCCCTTACCTCTCATTCTAGACTACTTGCTAGAACTAAAACAGATGAGCTATCACGGTGTTGCATCACAAAGTAGATGGATTCTCTTTTACACAACCGCTTACTAAATGCTTTCTTAAGGGCCTCTCTAATTCCTACCCAGAAGTTCGAAATCCTAACCCACCATGGGACCACAACTGAGTTCTCCACACCCTCACCCCCATCCATTTGAGCCCATGGCTACAAGCTCCCTGCTACATCTTTCCATGAAGGTTGCATTCCTAGTGGCCATTATATCTGCCAGGAGGGTGGGAGAACTGGGAACTCTCATGGCTGACTCACCTTACTTTCTTTGAAAAAAGATTATGTATCCCTCAGACCAGTGGTTCTCAAAGCTGGTCCGCCGCTTGTTCAGGGAAAGCCTCTGGCAGGCTGGACCGGTTTGTTTACCTGCCGCTACTGCAGGTTCGACCGATCGCAGCTCCCACTGGCCGCGGTTCACTGCCCCAGGTCAATGGGGGCCGCAGGAAGTGGTTCAGGCCAAGGGACGGGCTGGCCGCCCTACCCGCAGCCCCTATAGGCCTGGAGCGGCAAACCGTGGCCAGTGGGAGTCGCGATCGGTTGAACCTGCAGACGCAGCAGGTAAACAAACCGGTACAGCCCTCCAGGGGCTTGCCCTGAACAAGCGGCGGACCGGCTTTGAGAACCACTGCCTCAGACTACATCCCAAGTTTCTACCTAAAGTTGCCTTATTCTTTCACCTCAACCAAACAATCCACTTATCAACATTTTTCCCCAAACCACATGTGGATAGATGACAGTCGAGATTACACTCCTTGGATGTCCGGAGGGCTATAGCCTTCTACATTGATGGAACAAAATCTTTTTGCAAGTCTCCAAAACTGTTAGTCGCAGTCACCAAATGATCAAAAGGCAACACCATATCCAAACAATGGCTATCCAAATGGATATCAGACTGCATAAAACTTTCTCTGGCATGACCGACAACCTCCTACAGGGATCTGCACTCATTGTACCAAAGCACTGTTAGCCTCTATATTGTTTCTTAACAATGTTCCCATCACGGAAATCTGTAGTGCCACAACCTGGGCCTCACCCCATGCATTTACCCAGCATTATGCTTTGCAACAACATGCATCTTCCGATACCCTGTTCAGTCACACTGTGCTGTCATCTGCTATGACTTCAACTCTCTCCATCCACCAGAGGGCACTGCTCTGAAGTCACCAAAGTGGACCACCCATGGGGATATCACTTGAAGAAGAGGAGAAAGTTACTCACCTTGTGCAGTAAAGGACATTCTTTGAGATGTGAGTGCTTCACTATCCTTCCTCCTCCTCTCTACTTCAGAGTTCAGTACTAGGCTCTGCAGTAGAGAAAGAATGGAGGGGGTGGGGGGAGGGGGTTGGTTGCACACTGCCAGTTAACCACCTAAAGCAGCACAAGACAGAGACTGCGCAAGTGCAACTCAATCGGGCACTGCTACCATAAATCACCGATTACAAGCACTGGGGCGCACGGACACCTAAAGTGGAGCACTCGGGGTCACATCTCAAAGAACCTCTTTTATTGCACAAGATGAGTAACTTTCTCTTGTGTCAGTGATGAGAGGAGGAAATGGGCAATAGAGGAAAAAGAAATGTCTTGAACAACCAGTCAGGTTCCTGTCAGAATTATCATAATTAGTATGGTGTAAACTATATCTTAATAAAAAAATGAACACTCCAGAAAACAGTTAGGTGACATTAAAGAACATGACACTTGCAGTCAAGCAGTTAAGAAAAGAAAGCAGCTGGTCTTGACAATATTTCATCAGATTTGCGAGAGTGGAGGCTCAGATTTAGTTCACTGGCTTCAGTTATATTAAGTTTGAGAAACCAGTCACATTTCAGAAGATTGGAAAAGGATCTGCATCATTCCTTTTTTTTTTTTCCCCCTCAAAAAAAGGAAAAAATCATCTTGCTCAAATTACAGGGGAATAATGCTACTGTCAGTCCCAAGGAAGGTTTCTACTAAATTGACTGGAATAGTGTCTCAACCCAAAAATGAGGGACAACCGGTATGGTTTCCTTACAGGTTAATCTACAATCCATGCTATATATGCTCTGCAGAATGTTATTCAAAAACAACTAAAGTGACAACAGGAAGTGGCATCACATTTGTAGACTTTGCAGCCACTTTTGCTGCATCAATGAGCACGGTGCATACTGCTCCGCCAGTATGGGGTGTCTGAGGACTTGCTATCCCTAGTAGAGAAACTATATAGTGATCCATTGACCCTCACACAGCTAAATGTTTGTATTACAGACTGGTTTTCAGTACAACCAGGAGTACACCTGGAGGATGTGTTTTTGCCTATGTTGTTTAACATTCTGATACATCGTGTGATAGCAAAGCTGATTGACGTCAAAGTACAGCTGTGAAATTAAAAATTCATCTTTAGTGGATCTAGAGTATGCAAATTATATTTCCTTATTTGGAGAGCCTACTTACCAACTGCAGCTAATGCTGGAAGAACTGTGAAAAAGTGCAGAATCTGTGGGACTTGAGCTCAGTGGGAGTCACGGCCCACTGTACTCTCATTGGGTGCATGCCACCATGTCGGCCTTTCTCACAGAGATGCTGTGTCAAGACATTTGTAAAGCAACCATGTGGTCCTCCATCCACACCATTACTGCTCACTATACCATTATCCCAGCAGCGGTGGCAGATGTGACAGTGAGCCACACTGTTACAACTTTCAGAGTAGCAGCCGTGTTAGTCTGTATTCGCAAAAAGAAAAGGAGTACTTGTGGCACCTTAGAGACTAACAAATTTATTAGAGCATAAGCTTTCGTGAGCTACAGCTCACTTCATCGGATGCATTTCTGTTACAACTTATGACTTCTTGTGAGTCCTCGCACCCACCTCCGCTCTGAGCACTGCTTGCTGCTCACCCACATCTGGAATCCAAATAGGGACCATTACTTGAAGACAAAGAGGAGGTTACCTGCTATGATTGGGGGTTGTTCAAGATTTGTGGTCCCTATTTGGATTCCAGTACCCACCCTCCATACCCTCTACTGCAGGTTCTGTTGCTTGCTGGTAAGAGGGACCTGGAGGAGCGTCAAGGCACCAGGTGGCCGACACACGGTGATTGTGCGGGTCAGTGGGCACTACTACAAACAGTTGCAGCTCTGGTGCATGACACGCATGCATACCCACATCTGGAATCCAAATAGGGACCACACATCTCGAAGAACCTCCAGTTACAGGAAGTAACCTCCTCTTCAGTGTTTTCAAAGGCTTCTGTTTGGTTTGTGGGATGTCTAGGTGACAAATAAAATATAGGTGTTCAACATGGTAGTGATGAGAGCTGTTATATGGAGCAGAAACATGTCTGTTTAAAAACAGCTGAAGTAAGGAAACTAAACAGTTTTCATTGTTAAAAGTTGGGACGTTTTGGAAATTTGAGAGGGACTTTGTGGGAGGGAGACATGATATCACTATAGTTAGGAAGGGTCTCATCACCAGTGCCAACGCTGCTCCTGTCTCCTCCACCTGCGCCTGTATCCACAAGACAACCTAACCATGGATGCCTCTACCCAGATCCTGGTGTGGACTTGCAGAGACTGTGGTCTGTTTCTCCCACTGACAGAAAGCCTGGCTGGGGGGACCATCCAGGGTGAAAAGTGCCTGCTGGTGGAATCTCTCAGGAAGCATGTGGGAGAGCTACAGGAGGAGGTGGCTAGGCTGAGGAGCGTTCATGCCCACGAGGAATTCCTCAAGAGTATTTATATGGAGACATCCAAGGCTGAGGAAGCTATCCAGCTACAGAGGACTACTGTCACACCACCAGGGGAGGAGGATATGGTTCTGTCACAGGGAGGATACTGGCTGCCGATTACTTCTGGCAGCAGGCAGTGCTCCACCCCTACTCCCAACCCACCCACCATGGTGATGGAAAACCAATATGCTGGTCTGGCAAAGAGCGATGAGGAATCACCCCCAAAGGTGCAGGAGGAGAAGCCATGTACCCACAAGTTGGGAGGATCGCAGCTACCACTCCCAGGAGGAAACATTGGGTAGTGGTGGTTGGTGACTCTCTTTTGAGGTGGACAGAGGCACCCATCTAACCCTGACATGACACTGTGGGAAGTATGCTGCCTTCCAGGGGCCCGTATCTGTGATGTTTACGGGGGGATTGTCATGGATCATCTGGCCCTCTGACTACTACCCCATGCTACTCATCCATGTGGGCATTAATGATACTGCAAGGTATGACCCTCAGCAGATCAGAGGTGACTACAGGGCTCTGGGAGTAAGGGTGAAGGAGTTGGAGTGCAGGTGGTGGTATCTTTGGTCCTTCCAATCAAGGGTTGGGGCCCCACTGGAGACAGATGCATCCTGGAGGTGAATGCCTGGCTGTGAGGATGGTGTCGCCAGGAGGGCTTTGGCTTCCTTGTCAACGAGATGCTGTTCCAGGAAGAAGGCTGCTAAGTAGAGATAAGGTCCACCTATCGAGGAAGGGGAAGAGCATATTTGGATATAGACTGGCTAACCTTCTGAGGAGGGTTTTAAACTAGGTTCGAAGGGGGCAGATGAACAAAGCCCATAGGTAAGTAAAAAACATGGACGTGGGAGAAGGGTCTGTTACAGCAGGGATAAGGGAGAGACCAGACAGATCTGGGGTGGGAGTGGGCGAGAGGAAATCAAATCAGTATCTTAGATGTCTGTATACTGAGAAGAATGAGGAATAATCAGGAAGAACTCAAAATGCTAGTAAATAAACACAACTATGATATAGTTGGCATCACATATTGATTTGGTGCGATAATGTGCATTACTGGAATATTGGTATAGAAGGGAACAGCTTCCTCAGGAAGAACAGGCAGGGAAAAAAAGACAAGTTAGATGTCTTCAAGTCACCGGGGCCTGATGAAATGTGTCCTAGAATATTCAAGGAGCTGACTGAGGAGATATCTGATCTATTAGCGATTTATCTTTGAAAAGTCATGGAAGATGGGAGAGATTCCGGAAGAGTGGAAAAGGGAAAATATAATGCCAATCTATGCAAAGGGAAATAAGGACAACCTGGAGAATTACAGACTAGTCAGCTTAACTTCTGTACCTGGAAAGATAATGGAGCAAATAATTAAGCAATCAGTTTTTCAAACATCTAGAAGATAAGGTGATAAGTAACAGTCAGCGTGGATTTTTCAAGAACAAATAGTCTCAAACCAACCTGATAGCTTTCTTTGACAGAATAACAAGCCTTGTGGATGGGGGGAAGCATTAGATGTGTATATCTTGACTTCAGTAAAGCTTTTGATACTGTCTCGCATGACCTACTCATAAACTAGAGAAATGCAACCTAGATGGAGACACTGTAAGGTGGGTGCATAATTGGTTGGAAAACTGTTCCCAGAGACTAGTTATCAGTGGTTCACAGTCATGTTGGAAGGGCATAATGAGTGGACCCCGCAGGGATCAGTTCTGGGTCTGGTTCTGTTAAATATCTTCATCAATGATTTAGATAATGGCATAGAGAGTACACTTATAAAGTTTTGCGGACAATACCGAGATGGGAGGGGTTGCAAGGCCTTTGGAGCATAGGATTAAAATTCAAAATGATCTGGATAAACTGGAGAAATGGACTGAAGTAAATAGGATGAAATTCATTAGGGACCAATACAGAGTACTGCACTTAGGAAGGAATAATCAGCTGCACACATACAGAATGTGAAATAACCACCTAGGAAGGAATCCTAAGCTAAATAAAGTGGATCATAAGCTAAATACGAGTCAACAGTGTAACACAGTTTGCTTTTGTAAAAAAAGCAAACATCATTCTGGGATGTATTAGCAGGACTGACAGGTTTCAGAGTAGCAGCTGTGTTAGTCTGTATTCGCAAAAAGAAAAGGAGTACTTGTGGCACCTTAGAGACTAACAAATTTATTAGAGCATAAGCTTTCGTGAGCTACAGCTCACTTCATCGGGTGCATTTGGTGGAAAAAACAGAGGAGAGATTTATATACACGCACACAGAGAACATGAAACAATGGGTTTATCATACACACTGTAAGGAGAGTGATCACTTAAGATAAGCCATCACCAGCAGCAGGGGGGGGAAGGAGGAAAACCTTTCATGGTGACAAGCAAGGTAGGCTATTTCCAGCAGTTAACAAGAATATCAGAGGAACAGTGGGGGGGTGGGGTGTGGGGGAGAAATACCATGGGGAAATAGTTTTACTTTGTGTAATGACTCATCCATTCCCAGTCTCTATTCAAGCCTAAGCTAATTGTATCCAGTTTGGAAATTAATTCCAATTCAGCAGTCTCTCGTTGGAGTCTGTTTTTGAAGCTTTTTTGTTGAAGGATAGCCACTCTTAGGTCTGTGATCGAGTGACCAGAGAGATTGAAGTGTTCTCCAACTGGTTTTTGAATGTTATAATTCTTGATGTCTGATTTGTGTCCTATCATGCATTCCTACAACTACAATACCCACCTGCTGAAGTGAAGAAACAGATTGACAGAGCTAGAAGAGTACCCAGAAGTCACCTACTACAGGACAGGCCCAACAAAGAAAACAGAACGCCACTAGCCATCACCTTCAGCCCCCAACTAAAACCTCTCCAACGCATTATCAAGGATCTACAACCTATCCTGAAGGACGACCCATCACTCTCACAGATCTTGGGAGACAGGCCAGTCCTTGCTTACAGACAGCCCCCCAATCTTAAGCAAATACTCACCAGCAACTACACAACAGAACCACTAACCCAGGAACCTATCCTTGCAACAAAGCCCGTTGCCAACTCTGTCCACATATCTATTCAGGGGATACCATCATAGGGCCTAATCACATCAGCCACACTATCAGAGGCTCGTTCACCTGCGCATCTACCAATGTGATATATGCCACCATGTGCCAGCAATGCCCCTCTGCCATGTACATTGGCCAAACTGGACAGTCTCTATGTAAAAGAATGAATGGACACAAATCAGACGTCAAGAATTATAACCTTCAAAAACCAGTTGGAGAACACTTCAATCTCTCTGGTCACTCGATCACAGACCTAAGAGTGGCTATACTTCAACAAAAAAACTTCAAAAACAGACTCCAACGAGAGACGCTGAATTGGAATTAATTTGCAAACTGGATACAATTAGCTTAGGCTTGAATAGCGACTGGGAATGGATGAGTCTTTACACAAAGTAAAACTATTTCCCCATGGTATTTCTCCCCCCCCACCCACCCCCCACTGTTCCTCTGATATTCTTGTTAACTGCTGGAAATAGCCTACCTTGCTTGTCACCATGAAAGGTTTTCCTCCTTTCCCCCCCTGCTGCTGGTGATGGCTTATCTTAAGTGATCACTCTCCTTACAGTGTGTATGATAAACCCATTGTTTCATGTTCTCTGTGCGTGTGTATATAAATCTCTCCTCTGTTTTTTCCACCAAATGCATCCGATGAAGTGAGCTGTAGCTCACGAAAGCTTATGCTCTAATAAATTTGTTAGTCTCTAAGGTGCCACAAGTACTCCTTTTCTATTAGCAGGACTGTTAGCAAAACATGAGAAGTAATTATTCTTCTACGAGTGATTGCTCATGTGTATTCCACAATAGGTGTGCATGCTCGCCACGTGCACCGGTTCCGGAAGTTCTTCCCCTAGCAGTACCCGTAGGGGGGAGTGACCCCTGAAGTGCTGCCTGCCTGGTGCGGTATAAGGGGAGCTGTGTGCTCCCACCACCCTTGGCTCTTTCTTGCCGCCAGAGAAGGTGCGTTGGAACTGCTCTGCTCCAGCTTTGCTGTAGCTCGTCCCCAGAACTGTTCGTTCATTCAGTTAGTACCTGTAGTTAGTTAGCTAGTTTAGTTAGTGAGCCCGGGCTGGGGCATGCCCTGCGCCCCGGTGTTTAAGTTGTGCAGCTCTTGTAGGCGTTCTATGCCAAGAAGTGACCCTCATGCAGACTGTTTGGGAGAAACCCATATCAGTGAAAGGTGCAAGATTTGCAAATTGTTTAAGCCTCAGACCAAAAGAGAAAGGGACATAAGGCTCCTGGCCATCCTGATGGAGGCAGCGCTGACCACGACTCGGGTACACTGCTCCGAACCAGTACCCGGCACCGCGGCGTCAGTATGCGGCAACCCTCCGGTGCCATCTACTAGTTGGCACCGCTCCCTGTCCAGGGGGCATGCCAAGAGGGCCAGGAAGACTCCCTCTTTGCAGCAGCATCGAGGCAAGTCTGGGACAGAGGCTAGGCCCATGTCGGGCAGTCTTGGACCCCCACCGGACCCCAGGCCTCCGACTCGCATTGAGCGGAGTAGCCTGGCCCCTTCGGAACAGGCCTCTCCGGATGTCCAATTGCCATCCACAACTGAAGTCCTCCAGACGGCCCAGGACATTATGTCCATGCCTGTGACCGGAGTGCCACTGATGTTGGACCCATGCTCCAGAGGCAAGCCGCTGTTGGGATCTCTGCAGTTGCCTCTGGCCTGGAACCGGTCTTGGTCGAGGGAACGTTCCCGATGCCGTTCGCTGCCCAGCCATCGCTCAGGGCAGAGTCCATATGGATCGCCTTCGACGCCGACCAGACTGGCTGCCTGAGTTCCGTCTGGCTGGGACACTCAGCACCACTCATCCTCAAGAAGTGAATATCGATGGGATCATGGCTGGCGTCACCAGTGGTCCTCATCTCGGAGAGGGTACTGCAGTTGGTCAGGGCACGGTCGTCGACACTGTTCCCGCTCAGACTCCTGCTCTAAGTCTCCGCCAGGGCACCGCAGCGTTGACCTCGTTGAGGCCATTCGCAGAGCAGCTGTTACCATCCGTACCAGTCCTCCACATCAAGATTGCTGCCCTGTGGCCGTCATAGATCCCGGCACCGCTGCTCCTCCTGGTCCAGAGATAGCAGCAGATCTTACGCCAGCCCGGTCTCCATTCATCACTGTCCTTCAATGGGCCAGGCCAGCCAACCTGAATAGCTGGCCCCGCCGGTGCCACAGAAGGTGCAGTGGCACCAAGCATTCTGGCGAGCCCAATGGTACCAGTGGGCATCGTGGCCTCCGGCGCAGCCCCTGGTTGGAGCTCGCTCAGTGGCTGGGGCGTCAGAAGCACTGTCGGCCTCCCTCTCCAGACCCTAGAGAAGGGAGTCGGTGGGACGTACGTTCTTGGCACCGTGCCCGGAGTCCAACCAGGTGGTGGACCCTCCGTTGCTGGCCGACACCTAGAGCACCGCACCGGCCTCCTCGCCCCACCCACAGGAGGAGATTGCGACCCCGCCCCCCTCCACCCAGCAGGAGGACTTCAGGGCACACCAAGAACTCTTTAAAGAGGGTGGCAGCAAGCGTCCACCTCCAAGCAGAGGAGATGGATGAGCCCTCAGACTCCCTGTTTAACATGTTGTCCCCATCGCACCGGGTAGGGTGGCCTTGCCTCTCCATGAAGGGGTGGCTAAGATTTCAAACACCGGCATCGTTGGCCCTCATTTCTAAAAAGGTGGAACACAAGTACTTTGTACCCACTAAAGGGCATGAGTACCTGTATACCCACCAGGCACCCAACTCCTTAGTGGTCGAGCCGGTCAACCATAGGGAATGCCAGGGTCAGCCAGCCCCGACCCCAAAGAACAAAGACTCTGAGATTGGACTCTTTTGGAAGGAAAATTTATTAGTCTTCAAGCTTCCAGTTGTGAGTGGGAAACCAACAGGCTTCAATCTGTGGGGCTCCCTGCCCAAGTTTGAGGACTTCTTTCACAAGCATGATGGGAAGGAGTTCAGGGCGCTAGTGGAGAAAGGGGCAGCGGCCGCTAGGGCGTCCCTGCAGACCGCCTCGGCTGCTGTAGTCACAGCCGCACGATCAATGGCCTCCGCGGTGTCCATGAGTCGGGCGTCATAGCTCCTACTCTCTGGGCTATCCAGCAAGGCGCAGTCTTCCATGCAGGATTTTCCGTTCGACGGGAAGGCTCCGTTTGTGGAGTAAACGGATACAAGGCTGCATGGCATGAAAGACTCCCGCATGACCCTCCAGACTCTGGGCCTCTATGTCCCGGCTCCAGCAAAACCTCAGTTCAAGCCGCAGCAGACTCCTGCCCAGGCCACCCTCCCGAAGTATGAGGCCGCCCATAAGAAGCAGCGGAACTATAATAGATTCCCTCAGAGGCAGTCTTGTCCTGCCCCCCAGCCTGGGTCCTCCAAGGGCAAGCAGGCGGGGAAAAGGTGTTTTTGACGGGATGCTCGGGGGTACCACACCAGTCCTTACCAGGGATCCACCTGGTAAGTAAAAGCTACCCTTCTCCAACCGGTTGTGTGCTTTCCTCCCGGAATGGTTGCGGATAACCTCGGACCAATGAGTCCTCAACATCATCTCCCGGGGTAACACCTTTCAGTTTACTTCCTCCCCGCCCAACCACCCCCTTCCCCCGTCCCTCTTGGGGGAACCCTCCCATGAAGCTCTGCTCGAGTGGGAGGTGGGGCGGCTCCTGGGACTAGGAGCGATAGAGGCGTGCCCGAGGAGTTCATGGGCAGGGGGTATTACTCCCGTTATTTTATTATCCTGAAGGCCAAAGTGGGGCTCAGACCCATCCTCGACCTGTGAGGTCTGAACCAGTACATGGTAAAACTCAAGTTCTGCATGGTCTGACTGGCCTCCATCATCCCCTCCCTGGATCCCAGGGACTGGTACGCTGCCTTCGATCTGCAGGACGCGTACTTCCACATCCACGTATTCGAGGGGCACAGGCTCTTCCTCCGTTTCGTGGTGGGACAGAATCATTACCAATTCTCGGTCCTCCCGTTTGCTCTGTCTACTGCCCCCAGGGTGTTTTACAAAATGCATGTCGGTGGTAGCAGCCTACCTCAGATAGTGGGAGGTCCAGATATTTCCCTATCTGGGTGATTGGCTTGTCAAGGGCACCTCCTGGTCGCAGGTGAGGGATCACGTAGCGCTCCTCGTGTCCACGTGCACTGCCTTGGGCCTGTTGGTAAAAAACACCACGTCCATGTTAGTCCCGGTTCAATGCATAGAGTTTATCGGGGTGCTCCTGGACGCAGTGTCAGCCAGGGCCTGTCTCCCGCCACACAGATTAGAGACCCTGTAAGGTCTCATCGACTCTGTCACAAGGTTCCCGGTGACAGTGGTTTGCCTGCAACTCTTGGGTAACATGTCAGCATGCACATATGTGGTCCATCACACCAGACTCAGGATGGGGCTTCTCTAGCTCTGGTTGGCCTTGAAGTTCTCCCAGTCCTCGAACAGGATGGACAAGGTCCTCGCAGTGCTGGACTCTGTGATCACCTCCCTATCGTCATGGTCTGCCGCAAACAATATGCTCCAAGGGTCCTGTTCAGGGACAGGGCCCCGTCGTTGGAGCTGATGTCCAATGCATTGGACCTGGGTTGGGGGGGCCATGTGGAGAACTTCATACCCAAGGCCTTCATGCTCAAGACTTGACCCTACATATAAACATCAAGGAGCTCAGGGCGCTGTGGCTGGCGTGCATGGCCTTCCACTCGCAACTGGCGGGCAAGGTAGTCAGGGTCCTGATGGACAACACGGCTTCAATGTTCTATATCAACAGGCAAGGCGGGGCCCGATCCTCTGCCTTCTGCCATGAAGCCTTCAGGCTGCGGGACTTCTGTATAGCCCACGACATCCACCTGAAGGCCTTCAACCTACCAGGCGCCCGGAATGAGAGGGCGGATTGCTTGAGCAGGGATTTTTACCTCACAACCCAAGTGGTCCCTCCACTTGGAAGTGGTCCACTGGCTCTTTCTAAGGTGAGGAACTCCCCAGGTGGACCTATTCACGACTCGGCAGAACCGGCAATGCCCCTGGTTCTGCTCCAGGGGGAGCCTGGGGAGGGGCACTATCTCCGATGCCTTTCTCCAGTCCTGATCAGGCCGGCTTCTCTATGCCTTTCCCCTGTTCCCTCTAATCAGCAGGGTCCTGGAGAAGATAAAGACGGACAAGGCCCAGGTCCTCCTGATTGCCCCGGCGTGGCACCGGCAGCATTGGTACGGGACCCTCACGGGCCTGGTGGTAGTTCCGCTGTGGCCATTGCCACTCCGCCCGGACCTGCTCTCTCAGAACCAGGGCCACTGCCTTCATCCCAGCTTAGCGGTGCTTCACCTCACGGCGTGGCTGCTCAGTGGTTAGGCGGAGAAGAAAGGGCGTGCTCAAAATAGGTTCAGCGCGTCCTCCTCAAAAGTAGACTGCCCTCCACTCACTGCACTTACTTGGTCCCGGTTCTCTAGGTGAGTGGCAGACCAGGGTGTCACCCCGTGGCTGCCCTGATCCAGCTTATTCTTGATTACCTCTTCTGCCTGAGGGCCCAGGGCCTCCCTTGTCAGTCAAGGTGCACCTGGCAGCCAAATCGGCCTTCCGTCGGCTGGTGCAAGGGCACACAGTATTTTCCCATGCTATGATGGCTGGTTCCTTAAGGGTTTGGACCGTCTTTTTCGCAGTGAGACCTAAACCTGGCATTGGCTCGTTTCACGGGGCCCCCTTTTGAACCATTGGCCACATGCTCCTGGTCTCATCTCTCGTGGAAGGTGGTCTTCCTGGTTGCAATCACGTCGGCCAGGCGAGTCTCGGAGCTCAGGGCCCTGATCTCTGAGCCGCCATACACGATCTTTCATAAGGACAAGGTCCAGCTTCACCTACACCCCGCATTCCTTCCGAAGGTGGTCTTCACCTACCACATGGGTCAGGGCATTTTTCTATTGGTCCTCTGCCCCCAAGCCTCACGCGTCCAGTGAGGAGCACTGTCTCCACACGCTCGATGTGTGGCGGGCTCTGGCTTTCTACCTTGAGCGGACCAAGCCGTTCAGGAAGTCCTCGCAACTGTTCATCGCCTCGGTGGAGCACGCGAGGGGCCAGCGGGTTTCCACTCAGCGGATTTCCAATTGGATCACTTCTTGCATCCGTTCCTGCTATGAGCAGGCGGGTTTCCCCCCGCCACTCATTGTAAGGGCACGCTTGACTCGGGCGCAGGCCTCTTCTGCTGCCTTCGTGGCCCACGTCCCCATCCAGGACATTTGTAGGGCCGCCATGTGGTCTTCGGTTCAGACGTTCACCTTGCACTATGCGATCGTCCCCCAAACCAGGGATGACCCTGGGTTCAGCAGGGCTGTCCTCTGTCCCGGGAACTTGTGAACTCCTACCCACTTCCAATAGATATAGCTTGGAATCACCTATTGTGGAATACACATGAGCAATCACTCGAAGAAGAAAAGACAGTTACCTTTTCTGTAACTGGTGTTCTTTGAGATGTGTTCCTCATATCTAGTCCACATCCCACCCTCCTTCCCCTCTGTCGGAGTTGTCTGGCAAGAAGGAACTGAGGTTCTTTAGTTAAGGAACTTTAAGAAGTTACTTAAAAGGTAACTGTCTTTTCTGCTCTACTCTGTGCTGATTAGGCCTCAATTGGAGTATTGTGTCCAGTTCTCGGCACCACATTTCAGGAAATAGGTGGACAAATTGGAGAAAGTCCAGAGAAGAGCAACAAAAATGATTAAAGGTCTAGAGGACATGACCTATGAGTGAAGTTTTTAAAAATTTGGTTTGTTTAGTCTGGAAAAGAGAAGACTGAGAGGGGACATAAGAGTTTTCAAGTTCATAAAAGGTTGTTACAAGGAGGAGGGAGAAAAATTGTTCTTAACCTCTGAGGACAGGATAAGAAGCAATGGGCTTAAATTACAGCGAGGAAGGTTTAAGTTGGACATTAGGAAAAACTTCCTAACTGTCAGGGTGGTTAAGCACTAGAATAAATTGCCTACGGAGGTTGTGGAATCTCCATCATTGGAGATTTTTATGAACAGGTTAGACAAACACCTGTCAGGAATGATCTGGATAATACTTAGTCCTGCCATGAGTGCAGGGGACTGGACTAGATGACCTTTGGAGGTCCCTTCCAGTCCTATGATTAACATCCGTCAGATCGATTTAATCATAAACAAGGAGATACTTAGGTGATCCCAACAAGTTGCAGTCTTGAACCAGTTGAGAAAAAGACAACTGCAGTGGTGAGGTCATCTCCAACACATAGAAGAAGGTACACTTTTACAGAAGGTTTCTAGAGCTAAGGTTGAAGGAAGTAGAGTACGAAGCGAACCAGAAATGATGTTGGAAAATGCAATTATGAGGGGTTTAAGCCTAAACTCTTCCATACTAACTGTTGCTGAAGGAAGAACTGTTTGCAAGGGATCGTTCAAAATGGAAGTCCATTTTGCACGCCACCATGGCTGCATCTTAGCAATGTGAAGTTGCTGGTGCTTAAGTATAGCTGTTGCTGCCAGCTCCATCTTCAATTCAAATATGTTTTTAAGAGCAACCAGAAGTAATATGTGTGTGTGGATGTTTTGACTAGGCCCAGTCAGGAAACAGGAAAATTTTGAGTTTTTGAAAAAATGTCATCCTAAACTCCCTTTCTGCCAGAGCGAACCCAGGGATTACGCACAATATTTTTCAGGAGCGTCTCTCTGAGCAGCTGCCTCTACGTTGCCAAACATGTCTAGTCTGGCAATCACAGCTCTCCTTCAAGTATAATGCAAGGAAGAGCAATCAAGCTTTACTTCCAGCTTTACAGTATCTGTCATCTTTAATGTAGACTTAAAAAGAAAAAAATATAGGTTTTATTTTACCACTCAACTCCTAAAATTCTGGCTGTAGGCTAAATAACGAGCAACCTCTGAGTGTATCAGTTCTAAGAAACTATGATAGCCAGTAATCTGAAGTAGAAAAATGATGTTTTAACTAACTTAATTTCCTAGTAGCACTCAAACTATTCACTTATTTTGCATTGGTCTCCCTTAAACAGAGTAATTTATTTATAGCTTATATATTCATTATTGTAAAGAAGGCGGTTTTGTGAGTGGAAAATATTACCTTAGAACCATCATCTCAAATTATATATATTATGGAAAAGCAATCAGATATTTGTGTAAGGCTGATTAACTGTGCCTTTCTAATAGATTTGAACTTAATGTTTTAGAAATGGATGTTAGCTGAAATCTTCAGTAATTTGTAAATTTGAGTCAACATTCTGTTTTTCCATTTCTCAGTGCCCTTATCAAGCAAGTAAACAAGTCTATAGATGGAACAGCAGATGATGAAGATGAAGGTGTACCTACTGATCAGGCAATCAGAGCAGGTCTCGAATTGCTTAAGGTAAATATTCTCTTGTTGTTCAGTGAACAGTAAGATAGCTTTTTTAAAATTCTCTAAAATAACTTGGTTAAAATATATTATTAATTCTCAATTTCTTAAGCTACTATAGACTTTACAACAGTTATCCAGAAGAAAATGTTTTCCATACTCTTCACGTTAGATAGAGTAATGGAAGTGAGAGAGCAGTAGAAACTGTAATTGCAAGCTCAGTATCTTTTCACAACTATATTCAAATATTACTGTGTCCTTTTTTCATGCATGATGTAAATAAGAAGGTAGTGAGGATATTTATATACACAGTGCTATATATTCTCTTAAAATTATTTTAAAATTGAAAGTATTTTCTTTTGGAGATTTGGATCTGAGCTATAGCTATTGGAGTGCGCATTTGCCTGCACTTCCATCCGTCACCTTTTGGTTTTATTCCTTTGTGCTGTTTGTTGTGTGTACGTACACGTACACACACACACACACAAAGTAATCATTAGTGCAGCCATTTTCACCTGTATCATATGTATTGTCTTGTGTTGCTGCATAACTTGGTAATCAAGGTACTGATTGGATTGATTGATCGATTGATTGGTGATCCCTCAATTTGAGGATGATTTCTACCATGGATTTACATGTGAGTCCTGAGATGACTCAGGAGTCTGATCCTGAAACTGCAAATCTGTCTGCAGTAGCTACAGACATTTTTGTGACAGGCCAGCAGCCTGCTGGGAAGAAGTTATTTCTTTTTCCTTCCTCCTCTGTACCTTTTCAGCTTCGAGGGCAAGGTGCTTCTCAAAGCAGGTCACTCTGGCCTGATAGAGGATATGGTGCCATTGGGGTCAGATGGTAGCTTGCTCTTCCCAGCTTGTGATGTCCACATCAGTTTTCTTAAGACATGCTTTCAGTGTGTCTTTGTAGCGTTTCCTCTGACCACCATGAAATCTCTGACCAGGGTGACTGAGGGTAGAGGACTTGTTTTGGGAGGCGAGAGTCTGGCATCCGAACACAGTGTCCAGCCCAGCGAAGTTGGTGCATGAGAATCATTGCTTCAATGCTAGTGACATTGGCTTCAGCGAGGATGCTGGCATTAGTGCGGCGATCTTGCCACTTGATGCAAAGGATCTTCCAGAGGCATCGTTGGTGATACCTCTCCAAACTCTTGAGGTGCTGTCAATAGATCACCCAGGTTTCACATTCACAGAGGAGTATAGGAACAACAATTGTCTTACAGACCTGGATCTTCATGTCCTGTCATAGGTCACGGTCCATGAAAACGCATCGGAGCAATTTCCCAAAGGAAGCACTTCTTCACTGGACTGTGTGCTGGATCTTACTGTCTATTTTTGCATTTTGAGAAAGTTGGCTACTGAGCTAGCAAAAGTGCTCAACTCTCTCTCCAAAGTTTGACCCTCAATGGTGATTTGTGGTGGGTCATGTGCAAGGCCTGAAGCAGGTTGATAGAGAACTTTAGTCTTGTCAATATTGAGTTAGAGTCCTAGGCTTTGGTGAGGTTGTGCAAGAAAATCCAGTATGGACTGAAGGTCATTTTCAGTGTGCATGAAGATGATGCAATCATCAGCATGCTGAAGATCAGTAATGGATGCACTGAAGACTTTAGACTTAGAGCGGAGATGTCAAAGGTTAAAAAGCTGTCCATCCATTCTGTATTTAATGTCAAGTCCACTGGGGAGGTGATCTTTAACGAGGACCAAAATGACTGCTAAATAAATGGAAAACAAGGTTGGAGCAATAATGCATCCTTGCTTAACCCCAATTTTGATGACAAACGGTTCCGTCTCAAGACCATTACAGAGAACCATGACAGATCATGGAGAAGCATTAGGACCATAATAAATTTTGGAAGGCAGCCAAATCTGGCCAGTACCTTCCACAGGGCTTCGCAGTTGACAGAGTCAAAGGCCTTTGTCAAATCGATGAAAGCCATGTACAGGTTCTGATTTTGCTTCTGAGACGTTTCCTGGATTTGCCAGGCAATGAAGATCATGTCAGTTGTCCCGCAGGATAGTCTAAAACCGCACTGAGATTCTGGCAATATTTCCTCAGCAAGGGGAAATAATCAGTTTAAGAGGATACGGGCAAGAATTTTCCCTACTTAGATAGCAAGGCAATGCCTCGATAGTTTCCATACTCCGATTTATCTCTTAAAGATTGTAACAATGTTAGAATTTCTTCTGGAATCTTCTCATTATATCAGATATGAAGAAAAAGTTTGTGGAGCTTCCTTACCAGTTCTTCACCTCCAAACTTGTAGATTTGAGCTGGTATGCCATCTGGCCCTGCTGCCTTGTTGTTCTTAGTTTGCATAATGGCTCGTGTTACTTCTTCAAGAGTAGGGTGTCAGCAAGAGATTCTCTTTCATGTCATTGAGGTATAGATTCAATAGTGGCGTCAGAGACAGTTGATTCACGGTTCAGGAGTAACTCAAAATGCTCTTTCCATCTGGCTTTGCTGTGCTTAAAATATGTTGACCCGTCTTGGGCTCAGAGTGGTGTGGGTTCATGGGAGCATGGCCATAAATGGCCCTTATTGCCTGAAAGAAACTCCTCATGTCATGTTTATCAGCATGAAGCTCAATCTCCTTGGCCTTATTTTTGATGTTATGGATTTTCCTTTGGGCTTCCTCCTTGAGTTGCTGGTATGACTCTTTCTAATCCATAGGAGAGTGACTTGCCTCTGCCTCCCTTTTTCTTCTTCAGAAACCAACTACAGTGGAACCTGGCTATAGTCAAATCATTTAATATTTTAAAATCACTGTTTTATTCAAAGAACATCCAATTCCTAATTTTTACCACACTTTATTATTACATATAATATTAATATTGGGATAGTATGCCAAGGCCCCAGTCAGGATGAATCTTGCACTAGACGTGGTATAAACATAGTTAAACAAAGTTCCTATGTCTCTCCTGTTCTCCTGTTTTTCTTGTAATTCTGACAAAATAAAAAATGGGGAAGAGCTCATCACCTTATGATTTACAAATGTGTACTCTAAATAGTGTGAAAATCTCTTTAACTGAAGCAGTACAGAATTTAATGATCTGACTTCACTATAAGGGGTTCCACTGTGTTGCTCATACCATATATGCTTAGTTATGTTTATGGCATCAGATACATTAATGCTGTAGAGTACAGCCTCAAGTTTATGAAAGTCTTGTGGGTCACCAAAAATTGACAGTTGGATTCAGACAATTAAAGATGCGAGCTCTGTAGACTTTGAAGTCTGCAGAACATATAGCCCAGATTATCCAGAGATCTGAGGCCAGCTTGTTTAACAATATGGTAATTTGGGATGGGGAAGGGTGAGTGTAGATGTTTAACATCCATAGTTGAAAATCTGTGCATGTCTGGAAAAAGTTGAAAGAAGTCAAGAGTGAAAGGGTAGGTTTGACTTGTCATCAGAGGTGGTAAGGAAGACCATACAAGCCAAGATGTCGCTCAGGAAGACAATGGAGAAAGATGGTTCTAGGACAGAACTGAACTGTGTGACTATCAACAGAGAAGAGAGGGAGTAGGAAGAGAATCCACTGAAATTAATGCTGATAAAGTGGTCAGCAAGGCTGGCTGAGAGCTAGGAAAGGATAGAGACCACAGAAGCCCAAGGAAGAGAGGGATAGTCAGCAATGTGAAAGGCAGCAAAGAAATTATGGAGTATGGAGAAAAAGCACACAAGTTTGAAAAATTTGTCATTAGTGACTTTTCATGAAGACCATTTCAGCAAAGTGGAGAGGACATAATCAGGTGTGAAAGGGAGGAAGTTGAGGCTCCAAAAAATCAACAGCCTACTCAAGGTGATGAAGGGAAGAAGAGGTGATAGAGAATGAAGTAGGATCAAGTAGAGTGTTTCTTTACGGTCAGAGATAGTCTGTTCTTTGAGATAAAAGGGAAAGAGCCAGGAGAGAGAGAAGGAGATGGCAAAGCAGAATGGAATAGGATGGCAAGGACAGTCTAAAGGGTTAAGGATAAATGTTTTGGGAGACCCCACCGCTGGACATGGGGAAAAAAACAAAATCAAAGGATTGTGAAGGGAGGTTGAGGATGGGGAAAGCAAATAAACATTATTAAGACCATGGGCACAGTGAGACAAATGAGCAGAAGTGAGGGAAAGAAGGTCTTCAGTGGAGAGGTGAGAGGTAGGATTGCTTTTCCAAAAAACTGCAGTGTATTCTAAGGGTTCAAAATATGGCAGATAACATTTGATAATTTAAACAATTGTGGGGTTGTTGTTTTTTTAAAGTTAACATGTGACTTGTCACTTTCTTGTTGCAGGTCCTGTCATTTACACACCCTATCTCATTCCATTCAGCTGAAACTTTTGAATCCCTTCTGGCTTGCCTGAAAATGGATGATGAAAAGGTGGCAGAAGCTGCATTACAAATTTTTAAAAACACAGGAAGTAAAATTGAAGAGGACTTTCCTCACATCAGATCGTGAGTTCGATTATACTGTTCTATTTGAGTACAGTTCTTTATTAAATGGAATTCTAGAAGTTACATTTTATTCATGTGGAAGTACTATAATAAACATCTTTTTTTTTTTTTTTTTTGGAAGGACTCCATGTTACTCCAAAGAAAAGTTTGTGGCATTCAGGCTTTTAATAAGAATAGCAGTGTGGTTTAAATAACCTTAAATGCATTAACTGATGAAAGGTAGAAGTGCAAGAAATAGGTGAAAAGCAGTGTTTCTTCGAGTGATGGTCCCTATTGTATTGCACTGACTGTTTTTGCATGCACTCCATGCATCCGGAGTTGGAGAATTTGAAAGCAGTAACATCCGTTAGTTCTTCGAGTGCTTGCTCATGTCAGTTCCATTCTAGGTGTGTGTGCATCCACTTGCATGGCTGTTGGAGATTTTTGCCTTAGCTGTGGCGCCCTCTGGAGTGCCGCGCTAATGCCTTGATATGTCAGGCGCTGCCAGCCCTCACAGTTCCTTCTGATCGCCCATGGTGGTCAGTCGGAGCGCCTTTCTTGCTTAGCAAGAGCTATCGGTTGTCTACCATTTTGAACTTCGTGCTTTAAGGCCGTTGTATATAGTTTGCTTTATTTGTGTTAAGTAGTTCTTAAATGTCATTTAGTTAGTAGTTAGGGTCCCAGCTGGATGTTGCCCCAGGCGGAGCGTGCCCTAGTCTCCTGGGTTCAAGCCCTGCTTTGACTGCAGTAGGCCTATGTCTGCGAGTGATTCCCCCACAGCAGCTGCCTTAAGTGCCTGGAGGAGTCGCATGTTAAGGAGAGGTGCTGGATCTACAAAAACTTTCAGCCCTGCACCCAGAAGAAGTGGGACATTGGCCTCAGGGTTCTCCTGATGGAGTCCACCCTCCGCCCAGCTTCTGAGCTGTCCGGGGAGGTTGCACCAAGTACCTCGGCCTCCATGTGCAGCGCCTCACCGGCACCTGACTACGGGCGCTGTTCGCAATGACTGGTGCCGAAGAAGAATGGAAAGAAGTGCGCCCTGGCCCCAAGCAAGAAGGCCCAGGTGTCATCTATCAAAGGACGTAGGCCTGCCCACCAGACTGCTCCAGAACTACACGATCGTGCATTCCTGGCTGGGGCGCCCAGCCCCCTTAAAGGTCCACCACCAACTCTTGAGAGCAGTAGGGGATCCGCACTCCTGCCTGCACCTTGGTCATCCCAGGTTCCCATGGCGCAGGGAGAGCACAGGTCTCCACCTGCTCCGATGAGAACCCCGGTGCTGCAGGACCCAGCTAAGGCTCCCCAAGAGGGCAAGTCCACCATTAAGACCCCTCAGGAGACGGGAACAATGCTGCATTGTTGGTCGTCCAGGCGAGCTCCCAGATACCGACGGCACTACTCTCTGGCATGGGGCCAACGGTCCCCTTACTATTCCTGGTATTGTTCACTTTCTCAACAATCGTCATCTAGGCATCAGTCCCTATCACCAGCATGGTGGGAATGTTTGTGGTACCAGTCCTCCCTTCCACAGTACAGTTACTATTCAGTTAGGCATGAGCAATGGTCACCGGTAGCCACAACCAGCAAATAAATGCAGGTGTCAACTGCTCCTTCCTGGTCGCTGAAAGGGGTTCCTCTGGTACAGAGAGCCAGTTCAGCCCATCGCCACGGTCTCATCGGCATCACTAGGCACTGGAGCCCGCTCCTTTTTCAGTGGCACATCAATGACTGCACAGTCAGGGGCCAGCGCAGTGACCTCATTGGAGCAGGAGGGGCATGTGGGTTGTGATGATGCCTCCTTCTCAGCACTCGTCGGTGGTCCCGATGGAACATCTGGTGGTGGCCCCACCAGCCCCAGCCCCTGTACCGGAAGCCGGTTCAGAGGTCGGGGCGGAGGAACCTGTGCCCAGTCTGAAGCCCCTTTCTATGACATTGGTCGAGATTCCAGCGTCCCCACCGGCAGTTCAGTCTTCCTCTTCATCCCCAGACGAGGCAATCATGGGACCTTCTAGAGCTGGCCCGCTGGATGGCTTTAGGGAGCATCAAGCCCTTCTCTGGTGTGTGGCTGAGAACTTGGGGCTCGAGGTGCAAGAGATGGTGGAGCAGGAGGACGCCCTCTTCAACCTTCTCTCAGCTACTACTCTCGCCTGGGTTGTCTTGTCTGTGTATGAGGGGGTCCTCAAAATAGCCACGGCCTTGTGGCAGACCGCCTCCTCCATCTTGCCCATCTCAAAACGGGCTGAGAAAAAATTGAAGTTATTGGCAAGAAGGAACCGAGAGGGTGTAGGGCCAGTGGCACCTGATATACTGTGGCATGAACGTGGCACTCCAGAGGGCTCCACAGCCAGCCCTATGGGTACTGCTAAGGCAAAAATCTCCAACGGCCATCCATGTGGGTGCGCTCACCTCGAATGGAATGGACTTGAACAACACATCTCGAAAAACAGCAGCTACGAAAGGTAGGTAACAGTTTTTTCACGCATGTACCATAGGCTCACCTCATGGTTTTGTCTGAGGTGATAAAGGGTAGGGCAGACCAACCATGTCTGCAATTCCTTCTCACCACCACATGGTCCAGGTCAGAGATTAGTTCCTCTTGCACGTGATGAACTTCTGAAAATATATAGTTGTACATAGTTAGTTTTAGAGTATTTTACTGTTTTTACTGTTTATATATTACTTTTTTGTAATTAACTAGTTTTAGGAGTAGAATTTGGACTTTGGGTGGGGGGGGTGGTGTTTCTGCATAAATACCCTTCCTCCCCCTTGTAGCCATGCGCTTGTACTGGACTATGCCGAAGACCCTAGGCTTTAAAATCTGTGCCTCCTGTCCGCATTCCTTCTCTGCCAGCGGCGAATGTTAACATTGCCTTTGCTGCTTGGGAGAAGCCCACATTGCATCCCAGTGCAGTATCTATCAGTCCTTCCCCAGCTGTATCTGAGAAGGCTGGGCTCGCTGCCTTCAGAAACACCTCATTGAAGTTGCCACAAGACCTCATTCAGACCCATGGCCTCCTTCAATGGTATGCCTCTTGGGGACATATGTAGAGCAGCCATGTGGAGTTCAGTACACATTGTTGCTACGCATTACACCTTGGTGCAGGTTGCAGTGGCAGATTCCTCTTTCAGCACACCTGTCTTCCGCTTAACCATTCCAACTTCATCCTTGCACCCTCCTTCAACTGAGGTACTGCTTGTTAATCACCCTCAGTGGTATACAATAGGGACTATCACTTGAAAAAGAAGAGGAAGTTACTTGGCTGTAACTGGAGGTTCTTTGAAATGTATGGTTCCTATTTGTATTCCACTTCCCGCTCTCCTTCCCCTTTGCTTTGTATCTGTTGGATTTGAGGTAGAGATGGAACTGGAGAGGCGGTTGGTCTGCCTATCACCTCAGAAAACCACAAGATGAGCCAAAGGTGTGTGTGCGTACCAACAGACGCTATTACTTTGAAATTCTCAAGCTATGGATACATAGTGTGCATGTCTGAAAACTAACTCCATATTACTGTACTTCAATTACCACAGCCTGTTATCTAAGTTAATCACTTTTGTAATGCTGGAAAGGTGTTCTTTCATATTTAACATTTGTAGAACCAGATGAAGGACAGGGAAAAAAACTGAATTTCCCAAGGAGTCCCCCAGTCATTTGTGCAAATAAGAGTTTCTTTTGTATAGTTATATTGTGAAAGCACGTAAAGTAGCAAACTTAAAATTTGTAAAAGATATTCACTTTTTACTTTTAGTGCTTTGCTCCCAGTTTTGCATCACAAAGCTAAAAAAGGCCCCCCTCGTCAGGCCAAGTATGCCATTCACTGCATCCATGCAATATTTTCCAGCAAAGAAACACAGTTTGCACAGATATTTGAGGTAAGAAAAAAGGTTTTAATTATTTTTCTTTTAATCTTCACATTGCGTATTCGTATTTGTCTCTGTATTTTTATTATTTTGTTAAAATAAGGAGTGTAGTGGAAACTAATCTTGAAACACAAGTTATTCTATCAGTTCTTCCCCAGTATCCAAGACATAAAACTAATGGAAATAAACTTTTTTTTCCTTTCTCCCTTCAATCTCAAATGAATAGTTCTTGTTCGTGCAGTGGAGGTCATATTAAAGGGCTCCAATCTTGCTGGTTGAATAGATTCTGGTAGAGGGTCTACACTTACCTTGTAGTGATAACAGGCTCCAGCAAGCAGTCCTTGATGGTTCAGTTTGTATTTGGAAAGGGAACAATGTGTAAATCATTCACTTTCCTTTGGAAGCTCGGGGTAAATGGGATTAAATGGGACTAATGGAAATGTATGCATTCACGATCCTTTATAATTAACTTTTATCGTACCTTTCATCTTGAAGGATCTTAAATCACTATTCAAAGAAGAATCACTTAGTAATTTTGAGGGATGGAATGTGACATCAATTTAACAACGCAGAAAAATATATCCGTTAATCTAATGAGTTTATAATTCCTGCAAATCTTTTGGGGGTGGGTGTGGGAGGGAGGGACAGAACACATTGCTGTAGCAGGTGAAACTTTTAATTGAATGGAATTTTCAGTGTTCAATAATTAGTACTTTTCTAATATAGCTAAACTGATTAGATTGGTATGATCTGAATTTGTTGCCTGTATTTATCTTTTAGCCACTGCATAAGAGCCTTGATCCAAGCAACCTTGAACATCTCATTACACCATTGGTTTCTATTGGTCATATAGCCATGCTGGCTCCAGACCAATTTGCTGCCCCTTTGAAATCCTTGGTAGCCACCTTTATTGTTAAAGATTTGCTAATGAATGACAGGGTAAGTACTTTTTTAACTATTTGTGCCGCCTTTGAGAAATTGTCTTTTTTTCTTTAGTAAGATATTCAGGAAATAGAAAATTAGGATAGTTTTATAAAAATTAGTAGCATGTATGTTTCCACTTGTCTGTATACATCTCGAGATATTTTGGTGTTTTGGCATGTATTTTTTTTTTAACTTGACTGGAAATTTATGCAATAAAAAGGGGGGTAAGAGGGCTTCTCCCCACCCCCCAGATAATGTGTAGAATACGTTTTCCTTTCATGGATCACAGCAAGTGACTGTCTAATACTTAAAGATATTTAATCCACTTGGTGAAATCCTGGCTCCATTTTAGTCTATGGGATTTTTGTGGTTGATTTCAAGCTGGGTCAGGATTTCCTCTCTTGTGCTTGGGCCAATAACTTGACACTTTACGAAGGCTTTATTCAAATTTTGAAATAGTTAGCAGATCTGTAAATGCAAGAATTTAACTTTGTTTGGCTTATATTTTAAAGCAATTGCTTTCTCTTAGGAAATAGAAAAATGAAATCAGTAAAAAAAAAATAAAAAAATCTTTCAGTATGATTAAACTGGTTGTGTCAATAGTGAATACGTGTATTAGCATTACAAAAGCCATATAGTTAACCAGTGAATGCTTGTTTGTCTTTAAAAGCAGACAGAAGCAAATAAGATTATAGTAGTCTTTACTAATAATATAGTATCCTATTAATAATAGTAATAGTATAATAAACTAAACATAACAAGATGTAAAATTTTATTTAGCTTCCTGGGAAAAAGACAACAAAACTTTGGGTTCCAGATGAGGAAGTTTCGCCTGAAACACTTGTCAAAGTAAGTAGTTCTTAAAACTTTTTCTTGGTGTATATTTAACAGCATAATAATTGTGAATTAATAATACCTGTATACCTAAAGATGCCCAGAATTTCTAAAGCTGCCATTAATAATTGTCATTCTTTTCTCTGTTTCCTTCAGATGTCTGCCCTGTGATCTTTTTAAAACTAAAGAAGTTTGGTTTAATAAAATAAGAATTTTGTCAGAATAGGCTTGGACTCACAACTCCTTCCTCTTGGGATTCCACAGGTCTCCTTCATGGGGCTCTGCCATGATTCAAGCGGGCTTCCCCGGCCCACCAGTATCCAGGTTCTAGTCTTGCTCCACAAAGCATCCCTTGGTGTTTCACACTTTTTACCTTGGTTCAAGGGCCCCACATGCATCTTTCTTGAGGAAGGCCTGTGATTCAGACTGGCTTCCCTAGCTCACATGTCTCCCTTCTGGTTCTTGTTCCCATCTCATCCTATTCTGCTGACTTGATACTTTTCTGGATTTCTGCTCTCCAGGCTGTCTGCCCTATCTCCTGTACTGGGAGTCAACTAGCAGCTGGGGTTGATCATGTTAACGAGGTAGCTACTTTATTAATAGCTTGGCTCTTATTCCTCAGCTAGTTTTCTATTCCCTTGAATACCTGTTGGGTATACCTAAATGGGTCATGTCATAGAATAAAAGTTGACTAGCCCCAGACCCCACTATCCCTTAAAGGGGACAGACTATCCTGTTACAGAATACCATTCCAGCAATCTCATGCATCACCAGTGGTACACATACCACAATTTGGGAACCCTTAATCTATACAATATTTATGCAGCCACCAAATTGTAAGCATTTACACAACTCTGTAGTGCAATACTAACTATGAGGTGGAATTATGTTATTAAGCTAAATATACATGGGCTAGACAGGAATTCCCATTGCAGATTATACCAATGTTCCATCTAGGCCAGTATTCCGTCTCTGAAAGTGATCAGTCTGTACAAAATGCTTCAGAAGAAGATGCAAAGATTCCCAAAGTGGACATATATTTTGATGATGATATTTTAATATCTTCAGAAGTATTTTCTTTGCCATTCCTTATGTATTCTAACATTTTTGTTTGCTTTTTAGTGCCATTTCACTCCTGTGGCTTGTGTTCCTGGTTCTCTGCTTGATGATGTCAGCTCACCTAAAACCTTTAACATTTTAAGACTTCTTTTTTCACAGCTTTTATTATTAAGTAATGCCTCATTGTGACAGTTTACATAAGCTGGGAATAGAACCTAGTTCTCTACTATGGCAGGTTAAAATTCTATCTACCTGGCCACACTTTCTCTCAGAAATAACTTTCTATATCTTTGTCCTTTCTGTGCTTATTTATGAAATATACATGCATATGTAACCCACCGTTTCAGTGTATTGTGCTGCATTCTCTACACTAGAGGTGTCAAACATGTCTCACAGGATGTATCTGGCCTGCATGATATATTTCTGTGGCTCTTCTAATGTACTGAAATGTTTGCAGAATGTAAGCTTTCATTTTTTTTTAAATAAGGAGATTTGTAGGCCCCATAGCTACAGAGAGAACCTTTCAAATATGAACCAAGTATAACCAATGTCAGGTTTGTCAGGCAGACTGAAGCAGTGACTAGGAGAGGTGAACTCGCCTGTTCCCTTTTAATCTCATTGCAGTGTGATCTCTGTAAGGGACAGTGATGACACTGTTATGCCAACATTAACTATTCCATTGCTGATGGTCATCCCATCATCTAAAATAAAGGAGATAGGAGTGAAGCCCTTGAGGACTGATGAATTTCTTCATTCCCTCAAGAATTCTTGTCACACCTTCTGCTTCTTGGACTTATCACCCCAGCACCTTGTAGACAATTTTCTAAGCCACTGCCTTATAGAGGCTCCTTAGCCTTTCTGTGAGCCTCTGAGGAGATGAGAGGATACCACCATCTTTTCATCAGTCCCCGCCCCCTACCAAATAGGCATTTTAATGGGTCACTCGAGCTGTCAACCAGTCCCTGCAGAATCAGTTTTCCCCACCCCATTCATTGGCCACCTGGCTCATTTCATCCCAATGTGGCAGCACATCCTATCGGATAAATGGGTCCTAGACATCATCTCAAGTGGCTACAGAAACAGATTCCTTTCTGCCCCTTCTCCAAATCACCCTTTTTCTCTCCCTGTTCAGGGACCCCTCTCGGAAAAGAATTCTCAGACAAGAGCTGGATTCCCTGGCTCAGCTGGAGACAGTAGAAGCTCATACCGCTCCAACAGAGGGAGAAGGGTCTTTACTCCAAATACTTTCTAATCCCCCAAAAGAAAGGGCCTGGAGACCCATCGTGGACCTCCGACAGACGAATATCTTCATCCTCCATTGAAGATTCAGAATGACTACCCTGGCTGCAGTAATCCCCTCCCTCAGTGAAAGTGTGGCTTGTAGTTCTTGTTTTGAGGGACACGTATTTTCATATAGACATTCACACAGTATTTCCTTTACAATGGGCCCCGCATTATAGAGTGCGCTCTTCTTTGGCTTCTTGACACCCCAGAGGGCCTTTACAAAAGTGATGCCTATGATAAGCAGCTTACTTGCAATTACAGGGCAGCCTAATATTTCCCTACTTAGACTGGCTGCTCATGGGACAGTCGTATCAGAAGGTACAAGCAGCAATCACCTCCTTACTTGACCTGCGTCACTCCTTGGGACTTCAGGTAAATCGAGAAGAGTCCACTTTAACCCCACAAGAGGTAATTTATTGGAATGAATCTGGACTCGATTGCAGACAGGGCATACTTATCTCAGGACAGATTCCTCATGATGAGATCTAATATCTCAACTTAAACATAGCCGCAATGATAGTCTGGACATGCTAGCCCACGTGGCCTCTTGCACCTATATGACCCCCTTCACCTATGGGGATGACTGAGGAATGTGTAGCTCTGAGCACAGACTCCCTGGACAAATGGGTCTCACTTCCTCATGGCATTCTGACATCACTCACATGCTGGGAGACAAATGCCAATGTCTGCGTAGGCATTCCCTTTGTTCCAGCCCCACCCATGAAGACGCTTATGATGGATACCCCACTACTGGGATAGGGAGTGCACCTGGATGACCATTCAGCTCCGGGTTCAAGGTATCAAAATCTGGAACTGGTGCATCCAACAACTGATCACCCTCTCTGATGTGCAGTTACTGGGAGAAATGAACTCCCTAGCAGCCAGCCTCAGCGGGCATTTTCACAAGGATCACAAGTGAGAGCCCCACATTTCAGTGATCCAGCATATTTTTTGACAGTGCAGATTTCCATATTGGGATCTCTCTGCAACCCAGAAAAACAGGAAATACCTGGCCTACTGCACTTGGGACGCCCAGAGGGGATGTTTTCATAGTGTAGTGGTCAGACCCACTGATGTATGCCTTCCCTCCTATCCCCCCTGCTCCTTTGCATCCTCCAGAAGATCAAGCAGGACTAGGCAGCAGTAATTCTAATAGCACTATGGGGACTGAGGCAGTACGGGTTCATGATGATCTTGCAGATGGCCTCTCACCCTTGCATTTTACCTACAGCCATTTCTGGGTTTAGTGTTGCAAAACGGAGGCAGCACCAGCCACCCCAACTTTGTATCCATCCATCTGATCCCTTGCTCTGTTGCCCATCCAAAAAGCAGGCTAAGTCTTGCTCAGAGGAGGGTCAATCTATCTTTCTCGATATTAGGAAATCATCTACAAGGAGGTGCTATACTGCCAAGTGAAAGGGGTTCTCTTTGTGGTGTCAGCAGGATTCGGGAGGAGTCTAGGATTCCTCTTATCCTGGAGTATCTACTCTCCTTGAACTCATCAGGCCTATCTGTCAGTTCACTACAGGTATATTTAACAGCTATTAATATTTTTTATCTTCCAGTTTTCAGCCACTCCACAACAATAAAGTTTCTAAAAGGCATTATCAGAACATTCCTGCTGGTATTAAAACCCAGGCCTGCATGGGACCTGAACTCTGTGTTATCAGCACTTATAAACCTGCCATTCAAGTCCTTGGCTTCCTGCTACCCTTTACACTTAACAGTGAAGGTAGTCGTCCTAACTGTTAGTACATTGGCCAGGAGAGTGAGTGAACTTGGGGCCGTCATAGTTCCCCCACCTTATATGATGTTTCACAGAGACAGTTTACCTGAGATTACATCCCAGGCTTATTCCCAAGGTTCCTTCCAATTTTCACTTGAACCAAAGAGCCCACCTATCTGTATTTTACCAAAAACCTCACAATAGTAGTGAGGGCAAGAGACTCCATTCCCTTAATGTAAATTTATTTCAGTGAGAGGTATCTGTTGGTGTAGCCGAGGGGTTCTCAAACTGGAGGTTGGGACCCCTAAGGGGGTCGTGATGTTATTACATGGGGGGGTTGCGAGCTGTCAGCCTCCACCCCAAACCCCACTTTGAAACCAGCATTTATAATGTTAAATGTATAAAAACATTTTTTTAATTTATAAGGACGGGGTCGCACTAAGAGGCTTGCTATGTGAAAGGAGTTACCAGAACAAAAGTTTGAGAACCACTGGTGTAGCCCCTTAGAAAGCATGCAAGAGAGCTGCAGGAGGAGGCTTCTCATCTACAGACGTAACAGGAGCATCATTGACAGGATCCACATGGAGACATCCAAGATGGAGTATGCTAGCGAGCTCACAGATGACTACAGGAGCACCAGGGGAAGAAGGAGAACTGGGTGCTTTGTGGGGAGGAGGCTGGCTGCTTGTCGTCTCAGACAGTAGACATGATATCCCAGGAGGTGTGCTGTCTGCCTAGAGCCCAAATTGAAGATGTTATAGAAAGGATGCTGAGGCTCATCTTGACAGGTTTCAGAGTAGCAGCCGTGTTAGTCTGTATCTGCAAAAAGAAAAGGAGTACTTGTGGCACCTTAGAGACTAACAAATTTGTTTATTTGTTCATCTGTTCCTCTGATCACAATCCCATGCTGTTCACCCACATGGATGCTGATTATACTGCCATGTATGATCCTCAGTAGATCAGCAGGACTACAGGGCTCTGGGAGTGAGGGTGAAGGATTTGGGAGCAAAGGTGGCAGTCCAGTCCATCCTTCTGGTTGAGGGTAAGGGCCAAGGCAGGGTCACGTGCATCATGGAGATAAACGCATGGCTGCACAGATGTTGCCTATAGAAGGGCTTTGGCTTCTTTGACCATGGGGTCCTGTTCTGAACAGGACTCCTGGGAAGAGATGGGATCCATCTGACCAAGAAGGGGAAGAATATCTTCACACACTGACTCACCAATCTAGGGATGAGGTCTTTAAACTAGGTTCAAAGGGGGCTGGTGACAAAATCCCACAGGTAGGTATAAAAAAAGGTGATTTTAACAGAGGACTAAATATGTAGTGAGGGAGGAAAGGGGAAAATTATAGTAAAGTCATAGGAGCAGCAAGAGGGACAACAGTGTGGGAATCTGCTCAACATCTTAGATCTTTGTGCACAAATAAGATATTAATTCTGCTCTTCATATGCATAAAAACAAAATAAATGGTGATTGGATTATTTATATTGGTTGTCCTGTGAGTTCCAAAGTTTAATAGTAATACTTTCATCATGTATTTCAAAAAAAATATTGTGGTATCACAGGACAGCGGATGTGAATGTTTGTGGTGGAAGACTTGGATTATCCATGTTCTGTAGCAGATGTTTACTTACAATAGTAAATGTTGTATAATTTTGTTGTTGTACCTTTCAATGAAAAATTGCTTTATTTCGTGAAAACTAGTAAGGTTTATTTACATTTCAGAAATTTTAGAAACTATGCATGTTGCAATGATGATGAATGCATGTTTCACATGCTTGTGAGGAATATGTTCTCTACCTAATTAAAGCATTTGAGAAGATTATATTGCTAAATGATTAGGCTACTATACAGATTATTTCAAAATTTTGTTTGCAGAGTGTAATTAACTTATTACTTGTGAACATTTCTTTCAGATCCAGGCCATGAAGATGATGGTTCGATGGTTGCTAGGAATGAAGAATAACCACAGTAAATCAGGAACCTCTACTCTGAGATTGCTAACAACAATATTGCACAGTGATGGAGACTTGACAGAACAGGGAAAAATTAGGTATACCATCGGCAATTAAGTGAAACCATCTATTTGGACAGTACAATTGCACTTTATTGCTAGTCGAAGGCACTCTGCCTTTTATGAAGGGAGATAGGGATGAAGAGGAGGAGGGAAATAAGTAAACAAGATTAGCTTTTTAACAATTTGTTTCATCTGGCTGTTAGCCCATTTGCGTTGACTGCTAATGTTTATTTTTGTGTAAATTTCTTAATCTTCCTTCAAGCACAAGTGAGGAGCTGAGTTCACCATCATTGTTCTTGGCAAATGTTGAAAATTCTGTTTACAGAAATCAGTGGGGAGAAGAGAGGGATTACAATAGTCAAAATAAAGAGATTTCCATGTTTGGTATATACTCAAATGACTGTACAATCATTATGCAAATCAAACACCAAACCAGTCCAGAGGGTAGGGAATTGCAAAATAGAGCATTTTGTAGTTATGCATTAACTTTATAGTTACTGCACTCAAGCTGAGAATTCCATTTCAGTATAACTTGTAAATAATCATAATACTGTTACATTTAAATACTATCACAAGACCCATAAATAGAAGTCGGTCCATGAAGGAATTAAGTAGTAGTAATTCTTCTTCGAGTAGTGTCCCTGTGTGTGCTCCACTTTAGGCGTATGTGCATTCCTGCGCTTCTGATCAGAAATCTTTGTAGCCGTGTTCGGCCCCACATGCATGCTCATGTCCTCCTGCTCTGCCTTGAGGGGAGAATCACACTCAGTTCCTTTTCAGCCGCCCCTGACTAGAGATGGAGTGATTAGCAGTCTGTTCACAGATACTTTACTTATTCAGAAATGTGATGTTATCTGGTTTTTAGTGCTTTTATTCTTTTCCTAGGGCATGCCTACACTACAAATTTAAGTAGACTTAAGTCGACAAACAGCCACTTCAGTAATTACTGTGGTTTTCCATGTCCCCACTACCCTCCTTCTGTCTGTGCCTTCACCAGGAGCGCTTGCATCCACTTAACAGGTGCAATGTTGGTGGCTGAGAGCCCGGGTTCTCACTCAGCACTGAGCTCCCTGCTGGGAGCCAAGCTGCAACCCAGGCTCTCAGCTCCTCGCCCCCCACCCCCACTGGGAGCCCAGCTGCCACCCAGCACATTCAGTCTCCTTGGTATCAAAGGCATGTAAACACAGTACTCACAGATTGGGTGGAACCTCTGCAATAGACACCTTTGGTAAGCCTGAGAACCCTGTGGGCCCAGGTACCAAAGCAGCGGTACTGCTGGTCAGGGACAGGGACGTAGACTGTATCATCTCTGGGCAGACAGCTCCAGTACAGAAGCCCCCGGCATAGGCAACTGCAAGGCAGCCATTATCAGACCGCTTGCTGCGGTCTCCAGTCCCTTTGGCACCAGCAACTCAACACCAACAACCACTGATGGTAGATATTACTGTGGCACCACAGGAGTTTAGATTCTCTAAGGACCTTACGGTATCTGAGGCACCAGAGTCTCCTCTACTTGGTACCACAGCCCTGGTACTGAGCAAATCTCGGGCTTAGGGCTCACCACCAGCACTGAGCTGTGCACCTCCAGTTTCCATATCAGCTCCACCACTTTTCAGTGGAGATTTGGACAGTGACCAGGAGGAGGTTCTCTTTCATCACTCCTCCTACTTCTTGCTACCATGACCATCCATGGGCTCAGCCTCCCATGACTTTCCCAGTGGCCCTACTGGGATTCATGGGTGGCCTCTAGGCATCATGCCTTTCCGGGTGTCTGGTGTCATGCACTGAGAGCCTCTGAGGCATTCTACCACAACCACCGCATCTAGCGCCTCAGAACCTCCTGAGGAGATCTTGGAGGAGCAGGAAGTGGGACTAGAAGAGGATCTTACACCAGAAGAGATGATTATGCCCCCTTCGTTATCTGTGGCAGACAATTTTAAGCTCTTCCAAGACCTTACGAAGAGGGTGGCAAATACCAGTAGAGGAGGTAACACAGTCACAATAAGCTGCTAGATATTTTACATACATCCTCCTCCTTGAGGATAGCCCTCCCTATCAACAAGGCCTTTTTGGATCCAGCTAACTCATATGGCAAATGTCAGCATTGGCCACACCGACACGTAAAAGGGCTGATAAAAAGTAATGTGTGTACCCACCCACATACACCCCCAGGACATGGAATTTCTTTTCTCTCACCCTGTGCCTAATTCCATTGTGATTGACGCAGTGAACTTCTGTGGCCGCTAACATCATTCCAAATCCACCTCTTATGATTGGGATTGAAAGCACCTTGACTTATTTGGGAGGCAGGCCTACTCTTCTGCTACTTTGCAATTCATAATTGCAAACTACCAGGCCTTAGCAGCAAGATATGACAATATGAACCATGCCAAATTCAATGCCTTTATTCATAATCAAGTGAAGTCATGATGAGAACAATTCCAAGCCATTATCAATGAGGGGTAGTCAGTGGCCAAAATAATGCTCCAGACAGCACTTCAGATGGGACGGACTGCTGTATCAGCCACATCGACAGTCGTGATGTGATGAACTTTGTGGTTGCATATTTCAGGTTTCCTGAAGGAGGTTCAGACTGTCTAAAACCTCCCCTTAATCACAAACTGTGTACACCACAGTTCACACCACAACACTATTACGAATCACAGATTAAAAAGCTCCAAGTTTCAGAGGCACAAACCATCAGGCCCTCAATCCTCAGCATTGCAATCTTCTACCTCAAAACATCAGTTTTGATGCCTTGGTCAAGACACCAGGAGATCTCTCCCTTCAACAACAGCTGCCACTTTCCAACTCCTCGCATCCCTTTGGATGCTGCATTATTCTGTTCTGCCCCAAGTGGGAACACACAACATCCAGCAGAGGGGTTTAGGAAATGAACTCCCATGGGTATTTGGTCCACTTCACCTCTCTCCTTCCCCCCACTTCCCTTCCCTATCCCTCTTCAGGGACCCTTCTCAAAAGAGACTGTTACAACAGGAGATAAATCATCTCCTCTGCCTGGGAGCTATAGAACCACTTCATCTCTGGGGAAAAGGGTTTTTCTCTCAATATTTTCTGATCCCCAGGAAAAGGGGAAGTGGGAGACCCATACGAGACCTTGGAGCATTGAACAAATACATCAAGGCTCAAAAATTCAATGTGGTCGCATAAGTAGCATCCCTGTTCAATCTTTGGAATGGGAGATTGGTTCTCGGCCTCACTCTCCAGGGCACGTATTTCCACATATCAGTTCTGCTGTCTCACAGATGATTCCTCCAATTTACTTTGGGTCAGGACCATTACCAGTTCAGAGTACTCCCTTTTGGCCTCTCATTGGCTCCCACAGTATTCTCCAAGGTCCTCTCCATAATGCTATCCCACCTACATACTCAGGATCATCATCTACCCATACTTAGACAACTGTCTCTTCAGGGCCTGCTCCTTTGAAGAAGCTCTACGGACCACCTATGGAACTATGGACCTATTTATGAAACCGGGTCTACAAATCAATGTCCAAAAACCGCCCCTAACTTCAATACAATGCTTGGAATTTGTAGGGGCCCATCTCTACTCACTGCAAGCAAGGGCGCTCCTTCCACAGCACAGATTTCACAGCCTGACAATGCTTTTAGAGACAGTGCAAACCAGCTCTCAAACATTGACAAGACATTGCCTCCAGTTTCTGGGGCACATGGTGGCTGGCATGTTCGTAATATCTCATGCCAGACTTCACATGAGGTGCCTGTAGATGTGGTTCACCTCGATTTTCAAGCCAAACAAAGACTGTTTAAACACACCTTTCTCTATGCCTCTAGGGTCAAACACTCCCTGGATTGGTGGAAAGACCCAGCAGACATTTGCACAGGGCTCCCGTTTACACAGTTCCCCCATTTCCCCCGACACTTCTCACTATGGATATATCCCTCATAGAGTGCCCATCTCAACAACCTCATGACTCTCAGCAAATGGTCACCCGCAGACGCAACTCTCCACATCAACCTCCTTGAACTCAGAGCAGTCAGGAATGTTTGTGCTTGCTTTCTTCCACTGATCAGAGGTACACACATGAAAGTCATGATAGACAACATTGCATGCATGTACTGCATAAATCATCCAGTGGGATGCAGATCATCCGCCCTCTGCGCAAAAGCACTAAAACCATGGAACAGGTGCATTTCCCACAATTTTGTAATATCAGCGGCCTGTCTACCGGGAGTGGAGAACACAACAGCAGACCGTCTCAGTTGCAAGTTCTCCCATGACCTCAAGTGGGAAATGAGCCCAGCAGTATTTCACAGCATATTCTGTCAATGAGGGACACTGATGATAGACTTCTTTGACACTTACCTGAACAAGAAATGCCCATGTTACTGCTCCAGGACAGGCTTTGGACAGCACTTGTTAGGGGATGCTCTCTTTCTTCCATGGGATGAGGGCTTTCTATATGGCTTCGCTCGTTCCCTCTGCTCTTAAAAATAAAAAGAGAAAAAGCAGACGACATACTGATTGCTTCCACCCGGTCAAGACAGACATGAAAAGGAGTACTTGTGGCACCTTAGAGACTAACAAATTTATTTGAGCATAAGCTTTCGTGAGCTACAGCTCACTTCATCGGATGCATTCAGTGGAAAATACAATGGAGAGATTTATATAGACACTCAGAGAACATGAAACAATGGGTTTTATCATACACACTGTAAGGAGGGTGATCACTTAAGATGAGCTATTACCAGCAGGAAGGGATGGGGGAGGAAGAAAACCTTTTGTGGTGATAATCAAGGTGGGCCATTTCCAGCAGTTGACAAGAATGTCTGAGGAACAGTGCGGGGGGGGGAGAAACAACATGGGGAAAAGTGCAAATCGGATGTCGGGAATTGTGGCATTCGGGGGCCGGTCGGGGAGCACTTCGGTCTCTCTGGTCGCTTGATTGCAGACCTGGGCGTGGCTATTCTTCAATGGGGGGCCTTCAGGGGCAGGCTCCGGTGGGAGACTGCTGAATTGGAGTTGGTTTGTGGGCTGGATGCAGTTGGCTTGGGCTTGGGTGGAGACTGGGGGTGGATGGGTCATTGCACGGGTGGAACTATTTCCCCATGTTACCCTGGCATCTGTTACTCTCCCTGCGGTGTTAGACTACATACGGATGCTCAATAAGTCAAGGCTCTCTCTCAGTTCACTCAAAGTAAACTGGCGGCCCTAGTGACTTTCCATCAACAAACAGAAGGATACTCTGTTTTCTCACACCTCATACAAAAAGGTTCCTGAAGGGCATAGCAAACCTCTTTCCCCAACCCATATATCCCATCTCAACATGGGCCCTGAACTTAGTTTTAAAGAGCCTGACTGGACTGGTCTTTGAACCTATGGCCACCTGTTCACTCACAAACCGGTCAATGAAGACCGCATTTCTAGTTGCCCTCACCTCGGCAAGGAGAATAGGGGAGATGACGGTGCTTATGGGCACACCCCCCTATTAGTCTTCTTTCACAAAAAGGTTACTCAGGCTACACCCAAAGGTCATATCCAAAGTGACCTCATCTTTTCACATAAATCAACCGATTCACCTCCCGACATTTTATGTTAAGCCTCACCACAATAACAGAGAGGCCATTCTTCACATGCTAGGTATTAAGAGAGCTGTGGCCTTCTACCTGGACAGGACAAAGGCTTTTAGGAAATCTCTTAAGTTTTCTTTCTTTCTATTGCAAATAGGTCTAAAGGCACAGTAATATCATCCCAGTGGCTCTCCAGATGGGTCTCTAACTGTATCAAACACGGCTATCAGATTCACAATATCCATCCAGAATATGCATACACTCCGCGACTGAGGTCGGTTTCCTCATCAGCCGCCTTCCTCAAGAATGTCCCTATCTTGGAAAGAGAATCTCCCATCCACCATAAATAAGATTTCTATCCCCCTTCTTCTCACTTATACACCTATACAGCCCCACTTCTTTACGGACAATTTAGGGAAATGGGCCTTGCAGCATGCTTTGAAAGTCGCCAAGTCCAGACTTTGTCATATGTAGGTATAAACTGGGTTCCAGTCAGAGCACCACATGGAAAACACTTTGGCACTAGCCATCTCCCATTTAAACCCTGGGGCAGTTGGCTGAAGAAACTTGGTAGACTGCAACTGCTAAGATATTTCTCTCAGAGATGGTTTCTTTGGATAGTTGGCTTCAGTGCTTTTTTTAGCTTCCAGGTAAATCTTCTACATAGCAACTGTACTCCTTTATGCATACAATGTTAGCACGTGTACAGATGACATATTTTTGGCTTATTCACCTTGATGATGATATCCTTGAAATTTAAATATTTCTTTAGAAAAGCTTGAGACTTAATTGAAATAGTCTAAACTAAAACAATTTAAGTTAAAGCTGCCACACCACGCTGTTTTTATTTTGATCTAAAGAAAGCATGAAATGTAAAACTACAGTATTGCTTAAGTATTTGTGAAAAGAGCACTAGGATATTGCAGTACCACAGGACACCAGCTGCTGCAAATAGCTGTTAAGAATATTGATACTAGGGCAAGAATCTATTTGAAGAGTACTTCAGTGGGGCTGGAGATCTGACTGGCAGTAGGTTCCAAAAGTCCTATCATAAAACTGCATTTTGGAAATAAGAATATTGATGGCCATGCCATCCACATTGATCTAGAATGAAGACCTACAGAAAAATGAAACTAGCAGGGGAAAACCAACAGTTGGATGAAAGAAAAATATACCATTCAGTGGCTGCCATTGCTTTATAGATTCAGGAATAATCCTGCCTCCAGGCTCCAGCTTGATACCCAATACTGCCAAAGAGTTTGTTTTGTTCAGAGGAATCCTTTAGCTCCATGTGACTTGGAAGAAGTTTAAAGGGTTAGACAACTTTCATTTACATGCTGTGCATTCAGAAGAAGATTTCTTTTTGACATACTTAAATATTAGTCTGTGCAGTGAGAGAAAATGTCAGTTCACATTGACGTTTAAAAGCCACTGATTTTTACAAGTGCTTTCAAGACGTGTCTTTAGATTATGTACAACAGAGCACTTCACAAAATTAAGACTGAGTACTCCAGTTCCACAATTTATCTACCCATTTGGTCTCACTTTGCTGCAGTTTCAAATATATGGCTTATATCAGATCCCCTTTCTTAAATCCTCATATTTCTGTTTACAATGCCTTCTCCAGTATAATACCCCATGTATGATTGCTGTTAGCCTCATCCCCATGGCCCTTCCCCCTCCCCCCCCCATTCTTTAATTCATTTGCTTATTACAGTCACTTGTGGCTTGTTTTAATTCAGATTGTGAATTCTTAAGGGCTGGGACTGTCTCTTACCATGTGTTTGTATAATCTCTAACATAGTTGGACCCTGATCTTATTCTGGCTTCTGTGCACTGCTGGTTAAGTTTATATAGATTGGGTCAATACCAATTTGCAAAGATAAGATGAGGAAACTATTTGATACTATTATGATCTCTTTGTCAATATAGTATCACCCGATGTACCAAAAATCCAACCATATTTAGAAAATAGCAAATGCCTACTTAGAGGAGCATGTAAACCAATTACTGGCAGTCCTAAAATATTGAGAGATAAATGGTTTGACTCACCAGATCCCTTTATCTGGCTTCATAGGAGAAGAAATGCTTTAGCCCTTATACTGAGATTTCATTAGCCCTAGTATATATAAGAGGACATGATGCATATTGTGCTACATCCGCTAATACATAGGCATTACGATAAGGCAAACTGGAACCATTTCCTTATGTGAAACTCTTTGAGGAAATCAGAAAGGACATTAATTCTCTTGGGGAAAACGTGCCCAAGTGTATAGGTGTACCCTAAGTAGGCTGTGATTATGCTGTCCTGAATCTGGAAACTAATCCCTTTCATACAACAAATAACACAAGGTTAGCAGAGGTACTATATAAACTTCTAGATGGGTAGAGATTCCATGAGAAGTATTAATTTACAAGCTTCTAATTTTACTTTTCAGTTATTCAGTTATTACTAATTATTTATATAATTATTTTTCATATAGAAAGCAAAGGCCATGCAAATTCCTCCCTGTTCCACCTGAGCCATTTTTCAGCATGATGGAGAAAAATTGTTTCAAACTTTAGGGATGTGATTCCATGACTCAGATAATTAAATAATTTTCAACTAATTTAACCCATCTACCTCTGTGCTTGTTTTTCAGTAAACCCGATATGTCTCGTCTGAGGCTGGCTGCTGCTAGTGCTGTTGTGAAGCTGGCACAGGAACCTTGTTACCATGAAATCATCACATTAGAACAATACCAGCTGTGTGCATTAGCTGTTAATGTAAGGAAATGGGGTGGAGGGAAGAGAAGAGTATGTGTGTGCCTGTCTGAATCAGCTAATATGTATGCTAATAATCTAAGGCTTCAGATCGCTAAGAATATTAATTTGAAGAGTCGTTCTCAATATTCAGATTGCAATTCTAACTTGTTTTCAATTTTAAATTTGTTTCTTATGATCCTGAAAATTCTGGGGTTTTTTATGTTGAAATGATGAATATTACTAGGAACTAAAAATAATAAAGGAGCATGGTCTAATAAGAGCAGTGGAACGAGCATTACAAAATTGATATTCATTGCAACTAAAAGATTTTCTAGTATCTATTAACTACTTCAGCATTAAAATAAATTTATCTAGCTGAAGTATGGCAATGTAAGAGAGATACTCTGGGGTATGGTGATTTTTAGAGAGATCTTTGGTTCTTATGAGCCATTGCAAAGTTCACTTTGTGATATTGACCTTTTCTGTGGTCTGCAGAAAAAAGCTCTCATCCTGCAGACCTTAAGGGTATGTCTACATTGCAATTAAACAACGGCTGCTGGCCTGTGTCAGCTGATTCGGGCTACGGGGCTCTTTAATTGCAGTGTAGACGTTCAGTCTCGGGCTAGAGTGTATGATTTCTCAACTCTACCTCCCCTGCTTTTAGTTTTCTAGTATTTATTCAGTGCTGTATATGTTCATGGCTCTTCACAGTTAAAGTGTACAGCTCTCTGCCTCCAAGAGTTTAAAGTCTGAATTGGACATAATATGGCATTCCAGGAGCTGCATGAGCAGCACCCAACCCTGCTCTCTGGCTGGAGCTCTGAAGCAGGGCAAGCCCCAGGCCCCGCTCCACAGCGGGAGCTCGATGGCTGGATTAAAATGGCTGGTGGGCCGGATCCGGCCCGAGGGGCCATAGTTTTCCCACCCCGACCTATTGGGAGGTAGGTGGTGAATGATGTAGGATATTAAAAGCAAGGAAAAGGAGGTGATACACAATGAAATGAGGATCAAACCAACAACCAGGGTTTTTGATAGATTGGGAACGATGAGTATCTAGAATACTGGAGGAACTTTAGTCAAGGAGGAAGATGATTAAGGCATGGACAAATAAATTTTGGCTACTGGCACTGGAAGGAAGGGGGAAACATGAGAAAAGCCATCCTGGTGCATCAAGTCCAGTGTCCTGTTTTCAACACTGTCTTGAGGACTTTAAAATGTGTAGAGGACAAAGTGACAGGCTTTGGTTACATACCAAACCACAGGAAAAGGAGAGAAGAGAGTCAAAAACAACCCCCTATCACTTGGTTTTGGCTATACTGAGCCTGAGAGAGTGGCATGCCATTCAAGATAATATATATGAGAGAGATATGACAGACTGAACAGCAGATGGGCCTGCAGTTGAGATATGTTTGAGTCCTTAGCACAGAGTTGATATTTAAAATCTACTAAGGCACTAAAAGGAAAGTAGCAATGGCACTAATTGGAATGAGAACAAACAGAAAAAAAACACAACTAAGGACCTAACAAAAGTTTAATATATTTTTAAAAAATAGAACAAAAAACCAAGTTGTGTATAAAACAAGAATACATGATCTTCATTGCTATAAACCTTGTTCAGGAAAAGGATTTGGGCAGACCTTTTTGGTTAGATATGCTGCGGCATGGCCCCAGTCCAGTGCTCCAGCCGGGGAGCAGGGTTGGGGTCGCTCCACATGGCTCCCAGAAGCAGCGGCATGGCCCCGCTCCTATGTGTAGGGGCAGATGGGGCTCCGTGCTGCATGCTGCCCCTGCTCAAAGCACCGCCCCCGCAGCTCCCATTGGCCAGGAACTGCGGCCAATGGGAGCTGCAGGGGCAGCGCCTGTGGATGGGGCAGAGTGCAGAGCCGCCTGGCCTTGGCTCCACGTAGGAGCTGGAAGCGGGTCATGGTTGCTGTTTCTGGGAGCCACTTGAGGTAAGTGCTGCCCGGAGCCTGCACCCTTGAGCATCCCCACCCTTTTCCACAGCCCTGATACCCCTCCAAACCCCTTGGTCCCAGACTGCAGCACCTTCCTACACCCCAAACTACCCAGCCCCACCCCAGAGCCTGCACTCCGCCCCAGCCTGGAGCTCCCCCTTCCCCCCCCGCATCCTGAACTCCTCATTTCTGGCCTTACCCCAGAGCCCACACCCCCAAAAGAGCCCTCACTCTCTTCTTACCCCAGAGCCCTCAACCTCAATTTTGTGAGCATTCATGGCACGCCATACAATTTCTATTCCCAGATGTGGCCCTCAGGCCAAAAAGTTTGCTCACTCCTGCGATAGGCTTTCTGCATTCTTTCCTCATCACTTCCACTCTCTCACTGGTTCCAGCCTTCATGTCACCTTTATTTTTCTCACATTCCCACCTCTGTGCCTGCTGTGCATCATCCCCTTTGCATTGAATCATTCTGCAAACTTGTTAACCAAGTCACATTCCTTGCTGCTTTCGGATTTGTCCTAAAAACTCAATTCTCCTTTTCCTACAAGATGTGAGTTTAAAAAAGGGGGTGGGATTTAAAAGTTAATGGAACCATCAAAATTCATAAATGCCTTACTCAGTAACCACAATCTTACTTTTGTGACTCTTGTCCCTTCTATCACTTTGCCTCCCCCGCCTTTTTGTCTGTTCACAATCTTCTTGCATAGTGTCCTATAGAGTGTAAGCTCTTTCGAGGCAGGACTGTGGCTTTCATTTTTCTCCCTTAGGCTTCTAATGTACTTCTGAGGTTTGAAAATAATAAATAAACCCCACACTTTACCTTGCCATTTTCCTCCACCCTCTTTGGCACTTCCTGCTTTCCTTCCCTTCCCAGTGCATCTAACAACAATTCTTTTTTTGATTGATGGTCCCCATGTGAATTCCACTGTGGGTGCACATGCGCTCCACATGCCAGAAACTGGAAGATTCTTGTTGGTAGTTTGTTGATCCATGCATGTACCTCTCATGCTCCAAACTGAAAGTAGAAGGGGTGGCCTACACTGACTGCTTCTTCAGTTCCTTTCTACAGAATCATAGAATATCATGGTTGGAAGGGACCTCAGGAGGTCATCTAGTCCAACCCCCTGCTCAAAGCAGGGCCAATCCCCAACAGTCCATGGTCTGAGGTAGAACCTCTTCAGTATCTGCAGTGTTTGCTAGCTTCTTCGATGTTGAACTGTCAATATTTCTAAATAGATTTTAGATAGTTTTTTATAGTTAAATAAGCATAGTTTTTAGTAAATAGGGTCTTGGGATTCTCTCCTGATGTACCCCTGGACAGCCTCTTTATGGGGTGACTAGTATGCCCAAGATCCCAGTGTTTAAGAACTGCATTTCCTGCCTTCTGGCCTTCCCAGTGAGCAACGACCACATCTGGTGCCTCAGAGAAGCTCACATCCCCTTGAAGTGCACTATTAGTCAACCCTTCCCAAGCTGAGCCTGTCAAGCCCAAGAGTATAGGCTTTGGAAATTCTTGATGAATTGTGCTATACTATTCCAACTCTGGCTTGGCATATCTTCCTGTACATTGGGCAGAAGCACCAAGAAGCACCCTTTCAAGTATGGTGATCTCCAACTCTGAGGCCAGTGGGAGCAGAGGTAAGGACTTCTCCAAACAGAGGCATGAGAGAGAGGAAACACTTTCACAAGAAATGAGAGCAGTCCCCATCCAGGTCCTCATTCAAGAAGAGGACCTCTTCTCTGCCATCTTCCGTGTTGGATGAGACTCCTCACCCTGGTGCAGACAACATGATCGTTATGCACTCCTGATGTATCAGTCTCCCAGTTCTGAAGAGCAAGAGCGCCTGAAACTTCACTAACTGAAGGAGCAGGACCATCCTTGGTACCGGCAAGAGAGAAACAGAAGTGGATGCCTACACCAATGGTACCATCACACTATGGTAAGACGGGCACAAGGCCTACTCTGCCAGTCCTGTGGAAAGAAAGGAGTAAATTCCACCCCCTTCCATCTGGGGATAGTTACACCATCCCTAAGGGCATTGCTATCCTTTTGGATCCGGAATCCCAGTCCTCTCAGAACTGATCATGTCAAGGGAAGTCCCCATGCTATTTATCTAATGCATACAACAAGGGATAGTTGCTCACTGATAACCTCTATTAGCTGGGGCATAACAATGCCCCTGGTATTGACAGCATTTCCCTTGGAGTCAGAAGCAACCTTTTTCTCTGGCAAGTTGGGTGTTAGTGGGAGAGCATGTCCACTCCCACTGGGTTATGGGATCAGTCCAGACAGAGGATCTAGAGACTCTTGGACACCATCCCCGTTGCATAGGAGAGATCATGCACCTCAGTACCAATGGTACACTAGTCCCTGGGGACCACCTCAGTTTCCTTTTGACCACTTGCACTGACCTTATTGAGGCTTGTGGGACCCATACAAATTATATCCAAGTCTTTATGATCCTATCATGAATCCAGACAACCCTTCACTCCCAGAGAGGAGCCTGAACCTCCTCAGGAACTAATGGAGGAAGAGGAAGAACTGGATCCAAGCGAACCACCAGCTCTGTTGGTGTTATGTCATCATTCCCAGACTAAGTGGTTGCACCAGTCTCATCTTCGCCAGCTATGACTAAAGACAATTTCAAGACCTGCTAAGGAGGATCACAGGCACATTCCAGATCCCTGTGGAGAAAATGTTGGACACTTCTCTTAAACTTCTGGATGTTCCCCAAAGTGTTGGCCCCAGCAAGGTGACATTTCCCATTAAGGAAGCAGTCTTAGAAGTGACCAAGATGTCTGCAACACCCTGGCCATGTGTACCTGTACTCCTGGGGGAAAAAAAAATGGAGAGGTACTTCGTGCCAGCTAGAGGAGCAGAATTTTATTTGAATGTTCATGTTACAGTTCTAGTGATTGAAACTAGGTTATTGTATAGTTACTTTTCAGGAACCAAGACTAAATGGGAGGTTCTTTTGCCATTGTAAAAATATTTGTGAACTTTTGTTGGACGTCTCTTGACTAAGCAGGAGAGGTAGAAAGCTGAAGTTAGGCACGGAGATAGTTTGTCAGGTCCTTTTCAGTGGCCTGAAAATCTACTTTGATTTTGCCACTTTACATTTCCACATGGTTTTTTTTGGTTTGTTTTAACTATCAATAAAGGTTTTATTACTTCAGAGGAACTCCTTCTTTTAGGCCCTGATTCAGCAAGGTACTTAAAAGTGCTTAAATTTAAATTTGTGAGCAGTCCCTTTGCAGTCAATGGGAGGGAATGTTCATGTGCTTAAAGTTAGTCACATGCTTCTCTGGTGGGCCTTAAAAAGGCTTCAAGGTTGGACCTAAACCTACACTTTAACCTTCTTCTTGTTCTATAGGGGATTTTCTGTCCTTCAGTTAAATCCAAGTGAGTTCCTAGTTGGGGGAGGATGAAGAGATCTTCCTTTTCTATAGAATAGGAAAAATTTTATGGCTGCCAGGGGACAGATTGATTTTTTTCATACATACCATTCATTTTTGTGTGTAACTTCTAAAAGTCTTTATTATATGTAAAAATGCTCAGTTTTTTGTATATTTTTTACAGGATGAGTGTTACCAAGTTAGACAAATATTTGCTCAGAAACTCCACAAAGGCCTTTCCAGACTACGGCTCCCGCTGGAATATATGGCCATTTGTGCACTGTGTGCAAAAGACCCAGTGAAGGAAAGAAGAGCACATGCTAGGCAGTGCCTTGTGAAAAACATAAATGTGAGAAGAGAGTATCTGAAGCAGCATGCAGCAGTGAGTGGTAAGAAAAAAAAAACATAATTCTCAGCAAATACAAGTATGCTAGCTTGTATGCAGATCCTGACTAAACTGTAAAAATATTGATTTATTTTTGCATAGTATTTCAGTAAATAAAAAGTAATAAATTTAATTTAAGAAATACTTCAGCTAATGAAAGGTTATACACATCTTACAACTAATTTTACATAACAGAAGTTGTTAAAATAGAGTATACTGTTACAAAATGAAGTATTACAACCTTTTTATTGAGAGTTGTATAGGTGTTTGGCTCAAAGTTAGACTGTAAATTAAAATTCATGGGATAATGCAAAGATATTGTTACATACAACAGCATTATGAACAAAGTGTTCATTTTAGTTCAGTTTAGTTTAGATTTTAGTTCATTAGTTAATAGGAAACAAGATTAACGGTTTAAACGCATATGGTGTCACATTTTGTCTGGCCCTTGTGCTGGAGTGTTCCAGAGCCTCCCCTCTAATCCTATGTATGTCCTACAATTGTAGTCTCCAGCACAAAGGGAATTACAGGCACTGGTCCTTCTCCCATACACCATGGCAGTTTAGTCCTTGATATGTTTTATGAATCATTATGGAGAGACACTAAGGCTGTAGCTAATTTTCCATTATAATTTCAGTTTTGGCCCATATGCCTAATTTCACCAGAATTAAATAAATGCACATGAAAATGGCCCTAATACCTTTTTTCAAAATTTTAAGGCAACTTGGATTATTTTGTTTAAAATAAATAAAACTTTTTTTAAAAAAAGAAGTTTCCCTTTGATTCCTCGCTTGTCCTGTGACAAGCCAAATGTTTTTGGCATGGCCTAGGATTGGCTAAATCTATTTCATTCTGTGTGTTTCAATGACGACTGGTATATTTGACTAATTTAGGAAAATGGGGTGGATTAATAATTTATTATATACAGTGGTCATGAAAAATGTGAGCCTGCTGTGATTCTATGTAGGTATTGTAATCTCTACATTGGGCAAAGGGTTGCAGATTGTTCTTTGAGTTCTGAAGACTTCAGGGTGGGGATTAGTAATAAATGGATTCCTGCACCACAGTAATTCTTGGCATGTTTTAAAATCATAACTTATGAAATCTAAATTCTAGGACCAGTATATTTAAGGCCATGAAAAATGTATCTGTAATGTCAGAGGAAAATGTTAAAATAAGTGTGTGGTTAATGAAAGCTAATCCATTAAGAAATGAGAAAATGCAAAGGCAAGATTATAATTTTTTAAAATGTACAAGTATGTAAATCAATATCAAGGTTAACCAAACAGCCTTTATTGGGCCCATATCTCCACTACACACCACTCAAAGTCAATATGCACCCTGTACCACCTCATGCTTCTGTACAAGAACATAAAAGGCAGAACAGCCACCACCATCCCTCAGTTCCTCTTCCCTCCCAGTGCAGTGCGATGAAACGTAGTGAATGTCCAATCTGCTGGTTCTGAAATCAAGCTAAACTTCTTTGAAATCTTCTTCAAATCCTGAGAATCATTTTTGAGATCCTGTTTTGTCTGCCATGAACTGATAACTACTGTTTGGATGAAAATTTGTTTGATCTGGCCCTCCTATAGCAGGGCTTTTTAAATGGTGGATTTGAAACTCGTGGGTTTGAAACACTGTCCATCCTACGATGGACTAATCCCTCTGCAAGAGACTCTGATGCTTACAAATTCACTGCCTGATACATGAGCTTGGCAAGGGCACTACTTTAATATGTGTCCTGACTTTGGTTCACAGCCTCGAGTTCAGGCCTCAGGTCTTGCACCAGGCCCAATGCTCCAGTGCTCTCTTCTACAATAGTTATTTCATCTAGATCACATTTCCCTATTTTCTTTATTTTATTTATAAGAATGTCATGTGGGACTGTGTCAAAAACCTTACCAAATCAAAATAAGAACATAAGATACAGCACGTCTACTGCTTTCCGCCATTCACTGGGCCAGTAACCATGTGAAAGAAGAAAATAAGGTTGAATTGGCATGATTTGTTCTAGTCAAATCCATGTTGACTATAACTTATTACCCTATGAGCTTCTAGGCACTTAAGACTACTATGAAGAAGAGGCACCAAGGAAAGACCCAGCACCATTATCAAAACTGATCTCAGCTTTTGACACTGAACCTGGTAGTAACATCTCAAGTTAAAGTCAAGGGCTGAAATTGGACAGTCTGAGCACAAAGGCAGAAGCTCAAGAAGGAACTCAATGAGCTCCTGTGTGGGAATAGACATAGCAAAATCTTCAGAGTAAAATCATCCAAGCCCCACACAGCATCGAGGGATGGCGTAAAGGAGCAGACTGCAGTGCAACAGACTTTACCGCAGTGACCTTCGCATTAATGCCAGCCTGGAGGCATCAAACTCATGCAAACCCAGGTCCATTGTTGGCACCAAGATGACAGTCAGCACTAGTACAGAGTTAGTGCGTTGTACGTTGATACCATCCCTAGAGGAATTCTTCTACTCCAAGCCTTCACCAGGGCAGACATTATTCTCCATATCATCAACCAGAGACCATTCCCCTCTCAGGTGTTCAGTCAGTGTCCTTGAGAGACCTGCAGTCCTCAGCCACCGCTGGTCCACCAATCCTGCAGTTGGTCCAGACAACAGCCTGGGGTCATCAGTACTCATACAGCGTGTCATGGCCTTGCTGGGAGTAATGGGCTTGCCTGCACAGGCATCAAGGAACTAATCTCCACCACTAAGAATTCAACAAACATGTGGACAAAGGTGATCTGGTGGATATAGATTTTCAGAAAGTCTTTAACAAGGTCCCTCACCAAAGACTCTTGAGCAAAGTAAGTTGTCATGGGATAAGAGAGAAGGTCCTCTCATGAACCAGTAACTGGTTAAAAGATAGGAAACAAAGGATAGGAATAAATGGTCAGTTTTCAGAATGGAGAGAGGTAAATAGTGGTGTTCCCCAGGGATCTCTACTGAGACCAATACTCTTCAACATATTCATAAATGATCTCAAAAAAGGGGTAAGAAGTGAGGTAGCAAAATTTACAGATAATAAAAAGCTATTCAAGATAGTTAAGTCCAAAGCAGACTGCAAAGTATTACAAAGGGATTTCACAAAACTGGGTGACTGGGCAACAAAATGGCAGATGAAATTCAATTTTGATAATGCAAAGTAATGCATATTGGAAAACATAATCCCAACTATACATATGAAATGATGGGGTCTAAATTAGCTGCTACCACTTACGAAAGAGATCTTGGAGTCATTATGGATAGTTTTCTGAAAATATCCACTCAATGTGCATTAGCAATCAAACAAGCTTACAATGTTGGGAATCATTAGGAAAATGATAGATAATAAGACAAAGTATGATATTGCCTCTATATAAATCAATGTACATCCACATCTTGAATACTGCATGCAGGTATGGTCACCCTATCTCAAAAAAGATATATTAAAATTGGAAAAGATATGTAAAAATCTAAGAGAAATGATTAGGGGTATGGAATAGGTTCCATATGAGGAGGGGTTAATAAGACTGAGACTTTTCAGCTTGGAAAAGACATGACTAAGGCGGGATATGGTAGAGGTCTATAAAATCATGACTGGTGTGGAGAAAGTAAATAAGAAAGTGTTGTTTACTCCTCATAACACAAGACCTAGGAATCACCACACAAAATTAATAGGCAGCAGGTTTAAAACAAACAAGAGGAAGTATTCCTTCACGCAGTGCACAGTCAATCTCTAGAACACTTTGGCAGAAGACATGAAGGCCAAGACTACAACAGGATTCAAAAAAGAACTAGCTAAATTCATAGAGAACTGATCCATCAATGGCTATTAGCCTCGGTGGGTAGGGATGATGTCCTTAGCCTCTTGTTGCCAGAAACTGGAAATGGACAACGGGGCATGGATCACTTGATGATTGCCTGTTCTGTTTATTCTCTCTGAAGCTCTGGCATTGACCACTGTTGAAAGACAGGATACTGGGCTAGATGGACCTTTAATCTGACCCAGTATAGTAGAACCTCAGAGTTATGAACACTTCTGGAATGGAGGTTGTTTGTAAGTCTGAACAAAACATGGTTCTTTCAAAAGTTTACAACTGAATATTAACTTTATACAGCATTGAAACTTTACTACGCAGAAGAAAAATGCTGCTTTCCCTTTTTTTATAGTTTACATTTAACACAGTACTGTAGTGTATTTGCTTCTTTTTTTTAAAAAAAAAATCTCTGCTGCTGCCTGATTGTGTATTTCCAGTTCCAAATAAGGTGTGTGGATGACTGGCCAGTTCATAACTCTGGTGTTCATAACTGAGGTTCTACTGAATGGCCATTCTTATATGTATGTTTACATAGGCTCCTCTCAGCTCACAGGAAGTATCTAAGATTCATGGTAGGGCCCAAACAATACAGTACAAGGTTCTGCCTTTCAGACTCTCCACTGCACTGAGAACTTTCACTGGTGGTTGTGGTAGCACATTTAAGAAAATGGAAGATCTATTTATGCCTGTATTCAGACAACTGACTGATCAGGGACAGGTCTGAGCTTAAGATTGTGTCCTATCACTTCTATCTCAACTGGGAATCCTTGTGAACTGTGAGAAATAATCTCTCACACCATCACTGATAAGATTTCATAGGAACTTTGATCAGCTCTAGATCTGAAAAAGCCTAACTGCCAGACGACAGGTTCCAATCTCTTCAGTCCACCAGTATATGACCTACAGGCAAGACTGACTGTGTGTGTCTGGGACTCGTAAAGCCCTAAATCAGCCTACAAGTACATGACGCCACTTGCCAGATTTTACCTTCAACACTTACAACTGTGGCTGAAGTCCACGTACTCCCCTTTCACACATCACATGAACAGGATGATCATAATTCTACCTCAAGTCCTGTGAGAGCTTGCTTTGAGGAAAGGGTGACACCTTCTGTCCCTCTCCCCAACAGTAACTCTTCTCATGGATGCTGCAGAGCCAACTGAGACGTTTACTTGAACCACCTTCAGATGCAAGGCACATAATCTCAAGATGATTTGAAACTACACATGGATGTCTTGGAGCTGAGGGTAATCAGATTATCTTATATAGCATATAGTGTCTTGCCCATTCTTTGCAACTCCATGGTTCAGATTTTGATGAACATCACATTGGTGAGGCACTACATAACTAACCAGGAGATGCTCAGTCATCTTCTTTTTGCGAGGAAGCTTTCAAGTTCTTGGACATAATCCCACTAAGTCTACACCTGTCAGGAGTCAACAGTAGATTTCTTGAATAGAAATGTGGCAACCAGCCATGAGTGGTCACTACGGAAATTCTATCTAGACCCCATATTCTGCAGGGGGAACCTCCCTCCACAAACTTGTTTGCCACAGTAGACAACATCAAGTGTCCAAATCTCTGCCCCAGAGAAGGTGAGAGCCCTGGCTTCCTGCTAGATGCCTTAATCTTTTTTTTTTTTTGGTGGTCTCAGGGCCTCCTGTATGCTTTACTGCCAGTTCCCCTGATTTCACCCCACTCCAGCCCATGAATAATATCTAAAAATTAAATGACAAGACCTTGATCATCATGATAGCCCCATACTGATATGATAGCGCAGGTGGTTTTGGTTGTTGGACCTGTTCTAGATGTCCAAGCAGCCTCCCATATGCCACTTGGCTTACCTAGACATAATATCCCAGAACTTCAGTCAGATGCTGCACCTGCAGTCATTGCATTTGATGGCTTGGATGTTGACTGACTGTCAGCACTATTGTAAAAGATTGTGCCCTACAAGTTCAGGATAGTCTTCTGTGAAGTAAGAGACCTTGCACCACAAAGACGTACTTGAATCTTGGATTATATACTACTGAAACAAACTGGGCTAGTATTTAAATCCCTTAAGGTTCACCTTGGCACTATATCAGCATGTCACACTCCAGTTCATATCCTCTGGTATCAAAATTCCTTAAGAGCCTTCTTCATATTTGTCCTCCAGTCAGAGACCCAATTCTCATGTGGGACCTTAGCATCATCCTTTTAAAACTTATAGAGCCTGCTTTTGAGCTGCTGTCGAAATTTTCAACATGCCCTCTTAACTATCAGGATGTCTTTTTCATGGCCATTACTAGTCATGGAGAGTCAGCGAACTCCAAGCCGTTGTAGCTGGCACCTTAAACAGCCTTCCACAGGAACAAAGTGATGATGAGACCACATCCCAAGTTCATCCTGGAAATGGTCTCAGAATTCTACCTGAACCAATCCATCACCTTGCCAGTCTCCTTCCCAATCCACACTCAACACCGAGAGAGAAGAAGCTGCATAGTTTGGATCTCTCCAGAGCCTTTCATTATTACTTTAACAGGACCAAGCCTTTCAGGTTTTCCCTCTGCCTCTTTGTAGCCATATCAGGCCAAGGTAACTCAGACTCTCAGTGGGTCATGTAGTATATTTCCACTTGCTATCAATTGGGCTGCCAAGCCTCTCCCACTGAACGTCAAAGCGCATTCCACCAGGGCACAGGTGGCATCATTCACTTACGTCAGAAACATGGCACTTTCTGATATCGGCAAGGTAGCAGTACGTGAAGCAACCTACTTACTTTTGTTCAACATTATTCCCTTGACATGGCAGCCAGGTTAGACACCTGTTCAGGAGAGCAGTATGCAATTACCATTTGACTGATACAGCTGAAACTCCTCATTCGCACCATCCAGGGAGGTTACTGCATGCCATTCACTTATGCTGGAATCCATACCAAGACATACTGAAAGAGGACAGGACAGTTAATTACCTTAAAAGAACTGGTTTCTCGAGATGTAGCTATTGTGGATACTACAATTTGCCCCTCTGTCCCTGCTTTTCAGAGGCCTCAGTAACATGGGGTTTGAAGTCTGAGAGAATTTAGGGAGGGTCATGGCTGTCCTGCCCTTTATGCCCTCATACAGGAGAACAAGGGATTCACAAGGCACATGTGAGGCCTTGATAGACACTGTTAGTCAAAAAATCAGTTCTTGTGAGCTTGAGGCGCAAGTGTACTTATGGTAGGATCCATATGGACGACAATATCTCAAAGAACCAGTTACTGTAGGGCAAATAACTGTTCTTTATGTCCACCAAACCAGCACTAGTCTATATATTAATGCTGATTGACTTTATATAGTGCTCTTTGATTTTTATGTGAAGGCAAAAAAAAAATCTTGAACTAATATACAGATTTCTAACTCAACTGTGTTCCCTTTTTTTAAATTCTGTTCTATACTTTCAGAAAAACTATTGTCACTTCTACCAGAATATGTTGTTCCATATACTATCCACCTTCTGGCACATGACCCAGATTATGTGAAAGTCCAGGATATTGAACAACTTAAGGACATTAAAGAGTAAGATACTTTCCTTTGATATTCTTTTTTCTGAGGATTGCTAAGGCCATTTCTATGCTAACACTTATGCCAGCAAATCTTTTGTTGCTTATGGATGTGGAAAAAACAACCCCCCTGAGTGACATGAATTTTGTAGCGTAAGCTTTTGGCTGCACGGTGCTATGCCGGTGGGAGATGCTCTCCTGCCAACATAGCTACCGTCTCCCATCAGCATAACACGGCTGCACAGCGATTTTACAGTGGCACAGCTGTATCAGTACAGCTATGCTGCTGTAAGCTTGTAAGTGTAGACGTGGCCTAAGATCTAACTTGTCATTTTCTGAGATAATTCCATAATAGTTTAAGTTACAGATACCATGATAAATTGTCCAGTACATAATTATGAAGAGTAATTATTTTCTTAAATTAGTATAAAAATACTAAATATTCCTAGCTCATATTGGCTGTTTAACTCAATGGTGTCAGGCATTTGGGGACCGTTCAATGTGAGTAATGCATTTTTCCTGCTCTTGCGTTTTGGTTATTCCTTCCCAGTATCTTTAGAAAACTTGAAGATGAATTCATTCCCAAAAGCCAAACTGATCAGTGGATGAATTCATTTTAAAGTAAACCGTATTCTTAAATCAGATCTTTTAAAGGTTTCTTTGACAGTTTTTCTTATTGTACTTAATAAGGAAAACCATTTTTCCCCTTAGGTGCCTGTGGTTCATATTGGAAATATTGATGGCTAAAAATGAAAATAATAGTCATGCGTTTATCAGAAAAATGGTGGAAAACATTAAGCAGACAAAAGATGCTCAAGGACCAGATGATCCAAAAATGAATGAAGTATGTTTTACCTTTAGTGCAAGTTGCTTATTTATTCCGATATCTTGAAACTGAGGCATTTTTATGCCTATTTTAAAATATGTATATTTCTGAATAAATTATATATAGAAGGCATTAGGTGTTCTGTACACTAGAATCAAAGCTATCAAAGCTAACTTACTTTAGGTTAGGTGTCCTGTTACATACTTGGCTTCAGTAGATGCCTATATTCTTCAGAAGCTAGTGAAAATTGTCAGGAACCTTTTATCTTTCTTTTAAAAATTAGTTTCAATAAACCATTTTCTTTAAATATGCGTTAAATCTTTACCGGTTTATAAATTTAAGTTCTGGCAAGTTAGGGTAGAGTTCTGTAATGTGAGGCTTTTCTACTTTGCAACAATATTCAAAAATTGCAGTGTAATACCAGTAAGCAGTTTCTTGAACATTTATTTTAAAAATATGCACAAACCAAATTTCTCTAACTTGCATTAATAACGCAATCGTGTCAGATATTTGGATCTCTTCATGTGTTTATGTAAATTATGTGATATATTCAGATTCTGAAGAATGCAAGCTTATTTTTTTCTCCCTAAATAAGTTTTTAGTCCTTACGGCTGCACGAAAACACTCCATACAACACCTCACCTTCCAAATGAACTGAGTATAAACAGATTGTTTCAGAGTAGCAGCCGTGTTAGTCTGTATTCGCAAAAAGAAAAGGAGTACTTGTGGCACCTTAGAGACTAACAAATTTATTAGAGCATAAGCTTTCGTGAGCTACAGCTCACTTCATCGGATGCATTTGGTGGAAAAACTCCCCTCTGTTTTTTCCACCAAATGCATACGATGAGGTGAGCTGTAGCTCACGAAAGCTTATGCTCTAATAAATTTGTTAGTCTCTAAGGTGCCACAAGTACTCCTTTCCTTTTTGTTAAACAGATAGCCTGAAACAGTGATTGAGAGTTGCAGACTCCAGTCACACACACAATCTCATTTGGGGTATTAACTCTCTTGCCTAATAATGACATTTTAAATTTTAGTATTAACTATACAATTCTAATAATTTTAATGGATGGATTGAGGAAGGATGTAGGAATGAACCCCATGTAGTCAGTGTGTGTCACTGAACAAATAATAAATGTGAAGTATAAACTTTAGGTACTACGTAAAGCCAACATCTACCCTTGTTCTTGTATACATTTCCCATTGACACAGTGGGAGATCTGCTGTGGTTTGAGGGGGGGTATACAGTCCTAAATGTGTCCCATGCACCCTATGGACCATAATTGAAAATGGAATCTAGTCCTCCCCATAGTATGAGTTTGACGCCCCTTCTACAATACAAAAACTTTAGTATTCCTGTTCATGTAGCGTAGACATGTACTAGTTAGGTGTGTGATGTGTTATGTACTTGGGAAAAGTGTGAAGTTGCTGTTTGTGTTAGAGTGAGAGGTGCAGGAATTTGGTATGTATTGTTTCTATCTGTTGGAATTTGAAGAGGTGGAGTCTATCACAGAGTAATTAATGTGATGTGTGGCTAGTAAGGTATGCTAAAGATAATTCACTTAACTGGACATTTCTTTACTTGTAAGTAATTTTGTTGGGGACGGAAGTTGTACCACACAACTGTTACAATGATAAGATGGTTTTTGTTTGTGGGAATATATGTATTATATACTACATGCATCTCCCAAATTATTGTGTTTATTATTAGCACCGAATATATTGTAGGCTGAGTTAGTAATGATTCTTACAGTTAAGGTTGCCTAACACTTCCAGCTAAAAACCCCCTGTTTTAGTTGCTTATAAATTTCCCATGCTTGATATGGGCTGCAGGCTGAAAGTTTTTTAAAGTTCCAGTGGAAATAGTTCAACCCTTTCTGTGAACAGGGTTAAGCATTTTTTCCCTCCGTCACTTCTCTGAAGAGCTCTAGGGCTTCATGCTTTGAAATGGAAACTTGGAATTTGGCTGAAACACACCCTGGTGGCAAGGAAGTACCTCTTGCTGTGCTCATGAAAAATCCACCCAGATTACTACAGTGCATGGGTGCATCAACAGTGTGATGTTAAGTGGATGGTTTACACAAGCCAGATTAATTAGTGTAGACAGACTGAATATTTTCAGAAATTACATTTAACAGTAAATTGTACTGTTTTAATCTTGAAATGTACAGTTTTCTAATGTAGAAAGACCACAAGAACCAGCTCTGTTTGACCAGATTGTTTGATCACTCAGGTAGCAAAGAAATCTTTTGGTTCCAATATGCCTCTAAAGTGGCACATCAGAGCTACTTGTTACTGTCAAAATTAAGGGCAATGCCAAGTCTGTTTAAAAAAAATAACTCATTTTTATTTTGTAACAGAAACTCTACACAGTTTGTGATGTAGCAATGAATATCATTATGTCAAAGAGTACAACATACAGTTTGGAATCCCCTAAAGACCCAGTACTTCCAGCTCGATATTTCACACAACCTGACAAGGTATAATTTGGGGTTTGGGTTGGATTTTTTTTTAAATTAAATTGCACTAACAATTTAAATAGACAGGTTGCTTTCATCTGTTTTATTAAAATAGAGCTCTTGTAATTTACATAGTCTCTTTTACTTATGATCCCAATAATGTCTCAAGTCAATGCACGTGTGTTATCTTAACTGTTCAGATTTAGCGTTGAAAAAACATAAATAGTTTGAAAAAAATCAGGTTAAAAAAAATTGCCTGCACCACCTCATAAACCTATTTTTGTAATTTGTTTATTGATTGACCTTTCTTTTCTTCTTTATTCCCTTGCTTGCAGAATTTCAGTAACACCAAAAATTATCTCCCTCCGGAAATGAAATCGTTTTTCACTCCTGGAAAGGTGTGGTTTTTTTATGATTACCCATCTGTTTTTTCAACTAAACTCTCCCAATAGGCTAACCATTGCACAGGCACAAAAGGAGGCATGGCCTCTGCCCCAAAGGGCTTAAACACTTTAAAAAACAAGAACAAATCCCACAAAACAGGGACAGAAGCTGGGGGGAAGAGAAACATGCAACAGTAAGGTGGTTGTCTCCTGTTACTACAAAGTTTAGCAAAATTGTAAAATGTTGGGGTTTTTTGAACAATGTTATATTTCTAAAAAAATTTATAGTAAACTAAAACTGTACGAAATATGAACTAGAAATAATGGCAACAATGTTAAGAAAATATACAGGTGAATCTCAAGTTGGAGTAAGGCGGTTATATTACTTCCGTATTTGTTACTGGTGCAACTGGAATACTGTATCCATTGCTGGTTCCATCAGAAGGATGCTGATAAACTGGAGAGGGTTCAGAGAATGACTAAAGGATTAGAAAACATGTTTTATAGTGATGGACTTGGAAATCTCAATGTAGTTTAACAAAGAGAAGGTTCAAGGATAACTTGGTCACAGTCTAGAAATATCTACGTGGGAAACAAAAATTTGATAATGGGCTTTTCAGTCTAGCAGGCAAGGTATAACAAGATTCAGTGGCAGAAAATTGTAGCTAGTCAAATTCCCACTGGAAAATGGTGCCATTTTTTAAGTGATGGTAATTAGCCACTGGAATAATTTACAAAGGGTTGTAGTGGATTCTCCATCATTGGCATTCTTAAATCAAGGTGGGATTTTTTTTTTCTAAAAGATATGCCCTAGTCCAAACAGGAATTAATTCAGGGACATTTTATGTCCTGTGTTATGTGGGAGGTCAGAGTAGATAATCACAGTGGTCTCTTCTGGTCTTATACAATGGTCAGGAATGGCAGAGGTGAAAGTGGGCTGTTACGGCTTACCAGTAAGAAGTGGCCGTCAGTATGGGCCTGTACACAGTCTGCGGTAGGAACCTTTGAGCCGCTGATGGGATGGTGCGGGGGGGGAAGCACAGCACCCTGGGGCCCAGCGATTAAAATTGCTGCTGGAGCCCCTGGCGGTGTGAGCCAGGCAGCCCAGAAGGGCTGGCTCAGGGAGGCTGACCCCCAGCCCTGCCCCTTCTGCCCAGGGGCCCAGAGCCGGGCCCCTGTACCCTTAAGTCTTTTATGTTACTTTCACCCCTGAGGAATGGTCTAGGTATACTTGGTCTCCGTCAATGTAGGGGGCTGAACTATATGATCTCTCAAGGTTCCTTCCAGCCCTACATTTCTATGATTTTATAATGTAGGAATCTATAGTCCAGATTGGAGCCCAGTACAGGCCCTGTAAGGCTCCCTTGCTCTTAAGGGCTGCCTTTGTGTTTCTGCCTGAGTTCCCCAGGCAGTGCTGCGTCTTGCACTGTGAAGTCAAGACACCAATGCCTAAACTAGCAAATGGTCATAGAAGCTTTAAGGATCAGCAACAGTTGGGGCCAAGTAACTAACCAGTGAAAACTTCTGACAGGAGTCTTCTTTCTCTTATTACAATAGATAGAGCTGCCGTACGCAAATTAAGTGCGGATGAATGGTAATGTTTGATTGTGTTATCTCATGTCTGAGCCAAATTAAGAATGATCTGATCTTTTGATGTGGCCCTGTCTATAATCAAATCTTAGGTACAACAATTGTTGTTAATTTAGCTTAATTATAACAAAATGTCCTCAAAAGTAGCCTATACACTAGATTTTAATGAGTTTTAACTGTATGAGAAATTTGAAGAGTTTTTCTCATTGCTAAGATCATTCAGGACAAAAGGAGGTCTGAAGTGGTGCTAAATTTCTTAAAGGACCTATTTGTTGATTGATAAGTAAAGTAAGAGATTTACTTGTACATTCTGAGAAAAATTAATACTATATGCAGAGAATAACTGAATTGTGGGAAGGATATTTTATGTTCTTCATACACAATAGAGTGAATCCCTTCTGTAAGTGTAAAACTTCAACCTTAACTTTGGAGGCACAACGAGCCCCTCAGACTCAATCTGTCTACAGAATCACTGATAACTGTCTTTTTGGTAAAGCTTGCATGTTAGACACCTTCATCATTCAGTGTAGTCAGCTAGAGACAGGGACTAGTTTAATATTAAACAGTCCTGTAATGAAAAAGTAAATAATGGATTATACTGTCATCCAGTGGAGCTGGAGCTGTTTCGCACCGGTTCATTGGAACCGGTTGTTCAGTTTAGAAGCCCTTTTAGAACCGGTTGTCCCGCAAGGGACAACCGGTTCTAAAAGGGCTTCTAAATTTAACAACCAGCCAAAAGTGGTGCCGGTGCCGGTGGGCTAGAGCACTCACGGGGAAAATTTGGTGGGTGCAGCTCCCCGCCCAGCCCCAGCTCACCTCTACCCTGCCCTGCTTCTCCTCTCTGCTCCCCCCCCCCCCCCCGGCTTCCCACAAATCAGCTGTTCGCATGGGAAGCCTGGGAGGGCAGAGAAGCAAGCGGCAGCTTCGCATTCAGGCCCAAGGAGGCGGAGCGGAGGTGAGATGGGGCGGGGAGGTGCGAGGAGGTCTGCCCATGCCGCAGCAGATAACCCGGGGGTGGGGGGACAACAGCGCAGGGGAACCGCTCTCCACCCCAGCTCACCTCCGCCTCTCTGGCCCTGAGCGCGAAGCCGCCACTTGCTTCTCAGCCCTCCTAGGCTTCCCGCGAGAACAGCTGATTTGCGGGAAGCCGGGGGGTGTGTGGAGAAGCAGAGCGGGGCGGCGCGTTCAAGGGCGGAGGCAGAGTGGAGGTGAGCTGGGGCCAGGCGCAGGGCAGGGAGCTGCCAGTGGGTGCTCTGCACCCACCAAATTTTCCCCATGGGTGCTCTAGCCCCGGAGCACCCACGGAGTCGGCACCTAAGACCTCCCCTCCAGCTACACTCCCCCGCCCATAGGAGCCAGAGGGACCTGCTGGATGCTTCCTGGGAGCCGCCCCAGGTAAGCACTGCTGGGACTCCCCACCTCGCCCCCCGGCAGGTCCCTCTGGCTCTTAGGGGTGGGGTGGGCACCCACTACGGTGGCCCATGAGACCCTCCTGCCTGGATCCGGCAGGAGGACAGAGGAGGGGGGTGGATGGGGGAGGGGTCTGGGGGGGCCCACGACCCCCCTGGTGGGGTGAGGAGGGAACCGGTCGTTAAGATTTTGGCAGCTCATCACTGCTGTTATCCATAAGAGAGTAAGAATAGTTATGTTCTTTTATATGTATGATCTATGGCAGGTTTTCAAATTTGTCTCTCTAGCTAGACATCTGGGTATGTGGCTTAATACGGAGAGTGACTTAACATCTTAAACTTATATTAAAGTCAGCGGAAGCTGAAAGTACTATTCCCATCTGAAAATCAGACCACTCTTTATTGAAGTGCTAACCTAAGATCCAACCATGTTTGGAAATGTTGGCTCCCTGGGTGAAATCCTAATCTCATTGAAGTCCATAGCAAAAATCCCATTGATTTTAATGGGGTCAGGACTTCATCCCAAATGTTTTGCTTCCGAACCTATTTTTTCCTCATGGAAATTGTAGTCTCTGCTACCTTCCATCTGGCTTCAGTTTTAACTTTTATGTCCTTTTATTTTTGCTTTTTAAGTAAATTGTGTTCTAATTAAAAAAAGATGCTGGTGATAGTAGAATGTGCACAGGTTGCATGCAAACATTTTAAGCTTAGTACATGTTATTTCAGATTAGGTATGTAACATACTAAATATGTAGGTTAAAATAAAAGAAATATATTTTTGGTTTCAGCCCAAAGCAGCCAATGTTCTTGGAGCAGTTAATAAGCCTCTTTCGGCAGCAGGCAAGCAGTCTCAATCCAAATCTTCACGAATGGAAACTGTAAGCAATGCCAGCAGCAGTTCAAATCCAAGCTCTCCAGGAAGGATCAAAGGGAGGTAGGTATACAGCAGTGAAGCTTTGATGCTCAAGTATTTTTATTAAAGCTGCAAGAGTTTCTATAATATTGGTTAAAAGTGCTAGACTGAATTCTGTTCTCTTGTGTTGGTGTACATCCAGAATAACCAGCACACTAGTATAACTGAAACCATAATTTGGCTCACTACCACAATGAAAATAGATAATTTTTTTAAAAAGCAGTCCAAACACATTACAGGAAAGCAGGCCAAATTGAAATCATCATGTACAATGTAAAATAAAAAGTAAATACCCACATTCAGTTGTAGATCTGGGGTTCCCATCAAGCTTGTGTAGTAAACAGTAATTCCAGCTGCTACTTCATCATCATCTCCCATTGAGTCTGAGAGTGTAAGGACGCATGAGCTCTCTCATGACCTAAGATTTTTGGTAGACTCCTGTGGTGGTGAATTATGTTGCCTCTGGTCACCTGACAATATATCACCTTTTAATTTGTAATACTAGTTTTAATGTGACCAATGGTTTGTAAATAAATCAATTTGTGAGCAGTTGATGAAGGCGATGGATTGCATATATTGGAGCACCTGCTGGAAGGACCATGTTGAATAATAATTTAGAAGTAATACAAGTAGTATATGGAAATAGTTGTTCACTGAAGCCAGGTTGGAGGCCAGTTTCTTCCCTGCTCCAGTAAGTAAACTTTGTCCGTTAGACTAATAATCTAGCTAGATTCAGATTGTTCAGCAGTCATCTCATTGTTGCAATGCAACAAAATGTATAGGCTGAGCTGTAATCTCATCGGATTTTACAAGTTGAACAGGACCAAGCTTGGTTAGTACTTGAATGGAGACCTCCAAGGAAAAAAACAAAATACTGCACAAAATAAGGCTAATGACTCAATAGGTATCACTCCTCTTTGTAATCAATACTGATTACAATCTACCAGCATGATGGCAGGACATTGCAACACTGTATATGTATATAGTCTTTGAGATGAAATGTAAAACTGAGCTCTTGATCACTCCTGTCCATTAAAGATCTCATTGGCACTTTTTCTAAGAGTGGGAATAACTGGGACAGTCTCCAGACCTTATCTTAGAATAAGGAACTATATTCCACATACCTAAATTATCCCTTTGCTCTATTAGATGAATAGTCTTCACTTCTTGTCCCTAAACAATCGTGCAATTTTCGCAGTGTTAAAATGCTTGCCTCATTCCAGCTCCAAAGTAGATGAAACAAAATGATCCTCCATATACTATAATAATACTTAGCTCTTATATAGTGCTTTACTTTAGTAAATCCAAAAGTGCTTTACTAAGAAGGTCAGTATCATTGGGAAATAGAGGCACAGAGCAGTGAAGTGACTTACCTCAGATCTCCCAGCAGACCAGTGGCAAAGCTGGGAATAGAACCCAAGTCTCCTGCTTCCATTCTGGTGCTCTATCAACTAGGCCATAGTGTATACACACTTCTTTTTCTGAAGTGCACGCACTGGTGTGGGGATATATTTATGTACACGCTATATCACTTGTATTTTTGCAAAAAGGGTTGTGTACATGTTTTTTGCTTGAACTTTGAAAGAGGTACAGAATCCTGTCCTGTGACTTAGCCAATCTGCCCCCATATCTGATATGTAAATAATAAAATTGCCACCTTAACTGAGGAACGATCTTAACAGACTTACTTGAGAAATTATGTAAAACAGCTTGAAAGTTACTGTTCGGTAACAAGTATCCAAACACAGCCTTCAGTAATTGAAAAAATACTGTCTCTACGTGTCTCACTCTTTCACTTTACACAATTATATGATATATGAACGGTCCTATTTTACTATTGAATTGTTTAAAAAGTTTTATGTTTATCATCTGTGAAGCTAAATGAATTATCTATTCCATCATTTTGAATTCTCATCACTGAGTTTCAGTGCCCCCCAGTTTGCCATCAACATCTTTGTTTTGGCTAGGAGTGACAAATTATGATATGATGCGACATACTGCGATGTGTCAGCTCCAATAACCAAAGTTGAATGACTCTGCCAAACCTTTTCTGGCTTAGGGCTCAATCGTCTTCTGAATTCTAGTCTTGTTGATTGATGTATTATGCAGCTATTAAGCTAAATTCTTATTCCAGAATTTGAATTTTTAATGTGTGGTTTTAGAGGAATTTAACATGAGGAAAACTAAGGAAAAAAATGTAAAGAGTTGCATTAAAAATTAGTTAGCCAGTAACTTTCTAAATTATATTTAGTCAGTATATTGGTTTTGAATTGTATCTTTCTCCTTCACAGCTAGAGATGCTAGAATTTTCCAAATTTTGATTTTTTTTAATAAAAATGAACTGGTCAAATTTGACTAAAAAAAGGGGAAAATTTCAGTTATCTTTTTTGAAAATTTCCTCCTGTTTTTTAGTAGCTGTTTGCAGTCCAGTTCTGTTAGATTATGTAGTGAAGTTGTGACTGGGGTCCCAGGGCAGCCACGCTGAGGTTACTCAATTAGGGCAAACTGCAAAGAATGGGGCAGACAATCCCCAAAACTGCTGGATATATTAGATTTATCAAGCCAGCATAAAACAGCTTCTACAATACTTTACTGGTTGTACAGAAGCCAAAACATATTTCTCCTATAGCATCCCAGCCTTGGGCTTCCACCCAAACACCCAAGTCAAATATAAGTTCTACCAATCCCAAAGGATCGGACACATTACCTCCCAAGTTAATGAATATTTCAGATCTTACCCAAATACATGCTTATAGTCAATTCTTATTAACTAAACTAAAATTTATTTAAAAAGTAAAGAGAGAGGATTGGTAAAAGATTAGTATACATACAGATGCGAATACAGTTCTTAGATCAGTTTTATAGTAGGGATGGTGAGCTTTGGTTCTTAGAATTAGTCCATAGATTCAGTCCAGTGTTCGTGTCCAGGTGGGACTGGAGATCTGTTTTATAACTTAGACATAAAGCATCAAGCCAATCTGAGATTAAAAGGGTCAGGACCGAAGGGTTTTGAATACAGTTCTAGGCCTTCTCCTTGCCTAGCTTTCGCCAAAGGACTCCGAGCTATCATCAAAACTTTGAAGAAGACCCATTTCCTAAGCATCACCGGTATTTAGCTACACAGATTAACATAAGGCAATTGCCTGTTTGCCACCATTCGCAGGTGATTTGCTATACATTTTAAAGAGATCAATACAGTGATGTCACTATATTTACAGTTCATTTAAATGTTATCTCCTTTTGATCTCTGAATTAACAGAATACAGCATAGAGAGGAATCGTTTGGTTACATTGTTAACCTCTAACATTATATATGTAAAAACACAGACATTATCTACCGGTATGTCCCTAAAGATTGAATTTGGGTCATTTATCCTGCAGGACGCTTAACCTTTTCTGCAGTGTGTCACAGAAGTATTGAATTTATTTGACATCAGCCTTATTGGGATGTCACAAACTGAACATTATGTCTTCACTGCTGAATCAGACAGAGGATGGCCTGGGTGATTGACTCTTACTAAAACAGATTTCTTCAGTAATTGCAAAAATGCTGGGGAAAAGCCATAAAAAAAAGTGTTATTTAAGTCACCCATTATGACATTGCCAGTGATAGGTGATCTGAAAAATAACTAAAGGTACACTCAGTTTGCTCTTGTTTGTTTTTTTAGATTTATTATGCAGACAAAGCTGCTGCCAGTTTGACAGTTGAGATCCGAACAATAACATTAAAATTATGACAGGTTTCAGAGTAGCAGCCGTGTTAGTCTGTATTCGCAAAAGAAAAGGAGTACTTGAGGCACCTTAGAAACTAACAGATTTATTTGAGCATAAACTTTCGTGAGCTACAGCTCTCTTCATCGCATGCAACTGTGCATCCGATTGAAGTGAGCTGTAGCTCACGAAAGTTTATGCTCAAATAAATTTGATAGTCTCTAAGGTGGCACAAGTACTCCTTTTCTTTTATTAAAATTATGTTACTGCATTCCTGATATTAAGTAATGATAAATGTCTGCGTTGATAGGCTCGACAGTACTGAAATGGACCACAGTGAAAATGAAGATTTCACAATGGCTTCCCCTTTACCAGGAAAGAAAACTGACAAGAGGGATGACTCTGATCTTGTAAGGGTGAGCTGCTTGGTTGTATTGCAGCTATTTCAATTACATTTAAACTTAATGAACTGAACATTGAACAAATAAGCTGATGTAGTACTTATAACAAGCATTAACTAATGTAGTTTTGTAAACTCCCACTTTTACATGGAGTTGAGTTAATGTCAATGTGGTTATGAGATGAAATAGGACTGTATTTTTTAAAAGGCAGCCCCTTACTTAACATATCTGTTTCTTTTTGTGTGTGTGAGTTGTCTTTGCTTTCTGTTATTAACCAAACCATGAAGGCTAGCAGTAAGGTTAGCAGATTACCAACAAGAGTTGGGATTGAAGGCTTTAGAGGAGCTAGGCTAGTGAGAATTTGTGCATGATTTGCCTTGTGCTCAGAACCTATTGGAAAGAAATTGGGCGGGCATATGAATTGCAAATTTGCTCAGGGCCCCTAGCAGTTGTTTGCTATAATTTGTGCTTAAAGATGACCCTAGCTGCTATTAGCACTGCAAAACAAATCCAGCTATGGAAGATTAAGCTTGATTACCTTGCAGATCAAGGAGAACTCCCGTAAGGTTGACCATATGTTTGACTTGGTTTTGGGGACTGGTTTGACTGTCTGAGATACTGGGTAAACCCTACTGAGAAGTTCGAAAATGCACACCTTGTCCGATTTTTGTTTTTTGCTTTTTTTAAGTAAGTGGGATATTTCATATCCACGTTTATTACAGTCTTAATGCTTTATTATCTTATATTTTGGTTGTCTCTTCACTGGTAATGAGGCCCTTTCCAGCTAACAGCTTCTGTCAACTGATTGAGTTGATAGGACTCTCCAATACCTGCTGTGTCCTGGCTGTCTCGGGTACCCAGAGGGCACCATAGCTTAACATGGAATTTTGGAAGTTAAAACAGCTAAGCCTTGCAAATGGGGAAGAGTTGGCTAAAGAGCCACCAGGAGTCAGATCATCTTTTTTACAGATAACTTGTACTGCTGCACAGAAGAGGTATGACTGAGGCCAAGAAATATTATTTGGCCTCGTCCCTAGACAGCACAAGTAGCAGTCTGCCTGAACACTTCCTGTGGTATGAAATCTGATTATTCCAGACTATCTTGCTCTCTTAATTGCCCTTCTAATTGATCACTGATTTTTCAGCTTTCTTTGTCAATGCGAGAACTGGATTTCAGGCTGGTCTCCCAGAGCATTTTGAACAAAAGCTGGGTGTTCCTTATTGACTGCCATCCATTCATTGTGTTTGGTTGGCTCTCTGAGAATGCCTGTTGCTATCTAAGTTCATTAAGGCAAAGTTAGATAACTGTGGTTTTCATTGACAAGCGTTCTCAGAACTTTGCTTTATGTGGAGAGATTGCCAGCTAAAACATGTACTTATGCTGTCTCCTCAGATAATTTTACCTTGATGTTTACCTAGCATGTTTGTCAACTACCACCAAGTATCAGAACACCCCTTTTACTATAGAAGTGAGGGAGAAAGCAATGGCTATTAAATTACATGTGCACTTGAACATCGACATACAGCATACATAACAGTTTGCATTCTGGTCTAACTTTGGTGTGGACGTTGCTCATGCCCGAGTCACAATCTTCCACTGATTTTTTAAAATCCAAGTCAGTTGGCCATTTTGGTCATGCTGGATCTCTCACCAGCTTTCAATATGATTAACTGTTGCTTGTTGCTTTGGAAACTAAAACATTACTTCCTTTCAGTGGTTCCAATCATATCTAGAAGATGGAAGACAATCAGTGGTGATGAACACGTGTGTTAGATTTGATGTGTGTTTGTCCAGAATAAAGGCTTTTGCCTCTGTTGTTCAACATATAAATGAAACTTCTCTCTGATATCACTGCCAAATGCAGGATACAGTAAAGTGTTGTCATTAGTCTGGCGTACACATCCTACTGTAGGAATGGTATTATTACCTTAAAGGGGACCCCATTTGTGAGAGCTTTGGGGGATAGATGATCAGTCATTTATCAAAGCCCTCTGAGAACTGTGAAGGAAATTAGCCTGTGTCTACTAAATCCTGCAGGTGACACACATTTTTGTGGTCAGTGGTATTAAAGTCTTCTAATAGATCTGAAAACATCTTTCATATTTATGAACTGAGCACGTTTGATATAGAGATCAGAAACAGGATTCTCCAGATTCTGAGACTCCCTCTACCACCTGCTGCAAGAAGGGTGGAAAGGAGGCTAAATTTCCTGTAAGTTGCGCGGCCGCGCAGCAGCCTTCTTAGCACCGCTGCACAGGTGCTCGGGGAACCCTCCCAGGGACCTGCCGGGGAAGGAGTGCTCCAGCCAAACCTGGCCACCAACCTGCCATGGTGCTCTTCCCCCGTCCCCAACTCAGCGAATGCGTCCCTATCCTGGCCCCAACCTGGCTGGGCCCGGACCTGACTGGGGCTCCCCTCCCCCGGCCTGAACCCAGCTCCAGCCCAGACCTGCCAGGGAAGAGTCACCTATCCTGTGGCCCCAGCCCTGGAGCTGCCTCAGCAGCGAGAAGCGCCTCTCCCCACTTTCCCCCCACCCTCCCCAGCCTAGTTGCTGCTGTGGGGGGAGAGAGCTGGGGAGAGTCCTTTCTCCTCGCTGTAGCCCTGCAGCATCCTCCTGCACCCCAAATCCCTCATCCCTGGCCCCACCCCAGAAACCGCTCCCCCCCATCTGGAGCACTCAACCCTTTGCATCCCAACCCTCTGCCCCAGCCTTGAGCTCCTCATTCCTGGCCCTACCCCAGGGGCTGCATCCCCAGCCAGAACCCTCACACCCCTGCACCCCAACTTTCTGCCCGAGCCCCTCCCACACACCGAACCCCTCAGCCCCACCCCCCACCCCATGAATTTTATGTTCACCAACATGGAGGTTGGAACATCACCTCCATGTTGGTGCACATAAAATTCATTTTGCACATGGGTGGGAAAAACTAGAGGGAACACTGATAGGAGATACTATGTACCCCCTCAGGGGTTCAAACACTTCTACAATAATTCATCACCGGGTTCCCAGGTAATATCTGCAGCTAACAAAAGAGAGAGGCAGGGTTACCAGGCATCAACACCAAACAACAAGGAAGCTAAGAAATGAGACTTGTTTGGAAAGAAGATTTTTTTCCACAGGAGGATTACAACTTTGTACTGCAAACCAGCAAGCTCTGCAGGGGATGCTAGAGTTTTACCTTATAGGATATAATTTCAAAGTTTAAGGGCAAGCTCCCAGATGATAGGAATTTCAGGTGGTGGTGGTGGTGAACAGGTTGGTTTCTATAACAGCTCTGTAGGCTAGTCTAGACGCATCTGATTCTGCAGCTCACTGCGTCTCCTCTGCCATCATTACGCAACAGCCTTCATGGTTACAATCTTGTGGTGGTCTCTGAGGTACAACCATCAATCCAAGACCTTCCCTTTGAAGGGCTGTCACTCTTCTTGGGAAAGACTGATGAAACCCTGAATAGTCTTCAGGACTCGAGAGTGACTCTGAAGTTTCTAGGGATTTATACACCTGTGGAAAAGAGGAAGTCTTTCCATCCACATGAGACCCAGTGATTTCCAGGGTTTGTTACTCAAGCCCAGGAGCTACTGAGGAGGAGTAGATTACAAAAGACATCCACCACCATCCTTTGCTTCCGCAGCTGCCAGTTCATCAAGGAAGGCTGCATCCTCCAAGAGCATGTTTTAACAGACTGGTCGAAGGCAGAGTACCATATCCAAGAGTGCCATCTTTTCCTTCCCCGCTTTTTGCAGACCACCTATCCCACATCCTTTGTGCTTGGGCTCACATCACCTAGGACCAGTGGATTCTAAGCACAGTGGAAGTGGGATACACCCCTCAATTTCTGTCTATCCCATTCCTCCTCTGGGACCTCTCATGAAGCCATGTTGTTGTGAGACATTCGATTACTACTTCTTGTAGGAGCTATAGAAGAGGTCTCTCCATTGCTCAGGGTAAAAGGGTTTTACTCGTGATACTTCAGGATCCTGAAAGCAAAGGGGATATGTCAGGCCTATTTTAGATCTGAGAGCATTAAATGAGTTCCTAATCAAAATTACAGAGGGTCACTCTAGCTTCCATTACTCCTTCCTTGGAGCTGGGGACTGGAATGCTGCCTTTGACACTTATTTCCCAGTAGCAATTTATCAGAGGCATAAAAAGTTTCTAAGCTTCACAGTCAGCTGTTCCCACTACCAATTCACTGTTCTGCCCTTTTTTGATCTGTCAGCTGTTGCTCCGGTATTCTCAGTGCATGACAGTGGTAGCAGCATAACTGTGGAGATCAGAAGTCCATGTCTTCCTTACCTGGATGACAGGCTAATAAGAGGCTGTTCCAGGTCATAGTGTTGTCCAGCATAGACGTTATTCAGTCTACAGTTAATGTGTTGGATTTTCTGATAAACACAGAAGTCTGTCCTGTCTCCAGTACAGAAAATAGAATTTGTTGGAGCTGTCCTGGAGTCCATGAGGGCCACGGTCTTCCTTCCACTGGCAAGATTTCACATGATGCAAGGCATTGTTCTAGACTTAAACCTATTCCCTCATCACAATAAGAAGCTGTTTGAGGCTGCTAGGCACATGGCAGTGCACACTTATTTAGTTCAAGAGCAACAGGGCTGCTGAGGTATATTCACCAAGGAAGCACCATATGGCCGTGACAGTTTGGATTCTGAATCAAATTTTATCCTCCCTAGATTGGTGAACAGATCCTCCCAAAGTTTTGTAAGGGAGTTCCCTTTGCCCTGAGACAATCTCTCACTTTAGTCATGGGGACCTCAGACTTGGGTTGGGGCTCACTTGGGTGTCGTACAGATACAAGGTCTCTGGTCTCCCCGAGATCTCAGACTATATATAAATGTCAGGGAATTGAGAGCTAACCAGTTAGCTTTCATTGCATTTCTTCCACACACCAAGGGGAGGGGGCTTTTGGTTCTGATCAGATGGTCTTCTCTAGTTTACTAACACGCTTTTCTACTGATGTGGTTAGACAGTCTTCTGTAAGCTTTTCCTCCCATCCCTCGCCTGCCCAGAGTTCTGTGCAAAATCAAACAGGGCAAGGCTCATTTTTTACTCATCGCCACGGCATGCTCCTATCAGTGCTAGTTCTTGAAGTTGTTCGCCTTGTCAGTCGATCACCCATTGTCACTCCTGCTGCACGAAGACTTGATTTCGCCTAATCACAGCTGCTTCCTTCAATCCAGTCTACAAACCCTTCATCTGACAGTCTGGAGGCTTCATGGCTAACATCTACAGGGGGGTCCTGGAAGTGCTTCTGAATAGTAGTTGAAAACAGGTCACCGGGCTTCCACGAGATCCGAGCTCAGAAGGTGTTGAAATATACCCCCTCTGGCCGATACCCTGAGAGCCCAGAGCTACAAGGTCCAGATCCACACCCTGGTTGTCGGAGCCCTGCAACGAGCCAGTGCTGAGAGCAAGCAGAGTCGGTCAACGCTACGCCCGGCTCATAAGACAGCTCATGGTGTCTGACACCATCAGGTGGTCCAGAGATATCTAAATGGAACACATCACGGGATGCCATCAGTATCAGGTCGAGTAATCGAGACTGCCAGCCAGGGAAATAACCCACTTCCTCCCCTGATGAACCAAGGGACGCGCTCCACCCGTGTACTTATTCGATACACCAATACTGACTTGGACTTTAAATACATTCTGTGGGTGGCGTACCCAAGCCCACTTTAACCACTGATGTTTTAAAAACTCCCGCACCCCAATCTGGGTCTGTGCTGGTTATATACTATGTATATATCTTGTGAACCTTGTAACCTTTCAAAACTTAAGCCTGACCCTTAGATGTACAGTACCTTCCTTCTTAACTTTTGTAAATTTGATTTTAAACATTAACTTTAATAAAATGTTTACATCTTTACTTGGCTAAATGAAAGATGTTCTCCATCTGGTCCAGAGTGAACGGAGGTTTCCCAGACCTCGCTTTTATTCAGCATGTTTTGGACTATCTTCTGTCCTAAAGCATCAAGGGTTAGCAAGTGCACCTCACAGTTGTCTTAGCCTTTCTCCTGCCTATTGATAACTGCTCACTTTTTTTCGAACCTGTTGTCCATTAAATTTTTGAAAGGCCTGGACAGACTTTTTCCACAGGTGCAGGATCCTGTTCCCCCATGGAACTTTAATCTAGTCTTAAAGCCAGTGGGCCCCCCTTTGTTCCTGTAGTGACCTGCTCTCTTTTGAACCTTTCTATAAAGATTGCGTTTCAGGCTATTACGAAAGCAGGGAACTGAGGACATTTAGTATCAGATACAGTTTTCTTCAAAGATAATCTTCATCCTCACCCAGTGTTTCTTGCTAAGGTGGTTTCCAGTTTTCATTTAACCAAGCAATCTTCTTGCCGACCTTTTTCTCAAAGCCTCATGGCCATCAGGGTGAGGACAGGCTTCATAATCTAGACATTAGAAGAGCTTTATCTTTTTACTGGACAGGACCAAGCAGTTTTAGGTCTTTGACATAATTGTTCATTGTGTTTGCAGATGGAATGAAAGGCTGTCCAGTATCCACTCAAAGGGTCTTACCTTGGATTTCCAATTGTGTTCACTTATGCTACCAGTAGGCTAATGTGATGCCTCCAGCTAGAGATCATTAGGTCATTCAACTAGGGCCCAAGCAGCTTCTGCAGCCTTTCTGGCTCACATTCCCATATTAGACATTTGCAAAGCAGCAACCTACTCTTCGCGTCATAAATTTGCCTCTATCTATGCAATCTCTCAACAGTCTAGAGATGTCAGATTTGGACAAGTAGTCTTCCAATCCCTGTTCAAATAGACTCCAAGCCCACCTCTGTTTTGGACTTTGGAGTGGTAACTTGAACCAACTAGATTAGATATACATGACTAAGCTGAGAAAACATGATCTGGTCACAGTAAAAGAGAAAGCTTACTAACAGTTTAACTGTTGTGCTTTGAGATGTTGCACTTACCATTCTATGACCGACCCTTCTTCCCCCTCTATCAGAATCTATCTGGTAGTGAGAGGTGTCGGGGCAGCTCTGCCCTTTATGCCTGTGCACTGTGTGAGAGGCACTGGGGGATGCTCATGTTGCCCCAACTGATAGCGCAAAGGGAAAAATTTTCCAACTGTGCACTGGAGCACAGTTGGAAAGCTACAGTGGAATGGACATGTACAACACATCTCAAAGAACAAGAGTTATGGAAAGGCTAGTAACCTTTTTTTTTTTTTTTTTTTTTTTTTTTTTTTTTTTTACAGTAACCAGGTCATTTTCTTCTAGTTAATATCTCGTCCTGTAGGCTTCCCTGTTCTTTCTCACAACTCCTTCTCACTGACTGGACTTTCCACCTTTTTCTTGAGCAAAGATGATTTCTTGTCATAAACTCTCTGATTACTAACTTAAGTCTTCACACTGTAGTTTGAAAGGAGAAATGTCCAATCTGTATTTGAATGGCATACTGGTGAACATGTCTGCTTTCAACCAAATGGGGACAGAGCAGATGTCACAATGCTTAAATGCATCCTATTTGGATTGCAATATAATGATGTTGCTTTACTAAATGTATTATTGGTGTAAAACGATGTCATGATATAAATATCCTTTTGGAATGCTCTCCCTTTTGTGTGTGTGGGGGGGTTTAAATATAATAGTCTTATGTATAGGTAGGGAAATCAAGTGTTGTAATTTTTCAGCTATACTGAATCCAACACCAAGTATGAAACTGGGAATACTGTATTTGAAGAACATAATTTACGTATCATTTTAAATAACCTATTTTCTGCAAGCTCCTCTTAAACAAAACCAGGCAAGATACTATATCTTGGTCCTCTACCACTGTTAAAGAATAGGATTATGGGTATTTTTACAATGTCTTAATTATCCAGTTACTTGCATATTTTCACAGCTGAGAATCCAACTGAGGAAGGCCCCATGTGTTGGTAGGCCTTAATAGCCAGCTTTCTTAGAGTATTTTATGTCTTCTTGTCAACATTTCTATATGTATTTATATACCCTTGCAAAGGTATTTGAAGTTGATGCAAGATCTTACTCTAATACCGTAACTTTAGGGCTTTATTTGTTGAAGGTGAAAAATTTCTGTAATTTACTTTTCTTCATGGATTGAAAGTCACTTTAGTCAAACAAGATCATTAAAATGTTTCATTTAAAAAAAGTAACCTAATCTATCTTTTTAGTCAGAGATGGAGAAGCCCAGAGGTAGAAAGAAAGCAACCATCACAGACTCAGAAGAGAAATTGGGTATAGATGACCTGAATAAATTGGGGCAAGAACAGAAACTTAGAGGGAGTCAGCGGGGGAGGAAGAGAGCTGCAGTTGTTTCAGAATCTGATGAACCACAGTGGCCAGAGGAAAAGAGACTAAAGGAAGATGTATTAGAAAGTGAGGATGAACAAAACAGTCCACCAAAGAAAGGAAGAAGAGGACGACCTCCTAAAGTCGTTAGTGGGGGTACACCAAAGGAAGAATCAGCAGCAAAGACATCTAAAAGGGGCAGAAAAAAAGCAGTGCCTGTAGCATCAGTAGTGGAGGAAGAGGAAGAGGAGGAGGAAGAAGGGCAAAGTGAAAACATGGAACAGAAGCCAAAAGGCAGGCAATACAGGACACCAAGAAGAGCGCAACAAAGGTGTGTCTCTTTTCTTATAAAGTGCATTCTTTAAGGGGGGGAAAAACCCACCTTTGAATATTAATTATAATTTGATATTTTGCAATTTGGGTCTCCCTCAAAACAGAGTAGAACCATCTGAAACTAGTGCAGTTGAATCAACACAGTCTACACCACAGAAAAGACGAGGAAGGCCACCAAAAACACCACCATCACAGCAAAAAAAAGTGTAAGTTCTGAATATAACCTTCTGAATTTTCATCTAGCCTTCCTATTGAAAGGTCAGGCTTTATTCACTTGGAGACCATCTCAGTGATTGATATTTTCTATGCAAGATGTGCTACAGTCTACAGAGAGTTACTATTCTTGAAGGTTTTGGGGCACATGGTTTGCCTCACTTCTCCGTAGTTACCTGTAGAACTGTAGGTATCTGAAGCTCCGTCAATACATATGACAGGAGTATGGTGAATAAAGAAGAACTGGAAATATTAGTACATAAGCTGAAATATTATTTAATTGGCATCACAGAGAGTAGGTGGGATAAGTTTCATGACTGGAATATTGGTAAAGAGCAGGGATGGCCAAACCCTGGATCACAATCCACATGTGGCTCTTTTACAGTTAAAGTGAGGCTCGTAGAGCCCACCATGCCCCCCCACCCCATCCTCCACCTACCAGACTGCAGCAGGGTGGTGGGGCTTGGGACTTCAGTCCAGCAGTGTAGCCCCAAGCCTCAGCTGGCAGCCCTGCAGTGCTGACGCCCTAAGCACTGGCAGTTGTGCCCAGCTCTTGAAGTTATGAAGATTATCATGTGGCTCAGAGGATCAGCAACTCCTGGTATAGAGGGATATAGTTTGTTCAGGAAGGACAGGGAGGGCGTGTTGCATCGTACAACAAGAATGTATACGCTTGTCTGAGGTCCAAAAGAAGGTGAGATTGGTAAAATTAAAAGGGATCAAAAATTGATGTGAAATCATGGTTGTGTACTGTAGACCACCAAATCAGTACAAGGAGGTGGAGAAGGCATTGCTAGAACAAATAACAGAAATAGCCAAAACAGAAGACCTTTTAGTAATGTGGGACTTTAACTACACAGACATTTGTTGGAAAAGTTGTATGGCAAAACGCAAAATTTCTATTAAGTTCTTGGGATGTATTTGGGGACAACTTTTTGTTCCAGAAAATGGAGGAAATAACCCGAAGGATGGCCATTTTAGACTTGATTCTGACTAACAGGAAGGAATTGGTAGTGAATCTGAAGAAGGAAGAAAAGGAGTACTTGTGGCACCTTAGAGACTAACATTTATTTGTGAGCTACAGCTCACGTCATCGGATGAGCTGTAGCTCACGAAAGTTTATGCTCAAATTTTAGTCTCTAAGGTGCCACAAGTACTCCTTTTCTTTTTGCGAATACAGATTAACACGGCTGCTACTCTGAAACCTGAAGAAGGAAGGCAATTTGGGTGAAAGTGGTCATGAAATGATAGATTTCATGAGTCTAAGGAAAGAAAGAGCTGCAGAATAAAAACAATGGCCTTTTAAAAAAAAAAAGTGTGTGTGTGGGGGGGGGGAGGGCGGAACTGGAAGGTAAGGTCCCATAGGAAGAAAATCTAGGGGATGAAGGAGTTCACGAGACTTGGCAGTTCCTCAGGTTAAAGTTAAAGTGTTAAAGGCATAACTGCAAACTGTCCCAGTGCAAAGGAAAGATACGAAGAATAGTAAGAGGCCAATGTGGCTGCATAAGGAGCTCTATAATAACCTGAAAATAAAAAAGGAATCCTACACGAAGTGGAAACATAGATGAATTGCCAAAGAGTAGTACAAAAGAATAACACAAGATTGTAGAGACAAAATCAGAAAGGCTAGAGCACAAAATGAGCTTGAGACATAAAAGGAAGTAAGAACAAGTTCTTTAAATACATTGGGATCAAAAGAGACTAAGAAAAGTGTAGGTCCTCTACTTTCCAGGGAAGGAGAGCTAATAACTGAGCTGACAAGGCTCAAGAAGGCTGACATCAAGAATGGCTGTTTTGCTTCAGTCTTCACTAAAAAGGTTAATGGTGACCAGATGCTCAACACAATTAGTATTAACAACAAGGGGAAAGGAGGGCAAGCCAAAATAGGAAAATAACAGATTAAAGAATATTTAGATAAGTGAGATGTATTCAAGTTGGCAGGGCTTGATGAAATTCATCCTACGGTATTTAAGGAACTAGCTGAAGCAATCTCAGAACCTCTAGTAATTATCTTTGAGAACTGATGGAGGATGGGTGAAATCCCAGAGGACTGGAAAAGGTTAACATAATACCTATCTTTAAAAACGGGAAGAAAGGATACATGGAATTATATTATAGACCAGTGAGCCTGACTTCAATACCTGGGAAGTTACTGGAATAAATGATTAAACAATCAGTTTATAAGCACCTAGAGAATAATAGTGTTATAAGGAATAGCCAGTATGGATTTGTCAGGAACAAATTATCCCTAGCCAACCTTACTGGCCTGTTGAATAGGAGAGAAACAGTAAACATGGTATATCTTGATTTTAGTAAGGCTTTTGACACAGTCCCACGTGACAGTCTCATTAGCAAATTAGGAAAATGTAGTCTAAATGAAATTACTAGAGGTGGGTGAGCAACTGGTTGAATGATCATACTCAGAGTAGTTATTAATGGTTCACTGTCAAACTGGGAGGATGTATCTAGTGAGGACTGGCAGGGGTGAGTCCTCTGTCTGATACTATTCAGTATTTTCAAAAATGACTTGTATAATGGAGTGGAGAGCATGCTTGTGTGGATGACCCCAAACTGGGATGGGTTGCAAGCACTTTGGAGGACAGGATTAGCATTCCAAGGGACCTTGACAAATTGGAGAATTAATATGAAATTCAATAAAGAGAAGTGCAAAGTACTTCACTTAGGAAGGAAAAAATCAGATTGCTAAGCAGAATGGTTCATGCATTTTGGAGGTGGCCACTCAAAATGATGTGGGCAATTGGGGATTAATGTTATGCGTAAAGGGTTTGAAGTGGGCAATTAAGGATGGCAGGCCATGTGGTATATTACAAATTGTTATAATCAGCCATAAAACCAGTGACTGTTAAGTCCATGTTTTTTGGTGTCTAGCAAAGTTCCTAAGCTCTCCTTTTGAAGGTGTTGTGCAGGTTTCCCTTGAGGATAAGTATTGAAAGATCAGATATGGAGTGACTGCTTTGTCAAAAGCGTTTTCCCATGAGAGATACGGAGTTTGTCTTTCATTTTACCACAAAACCAATGCTGTACCCGAGAACCATGAAACCAACAATATACCTGACATACACCTATCTTTTCATAAGGGTTATTGATTCGGGGAAAAAAACCCACCCCTTGGCCTGCAATTTGACTTAAGGTGTTGGAAAGAAAAATATATCCAATTTAAGCTCAACATAAAGAGTCCTAAACATATTAATGGTCTGGCCTCATAAATATTTTGTACTTCTGATATATTATCCTGGAGTAATTTTGGATGCAAAATCACTCAGCCTAATAGAATTTCTACCCTATGGTTACAGATAAAAGTAGGTGGGCACTTAGAGTAGAGTTTTACAGGAAGTATATTAAGAACAACTGTTTAAAAGGCTAGCTGGAAGTGTTTTTCCATTGCAGAGTTTATTTATGTGCTTAAAGACCCATGTGCTGTAATATTAATCTGTGATTTTTAATTTTAGCCGTGCTGGACGCACCAAACAAGCAGCAAGTAAAGAAAATGAATCTAGTGAAGAGATGGATATATTTCAGGGTAGTTCTCCTATCAGTGATGACATTCCCCAAGAAGAAGTAATGGAGGAAGAGGAAGTTTCCACAATCAGTGTAAGATATGTTTGAAATGTGTTCTGTAGATCTGTGTGGTACCTTTCTGTATGCCTAATGTTGATGAGCAAAAACTCACTTTTCACATTCTGATAGTGTATATTTTAGCTCTCAAGATATATTTACAAGTAGAGCTGGTGAGAATATCTGAATTTTTTTTGGTGAAAAATAGGAATTCTGCAAAATTGAAATTTTGTATGGGTAATTGTCAATTTTTGTCAGACACTTTCAATTTTCTGTAGGGAAAATTTAAACAAAAGTTTGTTTCAAGACCTTATTAATCTCGGCATGTGCCTGAGCTGCCATGATGCCTCATGGGAGTTGTAATTCATGTGCTGCTTACCTCCATTCTTGTCCATGGCAGGACACCCCAGCCAAATGGCATCTCCCGTGATACATCAATCATGGGGTTCCTATGATGCACGTGGGCCAGAGGAAAGGAGAGATTGTCAGACATCCTGGGAGTCCTGTGATTGTGGGAAATGTGGTTCAGTTGGGGAACCTAGCCCTTGGAAAATTGGGGACACGACCTGACCAATAACTCCCATGAAGTATTGCAGAGGCTCAGGTATATTCAGATTAATGCCCTGAAATGAAACATTTTGACATTTCTGAATAAAAAATTTTCAGAATGTTTTATGTTCCACGATAAATTTCAATGTTTTGACTTTCCATCTAGATTTGGGATGAAGACAAATGTTGAATTCAAAATTTCCCATACGATAGAAATTGTTTTTCGATTAGCTATACGTATGAACTCCTTCAATATAAACCTGTACATCATAAATATTCAAATATATACCTGTGTTGGTGATGTATATTTTTAAAGTGGGTGTGCTTGTTTGCCTTGTGTGTAAGAGGATGTTTTATCCGATGAAGTGAGCTGTAGCTCACGAAAGCTTATGCTCAAATAAATTTGTTAGTCTCTAAGGTGCCACAAGTACTCCTTTTCTTTTTGCGAATACAGACTAACACGGCTGCTACTCTGAAACTTTTCATGATCAACGTCACTAGCTGAATTTCTGAAATGTAAGAGTAATAAAATATTTGTGGAATTTAGCTATAGTCATTTTAAATTTGATTTTTTTTAATGGCAATGCTAAAGCATGTATATTTGCATAAGGATTTTATTATTTAGGCAACTTTCTCTCTAAATTAACAATTTTTAAATACATATTTCCTAGTTTTCTTCCAGGAACAAAAATGAGCCTTAATTTTTAAGATTAGATATACTGGGGACATCAACTTTTGTGTGGTGCCTGGCTCCTAAATTCAGTAGGAGATGGGAAGGTTTGCAAGTTAAATTCCTGAGTTATAGAAAGAGAGGAGTCTGTAGTTTTTGAGCTGGAATAAAGGTCTTTCAGGATTGTATAATTTATTATGGGAGATGAACAATGAGAGGCCAGAATAAAAATTAAGATTGGAGGCACTCCCTGGATCAGTGTATTTCCTTTTATTTTTTTAAGCCCCATTCCATATTGTCCTTTAAACTTTAAAGGAATTTGGCAGCTCTTTCCCCACTACATCTGAAAAACTTTCATTTGCCTTGTCCTCTGAAGCTGAGGAAGTCTGCACGTTAGGAAAGTTTCAACTACTATCATGTGCCAAACAAACAGACTTCAAACCAAGATAATTTAACACTTATGGCTTAGTTTTATATACTTACCATTTTAAATGCTAAAGCTTTAAAGCAAAAAATGCTGAAGTACTTAACCAGCTCAGTAAGAATGAATTTTGCTGGTATTGGAAAATATTAAGAAGCTCAGTGAAGTCCCGGAATGACCCTAAATTACAGGTTATTGGGGAGCTACTGAACGTCCTTGAGTATGTGGTTGACTGCATTCATCTCCAGAATTAGGAACCTCATAGGTCAGAAGAGGTGATTGGAAGAGAGATGCAGCCAACAGCCCCTGGATCCTGAGGAATTTATTGGGTCTTTAGAGATTTGGTTTCTGGGGGACTACTTAGCCCATTGAACTCAAAGTATAATTTAGTATCTGTATTGCAGTAGCACATAGAAGCCTCAGTTACGGAGCATGGCCCCATTGTGCTAGGCACTGTAAAAACTCATAAAAAGATTGTCCCTGTTCCAAAGAGCTTACAAACTAAATGTAAGACAAGAGGAATCAGGTGGGTACAGATAGCAGGAGCATAAGGAAACAAAGATGATACTGGTCAACATGATAGGCAGTGGTCTCAACACATCAACTGCCTAGCCATTGTAAGGTTCTTTGTAGGTAAAATATAGCTATATTTATATGGTATAAACCATCTAGCTACTTTACTGACATTTACAATTTAAACCATCTCCTTAAATTGAACAGAAGTTCTTCTTCGAGTGCTTGCTCATGTTGATTTCATTGTAGGTGCGGGCATGCCCACGTCCGCGGTCATCAGAGATTTTTGCCTTAGCAGTATATGTAGGGCTGGCTGTGTCATCCCCTTGTGTGCTTCGCTCATGTCCTGGTATATTAGGCACTGCTGGCCCTATGCACTCTCAGTTCCTTCTTACCGCCCAGGGTGGTCAGTTAGAGTGCCTTTCCTTGCTCGTCAAGGACTTGCGGATTTCCTTATCTTGGACTTTGTGCCTTTAGGCTTGTACATAGTTATCTTTACTGTTAAGTACCTGTTAAGTGTTGTAGTTAGAGTTGGGTCCCAGTGGGGACTTCGCCCCTGGCGGGGCATGTCTCGATCTCTGGGCTTTAAGCCCTGCAATTCCTGTAACAGGCTTATACCCATTAGCGACCCCCATGGTAGCTGCCTCAAGTGCCTGGGGGAAGCGCACATTAAAGAGAGGTGCCAGATTTGTAAGAACTTTCGGCCTCGCACCCAGAAGGAGAGGGATATCAGGCTCAGGGCTCTCCTTATGAAATCTGCCCAGGATCAGAGCTGACCCGGCATGAGTCACCCAGCACCTCGACATCAGTGCGAAGTGTACTACCGGTGCCCACCCGGCACTGTTCTTCGTCGCTGGTTCCTAAGAAGAGGGATAAAAACCACAGCTCCCCGGCGCCAACAAAAAAGGTGGCAGAGAGCAAGGAGCCTGCCCTGAATTGCTCACCCATGCTGGAGCCCCACAGTTGACCATCCCCTGCTGAGGCCGTTAGCCTGGGAAAAGGTCTTCCTCTGACTCCAGCAGGTGGTACAGGACCGACTGTCCTGCCAGCACAGACAGCTTCACGAACTCAGGCACCGAAGGAGCTCAAATCTCCGCCTGTGCTTACAGCACAACCAGTGCTGCAGGCCTTGACTAAGGCTCCCCAAGCCAGTCAATAAGGTTCCCCAGGGAGCAGTGGAGCACTGCCGATCCCTTGAGACAATGGTGTGCTCTCCACCTCCACACCGACGGGTGCCAGTACCATCATCTAGATCATCACAAACTTATCTTCGGTCTCTGGCGTCAGTCGTCGCTGTTGTGATGTGATTCACCAAGGGAAAGCCGCCAGTCCCCCTATTATCGAAGTCGGTCATAGTCCGAGACGCTGTTCCCGGTCACCAATGCTGTGGGAATGATTTCCCTCCTGCTTCTAATCTCCCCGACACTGCACCCGCTTGTCGTGCCATTGGTACCGGTCCCGGGGGCACCTGTCTCCAGTGTCACTGGTATTGAGGCAAACTCAGGCCTTGACAGCCCTTCCATGGTCTCTAGAAGGTGGCTCATCAGCAACTGAACGGCGTTTCAGCCCATCGCCCTGACCTGAGCGGCGAGACTGGGCATCCGAGCCAGTGGCGGCATCGGGACAGTGACAACCAGGACAGTGGCCTGCTCAGTGGTCATGTTGGAACACCTGGGGAGTCCAGTCATGGCGTTGCCCCCCATCGGTTCACTTGTCGGCCGCAGCTGCAGAGCAGTGATCATTGGCACCAGGCCCCATGCCGGAGGCACACCCGGTGTCCGAGGTTCAGGAGGCTGCACCTACACCTTACCCATCCTCCCCAGCGGAGGAGGAACAAGCCCCCCATCCACCTGTTCAATACTCCTGGTCATCCCCTGACAAGGCAGTCACTGGGCTCTTCAGTGCCAGCCCTCCCGACGACTTCAAGGACCACCAGGCCTTGCTCCGGCAGGTGGCTGACAACCTGTGCCTGCAAGTGGACGAGATGGCTGAGGAAGAGGACACTCTTTTCAGCATGCTGTCAGCCTCCACCCGTACCCATATTGCACTACCCGTGCACACAGGGGTCTTGAAAATTGCCAGAGGCATCAGGCAGATGCCCTTTCACCTCAAAGCAGGCTGAGAAGAAGTACTTCGTACTGGCAAAAGCTTTGAATACCTCTATACCCACTCTTCTCCTGGCTCGCTGGTGGTCTCTGCGGCCAATGAAAAGAAAAGCAGGGGCACACCAACTCCACCCCACAAAATAAGGAGGCCAAAAGACTTGCCTTGTTCGGAAGAAACATTTATTCCACTGCAAGTCTACAACTTCGGGTGGTGAATCACCAGGCCCTCCTGGGCTGCTACATCTTGAGTTTATGGGACTCTCTCCGTAAATTCAAGGAGTCCCTCCCATAGGACTGAGCCCAGGAGTTTGTTACTCTGGTTCAGGAGGGCACCTCGGCGGCCTGCTCTGCTCTTCAGATGGCATGGGACTCGGCAGACTCAGCAGCCAGGGTGGTGGCATCCATGATGGTTATGAGGTACAGCTCCCGGCTTCAAGTCGCTGGTCTCTCCCAGGAGATGCAGACCTCTATCCAAGACTTTCCCTTTGATGAGAACAATCTGTTTTCCAAGCAGACTGATGCAAGGCTGCACGAGATGGAGGACACCAAGGCTACTTCCATTCATTGGGTATCTACACACTGCATCTGGCGCGTAAGCCATTCCAGCTGTCCCCACCGTCGAGGTCATGGCAATCTCTCCAGGAACCGTGAGAAGGAGGGACAGGGGCACTGTTTTGGTCGTTGCCTCCCTTCTACCTCCCACTCGCCTGTGCAAGTCAGATAGACCAAGCATTCTGCAGGGCAGAAACGCTTGTTTTGATGGCGCAATTGAGAGCAATGCCCCAGCCAATTCCCTGGGTCCGCTACCTTTCCTCAACCTCTTGTTCCCCTCCCCTTGGCCTGGTTGTGGGTTACATCAGACCTCTAGGTCCTGGACATAATATCGCGGGGCTATATCCCACAATTTTTGTCCGCTCCCTCCCACCCCCTGCGTCTGAGGGCTGTGGAGGAGGTTCTTCGGGACAAGAAAGGAAAGTAATTCTACTCCCGATACTTCCTAATCCTGAAAGGGGACCTCAGATCCATTCTGCACCTGTACTGCCTCAACGTGTCTCTCTAGAAATTGCAGTTTCGCATGGTCTCCCTGGCTTCCATCATTCCCTCCCTGGATGCGAGAGACTGGTACACTGCTCTCGATTTGAAGGATGCTTGCTTCCACATTTCTGTATTCCCGGGCCACAGGCGCTTCTTCCGTTTTGGGAAGGCACCATTTCCAGTTCATGGCACTACCCTTTGGCCTCTCTTCAGCCCCGAGGATGTTAACAAAGTGCATGGTGCTGGTGGCCACTTACTTCAGATGTCAGGGGATCCACCGGTTTCCATATCTCAACGACTGGCTCATGAAGGGCTGGCTCTCCAGATAAGATACAGAGAAGTCTTCGCTTGGTGTGTTCCACTTCTTGGGGTCTGTTAATAAACACATAAAAGTCCATGTTCACGCCAGTCCAACGCATAGAGTTCTTCAGGGCTGTTCTCGACTCCACACGGACCAGAGCCTTCATTGCAGAAGCTTGGTTTCAGGCCATAGCAGACTTGATTTGCCAGTTAAGAAGGCACCCACTCACCACATCCCACACATGTCTGCATCTGGTGGGGCACATGGCCATGAGCACGTACATGCTCAACAATGCTCGATTTCATCTGCGGCCGTTGCAGGTGTGACTGGTCTCGGTCTATATCCCCCACAGACATTCCCTGGACCGAGTGGTCACAGTACCGAACCACATCCTTTCATCCCTGAGTTGGCGGTTGGACCCCAAGTCGGTGTTGCAGGGGGTTCCCTTTGCGGCCCCTTTCCAGTCACTGACCCTGGTCTCAGACCTTTCAAATCTGGGCTGGGGAGCCCACCTGGGCGAACTCAGAGCAGTTCGCCTGGCGTGCCAGGTGTTCTTGGCCCACCTGAAAGGCAAGGTGGTACAGGGTCCTGGCTGACAATACTGCTGTGATGTACTACATCAAAAGGCAGGGAGGGGCTAGATCTTCAGACCTTTGTCAGGAGGCACTAAACCTATGGGCTTCTGTGTGTGGCATGCCATTCATCTGATTTCCGCCCATCTGCTTGGCTCCAGGAACGTCATTGCAGATCGCCTCAGCAGGACCTTCTCGTCTTGCCATGAGTGATCCCTCCATCCAGAGGTGGTCAGGTTGATTTTTTCCAACAGTCGGGAACTCCTCAGGTGGACCTGTTCACGTCCAGGCAGAACAGAAAGTGCCACCAGTTCTGCTCCTTCCAAGGTCTGGACAAGGGCTGCCTCTCGGACGCCTTCCTCGTTCCATGGATGGGGAGTGCTCATGTATGCCTTTCCACCGGTGCTATTGATCCACAGGTGTTCTGGTGAAGATCAAACAGGATAGAGGGAGAGTCAGCCTCATGGCCCTGTCAGCACTGACAGTGACAACAGTGGCTTTGGCAGAGGTGTGCTACGATCTGCGAAGCTGTGAACTCTGAGCCCACTCCAAAGATTCTGCTTGTGAGTCACCTACAGTGGAATCAGCATGAGCAAGCACTCAAAGAAGAAAAAACGGTTACTCACCTTTTTGCAACTGTTGTTCTTTGAGATGTGTTGTTCATGTCCATTCCATTAGCCACCCTCGGCCCCTCTCTGTTGGAGTTGTCGGCAAGAAGGAACTGAGAGGGCATAGGGCGAGCAGCGCCCGATGTACCAGCGCGTGAGTATGGCACTCAAGGGGGTGACACACCCGGCCATATGAATACCGTTAAGGCAAAAATCTCAGATGACCGTGCACGTGGGCACATGTGCACGTACAATGGAATGGACATGAGCAACACATCTTGAACAACAGTTACGAAAATGAGTAACCGTTTTTCCCCTCTAGTTCCCATTTGTCAAAGAGCTGCTAAGCAATCCCTGAGTACCTGCCTGCTGAGTTTAGAAAGTCTGCAAGAGTCCTTACAGGCCTTAGAAGTAGATGTAGAAAATATGTAAAAATTGTTATGACAGATAATTCCAATAATTTTTTTAAGTTCTGAGATATTACCAGTATCTGTAATTGTGCCAAGTTTAAGGCTTGTTACTTTTATGAATTTTAGGCTTGGCAGATGCAAGGAATGCACAATACCAAGTTTAAATTTTAAATAGGTATTTTTAATTCCTTCAAACTTTAGATTTATTTGTAATTTTCAGAAAATTCAGTCTTTCTCTTTCCTGCCTATCTTAAGAATTAGTTTTTTGTTTTAAATTTGGGAATGATAGACTAACATTTTTGTATCTAACCACAGGATTTAATCCCTCATGTAATTGCAAATCTTAGTGTAAACTGGCGAACTGCAAACAATGCCACCATACTATAGAACAGATATAATAGCTGAAAAGCACAATTTATAAGAATCAAAACCCAAAATGCAGTCTTGCCCCAAAAACTATGGAACTGAATTTACTATTTGGGCCAATTTCAAGAACTGTTCATCTACAGTTTTTGGTAACTGGTATCTCCCAAAAGGTGGGTTTTGTTTTGTTTTTTGTAATACTAGAAGGAGACAGACTGAGGGAGCTCCTATAAATTTATTATTTCATAGGTTATAAAGAACTGTGTAAATTCATTCAGTCTCAACATTTTTCCCATAATGGAATACATTTACACATGAACTTTTTCACAATAATGTATGTGCAGCTTTTTTCATTTTATAAACAATTTTTAAATTTAATTTATTTTAATCTCTCCCTTCAATAACAGGTACGTCGCAGAACTTCCAAAAGAGAGAGGCGATGAGGAAGCATGTAATTATCCGTGTTGCAAGGTGAAAGCTTTGAAGAATGCTCATAATTTGAAGCTTGAGGCTGAATGAAGCTGTTGGTGCACAAAATGGGGTTGCTGAAGACAAAAACTTACTTTACATTTACTACCCCTACGTTTGCAGTCCCTAGGTCACAAGCTTTAGCTACACACATGTTGATATCATTAACTGTGGATTTTTGTGAAGTGTAATGTGTGCTGCCTTTGTAGACATGAACTAAAGAAGAAACTTGTAAATAGCCCTTTTTTAATGTTTCTGACTTCTGAAGTGCTTGTATAGCTTTTATCAGTGGCTTTAAACTGACAGTGCCCAACTGTTTATTAGATCTGTTGATTTAAAAAAAGAAAAATTTTGTTAGAATGGATCTCAAGCAATATCTGTCAGTGTTCATATTTGTACTCTCCTTGGCATTTAACTGTGAAAAGAAAAATCAGTTGAATAAATAGTGCCATTTTCTTTTGCCACTATTTGTTGGGGGTGGGGGGGAGGAAGAAAACGATTGATCTTGGTTTCCTTTGTATCTAATCTAGAGTTTACTTTTAAGCACCCACCTGTCATCAAAGTGCTAAATTACTTTCTTTTACCAGTGAACGCTGTCCAATAGAATAATACAACAGATTCAAATTGTGAAATAAGTTGTCTGATTCACTTTACACCTCAGTATTGATGCCAGGCTTTTCTGGACTTCTAGTGGCATTGAAAATACAGAAAGGATTTAAAATATTTTAATTTTAAAAATGTGTTATTAAATAATGTACTGAATACCCTATCCATTTTATCTTTCCCTATCAGTTTTTATTAATCTACTGTATCAATAAAATTCTGTAACTGAATGAGTTTTTAATAGTCTAGTATGTTAATGTGTATAGATATTTCCTCCTGAACATTATGTTCACACAGAGCAAATTATTACTACATTATAATATGAAATCTGATATATAAACATTAGTGAAAATACAGTTCTTATTACAATGTAAAGTTAATCACAAAGAAAAAAAATTTTATTGATGCAGTGTGTCTTTATAAAGCTGTTCTTGAAAGCCAAGTGTTTTGTATTTTATAGTGAGTTGCATGTTTATGAAAAATGTGCTGAAAATGGGATGTAATTTTTTTTGGAAACTCTTACCTAGCAGTAGTATATGGTAGGTTGCCTCATGAGAGCACCTTCTACCAAGAGTTTATTATACTTATTTTTTGTGAGCCAAATTTTTTTTGGTATGAAGAGCTAAATTGTCATTGAATGACCAGCTGTAGGTCTTTGCAGTCAGGTATTCGAGATTTGAATGAAGCTCACTTTTATTTAGTACTACCTTAGAGTTGTTGAATTTTTGTTGGTTGGGTGTAATCTACAAAGAACAGAGACTAAATATGTAAGGCAGTATCCTGTGTGCAGTTTTACAAACTGTCTTTGAACCAAAATGTATAGGTTATTATTTTATGCTTAGCCAAGCACATTTTTATAATTTCAGGTGCACTCCTCCCTCTGGTTCCTTGCAGTTGACTGAAAAAGATTAGTTTCTAACTTATTAAATCTTTATCTCATTGAATAATGGAGCATTTTCATATAACCCATCAAAGCATATGTTCTTAAGTTATATTTGCAAGATAGCAGATAGAGCATAGGAATGTGAGAGAGGATGATAGTGTTGAAACATGGTTTTACCGATTTCAAGACTACATCATAAGAACTTTGACTGTTTTCTTTTGACTTTTTCAATTTAAAATTTCTGTTCATTGAAAACTTCATGTTCAAAAAGTAGATTAATCTGCCTCTACTTAATTTTTTTCCCAGTATTCAACTATTCTAGTTATACCCATGAATACAAGGGAACTGCTTCCCATAAGGGCAGTTAAAGTTGGTTTAAGTGACTAACTTTGAAATTTTCATTAGCACAACAAACCTAATAGCTTATTTACATTTCAGCAGGGCAAATGCAAGTTTTTTATCCTATAAAATAAAAATTGAAAGTTAACTTTATATTTTCTTCATTGACAGAATTGCACTGAAAACATTTATGGAAGATATGTCTTTAAGTCCATTTTATACAAAATATGAAAAACTGGTGTTGAAACTGCTGCGGGCTGTTGGTTATATGTCCTTAAGCATGATTAGATCAAATTTCATTGAATATAGATGCACAACAACTGATCATAAAATACGATTGATGTAAATTTAAACTATAGTTTTGCAATTTAAATGTTTATTTTTTGGGTTATAGTGTGTAATTCATTATTTCTTGGGAAAACAGGTGCAGCAGATATGACATTCTGATATTCAAACCTCTTCTAGGTTCATCCTCATCTCCTCATATAAGTAAAATTAATATTTTATGTACTAATATTGAGATCTGCATACAGTAGCTACAGTAGAGTAAATAATTATGTATAAAAATATAAATTGCTAACATTCAGTTAGCATGTTCTTCTGCAATGATGATGTTCAGTTTATAAAAATGTACTGTATTACATTAAAAAATCAAATTGAACTCACTGTAACAAAGTCCAGTATGAAGTTCTTACAAAATTACAGTGAGTATCTTGTATCCTGCAGCAAATTAAGCTGGTCTTCATTACATTTCATATTCTTGCTGCAGTCCAACAGGAAACTTTCCAAGGTCTTCACTTTATATGTAAAATACATGCAGTGACTGTAACTGTTCTCTAGCTGTTAAAGGTTAATTTACTTTCTGACTCCATAAGCTTGGTTTTTGACACTTCTTCCTTGTTTCCTCCACCACCTTCGAGAATGTGAATATTAAGGTCTCTTCTTATGCTACTCATAAATAGGGAAATATATGAAACTGCTTGCTTAACAGTTGTAGCTGAATAATCGATCCACAAAATTAGATAATCTTTATCTATACATTAATCATAAAATCATAGAAGGCTGGGGGAGGAAACTTCAGAGGTCATCAAGTCTATCCCTGTGGACTGAGGTAGGACCAACCATACCTAGACCATTCCTGATTGGTGCTTGTCTAACCTGATCTTAAACATTTCCAGTAATGGGTATTCCACAACCTCATTGGTAACTTATTCCATTACTTAATTATCCTTATAGTTAGAAAGTGTTTCATAATACCTAACCTAAAACTCCCTTGCTGCAGATTAAGCCCATTACTACTTGTGCTACCTTCAGTGGACGTGGAGTTCACATCCTCTTTATAACAGCCCTTAACATATTTGAACACTGGTATCAGGTCTCCCCTCAGTCTTCTGTTCTCAAGACTAATCATGCACAGTTTAACCTGTCCTCAGAGGTCAGGTTTTCATATTGTTCACCTCTGAACTCTCGAATATATTCACACCCTTAGTGTGGCGCCCAAAACCGGACACAATACTCCAACTGAGGCGTCACTAGGGCCAAGTAGAGAGAAACAATTTACCTCCCATGTCTTAGGTCATGTCTACAGTACAGCTCTGAGGCTGCAGCATAGATGATTCCTACATCAGTGGAAGGATTTTATTCCTTCAGTGTCAGTAATCATCCTCTCCAAGAGGTTGTAGCCAGGTGGACGGAAGAATTCTTCTGTCAATCTGGCTGTCTCTACAGTGGTGGTACGGGCAATCTAGCTATGTCACATAAGGCATGAAATTTTTACTGCCTTGAGCAATATTGCTAGCTTGCTGTAACTTTTCGTTGTAGACCCAGCGTGTTATGACACTCCTTTTAATATGCTCCAGAATATTAGCCTTTTTTATAATTCTGTCATATTGTTGACTCATATTCAATTTGTGATCCACTATAATCCCCAGAGCCTCTTCTACAGTACTACAGCCTAGCCAGTTATTTCCCATTTTGTAGTTGTGCATTTGATTTTTCCTTCCTAAATGTAGGACTTTGAACTAATTTTTATTGAATTTCATTGTTGATTTCAAACCAATTCTCCAATTTATCAAGGTCTGAATCCAAATTCAATCCAAAGTGCTGGCAACCCTTCCCAGTTTGGGGTTATCCTTTCATTTTATAAGCTTACTCTCCACTCCATTATACAAGTCATTAAATACTGAATAGTACCAGACCCAGATTAGAACCTTGTAGGACACCACTAGATATGTCCTCCCAGTTTCACAGCAAACCATTGTAACTACTTGTTGAGTACAGCGTTCAACCAGTTTTGTGGCCCCTTAGAATAATTTCATCTAGATCACATTTCCCTAGTTTGCTTATGAGAATGTCATGTGGGTCTGTGTCAAAAGTCTTACTAAAATCATAAGAATGGCCATACTGGGTCAGATCAAAGGTCCATCTAGCCCAGTACCATGTCTTCCGACAGTGGCCACTGCCAGGTGCAACAGAGGGAATGAACAAAACAGGTAATCATCAAGTGATCCATTCCTTGTTGCCCATTCCCAGCTTCTGGCAAACAGAGTCTACGGACACCATCCTGGCTAATAGCCATTGATGGACCTATCCTCCATGAATTTATCTAGTTTTTTGAAGAATAGCAAGATATTTCATGTCTGCAGCTTTCCCCCAATCCACAAGGCCAGTAACCCTATCAAAGAAGGAAATTAGCTTGGTTTGACATGATTTGTTCTTGACAAATCCATGTTGGCTATTACTTATAACAGCTGAGCGGCGAACAGCGGAGAGGCTAACAGAGGGAGTTTGCCTGGGATCTGTCTGAGAGAAGGTACGCTTAGGGCTGCATTAGTGAGGCCGTGTTGGTGAGTATCTGAGTGTGTGTTGTGGGGACTATTTGACCGTGTGCTTGATTGGTTGTTGGTTTGAAAAGTGTGAATTGGGAGTGCTTTGTTCCAGGTGAGCCTTGAGTGGGCCTGACTGTTATAAAAAGCCAGTCAGCTGTGAACCAGCTGAGCGGCGAACAGAGGGAGTTTTCCTGGGAGTTCACCTGGGGAGAGCCCACTGAGGTTTGCATCTTGCCAGTTTCTCTGAGTAGTTACTACAACTCCTGAGGAAGCTCCTAGAAGGAAGGTAATATGGATGGGGAGTGTTCATCTGTTGTGACCTGCACTGGATGTGCCATGTTTGTCTTTCTTCCACCGGAAAGAAGCGACTTTGTCTGTACAAAGTGCAAGCTGGTTTCCATATTGGAAGAGAAGGTTCAAGGTCTGGAGAAACAAGTATCGACCCTGCATTGCATAAGAGAAACTGAAGATTTCCTGGACAGATATCAGGATATGCTTCTATGGGAACAATGTTCTGAAGATTCAGAGCAGGCTGCGCAGCGGGGACAGGAGGACGGTGAAGCAATTTGGCAGCATGTGACCTCCAGAAGAAAGGGGAGTGTCCATGTACCAGCAGCACAGATACAAGTAAACGGTTTTCATGTTCTCTCCACAGGTACAAATGCGGAGAGCAGACTATCAGACTATACTGAGAGAAGGAAGCAGAAATAGACTCCGACAATTGGAAGGCATGAGATGCACTGTCCAAGGAATGGGGGTTCCACAACCACCGCTTCCAAGAGAAGGAGGTGGGTAGTGGTGGTCAGGGACTCCTTCCTCAGGGACTGAGTCATCTATCTGCCGCTCCGACCGGGAAAACCGAGATGTCTGCTGCTTGCCAGGAGCTAGGATTGACGGAGAGACTGCTGAGACTCATCAAGCCCTCAGATTGCTACCCCTTCCTGCTTCTCCATGTGGGCACCAATGATACTGCCAAGAATGACCCTGAGCAGATCACTGTAGACTACGTGGCTCTGGGAAGTAGGATAAAGGAGTTTGAGGCGCAAGTGGTGTTCTCGTCCATCCTCCCCGTGGAAGGAAAAGGCCTGGGTAGAGATGGTTGAATCGTGGAAGTCAACGAATGGCTACGTAGGTGTCAGAAAGAAGGCTTTGGATTCTTTGACCATGGGATGGTGTTCCAAGGAGGAGGAGTGCTAGGCAGAGAAGGGCTCACTTAACGAAGAGAGGGAAGAGCATCTTCGCAAGCAGGATGGCTACCCTAGTGAGGAGGGCTTTAAACTAGGTTCAGCGGGGGAAGGAGACCAAAGCCCTGAGGTAAGTGGGGACGTGGGATACTGGGAGGAAGTACGAGCAGGAGAGCGTGAAAGGGGAGGGCTCCTGCCTCATACTAAGAAAGCAGGACAAACAGTAGGTTATCTCAAGTGTCTATACACAATTGCAAGAAGCCTGGGAAACAAGCAGAGAGAACTCGAAGTCCTGGCACAGTCTAGGAATTATGATGTGATTGGAATAACAGAGACTTGGTGGGATAACTCACATGGATGGATATAAACTGTTCAGGAAGGACAGGCAGGGCAGAAAAGGTTGGGGAGTTGCATTGTATGTAAGGGAGCAGTATGACTGCTCAGAGCTCAAGTATGAAACTGCAGAAAAACCTGAGAGTCTCTGGATTAAGTTTAGAAGTGTGAGCAACAAGGATGATGTCGTGGTGGGAGTCTGCTATAGACCACCGGAACGGGGGGATGAGGTGGACGAGGCGTTCTTCTGGCAACTAACACAAGTTACTAGATCGCAGGCCCTGGTTCTTATGGGAGACTTCAATCACCCTGATATCTGCTGGGAGAGCAATATAGCAGTGTACAGACAATTCAGAAAGTTTTTGGAAAGTGTAGGGGACAATTTCCTAGTGCAAGTGGTGCAGGAACCAAGTAGGGGCAGAGCTCTTCTTGAGCTGCTGCTCACAAACGGGGAAGAATTAGTAGAATTAGTAGAAGCAAAAGTGGATGGGAACCTGAGAGGCAGTGACCATGAGATGGTAAGAGTTGAGGATCCTGACACAGGATAGAAAGGAGAGCAGCAGAACACAGACCCTGGACTTCAGAAAAGCAGACTTTGACAACCTCAGGGAACTGATGGGCAGGATCCCCTGGGAGAATAACATGAGGAGGAAAGGAGTCCAGGAGAGCTGGCTGTATTTTAAAGAATCCTTATTGAGGTTACAGGGACAAACCATCCCGATGTGTAGAAAGAATAGTAAATATAGCAGGCGACCAGCTTGGCTTAACAGTGAAATTCTTGCTGATTTTAAACACAAAGAAGCTTACAAGAATTGGAAGACTGGACAAATGACTAGGGAAGAGTATAAAAATATTGCTCAGGCATGCAGGAGTGAAATCAGGAAGGCCAAATCACACTTGGAGTTGCAGCTAGCAAGAGATGTTAAGAGTAACAAGAAGGGTTTCTTCAGGTATGTTAGCAACAAGAAGAAAGTCAAGAAAAGTGTGGGCCCCTTACTGAATGAGGGAGGCAACCTAGTGACAGAGGATGTGGAAAAAGCTAATGTACTCAATGCTTTTTTTGCCTCGGTCTTCACGAACAAGGTCAGCTCCCAGACTGCTGCACTGGGCAGTCCATTATGAGGAGGAAGTGACCAGCTCTCTGTGGAGAAAGAAGTGGTTCGGGACTATTTAGAAAAGCTGGACGAGCACAAGTCCATGGGGCTGGATGCACTGCATCGAGAGTGCTCAAGGAGTTGGTGGATGTGATTGCAGAGCCATTGGCCATTATCTTTGAAAACTCAGGGCGATCAGGGGAGGTCTCGGATGACTGGAAAAAGGCTAATGTAGTGCCCATCTTTAAAAAAAAAGGGAAGGAGGAGATCCTGGGAACTACAGGCCAGTCAGCCTCACCTCAGTCCCTGGAAAAATCATGGAGCAGGTCCTCAAGGAATCAATTCTGAAGCACTTAGAGGAGAGGAAAGTGATCAGGAACAGTCAGCATGGATTCACCAAGGGCAAGTCACGCCTGACTAATCTAATTGCCTTCTATGACGAGATAACTGGCTCTGTGGATGAGGGGAAAGCGGTGGATGTGTTGTTTCTTGACTTTAGCAAAGCTTTTGACATGGTCTCCCACAGTATTCTTGCCAGTAAGTTAAAGAAGTATGGGCTGGATGAATGGACGATAAGGTGGATAGCAAGCTGGCTAGATCATTGGGCTCAACGGGTAGTGATCAATGGCTCCATGTCTAGTTGGCAGCTGGTATCAAGTGGAAGGCCCCAAGGGTCGGTCCTCGGGCCGGTTTTGTTCAATATCTTCATAAATGATCTGGAGGATGGTGTGGACTGCACCCTCAGCAAGTTTGCAGATGACACTAAACTGGGAGGAGAGGTAAATATGCTGGAGGGTAGGGATAGGATACAGAGGGCCCTAGACAAATTAGAGGATTGGGCCAAAAGAAATCTGATGAGGTTCAACAAGGACAAATGCAGAGTCCTGCATTTAGGATGGAAGAATCCCATGCACCGCTACAGACTAGGGACCGAATGGCTAGGCAGCAGTTCTGCAGAAAAGGACCTAGGGGTTACAGTGGAGGAGAAGCTGGACATGAGTCAACAGTGTGCCATTGTTGCCAAGAAGGCCAATGGCATTTTGGAATGTATAAGTAGGGGCACTGCCAGCAGATCGAGCGACGTGATCATTCCCCTCTATTCAACATTGGTGAGGCCTCATCTGGAGTACTGTGTCCAGTTTTGGGCCCGACACTACAAGAAGGATGTGGAAAAATTGGAAAGAGTCCAGCGGAGGGCAACAAAAATGATTAGGGGACTGGAACACATGACTTATGAGGAGAGGCTGAGGGAACTGGGATTGTTTAGTCTGCAGAGGAGAAGAATGAGGGGGGATTTGATAGCTGCTTTCAACTACCTGAAAGGGGGTTCCAAAGAAGATAGATCTAGACTGTTCAGTGGTAGCAGATGACAGAACAAAGAGTAATGGTCTCAAGTTGCAGTGGGGGAAATTCAGGTTGGATATTAGGAAAATCTTTTTCATTAGGAGGGTGGTGAAACACTGGAATGTGTTACCTAGGGAGGTGGTGGAATCTCCTTCCTTAGAGGTTTTTAAGGTCAGGGTTGATAAAGACCTGGCTGGGATGATTTAGTTTGGGATTGGTCCTGCTTTGAGCAGGGGGTTGGACTAGATGACCTCCTGAGGTCCCTTCCAACCCTGATATTCTATGATTTATCACCCTATTAGCCTCTAGGTATTTCAGATTGTTCCAGTATTTTTCCAAATACTGAAATTCTCAACGATAATTGCTAGTAGTTCCAAAATTGCTTCAGGAAGTTCCTTAAGTACCCTCACATGCACAATTGTGAGTCTATGCATGAAGATGGCATTTGAAAATTTCTTCAGCATTGGTGACTCCTTTTGTAAATAATTATTTTTTTCTAAACTTTATACATATGAGTTCATATTTGAATCTGACATTTTACCTTTCATAACAAAATACTGAACCATTTTTTAAGCATATGAATCTTGGTGTTTTGAAGTTTTTCTATTAGTACAAACATTTAAATAATTATTTACAAAAGGAGTCACCAATGCTGAAGAAATTTCCTTTAAATACTAATGTGTCCTCTTTGTGACTAAAATGCAACAAACTTAGAGGTGAAGTACTTAACACTTGTGTAATATCTTTCATCTGAGGATCTCAAAACAGTTCACAAAGAGGGTGAATTATTATTGCTATTAAGATTTAGAATTAGGATTTTCCTAATGGGATAGGTTATCAAAATCTGTCTCCATGAATGCACATTGTAAATGTTTGAGGTTTGATTATGTAAACTCGTATGCATAAATTTTTGAAGGATTGGGATTTAAAATATATACTTGCTCTTTTCAGCAATCAACTCCATTAAAATACTTTGGATATTATAACACTTGCACACAAGACATGTCTTTAAGAAGTGTGTATACCTAAGTGTGCACAATTGTAGCCTGTGCATGAATCTGGCCTTTGAAAATCTGGCCATTTGTTTTCAAAGCTTTAGGCAGATTAATTCAACTTCACATCAGTGAGCTGGTAGGTATTGTTAGTATTTTACCCATTTTTCAACTGGGGAAACTGAGGTAGACGTTGAGACACTTGTTCGAGGCAACACACTGAGTCATGATTAGAATGAGCTCCTGACTACCATCCTGTAGATCTCTCTCATTATCCCTGTTTTACAAATATGAGGCATCAAGAGGTTCAAATAACTTAAACATGTCCACACATTGAGTCAGCAACAGAATGAATAGTAGAACTCAGAACTCTTCACCCTCAGCTCCTTGTAAGAGTCAGGCTGGCATTCTCTAATCTCGTTACCCTTAATGGACATCACATGCACAAAGACCTTGTCTACATAAGGAAAATTCTACCTTTAATTTAGGTGCAACTCCCCTCTTGGTAGCAAAGGTGGATGCTATAATGTAGGCAGAGCATGTGTTTATACTGCTGTGTCCAAAGGATTACACAACATGCTGTTAAAAATAACTGCGCTTTTATCTACAGGAGTGCATCCACTCTTCTTATGACCAGTGGAGAATTGAAAATCTGAATGTTACCAATTATAGGTGCAAGCATAACGAAAACAGTAGAACCCAAACAATTTGTTCTTAAACTTTGATTCAAATCCTGCCATCTAAAAGTTCTGACTTCCGCCTAATTAGTTCAGTAAATGCCATTAACAAATTTGTGAGCAGCAGAGGATAAATAAATGTGCATTAGTTATTATATAGTAAATATCTCATATAAGTAGCAACTAAAACAAAGCATCTGATGTTGCATTGTAAATCAGTGCCTCACTACAAGTATTCAGTTTTGGTTTTAATAGCACATTCATTTCAATAATTAGCATGTATATTCTTTGGCTGCTGCAATATATTGTCCTTTGTATCTGTATGCTCTGAGGACTGAGGATGGATTTTTTTCTGAAATAAACACAGATTTTTCACAAATTCATACTCTGACATTTCAGAAATCATGCAGTCATCATACTTTTAAAGAAACGTAGTATTTTGAAAACCTAAGCAGTGTGTTTGAATGCATTTCTTTATATTTCCCTGCTTATTCAGGCACATTGTCACTGCAGAAAATGTTTTTTAAATTGTTCTGCATTTCATAAGCTAGTGTCTCTGGTTCTGCACAAAACTACAGAATATAAAATGCTGGGTACTATAAGAAGAATATGCCAGTATTCCCCCTCACTTTATCCTGTGTGTAGAGTAGTAGAAGTACACTTTGTTTAACTTAGTCCAATCCTATTCTCATTACTACAAAGCATGTGGGAACCTAATATAAAAGGAAGCTTCTAGATTAGCAGCTATTTCTATTAGTATTTATCAAGTGCCCAACAGTGTGCTACAGACAGAATAAGATAGGTCCCTGTCCTAAAGAGTTATATTTTAAGTTTCCAGGTGTCTACAGTCCCTGTAGCATATTTGTATTCAGAAAAAATAATATATATGTAAGCTAAAACTATTTGAAAGAACAATTTTTTTAAAATCTATATTTAATAAAACCATAACATGCTAATTCTAAATAAATTAGTTTCTTATTTTTAAAGCTCTTTTTATAGGTGCAATAACTTACCTTCTGGGAATAAGTATACTGAGATGCCTGCATTTCTCTATGGGCTAGCCTTTGGCCTTCTGCCTACTAGGCCGGATACTGTTCCACTTTTTCGTAAAGCAGCTGCTGACCCTCAGTGCATAATGGTTGAAAAGAACTGATAATTGGAGTTGAGAGAGAATCTTGTCATGCTTCTACTTAGAGTTTCCCTTTGAAATGATTTAGGTGAACTCTAAACACTGGTGTGTGGAGGGGTGTGTGTGGCTGGCAGGGGCAATGGATGTTGGTGGAAGGAAGCATTTTGAAAATACTGGAAATTTGAGTTGAGAATAGTGTAATCTACACAGATAAATGGTGGTAGGAGCAAGGAGTAGCAGGCCATCAGACTTCAACCAAGATAACTCCTCTGGTCAAGTGGAGATGGGATCGATTGTCACCTTTTATATTAACAGAAGCCTGCAAGGTGGATACCTATATGAAGTAGATAAATCTGTATTATCCCCATTTTGCAGATGGGGAAGCGCATAGGATAAATGACTTGCCTGGGGAAATTGAGAAAGAAGTGGGAAGGTGGAAGATTACACAAGTAGATACCCACATAGCTGTGAGATATTAGTATCGGAGGTGTGTTAAATCCTCTTTCTTAATTTGTGTTCTCTGTAATCCCCATCTTCTTTTCCTGACTCAAAATGCCAGTTGCAGGGCATTGGGAATCTAACTGACATAAGAGGTGAAGTGCACCAACCAAACCAAGCTGATTAAAGTGAGAAAAATGCCAGTGTCCCCATCCCAGAAACTGAACTGTTATTTCTTCCTTTTTTTCCAGTTGCCTTCTAGGCAGAAACAAGTAAGGCCAGAAACCAAACTGCTTAGGTCAAAGTAGCCTCCATCTGAGCAAAATATGAAGCAGACATGGCTAAAAGTGAGGACAGAGAGGCCAACATCCCACCCCAGAACAGATGCCTTGGGGTTACCTAAGATGATAAAAGGACACCACACTTGCTTCCCAGGCCTCTGCAAGTACTGAAGCTAACACTAAAGACACCAATCCGTACCACAATGGGGTCCTGATAATCATGGTGGCACCTGTGCTGCCATCCATTCTGGCCTTCCCCTGTAATTCAACTATAACTATTTGCCAGGCTTCAGTGTCCCGCAACATGAATAACCCCCACTTTTCTCACCAGGAATCCAACTGGCTCTCCTTTCCCTAAAAGATACCTGTTTCCAGTCCCTGCGAAGACACTTAGGAGATATAATGGGATCCCTGGGGCGCAGCCTGGGCTGTGGGATCACTGTGCCCCTTTAACTCTCGGCCTGGGCTGTCTCTCACAATGCTTTGCTAGTGACAAACAGAAAACCCCTTCAGGCGCTGTGATGACGCAGCACAACAGCATGTGGAGTCCCACACCCAGCTAGGTTGCATGAATGCTCCCAGAGCCACTCATGAGCCTCACACAGAAAGGCACTAGCCAAATCCTCCCAGCTTTGTACCTCACGAATATACCGTCTTGGTTCACCACTTCATCAGATGAAAGTGGATATACACTAGCCTTTGTAAACTTGAGCAAGAAACCTTACCTTCAGCAAACTCTCTGGTAAAGAGAAACAAATTTATTGACTACAAAAGATAGATTTTAAGTGATTATAAGTGATAGGCAAAAGTCAGTTATCAAAATAAAATATAAACGTGAAGTCTAAACGCTCAACACTATTACACTTGGGAACATCTAGATTAAGTAGTTTTTCATAGAATCATAGAATACCAGGGTTGGAAGAGACCTCAGGAGGTCATCTAGTCCAACCCCCTGCTCAAAGCAGGACCAATCCCCAACTAAATCATCCCAGCCAGGGCTTTGTCAAGCCTGACCTTAAAAACTTCTAAGGAAGGAGATTCCACCACCTCCCTAGGTAAGGCATTCCAGTGTTTCACTACCCTCCTAGTGAAAAAGTTTTTCCTAATATCCAACCTAAACCTCCCCCACTGCAACTTGAGACCATTACTCTTTGTTCTGTCATCTGCTACCACTGAGAACAGTCTAGATCCATCTTCTTTGGAACCCCCTTTCAGGTAGTTGGAAACAGCTATCAAATCCCCCCTCATTCTTCTCTTCCGCAGACTAAACAATCCCAGTTCCCTCAGCCTCTCCTCATAAGTCATGTGTTCCAGTCCCCTAATCATTTTTGTTGCCCTCCGCTGGATGCTTTCCAATTTTTCCACATCCTTGTAGTGTGGGGCTCAAAACTGGACACACCACTCCAATGAGGCCTCACCAATGTCGAATAGAGGGGAACAATCACGTCCCTCGATCTGCTGGCAATGCCCCTACTTATACATCCCAAAATGCCATTGGCCTTCTTGGCAACAAGGGCACACTATTGACTCATATCCAGCTTCTCGTCCACTGTAACCCCTAGGTCCTCACCCCACTGGATATTGCAGTCCTTAATATACAGATTTGTCCCTTAAACATGGGCCAGTCTCCTTTGTTGGAGTCTTCAATCTTCTTTTGAGTGTCTTTGTTGCTTGCAGCATAGGTGGGGGCAGACAAAAGGCCAAGCATGGGGCCCATGTGTTCTGTTTTATACCCTCAGTCCCATGTGCTTGGCAAACACAAGGCCGACCACGTCTGGTGGGCATTGCTGAGTCCCTAGGTTGAGCAATTTCCCTTGTTATACCAATAAAATAAAAACCAGCAGGATCTTATTAAAGGGGAAAAGGCAAAATACCACATTTATTGTGAATACAGAAAGAATCATAGTAAGCAGTTATAGCTATAACATTCCATTCAATCTTATATTTATTCACACATTCACACACACACAGGTTCTGCAAGGTTGTTATCATAGTTACCAGCCTTAGAGTTGCTCATACCAAACCACTGGCCAGGTGGCCTGGACATGAGGAGGGAGCAGGGCCTTGTCAGATGCACATCTGATGCTTCTGAAAGTTGGCTTGCAGAATCAGACCCCAAAGTTCTCATGTTCTAGAGTCCATTTTTATAGAAGTTTCTTCCTATGCCAGTCTATGGGAATTGCTTCATCATGCTGTTGCTGAATCAATCGGCAGATGGCACATTCCTGACAGCTCCGTGCTGCCAGATGTTATCTTGTTCTTTGGTTCTCTCATTCTTGAGGCTGTTGGGTGGGTTCCAGTCTGCCCTCCGGGGTCCTCTGGTTATTTCCACTTGATGCCTTCTTCAGCTGATGGACACTGGATTCTTAGTCTGGCACCTCCCTGATCATTCAGTTACTATCCACACCAAGCATCCATCCACATACATCCTCTATCTCTATTTTAATCACAATTGTTAACAAAGCGAGATGAATACAACAAAAGGGCAGAGAGTCTCTGGGTGGTGTTTCTGTTGTTAGAGTATTGCTTGAGTCTCTCTCTGTGAGTAGTTGTTACAAAGAATTGCTTTGAGAACAGACTCTGTCTTAGAATGTACTAACACAATTAGCAGCTTGCAAGTTTCACACACAGAGGGAGAGAAACAGTACCAAAAACCAAGAGACCTCTTAATTAGTAATACCCTGGAATTTAAACTATGGGGAATCAAATTCATTTGTGATTTTAATACAGAACTACTTAGTATGATCCAACACCCTGGTGTGGCCTTTTGCAGGTGAGTCATTGAATTATAGCTCCCTTGCTGGACAATAGCTGTTGATGGGTTGTTTGACACCCACCTGGGCATTGGTTACTTTCTTTGGCATTGTCTCTGGAGAGCTAGTGTCTGGGCGCTTCCAAAACCCACAGCATATTTTAGTAACAATCATACAACACAATTCTCATAACTTTATATGCGTTAATGATATACATATTTCGATAGAACAGTGACTTTCAGCAGATCATAACCTGAAGAGTGATATGGATGCTTATTGCCTTGAGTGAGGCAGTACCACATTCCATCACTGAAGGAATAGCATTAAGGAGATGTAATAGGTTAAAATTCTGTTGTACATGATGGTGTCATTTAAACAATCCCCTCAGACAGCACAGTGATTGTGCTTTTAGGGGAGCCCCTGGAACCCCTTTATTTTGTTTTAAACTGAAGAATGAGATTGGAAGTCAGGGTTGGAGAAGTAGCGGGAGTTGTGTGGGAGGCAGGCAAGGATGGGGAGGAGAAACAGCGGGAGTAATAGGAATCTGTGGGGTAGGAGTTCAGAGAAGTTGAAGATCAGTTTGCTGCTTCCATAACTGCATGTAGAATGCTTCTGGGGTAGGGGATACAGCTTCCCTTTCATCCAAGTATTCATTTCTGATCCGCCACTTTTAGCATCAGTCAGAATAAAAGGAAAAGTGAGTGTGGTTTAGAGGAAAATACTTGGGAGTTTGATGGATATGTTCAAGTAAAATACCATAACCACATTAATCAGAAATGTGGGTGCAGGTCTGATGTACCATTGTGGAGCTCTTTGTATGGAGGAATCAGAAATTAGGGTTTGCCTCTCCCAAACAAGTTATGTAGTTATTATTGATAGATGCCAGGCTACCAATTCATGCAGCATTTAGCAAGACATAGTACACAGTGTGTTCTGCCAAGTAGAGCTGAGCAACATTTTTCATCCGACCTTTTTCTTTTCTCCCTGAAAAATGCAGATTCAGGTCAATCAAGCATTGTGTGAATTTGTCAGGTTTAGCTAATTGTTTTGGTTGGCAAAAAAATTGGCTAATGTCAGAATGCTTCATTTCTGGAATGCAGCCCTCCCTTCTCTGGTGAGAGACCCCTAAACACCAGCCCATGGCACATCTGGGGTGGGTTGCGCGTGTTCTTTCTCTCCTCTCCCCCTGCCCCAGTTGAAGCTGTTCCACTTTGTATCAATAATTAAATATTGATTGGGCCAGAGAGTGAGTACAGAGCCTGGTGGCCACCATTGAAATGCCGCCAGGGAAAGAAGACTCTCCCATCCAAAACTAAAACAATTTGCCATCCTTAGTCTGCAGCTTTAATCTATTAAATGTAAAAGAGATCCTGTGGGTCTTGACATCCTTGCACTTAAGTAGTACTTTTTTTTTCCCCCCAAACAAATTACTGTATTTTGGTCAGAGGGGTAGCTGTGTTAATCTGTATCCACAAAAACAACGAGGAGTCCGGTGGAACCTTAAAGACTAAGATTTATTTGGGCATAAGCTTTCGTGGGTAAAAAACCCACTTCTTCAGTTGCATGGAGTGAAAATTGCAGATATAGGCACAAATTATATATTAGCACATGAAGAGAAAGGAGTTACCTTACAAGTGGAGAACCAGTGTTGAATTTCAGTGATGAGTCAAACTAGTTTTCATTAAAATGTTTTGAGTTTCTAATTTTTATACAGAGAGAGAGAGAGAGCAGTACTTAACAAATACAATTGGCTTTTATATTGACTGCCAAACTTTAACATAGTATTCTTTCTTTGTGTTCTTTCAGTAAACAGTCAAAAGCAATCGTACTGAAAGATGGCTGGAAGTAAGGTTTTGAAGCCATAAGAGGAAAGAAGAGAGATCCCACTGGCAGGCTGCCCTTTTTTTTTTTTTTTTAAACAAAGGAAAACCTTGGAGTTAATTGTACTTTGACACAAATTCGCTTATTCCAAATTGGCAGACTTAGTTTAAATTTATGGTCAGCCATGCAGCAATCTGATTGTCTGGCTCAGATTTTGTTTAGCACATAATACTGATGCCTGCATATGGCTTTGAGAGTGTCCATTTCACATCATTTCAGTATTTTTAGCCATATAAGGCAATAGTTTGTTTATGGAGTTTTTTTCAGTTGTTTTCCTGAGTAACTTAAACATGGTCTACACAAACGGGATTTTGTGTGTAAATGTCAGTGTTTACAATTCATTCAGTGTAATTTGAAATAGAGGCATATTAGGAAGCCAAAAATAATGGCATTTTATATGATCCTAAATACTATCTAAACATTATACTGACCCTGTTGTATGGCATAATATGCCATTTATTATTAATGCTGCTGTGCAAACCAAACTTTTAGAAAACTTAGAGCCCCATCTTGTTCTCACTGAAGTCCATGGAACTCAACTTCAGGGAGAGCATGACTGGACTTGTCTAAATGTTTGGGAGACAACTCCTAAGGGTACTTATTTTCCTCTTGGGATAATGTATGGATTAAGAGACTTTGATCTATAAATTGCATGAACCACTCAGTGTTTCAGCTCTGTTAGAATCAGGTATGAAGAATTTGTTTTTTACAGGATTCACATTTCTTAATTATTACAGTTTATTATGGATCATGTAATTAGTACTGATTAAATTTTGCAAGTGATTTGTGCTACTCTATTTAGTGTCCATACCTATAAATCCATTAGTTATGTATATATTAGCTTTGGCATTGTTTCTATTAGAGCAGATATTACTTAGATTAATGTCATCATCATATACCCGTTGAACCATTTTTGGTCTAGAAAATTAATGTTATCTCCATGAATAACACACATGAGTTGAACAGCAGTGACACAAATTTGATCAGTAGTGATATCTTGCATTAAAATAACTAACTTGTTATCCATAATTGGTCTTTGGAGAAAACACAGTATCAGATAACTAACAGAAAAATAAGGGGCTTGCAGATTTGGGGGTTGAGGAAGAAGTGTTTGGTGCCAGAGCACAGTGGATAGTAGGTATATGAATATTTTTTCATAATTTGTTGAAAAGACTAGTTAAAAACTGGAACCTCAGTTGAGCCAAAAACTTGTCAGCTCCAAGCACATCCAATAAGAATCATGATTGCACAACAATGATTTAAATACTTCTGAATTTTAATATTTTAAATTTAAAATGTTGGGACAGTACAAAATCTACATTAAAAAAGAACAAAACAGAACACTCTGGCACTGGTATGTGGTTCATAGGTGCCTTGGGAATACGATAATTTGAGTCTGTTGTTGAGCACCTACATCTTTCCACTGACTCCCCTGGGAGCTGAAAGTATTCAGCACCTCTCAGGATCAGGCCAGCACTGGTTACATTACCAATTCTCAGCTACTCCTTGAGCTACAGCAGGGGGAGGCAACCTATGGCATGGGTGCCGAAGGCGGCACGCGAGTGGATTTTCAGTGGCACTCACACTGCCTGGGTCCTGGCCACTGGGGGCTCTGCATTTTAATTAAATTTTAAATGAAGTTTCTTAAACATTTTAAAAACCATATGTACTTTACATACAATAATAGTTTAGTTATATATTATAGACTTATAGAAAGAGACCTTCTAAAAACGTTAAAATGTATTACTGGCATGCAAAACCTTAAGTTAGAGTGAATAAATGAAGACTCGACACCACTCCTGAAAGGTTGCCAACCCCAAGCTACAGTGTAGATAAAAAGAAAAGGAGTACTTGTGGCATCTTAGAGACTAACAAATTTATTTGAGCATAAGCTTTCTTGAGCTACAGCTCACTTCATCATTACAGGATAATAACAAAATTGGTTCTTAGTGATGTAGAGTCTTTGGATAATAATATAGGAAGGTATTGGCATGGCATCTTGGATGTGTGCTGTTCCATTAGGAGCTGTATGAATTGCATGGTTTAATTATGCCCTTAGCCCTAGTTATTTTAGTTTGAAGTCAGTTATTCAGTAGCCTGACCTCCATTTCTTGTTGAAAAATAACATTCACAAATGTGTATTGTCTTAAGTTTCAGTTCATATTTGTGTAATTCAAAAGTGATAATTTAAAAGGAGACACACACTTCAGTAGTTGCTTTTCTCCACATTTCTAACTGAATTTGCATGCATTGCTTCTCTGAATAAATACTAGAATATTTTTCAAACCATATGTTTACAGCTCAGCAAGATACTTAAGCAGCTAGTGTGTGGTTTTTTTCTGACCTTCAGTGTTTGCACAGTCTCTCTGTGAGTGAAATAAACTTAAAACTCATCCCTTTAGAATTCTGTCATTTCCATACTGCTGGACAGATGAAAGCTTGAGGACATACATCTGTCTGCCTCCAAAAAGGTAATGCATAGCCTCAGTAAATGGTACTGAGGGTGATTCTTCTTGGCACCTTAGTCTTTCCAAAGCTGCATTTACCACATCCTTGCTCCAATGTCCTCTTTCTCCCTCCAGAATGAGCCCTAAATAGCCCTCCTGTGGCCTCTAAAGAGGTCCTTGACTCTCCAAGCAGGTACAGCTCATTCTCTCTCTCTCAGCCTGCTTGTCAGCACAGAGCTTGTCTTCCACACTGGGAAATTGCCAGTCCTACTTGTGGGGGAGAGCAGGACCTGGCATGGGGAAGGTGGCTCATATGGAAAGAGCTGGCCAGGGCAGACAGTGATTTTCCTGGTATGCAGAGATGGAACCATTCTGGACTCTCTCATGCAATTGCAAATTCCCCCATTCCTCATGAGTAAAGCATCCATAGCAGCCCAAAAATTAACCAGCCACATGTGAACAGCCACCTGGGAACAGGCCAGCTTCCTAAGGGTTAAATTTGGATCTGCTTGTTCCACATGTTATAGATTAACACTGTTCTTTCTCACCATTCTCCAAGGTGGCACTAATTTGAAGTTTGTTCATAATGGCTGATTTGCTGCCCTTCATAGTCTCCCATGGCAGACCTGCCATAGCCATTGTATGGTCAGTGAATGCAGTTAAACAAAGATCTTGCTATGTGTTAATGAACGACCTGGTGAACTAAACAAAAGTTGCCTAGAAAATCGTAATTGTATGCTGTGGTGCATGCATGCCTATAAGTGTACTTCTGCATTTTGGGGTGGGCATGTAAAAGCCTTCTGAGTTGCCACCCAGATCCCTTTAAAAACTTAACTGACTTCTTTCCACTCTCATCACACTATATTAACAGAACATTGGTCCATACAAACATCAGAAAAAGATGTTCAAGAGACAATTCTAGTAAGCAAGAGTTCTGGGGGCTGCTAGGCCGATTCCTAGCACAATGTTACTTTCCATGTGTCTTTCTCTATTCAGAACTATCATTTACATAGAAAGCCAGGAACCTTAGAATCATAGAATATCAGGGTTGGACGAGACCTCAGGAGGTCATCTAGTCTAATCCCCTGCTCAAAGCAGGACCAACACCAACTAAATCATCCCAGCCAGGGTTTTGTCAAGCCTGACCTTAAAAACCTCTAAGGAAGGAGATTCTACCACCTCTCTAGGTAACCCATTCCAATGCTTCACCACCCTCTTAGTGAACTAGTGTTTCCTAATATCCAACCTAGACCTCCCACATTGCAACTTGAGACCATTGCTTCTTGTTCAGTCATCTGTCCCCACTGAGAACAGCCTAGCTCCATCCTCTTTGGAAACCCCCTTCAGGTATTTGAAGGCTGCTATCAAATCCCCCCCCTTCTCTTCTGCAGACTAAATAACCCCAGTTCTCTCAGCCTCTCCTCATAAGTCCTATGCCCCAGACCCCTAGTCATTTTCGTTGCCCTCCACTGGACTCTCTCCAATTTGTCCACATCCCTTCTGTAGTGTGGGGACCAAAACTGGATGCAATGCTCCAGGTGTGGCCTCACCAGTACCAAATAGAGGGGAATAATCACTTCCCTCGATCTGTGGGCAATGCTCCTAATACAGCCCAATATGCTGTTTGCCTTCTTAGCAGTGTGCCCTTGTTGCCGACTCATATCCAGCTTCTCATCCACTGTAATCCCCAGGACCCTTTCTGCAGAACTGCTGCTTAGCCAGTCGGTCCCCAGCCTGTAGCAGTGCATGGGATTCTTCCTAAGTGTAGGACTCTGCACTTTTCCTTGTTGAACCTCATCAGATTTCTTTTGGCCCAATCCTCCAATTTGTCTAGGTCAATCTGGACCCTATTCCTACCCTCCAGCATATCTACCTCTCCCCCTAGCTTAGTGTCATCTGCAAACTTGCTGAGGGTGCAATTCATCCCATCATCCAGATCATTAATAAAGATGTTGAACAAAACCAGCCCCAGGACCAACCCCTTGTCAACCTTATCAACTTCTCTTCCCAATTGTCTGTACAGCACCTACTGCAGTGTTTGTGTTACTCTCGAGTCTGTTACATGATTTTATGTATCTAGCAATATTAATACAAATGTTCGAAATAGCCATCCCATCTCTTTTGCCCAAAATATCTGCCAGGACAATTCAATGACATAAAGAAGCATAACTAAATACAACATAAAAGTGCCTTTTTTTTCATCTTCCTATCTTCTATTTCTTTACCCCTCTTTTCTCCCCTTCCAGGTCTGTCCCTTTCTGTCCATCTCCATACTCTCTCTCTCGTCTTTTTTTTTTTATTAACAGCAGCATCTCTTCATTTTTTCTGTCATAGTTACCTCCACTGTCTCCAGGCCACCCACTTGTCCTCTCTGTTTACATTTTCTTCCTCCTTCTGTACTGTCTGTCCTCTTTACTCATTGTGTCTTCAAGGGTTCCCCATTTCTTCCACACACTCTTCTTGGTTCCTTCCTGACCTAACTCTAGCTCTCTTTAATCAGGGTTAACGCTTTCGTATATAGTACTTCACAAGGAAGTAGTTAATTGCCATAGCATCCCCGTGTGGGCTAGGTGAGTGATTATACAGATAGGGAGGAGCTAAGGCAGTAACTTATGGGGGAGATTTTTCAAAAGGCAATTAGTTAATGGGAGTTGAGAGCCTAATTCTCATTTGTGCCTTTTGGAAATCTCCCCGAGTGCTCGAGATACTCTATACAGCCCTCAGAATCATTGTCAGAGCTGGGGTTAACAAATATTGAAGTCTTTGCTCCTGCTTTTCTCCTCAGTCCATGGGTCTTTTACATTATGGAGCTGTCCCTACTTTGTTACCCGTACATGGGCAAAATCTGGATTCTTCATCGGTGCAACTCCATTGCTGGTAATGATGGAAACTTTGGGTAGAATTAGACATTATGGTAGAATAAATGTCTGTCCCCTTCCTACACTAAATCTTCCACTCTTGCTACCATCAATGGAGCTGCCCCAGTTGTGAATTATGTATCAAAGAATTTCTTAGTGTAGACAAGGCCCTTCTGGTTAGAGGCTATTTTGGCTGCTCAGCAGTGAAGCCAGTTTAGATCTGGGGTAGGAAGCTGACTGCACCCAGGCAACCCCATATGCACAGTCACAAATCGCTCTCGGTTCTGTCTCAGATCAGCGGTGCCAGGCTTAACTCAGTCCCTGGGCAGCTATAAGGAGATTTAAGGAAAAATCACAGCCACAAATTTTCAATTCCAGCAATTTGTTTATATTTTCAAGGTGATATCTGCAACAGAAAGGTCTAGAACAGGGGTGGGCAAACTTTTTGGCCCAAGGGCCACATCTGGGTTGCGAAACTGTATGGAGGGCTGGGTAGGGAAGGCTGTCTCCCCCCAAACAGCCTGGCCCCGCCCCCTATCCACCCCCTCCCACTTCCTGCCCTCCTGACTGCTCCCCTCAGAACCCCCGATCCATCCAACCCCCCCCCGCTCCTTGTGTCCTGATCGCCCCTTCCCAGGACCCCCTGCCCCCAAATGCCCCCCAGGGACCCTACCCCCATCCAATCCTCCCTGTGCCCTGACTGCCCCGACCCCAACCACACCTCACCTCCTGACAGGTCCCCCAGGACCCCGACCCATTTGACCGCCCCCTCCCGGGACCCCTGTCCCTAATTGCCCCTGCCAGGATCCTGCTCCCTATCCCTCCCCCTTCCCAGGACCCACCTCCTTTCCAACCCCCCTGCTTCCTGTCTTCTGACCATCTCCCTCCACCCCGAACCTCTGCCCATCCAACCACTCCCTGTCCCCTGACTGCCCCCGGGGACCTCCTGCCCCCTTAACCAGGCTCCTCAGAGTGGCAGGACAGGCTTATTGGAAAGCCTGGGAGGTGGACAGGCGCAAGCTGCGCTACCCACGCAGCGAGCTGAGGCTGCAGGGGAGGAGGGACAGCCGGGGAGGGGCCAGGGCCAGGGGTAGCCTCCCCGGCTGGGAGCTCAGGGGCTGGGCAGGGTGGTCCCACAGGCTGAATGTGGCCTGCAGGCTGTAGTTTGCCTACCTCTGCTCTGGAAGCACACCCTTCGTAACAATATTGAAAATAAGGTGGTAATTTAGAGGAACTCCAGCATCAGCACTGGTGCCTCTGCAGATGTGGGTTCTGCAGGCCCCAAAGGCCAGCTCTTACCACACACTCAAATAGGTTTTGCCATATTACTGTCCAGTCAATACGTGGTCGGAAGTCATTATCTTAAGTAAAATGCCACGGTATAGATGTCTTCTGTAGATTTATCTTCTGATGTATTCTTCTCTTTTCAGTAAGGGGTGTTACCTCTTTAGCTTTGCAGGCTGTAGACTATATACATCATATAGCACTGGTTCTATATTTTGAAGTTAACTGTTACGCCAGTCAGATGCACAGCTGGATTTCCAAAAAACAAAAAGCCTATTCACTCTACTAATATAGTATCAGCCCCTGGTATACAAAGGATCATTGGGATACAGGCATAGCTATTCCTGGAGTTTTTACAGTGTAAAGAATCAATGATTAGCAGGCAATAGATGTAATTAGTGTACAAATCTCACACAAAGGCAGCTGGGGCTAGATCCCTCACTCCTCCAATCCTTACATACAGTCCTCTCCCACTTTATGAAGAACACACATAGCTGAAGGTAGCGGTTCATCCCTTATCGTCTCTGTGGACCAGCTGTCAGAAAGCAAAGTCAATCATTCATGCATACATACAAGATATTTTTGCACCAGGTTGGCTTGTCAGATGTTCGAGTTAGAGGGTTTGCTATCTTGGGGTGTGTTTGTGTTTGTTTATTTTTAGCAAAGTTTATTCCATTGACCAAAAACTTCCATTGTCCCAATATTGTCACATTTGGTCCGGTCAGCTGGTTATATTCTGGACTGGACTTTCAGTTTGGATTTATTATTGGTATTACAGTAGTCCCAAAAGATCTGGATCATTCCTACTAGTACTAGGTGATGTATGTATAGTACGTGCAGTAAAGGCCAGTCCCTGTTGCAAAAACTTTAGAGTCTTCTTAAAGACACAGATGAGTGAAGAGCACGGTGGAGGCTGTTGGGGGAAGTTAAGGAAAACCGTAATAGGAACATTAGTTACATAGACTAGCTATGTGCACATTTGTAGTGTAGTGTTTGGAAAGGAAATTTTAATGAATCCATAAACAGGCTAGGCAGATGGCTTATTAGTGATTCATTAAAGTGGCTTGTTAATTTGCAACAACAATCAACAAGCCCCTCAAAACTAGAAACTTGCAAATTTGCAGGTAGAGATTTTCAAGCATCTAGTTCTAGCTTAACACTCTTCTGAAGGTAGGTTTAGGAGTATTCGGTCTTTTGAAAGATGTATGTATTAGGAAGGAGAAAAAGTCAGATTAGGAAAGGAGTTCCAGGTATATGGGCCAAATGGAGGAGAGCCCAGAGATGAGTGGGAGAAGGACAAGAAATTAGAGATGCAGCTTGTGAGCTTTGATGAGTGAGGAGAATAAGGAAACGACAGGGAGTGCACAGTTGTGTAGGACTTTGAAGATAAGAATGTGGAACTTAAATTTAACATAAAAAGAAAAGGAGTACCCGTGGCACCTTAGAGACTAACAAATTTATTAGAGCATAAGCTTTCGTGAGCTACAGCTCACTTCATCGGATGCATTTGGTGGAAAAAGCAGAGGAGAGATTTATATACACACACACAGAGAACATGAAACAATGGGTTTATCATACACACTGTAAGGAGAGTGATCACTTAAGATAAGCCATCACCAGCAGCAGGGGGGGGAAAGGAGGAAAACCTTTCATGGTGACAAGCAAGGTAGGCTAATTCCAGCAGTTAACAAGAATATCAGAGGAACAGTGGGGGGGGGGGAGGGAGAAATACCATGGGGAAATAGTTTTACTTTGTGTAATGACTCATCCATTCCCAGTCTCTATTCAAGCCTAAGTTAATTGTATCCAGTTTGCAAATTAATTCCAATTCAGCAGTCTCTCCTTGGAGTCTGTTTTTGAAGCTTTTTTGTTGAAGTATAGCCACTCTTAGGTCTGTGATCGAGTGACCAGAGAGATTGAAGTGTTCTCCAACTGGTTTTTGAATGTTATAATTCTTGACGTCTGATTTGTGTCCATTCATTCTTTTACGTAGAGACTGTCCAGTTTGGCCAATGTACATGGCAGAGGGGCATTGCTGGCACATGATGGCATATATCACATTGGTAGATGCGCAGGTGAACGAGCCTCTGATAGTGTGGCTGATGTGATTAGGCCCTATGATGGTATCCCCTGAATAGATATGTGGACAGAGTTGGCAACGGGCTTTGTTGCAAGGATAGGTTCCTGGGTTAGTGGTTCTGTTGTGTGGTGTGTGGTTGCTGGTGAGTATTTGCTTCAGATTGGGGGGCTGTCTGTAAGCAAGGACTGGTCTGTCTCCCAAGATCTGTGAGAGTGATGGCTCGTCCTTCAGGATAGGTTGTAGATATTCTTGTTAACTGCTGGAATTAGCCTACCTTGCTTGTCACCATGAAAGGTTTTCCTCCTTTCCTCCCCCTGCTGCTGGTGATGGCTTATCTTAAGTGATCACTCTCCTTACAGTGTGTATGATAAACCCATTGTTTCATGTTCTCTGTGTGTGTGTATATAAATCTCTCCTCTGCTTTTTCCACCAAATGCATCCGATGAAGTGAGCTGTAGCTCACGAAAGCTTATGCTCTAATAAATTTGTTAGTCTCTAAGGTGCCACGGGTACTCCTTTTCTTTTTGCGAATACAGACTAACACGGCTGCTACTCTGAAATTTGACATAGTGAGAGTAGATTTTGAAAATGCCTGTAAATCCAGGATTATAACTATTTAAGACTGCTCTGCAGCAGTTAACATGGCATATTGGATGCAGTTATCGGTTTTCTTAGAGTCACTGGCTCATTGAGCATCAACGTTTTTGAGAATTTTTTTAAATCTTGGCATTGAGATGTTGTGATGTATAAATATTTGGAAGGTACAGATCAGTTTAGTATTTTGTTCAAACCAATACTTGTTAGTTGCTTCCTTTTACACAACAGTGTGTTGTGGTGTATGAACAAAATGCAATGGCATGTTAGGTCAAGATAACAAAAGGAGTATTTTTTTTTTATTCCGGGGCTTCTGTGTAACAGTAATATTGGAAATGTATCACATGAGAGCAAACACAGAAAGAGATCCTACAGGTGACCAAGGTACAGATGGAAGGAAACCAGGACAACCCTTCCCTAAAAATAAACAATGTGTAGACAGGTAAACAATCTAGAAAAAGCTAGAATCGCAAACTCTGGGTGAGTGTTTATAACAAGAATCAGTCACCTAAGCACAAGTGGCTGGATTCCATCAAATATTGTCTCATCTGCTTATAGTATAATGGCAATAGCATGGAGGAGAAATATATACATGTGAAAAGAGAGAATTGCAAGCAAAAAAAAAAAGTTGCATGACACAAATTCTTTAGCTGTATACCAAAGAAAATGTATTGCAATAATTTACAACAAAGGAAAATGCGTAGTCTGATTGAAAAATAGACATATTAAGGAATCATATGCCAATATATGTATAGACTAGGAAACCAAGTATGCCAGCATTTGGACTGCAGTTACGGCTAAAACCCAGTAGATGGTGCAAGAAAATGAGTCTCTAACTGTATGCACCCCTTTTTTAAAACTAATAAAATGGAAGGAGGGGTGAGAGAGGTTGATTTATTATGGATTCTTTTGAATCAAAGCATCATAGGATCATAGGACTGGAAGGGATCTTGAGAGGTCATCTAGTCCAGTGCTCTGCACTCATCTTCAAATGTGTTTCCATTTGTGAATACCATCCTACAAGGACAACGTGACCATATTTTATCACTTGCATATGCCTTTGGGGTAGCCTTCATCTACAATTGCAGATCTTTTAGAGGTGTTTTAAATTGTTGAATTGTGGAAGATTTTTAATACAGTACAATTAAACCCTTAAGATTAATTTACAGTATGTCAATACAGTTGCATTTTATTTAATCTGAAACTTTATTTCAGTTAAATGTAGTCATGTATTTACTCCATATTTTAGAAAATCATGCTTTCTTACAGTTCATTTTTTTTGTTTCATCATGTAAGATGGATGCTAAACATCTGGATATCCCATTGTGTATTGTAATACACTATCTAGCATTATAGAAGGTAGATAGAGAAAATATCTTCTAACTCTTTCAGTTAATCTCTTTTCCAATGTAGAATTGCTCCCTGCAGGAGAACACTTCACTTTATATGCTACACAGTACCGTCAATTAAAAATATGCATCTGTGATCTCTGAAGTGGATGTGTGGGAGTTTCCTAAATACTACATTATATGGTGAGGATCTGTAGAACTAACCATAGATTTATTTGGAGAAACAGGATAATTCTTTAAAATGTTGGCAGTATTTTTTCATTATTGTTATCAATACCACGAAGGAAGACTCACTCTACAGTCCATGAAGCATTATGTATTGTAAACTTAAATATTTAAAGGGACAACCTCAAGTATCTAACCTTACAAGTGTTAGAATTGGCTGTTGTCCAAAAGCAAATTAGAACTTGGTGTGTGTGTTAAAAGATAGGGAAATGGTGGTGAGGCAGAAAGGGAATTAAATCCACTACTTAGTGATAGAAAATTAGAAATGAGAGAACTTTTACATCTGGCAATATTTATTTTCTCTTCTGCTGCTGCAAACCACCCAACAGCCGGAGCGTAAGTGACAGTTTACAAACCTATGTTCGCAAAAAGAAAAGGAGTACTTGTGGCACCTTAGAGACTAACAAATTTATTAGAGCATAAGCTTTCGTGAGCTACAGCTCACTTCATCGGATGCATTTGGTGGAAAAAACAGAGGAGAGATTTATATACACACACACAGAGAACATGAAACAATGGGTTTATCATACACACTGTAAGGAGAGTGATCACTTAAGATAAGCCATCACCAGCAGCAGGGGGGAGAAAGGAGGAAAACCTTCCATGGTGACAAGCAGGTAGGCTAATTCCAGCAGTTAACAAGAATATCAGAGGAACAGTGGGGGGTGGGGTGGGAGGGAGAAATACCATGGGGAAATAGTTTTACTTTGTGTAATGACTCATCCATTCCCAGTCTCTATTCAAGCCTAAGTTAATTGTATCCAGTTTGCAAATTAATTCCAATTCAGCAGTCTCTCGTTGGAGTCTGTTTTTGAAGCTTTTTTGTTGAAGTATAGCCACTCTTAGGTCTGTGATTGAGTGACCAGAGAGATTGAAGTGTTCTCCAACTGGTTTTTGAATGTTATAATTCTTGACGTCTGATTTGTGTCCATTCATTCTTTTACGTAGAGACTGTCCAGTTTGGCCAATGTACATGGCAGAGGGGCATTGCTGGCACATGATGGCATATATCACATTGGTAGATGCGCAGGTGAACGAGCCTCTGATAGTGTGGCTGATGTGATTAGGCCCTATGATGGTATCCCCTGAATAGATATGTGGACAGAGTTGGCAACGGGCTTTGTTGCAAGGATAGGTTCCTGGGTTAGTGGTTCTGTTGTGTGGTGTGTGGTTGCTGGTGAGTATTTGCTTCAGATTGGGGGGCTGTCTGTAAGCAAGGACTGGTCTGTCTCCCAAGATCTGAGAGAGCGATGGCTCGTCCTTCAGGATAGGTTGTAGATCCTTGATGATGCGTTGGAGGGGTTTTAGTTGGGGGCTGAAGGTGATGGCTAGTGGCGTTCTGTTGTTTTCTTTGTTGGGCCTGTCCTGTAGTAGGTGACTTCTGGGTACTCTTCTGGCTCTGTCAATCTGTTTCTTCACTTCAGCAGGTGGGTACTGTAGTTGTAGGAATGCATGATAGAGATCTTGTAGGTGTTTGTCTCTGTCTGAGGGGTTGGAGCAAATGCGGTTATATCGTAGCGCTTGGCTGTAGACAATGGATCGAGTGGTATGATCTGGATGAAAGCTAGAGGCATGTAGGTAGGAATAGCGGTCAGTAGGTTTCCGATATAGGGTGGTGTTTATGTGACCATCGCTTATTAGCACCGTAGTGTCCAGGAAGTGGATCTCTTGTGTGGACTGGTCCAGGCTGAGGTTGATGGTGGGATGGAAATTGTTGAAATCATGGTGGAATTCCTCAAGAGCTTCTTTTCCATGGGTCCAGATGATGAAGATGTCATCAATGTAGCGCAAGTAGAGTAGGGGCATTAGGGAACGAGAGCTGAGGAAGCGTTGTTCTAAGTCAGCCATAAAAATGTCGGCATACTGTGGGGCCATGCGGGTACCCATCGCAGTGCCGCTGATTTGAAGGTATACATTGTCACCAAATGTGAAATAGTTATGGGTCAGGACAAAGTCACAAAGTTCTGCCACCAGGTTAGCCGTGACAGTATCGGGGATACTGTTCCTGACGGCTTGTAGTCCATCTTTGTGTGGAATGTTGGTGTAGAGGGCTTCTACATCCATAGTGGCTAGGATGGTGTTTTTAGGAAGATCACCAATGGACTGTAGTTTCCTCAGGAAATCGGTGGTGTCTCGAAGATAGCTGGGAGTGCTGGTAACGCTACATTGATGACATCTTCATCATCTGGACCCATGGAAAAGAAGCTCTTGAGGAATTCCACCATGATTTCAACAATTTCCATCCCACCATCAACCTCAGCCTGGACCAGTCCACACAAGAGATCCACTTCCTGGACACTACGGTGCTAATAAGCGATGGTCACATAAACACCACCCTATATCGGAAACCTACTGACCGCTATTCCTACCTACATGCCTCTAGCTTTCATCCAGATCATACCACTCGATCCATTGTCTACAGCCAAGCGCTACGATATAACCGCATTTGCTCCAACCCCTCAGACAGAGACAAACACCTACAAGATCTCTATCATGCATTCCTACAACTACAGTACCCACCTGCTGAAGTGAAGAAACAGATTGACAGAGCCAGAAGAGTACCCAGAAGTCACCTACTACAGGACAGGCCCAACAAAGAAAACAACAGAACGCCACTAGCCATCACCTTCAGCCCCCAACTAAAACCCCTCCAACGCATCATCAAGGATCTACAACCTATCCTGAAGGACGAGCCATCGCTCTCTCAGATCTTGGGAGACAGACCAGTCCTTGCTTACAGACAGCCCCCCAATCTGAAGCAAATACTCACCAGCAACCACACACCACACAACAGAACCACTAACCCAGGAACCTATCCTTGCAACAAAGCCCGTTGCCAACTCTGTCCACATATCTATTCAGGGGATACCATCATAGGGCCTAATCACATCAGCCACACTATCAGAGGCTCGTTCACCTGCGCATCTACCAATGTGATATATGCCATCATGTGCCAGCAATGCCCCTCTGCCATGTACATTGGCCAAACTGGACAGTCTCTACGTAAAAGAATGAATGGACACAAATCAGACGTCAAGAATTATAACATTCAAAAACCAGTTGGAGAACACTTCAATCTCTCTGGTCACTCAATCACAGACCTAAGAGTGGCTATACTTCAACAAAAAAGCTTCAAAAACAGACTCCAACGAGAGACTGCTGAATTGGAATTAATTTGCAAACTGGATACAATTAACTTAGGCTTGAATAGAGACTGGGAATGGATGAGTCATTACACAAAGTAAAACTATTTCCCCATGGTATTTCTCCCTCCCACCCCACCCCCCACTGTTCCTCTGATATTCTTGTTAACTGCTGGAATTAGCCTACCTGCTTGTCACCATGGAAGGTTTTCCTCCTTTCTCCCCCCTGCTGCTGGTGATGGCTTATCTTAAGTGATCACTCTCCTTACAGTGTGTATGATAAACCCATTGTTTCATGTTCTCTGTGTGTGTGTATATAAATCTCTCCTCTGTTTTTTCCACCAAATGCATCCGATGAAGTGAGCTGTAGCTCACGAAAGCTTATGCTCTAATAAATTTGTTAGTCTCTAAGGTGCCACAAGTACTCCTTTTCTTTTTGCGAATACAGACTAACACGGCTGCTACTCTGAAACCTATGTTGACATCCGTGATGATGCTGATGACAATAAAAAGAAAGTATACAAAGTGAATGTGTTTCTCTCCGTTTGAAACAGTGAAGGGAAACTCATTTACCAAACTCATAAACATTTCACCAAAATGCAAAAAAAAAACAAAGAAAGGGAAGTCCCGTTAAAAGCAGTAACCTCTAAACAGATTATTGAATATTTGGGGGAGAAGAGATTTCACAGCTGGTTCTGCAAATTGTGTACCAAGTGTTGCTGGAATAAATTAAATAAATAATTTACATACATACCAAAAAATTAGTTTGAAGCGGAGACGCTCATTAGCTCTTGCAGGGCTTATGGCGTTGTTGAGTGTATCTGTGGACCCAGATTTAGTTATCAATGTATTTAGAAGAGCAGCTGAGGATTTATACTCTATTAGCATTGTTTATAACTGATGACATGTTTCCTTCATCTAACTCTTTCCTTTTTTTAAATTTGACCAAGAGGCCATTTGGAGTTCAATGCCACTGTAAATTGTAGTTGTGTTTTGGAACTTCTGAAGCTGTGTATCAGATAGCGTAAAGTGTTAAGTACAGCTATAAACTATGGCATGAGTCACTAAAACATTTTGGCATTAGAGTATGCAAGCACATGACCTGCATTACTTTCCAAAACATGCCCCACACGGTTGTAGTTGTAAATTTACTGCTAGTTACTTTTTAAAACAAAAGTTTACTTCCTAACTTTTTTAAATCTAGTTTAGTGAATGTGGTCCTGTTCTCTCCTATTCCTTGTGATTCCTGAGGAAAAACCTGGAAATGTGTTGTTTTTTTTAAAAGGGATTATAACAAGATGACTTGCCCTTATGGGCTGGAGGGCCTCTGGCTAACTAACCCTGACTGCGAAGGAGCCACAGCTGGGCTGGATCAGGAAGTTCCCCTATAAATGCAACAGAAAGCTGCAGTTAAGGTGTGTGTCTGAGAATTGCTGAGGCTGCCTGAGGTAGGAGACCTGGCAGTAAACTGTGTGAGAGAGATCTGTCAGAACAGAGCTCGAGATTAGCAGGGTAATGTTGTTTTCAGCTTTGGTTTGCTGCATTGGGAAAATGGAAAAGAAATAAAAGCTTGGCCAGAAAGGACCCGAGATTGCAACCCAGCCCAAAGGGCCTGTGAGATTGTAATGACAGGTTTGTTGTAATGGGAGAGCCCTGGAGAAGGGAGAAATTGTTAGAGCACTGCAGAGACACCCCTGACCATGAGGGTGTCATTAGAGGAGGTTTTGGAACAAATTGATAAACAGTAATAAGTCACCAGGACCAGATGGCATTCACCCAAGAGTTCTGAAGGGACTCAAATGTGAAATTGCAGAACTACTAACTGTAGTCTGTAACCTATCATTTAAATCTGCTTCTGTACCAAATGACTGGACGATGCCAGTTTTTGAAAAGGGCTCCAGAGGTGATCCCAGCAATTACAGGTCAGTAAGCCTGACTTCAGTACCGGGCAAACTGGCTGAAACTATAGTAAAGAATTAAATTGTCAGACACATAGATGAACATAATTTGTTGGGGAAGAGTCAACATGGTTTTTGTAAATGGAAATCATGCCTCACCAATCTACTAGAATTCTTTGAGGGAGTCAACAAGCATGTGGGCAAGGGGGATCCAGTGGATATAGTGTATTTAGACTTTCAGAAAGCCTTTGACAAGGTCCCTCACCAAAGGCTCTTAAGCAAAGTAAGCAGTCATGGGGTAAGAGGGAAGGGCCTCTCATGGATCAGTAAACTGGTTAAAAGATAGGAAACAAAGTGTAGGAATAAATGTTCAGTTTTCAGAATGGAGAGAGGTAAATAGTGGTTTCCCCCGGGGTCTGTACTGGGCCCAGTCCTATTCAACATATTCATGAGTGATCTGAAAAAAGGGGTAAACAGTGAGGTGGCAAAATTTACAGAGGATACAAAACTACTCAAGATAGTTAAGTCCCAAACAGACTGTGAAAAGCTACAAAATTGTATTCCTTCATATAATGCACAGTCAACCTGTGGAACTCCTTGCCAGAGGATGTTGTGAAGGCCAAGACTCAGTAGTGTAGCTATGGGGGGAGTGGGGCTGCGGCCACTCCCCCACCAAGCAGAAGTGGCACCTTTTTAATTCTTTGGAGCCTTTTAAATTTTTACTCACCCGGCGGGGCTCTGGGTCTTCAGCAATGGGTCAGGCGGCACTCTGGGTCTTCAGCAGCACTTTGGCATTGGGTCCTTTGGTGGCATTGCGGTGGTGGGGGTAGGGTCCTTCAGTGCCAAAGACCAGAGCAATTGAAGGACCCAACGCCGAAGTGCTGCTGAAGACATGGAGCGCCACCGGGTGAGTACTAGCGGGTGGCGCCTTTTTTTATCTCTGCTCCCACTGTTTTTTCCACCTGGCTATGCCACTGCCAAGACTATAACAGGGTTCAAAAAAGAACTAGATAAGCTCATGGAGGATAGGTCCATCAATGGCTATTAGCCAGGATGGGCAGTGATGGTGTCCCTAGCCTCTGTTTGTCAGAAGCTGGGAATGGGCGACAGGGGATGGATCACTTGATGATTACCAGTTCTGTTCATTCCATTGGGGTACCTGGCATTGGCCATTCTCAGAAGACAAGACACTGGGCAAGATGGACCTTTGGTCTGACGCAGTATGGCTGTTCTTACGAGGGGACAGGTGGGAAGCAGCTGACCCTGATATGGAGCTCATTTAAGCACTTTTCTGCACCTAAAAACACTCTGAGAGCAGCATTGGCCTTGGAAAATGTTACAGCAAAGTTGGGTGTCGAAAAATAAGAACTGTCAAATGCAACTCTTGGAAAACAGCCTTTCAAATATTGCAAGTTCTCACAACTTTGGGACCTATACATGAATTTCTAATTTAATAAAATGAGTACATTTCTGATCCTGATATTTGGGCTGCACTTTTTCCCCTTTTAAACAGTGGAGACAATTCAGAATTGTCCATAAAGTCCAAGAGCTTAGCCTCATCCCATTGGACCACACATGAGTCTCTGCTTCCAGTGGTGCAAACAGAGCAACGATTCAGTGTTCCAATTTTATTAATTTATTAAATTGGGGCAGCTGCAACTAAAATCCTTTCCGCTCACTCTCCTGTGGTCAGTGGCATTGGAACAATTTGTATAGTGCGGGTGCTGAAAGCCATTGAACCAAACTGTAAACCCTGTATATGACTGAAACCACTTCAAGCCAGGGGATGCTACCGCACCCCTGCCTGTGGTGGCCAAATGTAGGGGAATTTGGTCTCCACAGGGCATCCACTTAGCTTCTTCTTCCATACCCTCTCCCCTTCTTGGTGAAGGACACTACATAGAGCAAGTTGAAAACTAAGAGGAGATATCTGAGAGGAGACCCTCTCAGGAGCCACAGAAAGGGGAATTCTGCTGTGATAGCTTCCAGCCTGTATATCCTTTCCCTGGATTGCTTATTGGTAACTGTCCATCTCTCCCACAAAAGCAGAGGGACGTCCACAAGCCCATTCCTCTTCTGCTCTTGGGACCATCATCGGCAGTCAAAGGCATGTTGTGAACCTCGGCCCAATAATTCCCTCAAACCTCTTCCTAGTTGAGTGGGAAAAGCTCCTGGGTCCTATCCCAGATTCTTAAGTGGGTAATCAAGTCACTTGGCAAGGAATCTGACATCCTTTTGATTTTCCTTCCCATGATACTGGGCTCTTAGAGATGTTTGTCTTCACTTCTCCAGTTATTGCATGTGATGATGAGCACAAGTGCTGAGGACAACCCTCTACCATAGTGGGCTAAGATCCAAATGGGAGCATGATACAGAAAAAAAGAGGCTGGTACTTTGACAAGGACAACCAGCCCTGCTTCTCCAGCTCAGGGTTATTTCTCCCCGGCTATATCTGAACCCATCATGAAGAAATTGATGGCCATCACTCAGATCCAACCAGAGAAAGAGGGTGAGCAGGAGAAAGCACAATTGTGGGGCACCACAATACACAGGTAATGTTGTCTAAGTCAGATCATGAGCATTAGTTTCCTAAGAGAGGTGAGCGCACAGGCTGACTCATTCGGCTCACCTGAGGAGGGAACATATCCTGGTTCAATCAGACAACTCAATGACCATGGCGTACGTAATGAAAGTAGATACCAGAAGTTTACGTCTAAATGCTTACCAGGAGTAGGTTCTCTCCTAGCATCACCTGGCTGCCATCAGGGGAATCTACATAGAGGGCTCATTGAAAACAAAAGTGAACTGGCACATAGAATATCTCTGAACCAAGAAGTGTTCCATCTGTAAAGCTGTCACCTGGGCAAACACTTCTACAAAGCATCACGGTCTTGATCTTTGGTCCTCTGCAGAAATGTCTTGCGTCAGGAAAGTGCTCCAAGTGGTAATCTCAGAATAGATTAATTTTGGGGAAATCAGAAATCCCTCTCTTCTGCCATTTGATTTATCTCTTTCTTACTACTAATTTTTCCTTCCAGCTAGCTGTATCCCAAATGTCCCACACGGTGGCAAGAGTTAGGATGCAGAATGGCAAATTTATCACCTGATTTCATTTCTGACCCTCCCCTGTAGTTTCTCCCATACACGACAAATTTTCCAGCTATCTCTGCAGAGATCTCTTCATGCAAGGGTATGATAGAGATGTAAATTGGCAGTGTTAAATTATTTTACAAAGAAGAATGTGACGTTTCCATACAGTTTTTGAAATAGTCAGCTGATGCGAGGGTAGAAAGGGAGTGTCCGGCCCTGCAACCTCATGGACAAGTCTGAATTGCCTCTAGTATTTCCAGAAAGTGAGGTACAGTCCAAATTCTCAGACTAGGGATGATGTCACCCCTAGAAAGGAAATAATTTGGTGACAAACTTTCACAAATGCTGCCTATCTTTTTGTGGGCAAGGTTCTGAATGTGGCTGACCTGTTAATACTAAATTGTTTGGCCTCCCGAAACTTCATCTGCTTCTTTCTGTAAACACCTCCTGTGGGAACAATAAAGGGAACTGAGGCCATCTAATTACAGTGACTTACTCTGCCTCTCAATTTGCTATCTGAGTAAGCAGGGCTGAGACATGCCTGACATGGCTGTGGAAGCTGTTTCATCTTTCAAAGATGTAATTAAGGCTGATCCTCTAGTTCCTACTCTAGCTTCAATCAGCCCAATGGTGGTTTGATTTCACATGCATAGCTGAGCTCTGACTAACATAAGCCAGGACATGAAAGGCCATTTAGCAAAGCCCAGTGAAAAATAAGCTAGAGTCAGATGAGCTGTAACACTTATTGTTTTGGTTTTTTAGCCATACTGTGAGCAGTTTTGTGAAGTTTATTGTTTAAAAAGTCTATTTCCTAGAAGAAAGTGATTATTTGTTTTGTTACTAAATATTTTATCTTTTCAAAACCAAGACTACACATAAAAGAAAGAACTAAAGACGTGAACTGGTCTGTTTTGTAAACCAATATCAGACGTGCCAGATCATTCCATCTGCTTCCAGACACAGAAGCAGATTATAATCACAGTTCCTCAAGTTTCAGAGTAGAAGCTGTGTTAGTCTGAATCTGCAAAAAGAAAAGGAGTATTTGTGGCACTTTAGAGACTAACAAATTTATTTGAGCATAAGCTTTCATGACCTATAGCTCACGTCATCGGATGCATGCAGTGGAATGTACAGTGGAGAGATTTTATATACGCAGAGAACAAGAAACAATGGGTGTTACCATACACACTGTAATGAGAGTGATCAGGTAAGGTGAGCTATTACCAGCAGGGAGAGGAAAAAAACCTTTTGTAGTGATGATCAAGGTGGACTATTTCCAGCAGTTGACAAGAACGTGTGAGGAACAGTGGGGGGCAGGGGAATAAACATGGGGAAATAGTCTTACTTTGTGTAATGACACATCTATTCCCAATCTTTATTCAAGCCAAATTTAATGGTGTTCAGTTTGCAAATTAATTCCAATTCAGCAGTCTCTCGTTGGAGTCTGGTTTTGAAGTTTTTTTTTTTGTTGAAGAATTGCGACTTTTAGGTCTGTAATCAAGTGTCCAGAGAAACTGAAGTGTTCTCCAACTGGTTTTTGAATGTTATAATTCTTGACGTCTGATTTGTGTCCATTTATTCTTTTACGTAGAGACTGTCCGGTTTGGCCAATGTACATGGCAGAGGGGCATTGCTGGCACATGATGGAATATATCACATTGGTAGATGCGCAGGTGAACGAGCCTCTGATAGTGTGGCTGATATGATTAGGCCCTATGATGATGTCCCCTGAATAGATATGTGGACACAGATGGCAATGGGCTTTGTTGCAAGGATAGGTTCCCGGGTTAGTGTTTTTGTTGTGTGGTATGTGGTTGCTGGTGAGTATTTGCTTCAGGTTGGGGGGCTGTCTGTAAGCAAGGACTGGCCTGTCTCCCAAGATCTGTGAGAGTGATGGATCATCCCTCAGGATAGGTTGTAGATCCTTGATGATGCGTTGGAGAGGTTTTAGTTGGGGGCTGAAGGTGATGGCTAGTGGCGTTCTGTTATTTTCTTTGTTGGACCTGTCCTGTAGTAGGTAACTTCTGGGTACCCTTCTGGCTCTGTCAGTCTGTTTCTTCACTTCAGCAGGTGGGTATTGTAGTTGTAAGAATGCTTGATAGAGATCTTGTAGGTGTTTGTCTCTGTCTGAGGGATTGGAGCAAATGCGGTTGTATCATAAAGCTTGGCTGTAGACAATGGATCATGTGGTATGAACTGGATGAAAGCTAGAGGCATGTAGGTAGGAATAGCGGTCAGTAGGTTTCTGGTATAGGGTGGTGTTTATGTGACCATGTCTTATTAGCACTGTAATGTCTAGGAAGTGTATCTTTTGTGTAGACTGGTCCAGGCTGAGGTTGATGGTGGGATGGAAATTGTTGAAATCATGGTGGAATTCCACACCACATGATCCACTGTCTACAGCCAAGCTCTACGATACAACCGCATTTGCTCTAACCCCTCAGACAGAGATCCACTGCATGCATCCGATGACGTGAGCTATAGGTCACGAAAGCTTATGCTCAAATAAATTTGTTAGTCTCTAAGGTGCCACAAGTACTCCTTTTCTTTTTGTGGATACAGATTAACATGGCTTCTACTCTGAAACTTGAGGAACTGTGATTATAATCTGCTTCTGTGTCTGGAAGCATTGTGATCATCTAGTCTGACTTCATGTATAATACAGGCCATAGAACTTCCCCCAAAATAATTCCTAGAGCAAATCTTAAAACATCCAATCTTGATTTTAAAATGGTCAATGATGAAGAATCCACTATGACTCTTGGTAAATTGTTTCATTAATGCATCCGATGAAGTGAGCTGTAGCTCACAAAAGCTTATGCTCTAATAAATTTGTTAGTCTCTAAGGTGCCACAAGTACTCCTTTTCTTTTTGCAGATACAGACTAACACGGCTGCTACTCTGAAACCATTAAAAATTTACACCTTATTTCCAGTCTGAATTTTTCTGGCTTCAACTTTGAGTCATTAATCGTGTTGTACCATTCTCTGCTAGGTTGAAGAGCCCATTATTAAATATTTGTTCCCCATTTACTTATAGGCTGTAATCAAATCACCCCTTAACTTCTCTTTGGTAAATTAAATAGATTGAGTTCCTTGAGTCTATCACTAAAAGGCAGGTTTTCTAATCCTTTAATCATTCTCATGGCTCTTCTCTGAACCCTCTCCAATTTATCAATATCCTTCTTGAATTGTGTGCACTAGAACTGGACACAGTATTCCAGCAGCAGTGGGACCAGTGCCAAATACAGAAGTAGAATAACCTCTCTACTGCAACTCAAGATTCCCCTGTTTATTCATCCCAGGATCACATTAGCTCTTTTGGTCAAAGCATTACACTGGGAGCTCATGTTTAGCTGATTATTTACAACCAACCCCAAATCTTTTTCAGAGTTACTGCTTACCAGGATAGAATCCCCCATTCTGTAAATATGGATTAAAGAGCACTTTAATCTCTGATAAATTCTCCCTTGATGTAGGTACCTACAGACAATGATCAACTCACTTCTTAGCCTTCTCTTTGAAAAGTCAATTGAGCTCCTCAAGTCTCTCACTATAAGACATGTTTTCAGTCTTTGAATAATTTTTGTGACTTCTATGAAAATTTTCTGATTTTTTTCCAGCTTTTTTTTGGAATCATAGACACCACAACTGGACCTGGTATTCTAGTAATGATCTCACCTGTGCCGTGTACAGAGGTAATACCACTTTCCTACTCGTACTAAGTATTCCCCCCACCACCACCACCCAATATCCAAGAATTGCATTAGCCCTTTCGGACATAGTATCCCACTGTGAGCTCACATTCAGTTGCTTGGCCACTACAATCCATAAAGGTGCCTTTCATTGCTTTCCAGGATACAGTCCCCCATGCTATAGGTAAGGCCTACATTTTATTGTTTCTAGATGCATTTGGCCATGTTGATTCTCAGGCAAAGGTGCAGACCAAGGGGCTGTAACCATTGTGACTCTGACAAGCTGAAGGCATGAGACAAGCCTAATGACCATGGATCAGAAATGAATTTCCAAGAGCAAGATGATAATGGCTTTAAACTATGTCGCATGATGTCCCAAGTATGTTGGAGGGAGGAGGGAAGGCATGGCACTGATTTAAAAGTAAAGCTACAATGAAAGCTAATAAAATGATACATTTTAAATTTTTTTTAGTAAAATGTTTTTCCATATAAAATTTTAACTGCCAAGAAAATGGAAACAAAAATGTATAAAATTCCTCAGGAAATAACAAGGATAATCCCCTTTTTATTTTCATTTCCAGTCCAACTATTATGCTCAGTACATGGTATGACACCACTATTTAATGACACAATTTTGGGTTCATTTACTATGTAAAATATTGAGAAACATTAAACAATGTTAAGGAACTGAGTTATACCTGGCAAGACATAAACACCAAGCAAATAATTTTCAGAATAGCCCAGTATTGACCTAACTCTGCTCCTACTGAAATCATTGGGAGTTTTATCACTCATTTCAATGGCGGGGAAACCAGGCCAGTACTGAGCACTTCTGAAATTCCCATCGCAAAGCCCCATCTACATACTATAATATTTAGTGATGGGGATTAAACACTATGGTTCAATCTGGCAGCTGCTCGCTACTGGGCATAATGCTTACTAGACTAAGGAGTTCCAGTGAAGTCAAATACTGCATTAAGTCTTTACATGGTTAGCCACTATATTTGTAAGAAAAAAAGCTCTGGCCTGTCTTGTTAAATAAAAATGAAAAACCACAAGGCATACCTATTGATATCAGAAGAATACATCCTGTAATCATTGTTAACAAGGCACAAGAACTAAAACGGGGATGAGAGGGAACAAGAAATAGTGTGACTGGCAGGCGTAATCTCCCGAGCCAGCTTGTGTAACTGAAGAAGGGCAAGAACGGCAGGAATCCTACTGAAACATAAATATGTGTACATGAGACTAGACTGCTCCTTAGACTGTTTAATAGGTATTTACTTGCTCTGTTGATTGCCTCTGGCCAATTTTTAACCTTGGAAGTTTGCTGCCTCTGCTCCCTGCTTTGATCTCACTCCTTCTGAATCAAAATACAAGGATGTGAGTAAGATAAACTTGTAAAGACACCTCGGGAATGGGTGGAAAATGCTGATCGTTTGCTCCACTGGAGATAAAATAATCCCCATATTAAATCAAATCATACTAGACAGGCTATTGGAGGACTGCTTTGAAAAAAAAGGGGAAAAAATGGTAGTCTAGGAGTTTAACTGTATTTGTTCTAATTATAGAAGCTCCTTGCATGGAGATATTTAGAAAGGTACTGGAGAGAGTACTAGGAAACATAGAGTAGGGAACAGTCTGGCATGGGCTGTAACCTTTAAATGCAAGGTAAGACGTCCTCTCTTTGCACAGGCCTTTCCTCACTAATTATAACTGAGGAAGCCAGATGTGGTGATGAGTGCTATAGAAATTCTTAGTTTTTTTTTTTTAAACAATTGGGAGTTACTGACTAATATTTTCTCATGAAGACAGCCACGAAGAATGAGCAAAATGAGGGAGGGGTGCAGAGTCTTGTCCTTTTTATACAGAAATGCTACTACTTGTAATGATGCATACAGGGCCTCCATGCTGAGGCAAGAGGCCTGTTAGAAATGCAGCGACTCGTAAACTGAAGCAACTGGCCCCAACGGATAATGTAGAAAAAGTAGAAATGAGGAAGGGCCATTCTGAACCTAGAGAAAATTAATAGGAACAAGCTAATCCATGAAATCTCCCACAATGGATGTTATGGACTTTTGGTAGTGACTCCATAGATAAGGATGTGGTAGGGAGCCAGGGTGGTTTCCCTCTGAACCAAAGGGTAAAGACCAACTCTCTGTCTGAGTGGATGGGGCCAGACCAAGTTTACTCCAACCCCCAGAAGGAGAGGGATGGAGCAGGAAGTACATGGGGGGGCCCTTAGCCCAGTCAGGGCAGCACCAGGGAGGGAGACCGACTCGGGCTGCTGGCTGTTCCCTCCAGACCCTGCTGCTGAGCCAGGAGAAACCTGACCTGGAGGAAGGACGGGGACTGCCAGCCACCGAGTACCCTGAGGAACTCGAGGAGCCAGGCAGTAATCTGGGCCAGCATGAGACTGACATGGAGGGGGAGCTGGAGCTACCAGCAGTGGAACACCCCGATGAGCTGGAGGGACCAGAGGGACCTGCTCGAGAGACCGGGAAGGAAGGAGCCCAGGGGCAGAACTGCACAGTGCAGTGGGTCTATTTGGTCAGCATGTTGTGGATGACTCCCCGCTGACCTAGTGGCGGGATCCTCTCCTCCCGCCACTGTCAGGACCCTGGGCTGGAATGCAGTGGAATTGCGTGGGCCTGTGTTTCCCTACCCCAGCCAACCCGCCTTGGGTAGCAGAATCCCAACAACGCCACGGACTCTTGCTGGCGCTTCTCCTGCCTGAGGGGTGCACTACAGACTCTTGCCAGCGCTCCCCCTGCCTGAGGGGCACGCTACAGACTCTGGCCAGCACACCTCCCTCCACTAATTTCCTAGTGACAGAAAGGTGTGACCAAGGCCTGCCAGTGAGGCAGTAGCTCCCCACCGCCTCCCAGCAGCTTGGTGGACCAACTGAAACCTGTCACAGATGTGTTTATGAGTTGGACTTTAAAAAAAAAAAAAAAAAAAAAAAGTTCAGTCTTAACTCAGAGTATCCATATAACACATTAGATTCACTGTTTTTCTCTAATTGCTGGCTCTCGAATAACCATGAACAACAAAGATCACCCATTCACATAAGCTTACCTAAACATCACAGGAAAAACATATCTTACAGCTCACTTATTTATACATACCAGTGCAAAACCATGTACGGTGTAATTTATGAAAGTTGAATCAACCTTGGATAGATCATGGAACACCATTAATGTATAATCAAAACTTGCAATCAAATTGGAATTTAAGGACACACATGGTTCAAGGTGAGCATGAGGCAGTGTGGGGAGTAGAAAGGAGGTTGATAAAGGGAACTGATGGGTGGGGCATAGCTGCTGATTTGTTTGCTTTTTATGGTTTGAGTTGTTGAGCTATGCAGGCCAGCAACCTTAACTCAGAGTTCACAGATTTTTGCGTGGGATACTTGCAAAGCTTCCCACTGTCCTGTAAATTTAAAATCTTCAATACAGGCCAGGAAGTGGTATCATTACTGGAGCGTCAACGAGTATAAAGGGAGGGAACCAATTGACATGACCTTTATAACTACAAGCCTCCTGACCCACCCACACTATAAGTCTCACCATAAGTGGGAGAAATGGGGAATGGTTGTGATTCTAGGTACGTCTTTAGATCATCCTTCGGCACTTGAGAAAAATGATGATATAATCTGGATCTGAAACCAGTCGGCAAGGAGAGAAAAGTACTAGATGAAATCTTATTAAAATGTCAGTTAAATTGACAAGATTTGTGACCTTCTGAAGATCACCAGGACCAGATGGTATTCACCAAGAGTTCTGAAGGAGGCAACAAAGATGATCAAGGGTATGTAACAGCTTTCATATGAGGAGAGACTAAAAAGTTTGGGGCTGTTGGCTTGGAAAGGAAATGATTGGGGGGGGGGAATATGATAGAGGTCTCGAAATTCATGAATGGTGTGGAAAAAGTGAATAGAGAAGTTTTATTTACCCTTTCACACAACATAAACCAAGGGTCATCTGATGAGATGAATAGGAAGCAGGTTTAATACAACGGGAGTAAATACTTGTTCACACAATGCGCCACTATGTGCAGAAGCTGGGAATGGGCGATGGGATAGATCACTTGATGTTTACCTGTTCTGTTCATTCCCTCTGGGGCACCTGGCATTGGCCACTGTCTGAAGACAGGATACTGGGCTAGATGGACTTTTGGTCTGACCCAGAATACCTGTTTTTATGTTCTAACTAACCTGAGGACCTTGTTACCATGGGATATTGTGATGACCAAAAGTATAACTGGATTCAAAAAAGAACTGGATAAGTTAATGGAGGATAGGTCCATCAATGGTTACTACCCAAGATGGTCAGGGATACAACCCCATGCCTGGGATGAACCTAAACCTTTGAATGCCAGGAGTGGAAGAGAAGGGTGGATCACTCCATAATTGCCCTGTTATGTACACTCCCCTTGGAGCTGTGATATGGGCAAGATGGACCGTGGTCTGACTTAGTACGGCAGCTCTTATGTTTCTCATGATCGACTTCAAAGGTGCTAAGTTTTCAAGCACTGGAGATTGTTACACTTTTTCACTTTCAAAATATGATCAACCTGCAGTGGAAGAGGGGCGCGAGGGTGAGGGGGGGAGCTGGCTAGTGGCTGCATGACTTATTTTGGGCACCAGCAGTCATGAGGTGCTAGGATACAAGTCTGATGCTAGTGCTGCAAATACAATTTAAAGGGACTATATCTGTATCAGAAATGACACGACTTTCAAGCAGTTAGCTTCTGTGGCTAATATGATAATTGTTACTCTTTAAATAGTGCATTTGATCTAGAATCTCAAAGTGCTTTAGAAAGGTAGGTAAGTGGGATCATTGTCCCTGTTTGTAACATGGGTGACACTAAAGCACAGAGAAATGAAGTGACTTGACTAAGGTCATGCCAGGAACAAACCCCAAGTTTCCTGTCTCCTAGTCTAGTGCCATACTTCCTGGATCATGCTGACTAAGCACAAGATTTGCCCTTGCCCTAGTCCCACATTCAAGAGGGTAAGGAAATGTCATGATCTTCCGCATGAGCTATGTACCTGGCGTGTCCAAGTCCTGGGGAAGAGCAGCTTCAGCAGGGCTGATACCTTCGTCTCTCAGAAATGGATAGAGTCTTGTCTCCACCCACGGCACGCCAGCCAGAACAGCGAGGCCAGTGCAGAGACATAAGTTGCTACTGGTACCAACTAGCATGGTGAAACCAGCAGTAAATTACTGCCTCCCCTAGAGTAAAGTGGGACAAGGACGAGAATTATGACTGAGTCACAGTTCCATCCCTTACCTGCTCCAGAGGCATCCCACCTACGTGCTGCACCTTATCCAGGCTGGACTATAACTTTATGGTCTATCCCTAATTAGCCAACTCATGGACAAAAGTTGAGTGCAAACTTTTTTCCAACAAAGCATTCCCCAGATTTCAGACGGTTGAGTGAAGAACTGTAGAGGTAAAATTGCTCATTTAATTCCCTACACCCAGCACTAAAAATGTTACCCTGGCACTGTTTGCCAAAGATTTGCACTGCTTGGTTTTATTTTGCAGATGATGGAAGGATAAAAAGTGCAGACAGTGAACTCGACTATTAAAGAGGGATAGTGTAAACTCACTGCATGCTGGCAGTCAGCTGGTTTAGTCACATATGTACTTTTATCTGTAGTTCAGTAAATGTGTTGCTTCTGCAGCTGCATGAATTACTTTGTGTTTTTATTCTGGATAATCCTAATCTGTTATCAATCCTTCAACAGCCTTTACAAACCATTATTTACCCCCCAAACAATGCACAATGTGCAGGTTGGACAAAAACAATGGCAAGTGAGTTATTGTGGTTATTAAGAGACCATCTCTGAAAATGGCTTTTATTGATTTATACTGTCTGTACATTAACATTTTATTTAAATAAACTGAAGCTATTTTCAAAATGTAATGCATCATACTGAGTTCTTGTTTTGCATCATGGCACATTTGTACTCCACAAAAAGCTTTCAGTAAAACAAGATAGACGTATTAATACTTATAGAATATTATCATAGTGAATGAAATAGTTTTATAATGGTGATATGTGGTATGTTTACAGCATTTTATATCCTCCCAGGACTGGTATGAACATTGACATACCTTGTCATATTATAAGCCTCTGTGCACTATTCTGTTAGTAATCTTTACACAGGGGTTACAAAAACCTTGTTGATTTATTGGAATTGCTCCTCATTTCCTAATTAAGTTTAAATAACTGTCTTAAACTCATTTCTAGCACATCCATCAGGTTTGCTGATGGTGAAATCTGGGCACTTGGGAATTTGAATGTTGATGTTGATTCAAGGTAGAGAGAGAATCCTAACTGCTAATTCTGATAACCAAGGACTGCACTATCAGGTTATGCTCCGTCAGTGTAATATGTATGACTCTCACCATGGAGATACATGCATTCTGAGATAGCCACTTGTTCTGAAAAGTATAGGCCCAGCATGATATTTCACATAATATCTATTTTGTGGTGGTTCAAGGTGCTAAATCTCTGGTCCCTGCCTCATTCTAGAAACCATCCTACCAAACCACTCTGATTCTGAGTTCCAGGCTGCTTGCTTGCCTGAATCATGACCTTATGGTAGTGTGGCTATTTGTCCAGCAGTGCCATTTGAACTGGTGTGTGCTCAGTATATAACCACATATCTCAATAGTCAGCATTCCAGCTTCTGAGCAGTCAGCAGAGACAGAACTCCAGGGGTGTTACTTTTTTGTTGGGAGAGAAATTAATTGATTGGCAGAAGATGCAGGATATCTCTCCATGTTTGTTTAGGTGTAAGTACATTCCTGAACTGGGAAGTTGGATAGCAACTGACAGTTCAGATGTGTCAGTAATTGCAGCTCTGTGTCAAAAAGAGCCCATTGTAGCTGGGAACTTGGACGACTACTTCTCCTCTGTGGCTTTGTCTAGGTCTACCCTCTGGGTTTTAGAAATGCCGCCCTTGTTCAGTCACCAATTCAGCTGACTCAGGGGGAGCCCTGGTGTAGACAAGGCATGGGTGGCTTCCAGCACTTAATAGAACTCAAGGAACAAATTTAATAGACATGGTGGTAAAAAAGCTGAAAGACACCAGAGCCTTGTTTACATTTGGGCTCCCATCAAATCTACCTTCCAATGGAACTTAATTAGCAGGAATATGCAGGAATATTTTCCTAAAATTCCTTACCATGTGTTTTAACATCTCAGAAACACACTGAAATGCTTTTGAGAGCATTTTCACCCTAAGAGTGAGAAGCAAACTATAGTCCTATAGCTGTCACGTTTAATTGACTTTTTCAGTTCATTGTGGCTCATATTCTTAGTAGATAATTTCTGCAAAGATGAAACAATTTGAAGTCGGAACATAATTTATGGTGATTACCGGCAATACACCCCTTCCCCCTTCTTTAATTGTTGGAGTCAATTTGTAGCTAAATGGTTTCAACATTAAGTGGCCCATATGGTCTTGTATTACTTTAACAAATAATGGCTCAAAGTCTGTAAATACTCACACATTGATTACCCTCAGTGTGGCGGGGCACTTTTACTTAGAAGCATCTGCCTTAAGAGAGTAAATGGAGGGTATGTCTACACTACGAAATTAGGTCAAATTTATAGAAGTTGTTGTTTTTTAGAAATTGTTTTTATATAGTCGATTGTGTGTCCCCACACAAAATGCTTTAAGTGCATTAACTCGGCGGAGTGCTTCCACAGTACCGAGGCTAGCATCGACTTCTGGAGTGTTGCACTGTGGGTAGCTATCCCACAGTTCCTGCAGTCTCCACCACCCATTGGAATTCTGTGTTGAGACCCCAATGCCTAATGGGGCAAAACATTGTCGTGGGTGGTTCTGAGTACGTGTCGTTAGGCCTACCTGAAAGCAATGGCAGACAATTGTTTCGCGCCTTTTTTCCTGAGTTACCTGTGCAGATGCCATACCATGGCAAGCATGGAGTCCGCTCAGCTCATTGTCACCGTATGTCTCCTGGGTGCTGGCAGACACAGTACTGCATTGCTACACAGCAGCAACCCATTGCCTTGTGGCAGCAGACGGGGCAATAGGCCTGATAGCCATCATTGTCATGTCTGAGGTGCTCCTGGCCGCCTCGGTAAGGTCTGTCAGGAACGCCTGGGCAGACATGGGCGCAGGGACTAAATTAGGAATGACTTGACCAGGTCATTCTCTTTAGTCCTGCCGGCAGTCCTATTGCACTATCTTCTGCCAAGCAGCCAGGAGATGAGGATGGCTAGCGGTCCTATTGCACCGTCTGCTGCCAACCAAAGATGTGAAAGATAGATGGAGTGGATCAAAACAAGAAATAAACCAGATTTGTTTTGTATTCATTTGCTCCCCCCTCCCTCCCTCCATGAAATCAATGGCCGACAATCATTTTGGTGAGGTCTGTTGGGCACCTTGAAAAGTTTAATGGAGATTCAGTCCTGCCTGAAATACCGGGCGGAGGGATAGCTCAGTGGGTTGAGAATTGGGTTGAACATTGGCCTGCTAAACCCAGGGTTTTGAGTTCAATCCTTGAGGGGGCCATTCTGTGTGACAGTTGTTTTTGTTTCTCCTTGATGTAAAGCCACCCCCTTTGTTGATTTTAATTCCCTGTACGCCAACCCTGTAAGTCATGTCATCAGTTGCCCCGCCCTCTATCAGAGCAACGGCAGACAATCGTTCTGCAGCTTTTTTCTGTGCAGACACCAGACCACAGCAAACATGGAGCCCTCTCAGATCACTTTGGCAATTAGGAGCATATTAAACACCACACGCATTATCCAGCAGTATATGCAGCACCAGAACCTGGCAAAGCGAAACCGGGCGAGTAGGCGATATCAGTGTGGTGACGAGTGATGAGGACATGGACACAGACTTCTCTCGAAGCACGGGCCCTGCCAATGTGGGCATCATGGTGCTAATGGGGCAGGTTCATGCGGTGGAACGCCGATTCTGGGCCCAGGAAACAAGCACAAACTGGTGACACTGCATTGTGTTGCAGGTCTGGGACAATTCCCGGTGGCTGCTAAACTTTCACATGCGTAAGGGCACTTTCATGCAACTTTGTGACTTGCTTTCCCTTGCCCTGAGGCGCAAGCATACCAAGATGAGAGCAGCCCTCACAGTTGAGAAGCAAGTGGCAATAGCCCTGTGGAAGCTTGCAACACCAGACAGCTACCGGTCAGTCAGGAATCAATTTGGAGTGGGCAAATCTACTGTGGGGGCTGCTGTGAGGCAAGTAGCCAACGCAATCAAAGATCTGCTGATATCAAGGGTAGTGACCCTGGGAAATGTGCAGGTCATAGTGGATGGCTTTGCTGCAATGGGATTCCCTAACCTTGGTGGAAGATGGAACCCATATCCCTATCTTGGTATCAGAGCACGTAAACCGCAAGGGGTACTTTTCAATAGTGCTGCAAGCACTGGTGGATCACAAGGGACATTTCACCAACATCAACGTGGGATGGCTGGGAAAGGTACGTGACTCTCGCATCTTCTGGTCTGTTTCAAAAGCTGCAGGAAGGGACTTTCTTCCCAGACCAGAAAATAACCGTTGGGGATGTTGAAATGCCTATAGTTATCCTTGGGGACCCAGCCTACCCCTTAATGCCATGGCTCATGAAGCCATACACAGGCAGCCTGGACAGTAGTCCGGAGCTATTCAACTACAGGCTGAGCAAGTGCAGAATGGTAGTAGAATGGGCATATGGATGTTTAAAAGCGCGCTGGCACAGTTTACTGACTCGGTTAGACCTCAGCCAAACCAATATTCCCATTGTTATTACTGCTTGCTGTGCGCTCCACAATATCAGTGAGAGTAAGGGGGAATCGTTTATGGCGGGGTGGAGGTTGAGGCAAATTGCCTGGCCACTGGTTACGCGCAGCCAGACACCTGGGTGGTTAGAAGAGCACAGGAGGGCGCGGTGCGCATCAGAGAAGCTTTGAAAACCAGTTTCATGACTGGCCAGGCTACGGTGTGAAAGTTCTGTTTGTTTCTCCTTGATAAAACCCCTCCCCCCACTTGGTTCACTCTACTTCCCTGTAAGCTAACCAGCCTCCCCAGCTCCCTTCGATCACCATTTGCAGAGGCAATAAAGTCATTGTTGCTTCACATTCTTGCATTCTTTATTAATTCATCACGCAAATAGGGGGATAACTGCCAAGGTAGCCCAGGAGGGATGGTGGAGGAAGGAAGGACAAGGCCACACAGTACTTTAAAAGTTTAAAATTTTAAAACTTATTGAATGCCAGCCTTCTGTTACTTGGGCAATCCTCTGGGGTGGAGTGGCTGGGTGGCCGGAGGCCCCCCCACAGCGTTCTTGGGCATCTCGGTGAGGAGGCTATGGAACTTGGGGAGGAGGGCAGTTGGTTACACGGGGCTGTAGCGACAGTCTATGCTCCAGCTGCCTTTCCAGCAGCTCAGCCATACGTTGGAGCATATTAGTTTGATCCTCCAGCAGCCTCAGCATTGAATCCTGCCTCCTCTCACCACGCTGCCGCCACCTTTCAGCTTCAGCCCTCTCTTCAGCCCGCCACCTGTCCTCCCGGTCATTTTGTGCTTTCCTGCACTCTGACTTTGTCTGCCTCCACGCATTCATCTGTGCTCTGTCAGTGTGGGAGGACAGCATGAGCTCAGAGAACATTTCATCACGAGTTCTTTTTTTTTCGCCTTCTAATCTTCGCTAGCCTCTGGGAAGGAGAAGATCCTGTGATCCTTGAAACACATGCAGCTGGTGGAGACACAAAAAGGGACAGTGGTATTTAAAAAGACACATTTTATAGAACAATGGGTACACTCTTTCACGGTAAACCTTGCTGTTAACATTACATACTTAGCACGTGCTTTGTGCTTTCGTTACAAGGTCGCATTTTGCCTCCCCCCACCATGTGGCTAACCCCTCCCCATGGCTAACACCGGGGAACATTTCTGTTCAGCCACAAGCAAACAGCCCAGCAGGAATGGCCACCTCTGAATGTCCCCATAAGAAAAGCACCCTATTTCAACCAGGTGACCATGAACGATATCACTCTCCTGAGGATAACACAGAGAGATAAAGAACAGATGTTGTTTGAACGCCTGCAAACATACACTCCAATGCTTTGTTCTGCAATGATTCCCAACTACGTGCTACTGGCCTGGCGTGGTAAAGTGTCCTACCATGGTGGATGGAATAAGGCTGCCCTCCCCAGAAACCTTTTGCAAAGGCTTTGAGAGTACATCCAGGAGAGCTTTATAGAGATGTCCCTGGAGGATTTCCACTCCATCCCCAGACACGTTAACAGACTTTTCCAGTAGTTGTACGGGCCGCAAATGCCAGGGCAAATTAATCATTAAACATGCTTGCTTTTAAACCAGGTATACTATTTTAAAAGGTACACTCACCAGAGGTCTCTTCTCCACCTGGCGGGTCTGGGAGGCAGCCTTGGGTGGGTTCGGGGGGTACTGGCTCTAGGTCCAGGGTGAGAAACAGTTCCTGGCTGTCGGGAAAACCAGTTTCACCACTTGCTTGCTGTGAGCTATCTATAACATCATCATCATCATCTTCCTCGTCCCCAAAATCTGCTTCCGTGTTGCCTCCATCGTGAGTCAAACAACACGATTAGGGTAGTGGTGGCTGAACCCCCTAAAATGACATGCAGCTCATCATAGAAGCGACATGATTTGGGCTCTGACCTGGAGCGGCTGTTCGCCTCTCTGGTTTTCTGGTAGACTTGCCTCAGCTCCGTAAGTTTCACACGGCACTGCTTTGGGTCCCTGTTATGGTCTCTGTCCTTCATGCCCTTGGAGATTTTTACCAATGTTTTGGCATTTCAAAAACTGGAATGGAGTTCTGATAGCATGGATTCCTCTCCCCATACAGTGATCAGATCCCGTACCTCCCATTTGATCCATGCTGGAGCTCTTTTGCGATTCTGGGATTCCATCATGGTCACCTCTGCTGATGAGCTCTGCATGGTCACCTCTGCTGATGAGCTCTGCACTCACCTGCAGCTTGCCACGCTGGCCAAACAGGAAATGAAATTCAAAAGTTCGCAGGCCTTTTCCTGTCTACCTGGCTAGTGCATCTGAGTTGAGAGTGCTGTCCAGAGCGGTCACAATGGAACACTCTGGGATAGCTCCCGGAGGCCAATACTGTCTAATTGCATCCACAGTACTCCAAATTCAACCCGGCAAGGCTGATTTCAGCGCTAATCCCCTTGTCGGGGGTGGAGTAAGGAAATAGATTTTAAGAGCCCTTTAAGTCGAAAAAAAGGGCTTCGTCGTGTGGATGGGTGCAGGGTTAAATTGATTTAACGCCGCTAAATTAGACGTCAACTCCTAGTGTAGACCAGGGTTAAGATCATTAGCCAAAGCTTTACTTCTGATTATGAGCTACAGGTTAGTTATGAAACTAATGATGGGGTCAATCATCTTTTCTAGAGCAAGGGACCTTTCTCATGATTTGATAGAATATTTAGCATCTGTATAGTGCTACACATTTATAACGATTGGGACAAATATTAATCTAATTCACCCTCCTGAACCCCCATTGGGGCATAACTATCACCCCCATTTTTCAGTTAAAGAAAATTAGGTTTAAAAGTGTGACATTCCTGAGTTCCCACAATGTATCAGTGTCAGAGGTGGGATTCAAATTCAGAAGATCTTGGCTGCCAGCACTGTAGCCCTGTTCTCTGGACAAATGCTTCTCAACCTTTAAATAAAGATCAGATGTTTTATTAAGGGTGTGTCTTCACTGCAGAATTAACTTGCCCCTAACTCGAGTCCTGTCTACACAAAACACCTTAATTTGAGTGTGGTGGTGCTTTTAACTCAAGATGGCTGCCCCATCAAGGGTATAGGCTACAGCTCCAGTGATCACAATTGGTTATCTGCTAACATAAACACTGTGAAAGGCGAGTACAGGCTACTGCCACTCAACTGTTGCTAGTCCTCCAATGCATTCCCACAATTCCTCTGGTGTGTCCACTGAGGACAGACAAGTGCTCTCACAGTCCATTGGGAAAGAATTCATAGCGTTAGCAGCTCAGTTTACAGCAGTGATAAGAAACATGGGCTATGCCTCAGAAGTCTTAGCGCTACACATGAGTGGGTGAAGTGCCAGTGTGGACACAGTAACGCCAGTGTTATTTCAGTGTTGCCGCTCACACTTGGACTAGGCTAATGCAAGAGGAGAAATTCAAAAGTAGGTAACTCAAGTTAACTCGGCAGTGAAAACATGTTTTAGAAGATGTGCTCTAGTCCAAGCCCTTGTGGTTATGCTTGATGCAGGAATTAGTGGGGGAGATTCTGGGGCCTGTTAATTGCAGGATCAATAGATGATCACAGTAATCCTCACTGACCTTAAATCTATGAATCTATCAACTTGCTTTTGGTTTGTGACACACTCAAGTCCAGATAGTCCCATGACCCACATATCCCACAATCCTTTGAGGGTGTAAGGGGGTATAAGATTTGAGTCACAATGATGATCATTAGGCACTTAGTGAGTTATGCATCAGAACAGGTGAGTGATGGTAAACTGGTACTGCTAAGGAGTGGAGTGGGGCATCTCTCTCCCCAACCTCTCCCTCGCCTTGTGCCTGCACTGCACTCAGTTCCCTGGTTTGGAAAGCACTTCTACAAGGGCCTGTAAAGCCTTTGAGGCATTGCTTCCCCTGCCTGAGTTGAGCCCTAAGTGGACAGGAGGTGGGGAAGAGAGCTGCTTTTTGCATGGTTGTAGGAGGAGAAAAGAACAGAAGCTGCTCCTTTGTTCCCCTGCTTGTGTAACCCACCCATCTCCTGGGTGTTCTGTCCCATCTAGTGGCACTGAGACCACTTAGAGAGAGAGAGAGATTAATGTGTCTGCTCTACAGCTTTAGCTAACAGCCATATGGCTTTTAGCTCATGCAGTAGAGGCTCATGCATTTAGCTCCAGAGGTCCGAGGTTTGATCCCGACAACTGGCGTCTGTCGGCATTACACTCGGATTCTGATTGGCTCTTAATGACCAGGGATTCCTTCTGACCAGTGCTGGGTGACATCCCACCATTGAGCAGGACTGCACAGAGAATGAAAAAGGCTTGTAAGTTTGTACTGGTACTAAGAAAAGTCAGATGACCCTGCATTCTTCTCCAGTGTATATATTTTAATCCTAGAGAATATCTAACTAATAGCCTCTGTTTAGCTGCCAGCCTTACTTCCTGTCAATACATCTCACTTGTTAGTTATAAAGAAAATTTAATTAGAATAATCTTCTCCACTGCTTGAACCTCAGGAAAGGCTGCTACAAACTAGAGATAGAAAACACTTGCTAGCTGCTAGGTCAGCTAGTTTATTGCCTGGGGGCAAATGCAGAATCATTCCCTACAGCATATTCTTTAGTATTGTTCAGGCCAATTTAAAATGTGTGAAGTGATGTTGCTTCTGCCACTTCCCTGGAGGGATTATTCTATCCTTTCATAGACCCCATTGTTAGGACAGTTTTTATATTAATTTATTAAACACTGAGTGTTTTCCATCTTCAGAGCACTTTACAAACATTAATCCTCAGTGTTGCTGAGCGATAGCTAAAGCACCGCTTTCACTATGAGTCTTTCTGGGAATAACTCTCTGGGAACTCACTGGTGTTTTGGATTTAACTCAGATGTGTTTTATTGCAATTAAAATAGGAAAATATCTAGTATGCTACGCTGCTAGTTTAGCCCTCTCAGGCACTACAATTCTCCTATCCACATGTTGTCCATGTTTTAAATATTGACTTGTGCCGGTTAGCTATTTTGGATGGTGACATCATATCTCTCAGGGATGGCTTCTAATATTCAGCCTAAATTTTCCTTTCCTCAGTTGCATCCCATTATTCTTAGATCTACCTCAAACAAAGCCTCTTCCTCTTTAATGTTTTATACCTTCAAAATGCTTGTAGATGGTTATCCTTCTAGGCTGCATTAGTCACTGTGTAGCCTCATTATGCGTATTTTATTCCACCCCACCACCACCCCTTCTGAGCCAGGCTATGCCAGCTCTAACTGCTTTTGCCATGCAGCCAGGTGACAATCCACCCAGGAGCAGACTCATCTGTCACACACAAGAAGCAGCCCTCACTCAATTGCACCATCCTCCTCACTTATTAAAATTCTAAATGGAAGGAACAACCTTAGGAAAGATGGCATATACCTTAGAAGCCTATAACACCAGAGGCTTGTGAACTGTACCCAGGTAATAAATAGCAACTACACACAATAATGAAAGTGATGCAAAGAAGCCCCAAGAATTTAAACCTGTGCTCATCACTGCTAGATCAGCAGTCAACAGACAGAAAACCAGTCACAATCTCATTGTCAGTAAGTCTCCAGATGCACTCTGCTTTTCTAACATCTGCCTGGATGACAACGCAAAACCTGTGCTTGCTCTTCTCATCTGCCCAGCTCACTCTGCTCATCCAACGGTACCAGCAGAGAAGATAACAGGCAGTGCTGTGTCCATTTCCCCAACTCAAATACAAAACAAGGACTCCCTCAGGAATTCCTACACTTACCATGTGAAACCGGAGCCAATACCACTATGGATTTTCATACAGACCACTGAAAACCAAAGGTTTCATAATAGAGTGGCTGAGATGCTGTTGGAGAAAGTGGTGAGGTGGCCCAGACTCATTGGCCTGGAGGTTTCAATATATATGTTGACAAGGCATCAGATCAAAATACACAAACTCAACTCTTCTCGCCATCCCTTAGGACTCTCAAAGAGTCTTCCTACATTGCTGGCTGCAGTTGAGGATTTAGGTCTTTGGACTAGATGTTGACATGAGAACATTACAAACCAGCTTCTCTCTTGGAAGACCATCATCTAATTTCAAGCAGCAAAGGATCTCCAGGCAACATAGAGGGCCATCCAATCACATTTTGGTCTTAAAGGCTCACGTGCCCCATCAAATGTCAAAACCTGTTCAGGAGCAGTATTCTACCGAAGCAGACAATTGTAGAGCGGGAGAGTCATTACTTAACCCTGCTTAGAGCAGGTCTGCATGACACAGTGCTCAAAATGCTTTGTGCCTTGGTGACATGAGTTGTCTCGCTTGCATTATGATCACCAGAACTGGAGTCAGAGGGCCCTTGTTCCCTGGAGGGACTGCTATTTAAGGGGGAATTGGGGAGTTAGGGTGTCAGCAACTCAGCCACATGGACACAGCAATCTAAAGGGTTTAATAAAGTTTCACTTATTCAACTTAAATTGTATTCTGCTTCAGAGTTTATGAATAAAACATAGTGGCAGCATCTGACCTGTGAGTTCTCTGCAGTTCCTGGTCTGAAGCCACATGCAGACACAAATCTAGCCCAGTGATAGACCCAGGGAAAAGAGGAAGTTAAGCTGTCCAGAGACCTGGCATGCAGGAGGATGACAACAGCAGGAAACTAAAACCGTTACTTTACCTTACCAGAAACAACCCAGAGAAGTCTGCACCACTCTGAAGTTCACCACTGCCTCAAGCCTCATAGCAATCCTAGGACCTAACCGTGGAGTGACACAGGTTTTTTTTCACTAGATGCCAATTGAAGGGGAGGCAAGGAGATAGACCACTATTGTTACTTCCAATAAGCATACTGGCTGCTACATGCAATTTTGCGAACTTGACAGACTCCCAGATTTGGGACAGGATGGTTTGCAGCACTTGGGATCATCACCAGAAAGGCGATCTCACATTAGACAGATGCTTAGACATGGGGCTTGTAGCTGAAGCTTCAAGAGAGAGAATAAAAATCTCAGAAGAACACGTAGTGAGACAATAGCAAAGGAGAGCAGGTGGCCAGAGTTCCATACCTGTAGTGGGATGCATTTACTGTGGGAAACAGCATGCGCAGGTAAAGGAGAAGTGCCCCACCCTAGACAGCATTGCAAGGAATGTGGCAAGCTGAACCATTTTTAGCAGTGTGGGCAAGAGCAGAGAACGGTCCCAGAAAGATTCAGGCTTGTACAAAAGGGCAGTGGCACATCACAGTGGTGATGATGTCATGGCTCTCTCCTTGAGTTTGAAAGCTCATCAGGTTCAGGTTTTCAGGACAGGAAAGCAACAAGGGACAATACCATCCTCTGACTATGCAGCAATGTTAATAGGAAAACACTCTATATGATTTCAGCTGGCTAGAGGGCCTTCCTGCAGTGTGATTCCTCGGTGAATAGGAATCAAACACTCCCACTACAGAGAGCAGTGGCATGCTAATAATGTACAATGAGAGCCTAATGCAGCCCATAGGAAAATGTGACCTCTTAGTAATTTACCCAAAAAATAAGACAGTACTAATTGCAGTGTGCAGTGGTGGATGGTAAGCACCACACAGACTCCTCAGAGGGAATATTGCCATACAAGCCCCGGATCTCATCAGGGTGCAGCATGAGAATTGTATAGCTGCAGTGGAAGAAGCAAAAAAAGGAGATCCCAGGGAAAATGAAGACCATTTTTAAAACATATGGGGATGTTTTCAGAGGTGACGGGTGCCTTGAAGAAAAGCTGTGACTGGAAATAGACTCCATAGAGAAACCTGTGTGCTTACCACCAAGGAAAAGTACAGAGGCACTACATAATCTAGTACAGGGATTGCAACCTTTGGCCTGCGACCCGCCAGGTTAAGCCCCCTGGTGGGCTGGGCCGGTTTGTTTACCTGCCGCGTCCGCAGGTTCGGCCAATCGGGGCTCCAACTGGCTGCAGTTTGCCGCAGCAGGCCAATGGGGGCTGTGGGAAGCGGCGCGGGCCGAGGGATGTGTTGGCTACGGCTTCCTGCAGCCCCCGTTGGCCTGGAGTGGCAAACCACAGCCAGTGGGAGCCATAATTGGCCGAACCTGCGGACACAGCAGGTAAACAAACTGGCCCGGCCTGCCAGGGAGCTTATCCTCATGGGCCGTGGGCCAAAGGTTGCCGATCCCTGATCTAGTACATAAGGAGTGTGACAGTCTGCAGAGCAGGGATATTGTATCACCTGTAGAGACCAGTGCAGTCTGGATAAGCAGTATGGTGGTGGTAAAGAAGCCAGCAGGAAAATTACACATCTGCATAGACCCAAAGCCACTGAACCAGGTATCGATAAGATGCCACTATTCACTGCCCACAACTGAAGACATTTTATCAGAACTTTCCAAAGCCAGAATTTTTATGGTCTGTGGTGTGAGGGAATGGGTTTTGGTACATAAACCTGGATAAAGAGTCTACCATACTGACAACCTTTGCAACACCATTTGGTCACTACAGATGGCTGCACATGTTAATGGGCATAAGCCCAGCACCAGAGGTGTTCCAGAGAAGACTCAACCAAGTTCTGAAGGGCTGCCTCGGGTGAAAATAATTGCAGATCATAGCCTCATTGTAGGTGAACAATGATAAAGAAGGGAACAATGATAAAGAAGCTGAATGAGACCAAGACAGAAAACTACAAACTTTTCTACAGCAATGCAGGAACAAGAACATAAAACTGAACCTAGATAAAACGTGAGTCAAACAGTGTGAGGCAACACACATTGGACATCTGCTCACAGCAGAGGGACTGAAAGCGGAGTCCCAACAAGATCAAGGCAGTCAAAGACATGCCGGCTCTGGTGGATGTGAAAGGGGTACAGCACTTCATAGGAATGTTATATTTTCTGTCCAAGTTCTGTCCACACCTGGTTGCAGTAGTGGAACCCATATGTTAGCTCACAAGGCAGGATGTTGAGTGGAATTGGGCAGGTTTCTAACAGTAAACATTTGGCATGCTGAAACAAAAGGTAACAGATGCCCCTTTTCTGAAGTACTCCCAGACTGGAGATATACTGACACTCTAGTGTGCTGCATTGCAGAAACTGGATTAGGTGTAGCACTTTTGCCAGAGCAGCTGATCACTTATGCCAACAGAGCCCTGTCAGAGACTGAACAGGAGTTAATCCAAATAGAAAGAGAGTTCTGGCTGTGCTTTTTAGAGTGGAGTGACTCCATCAGTACATTTTATGGCCACCAAACAATAGTATAATGAGACCACAACCCCTTAGAGACAATCATGGAAAAGTGCCTTCTTAGTGCTCCAAAGAGACTGCAGTGCATATTGATGCACTTCCAGTGCTACCAGGGAGAGATCAGATATTGTCCAGGATGCTTACTGATGTTAGCTGACACCTTGAGCAGGTCATATATACCCAGCATCAGCGAGTTGGGTGAAGGGTATCAGTGCAGCATGTTAATGGATTCAGTGTCTTATCTCCCAGTTTCAGCAGCGAAGCTGATGAAAATCAAAGAGGCTAGTGAAAAGGACATCCAACTACAGGAAGTCAGGAGACCGGTACTATCAGAATGGTCAGAAGGCAAAAGACAAATTCTTATAGATTGTATGCAGTGTTGTTGTAGCCCTGTTGATCTCAGGATATTGGAGAGGCAAAGTGGGTGAGGTAATATATTTTATTGAACCAACTTCTGTTAAGAGAAACAAGGATGTCATGCAAAATATACATGCTTTGCACCTGGGCATTGATAGCTGTCTTTAATGGGCTCAAGACTTTGTTTACTGTCTGGGAATGAGTACACAACTCTGTTCCTTGATAGCAGGAGAACCACCAGCAGAAAGAGACCTGGTTACCAAATGAGCTGCCCACATGACCATGGGAAAAGGTGGGAGCAGATTTATTTATTTTCAAGATAAAGTAGTTCTTGGTTACAGTGGACTGTTACTCAAAGTTTTGTGATGTCAATGCCCTGCCTGATACAAGAAGTGGGCAAACTGAAGGCCCACTTTGTCACATACATACCACACATTGTATTCACTGACAAATGACCATAATTTGCCTGGGAAGCATTCAAGGAATTTGCACACAAATGATCATTTGACCACCACACCACCTCTCCAGCATATACAAAGAGTAATGGTAAGGTAAAATCAGCTCCGAAAACAGGTATGACTGTTACACGAGGCTGTTCCTTGTGGTTCAGACCCCTTGTTAGCATTTTTGGCACAGGAACACTCCATCATTGGGGTACCAAAACAATCCAACGCAGGCACTGATGAGACAAAGGATCCAAACCCTGTTACAAATGAGGGAAGACCTGTTGCAGCCAGAAGAAAGGAAATACTTCTGCGAGGAGATAGCCAACTATCAAAGAAAGTAGGCACTAGGGTATGACAGGTCAGCCAAAGACCTACTGGCCTCGGAGATGGCACTCCTGTGAGGATCCAGCCATAAGAGAAATACCAGAAAGAGCAGACAGAAGATGTTGTAAGGGGCACAGTGGCATCCAGGTCATAATGAGATGACTATGCAAGATGGACAAATGATGCAAAGGAACAGATAGCACTAAAAAGCCAGCAGACACGAGAGCCTACAGAGATGATCACAGAACAGAATAACAATGAAACATCTAGGATGGAGGAGACTCCATAGACAAATAGTTTGCTAGACAGGTGACTTCTGATGTGGTCACCTGTTGAGGAGACCAAACTATCTCAAAAACTTGGTAACCAGCTGTGTGTGTTGTAAAGACAAGAATCCAACTCTGCTATGTGCTAGCAATCTCTGGCCAAAGGGACATGGGGCATCAATTATTTGTTTTAAATGTTTATATTAAAATGTTTATAAAATAGGGAAGATGTATCATGATAACAGGAACTGGAGTCAGAGGGTTCACGTTCCCTGGAAGGACTATTATTGACAGGACACTGGGAACAAGGACTTGGTGGAGTTAGGTGGAAGGAATTCAGCCACATAGATAGGGCAGTGCACAGGGTTTAATAAAGTCCCATTAGTTCAACTTAACCTGCATTAAGCTTCATTCTTTGCTAATGAAACATTGTTGCTTCTGCTCTGTGATGTGTCTGTAACCCAAAACAGCTTTGAATTTTTAACCACCACATGGTATTGCAAGCAACTAATTCACAATAAGTAAACCACAAGGACATGTCACTAAAAAGCAAAACATGCAGTTAAAACAAGGTGTGTCCACCTAGTTTTTCTGATAACAGCTCTTACATATTTTATTATTGTTTTTGAATTTAAAATGTCCTAGTTATTGCACATATATTGGAGCACTTTGTACTGTTCCATTCTGCTAGTTCATTCACCTTACACAATACATTTTTATATTCATGAGTCTGTATTTTAAACCATTAGCCTCATGATGGTTGTAAACACTAGGATTAAATGGTAGTTGATTATTGGCCCCAAATGACATGCAGTCCTGTCAGTAATATGCAGTATGTAAGAATGATTTCCAATAATAGCTTGTTTTTTATGGTTAAAACAAGCCTTATTCTGTGTTATGTTCTTACTCAGTTTGAATCAGTAAGAACCATATGTACTTATATTCATCTGACATACCAGATCAAGGTTCGTTGTGCTGTTGTACTTCAGATCAGATGGAAAATACATGGGTTTGATCACTCTTGTAAATATTTTTAGGTCAAAATTCAAAGTGTAGCCATCCACATACTCTGACTAAACAGGTAATCCTCTACACCAATTGCCACTAAATGGAAAGAAATTCTGCTATTTTACCCACCATAAGACATTTACCTTTACTTGTAAATGCAGAGCCAGTGTACTCACATTAAGATACAAGTGAAGGTTTTAGCATTTTGCCAAGTGCTGGGTTGGGAGAAGTGGTCATTAAACCCTTAATTTAGAGCTGTGAGCAAGGTTTATAGATGCCTCTAAGAAAAATGGTGCTCCCTACTTTGTTAATCTGAAAAACAACCAACCACTCCAGCTACTACTAATGGAGGAAGTTTAGTAATGTGAGGGGAAATTCTGATGCCTCCTAAGTCTCATTGGCTTTCAGTAGGACTTAAGCATCTGTCATATCAACCAGGCAAGGTACTAACAAGCTTCAACAGGACTTTATTTTCAAAGTGGAAACCTCTTTACCAAGCTGCTGCTGCACCCTGGAAAAGTGTAAAATATATGATGCCCTTCTGTTCCAAGGCAGTGGATTAGTAGAGCATGCTTGCTTTCTTTAGAAATATCTGTAGCACTGATTGCAAGCAGATAAATCTCAAACATATGGATCCAGATAGTAAAAGCAATTGGAGGCTCACCTGGGCTTTGCAGAAAGGGTGCAGGTGGGTTCAGAGGCAGAAGATCCATCCTTGTCGCCAAAATTTTATATCAACCAGGCAAGGTACTAACAAGCTTCAACAGGACTTTATTTTCAAAGTGGAAACCTCTTTACCAAGCTACTGCTGCACCCTCTGTAGCTTTCTCCCAGCCTCTCAACTCTTCCCTCCTCCTTCCTGTTTCCTGTGCTTTCAGACTCCCAACAGCCAGTGCTCCCAATTCTAATAATTACAAGCAACATCTAAACATCACAGCATCTTGACCTGGTTTCTATTCCCAGATCCATCACAGACTTCCTGTTTCAATTTGGGCAAATTGCTTGGGTGCCTAAAATTAGGTACCTTAATCCATATTTAGACATTGTAATGATTTGGGAGCCTATTTGTGTACAGCTTATGAATTCTGGTTGATCTTATGAAGCTGTATTACTGAATGCCTCAGTATATGTGGAATCCTCCACCTGCTATCAGGGCTCTGTTATACATATCGCAGGCCAGGGACAATGAAGGGTCATTAGACCTTGATGGCTCCTGTTCAAATGGGAGCATTTCAGGACAGTGTGTGACCATATCCTAGGTGAAACCAGTCTTATCCTACCACTTGGTGGGGGCCTGGCATTTGAAGAATGGAAAATCCATTAGCAGCAGAACAAAGGAGGAGTTAGTGCTGAGTCTTAAAAAAAATACAGAGCCTGAGAGACTTGGAGTGTGGGTTGCAGAAGAGACGGAGGGGGACTTTGAGACACAGTAAGGTTGGGCCGAGGAGAGGAACAGACAAGCATACTTTTGTAGCAGAAGAGCCCTTTTTAACTATGAGACCAGCCCAGGAAGAAGGAAACTGGCTGTAGAGTGGAGTGAAATAGAGACAGACTCAGAGAAGAAGCCATGTCCAGGAGCATAGATCCTGGACTCCTTAGACGACTCTGTCTTAAGTCCAAAGAATAATCAAGATTCGTCATGACATTGGGGCACGGAAATGCCAACAGCTGTTTTATTTAGTTGAGAGCTGCATATTTCCTTTGCTGTTTACAGTATAGAATGATTGGTTTTTGGAAACCTAACAAAGCCTGCCTGTCTGTCTCCTTCCATGATCATTTGTCCATTTATGGTTCATCTCTAAAGACAAAGTTCCCACAAGAGTGGAGTTCTGGGGTAAAGTTAGGGTGGCCACTCATGCATCCCCAGCATATCAGACATCCTTGTACTTCTGGGAACAGTTTGGGTTCTGGCCCAGAGGGATTAGAGAGAGGGCATTGTGTGGTGAATACCAGCTGCAGGCAGTGGCTGAGATGGTGAGTGGAATTTATTTTAATCTTTTGTCTCAATTTCAATGAGATTTAGGCTCCTAAATACCAAAGCCACTTTTGGGAAATGGGTTGTAAGTACCTAAATCACTTTGGCACTTAAAAATGTATCCTAGAAGAGTAGATGTTCCTCATCTACCTTCTCTATACTACTAATTTATATACTTTTATCATTTCCTTTTTCATTCTCCTCTTTTCTAACATAAGTGGCCCAATCCTTTCAATCTTTCTTCATAGGAAAGTTTGTCCATATCCCTAACCATTCGCATTGCCAGTCACTGAACCCTTCCTAATTCTAATAAGCCAAATTATCTTCAGTGACTTTAAGTAGATAGGAAGATTACTGGTCAATGTACATACAGTACTGAAGCAGGTTAACAATTAAAATGAAGGTTTAAAATTTAGATTTATGGGGGTTACAGTGTGTTAATGATATGATTATTAAAGGATGAAAGCGGAGGATTAGTTATATGCTACATATGTTATGTGTCAGGCCTCTGTAAATACATGTTTAACTGCTAGTATTGAACACGTCTTTGTATTCAAGATAGAGCTAATTTTATTAGGGAAGTTTTTATATGTTGTTCAGATATTCATGAAGACATATTTAGTGAATTTTTAAACCCAAGCAATAGAAGTTTTGTATTTGTTGCCTGGTTAATCCCACATAAATACCTTTGGATTAAAATTCTTCTCTTATTGAATTTTAAGGCAATTATAAAATTAAGGTCATAATGAAATAACCTTCACAGTCTTGTGCTGTATGCAACAGGAAAGCAATCACTGCTACTATGTGTACTAGTTACTGCAAAACTTAACCACAGAAAAGTCAATAGAAATGTTCAGTGAGCTAACTGAAAAAATGGTCAAAGCTAGTCTATTCTAATGGACCTCATTGTACCCAGAGGCCAATGTACATTAGAGAGCATCCTGTAGCATTCCTGTGACTGGTGCAAAGCAATAATTAAAAACTATACTTAGATATGAGGTGTAAAGTGTAGAGATTCAATCCGGCAAGGTGCGGAACTGCTTAAACTCCCAATAAAACCAGTGGTAATTGAGGATGGGACTTTTAATTTCTTGGTCTACATAAAGAATTACATTTCCATGGGTAGAATTATTTTCTAAATCCTCTGCCCATTGCTTGAACAATAATACAGTTTTTCCAATTACATTTGTTTTTACCAAATTATTTATTTATTTATTATTTTATTGGTATTGTGGTAGCATCCCAATGGATCAGTTAGGATTGGGGCCCCATTGTGCTAGGTGTTGTGCTCAGACACTTAGGAAGACATGGACCTGGTGTACATAACCTAAATCATTTTAAAAATCAATATACTGAAACTGATGGAAGCCCCTATGTGGACACATTTACAGTAATTTACACCTGACATATTGATTTAGTGTAAGTCAGTAACTTGATGAAGTGAATATGCCCCAGACTAAGGGGTGTTGTGTGGGTAAATTAATGTTTATAAATTGCATTGAGATCCTCTAATAGAAGGTGTTGGATAAATGCATTATTATTTACAAATCTTTTGCTATAGCAAAGCACTGCGAATTTATAACAGGTAATTTGCTAGGATCAGACCAAAATTATGGAAATTATATAGCTTTTTATTTTCTTGGAAACAAAACAATGGTTTTATTTGTTAAAATAGATATTTAAAATTTGATGGTTATGCCTGCCTGGATAGTACAATTCTGGAATAAGCCAACTTCTATTGGTGTTGATATTGGCAGTGCTTCTGCAGCCATTGCTCTCGACACATATACAAAGCAATGTACTACTGAAACTCTCACTCAACAGTTTATACATATTTTCTTTCCTTGGTGCTATCTTAATGGATCTATAATAATTAGTTTACAATATTAGCTGAAACAGGAACAGCCTAGGCATGTGCACCTGCACAGAGACTTGTGCTTGGGGTGCCTTTCTGTTGACACACACAATACACATGCACCCACAGCAACATCCTCCACTGCCTTCGCCCACTCTGTGTGCTGGCATATGTCATTTTGGTGGTGTTTAGACCTTAAAACTGTACCAGACTGTGAGGTGAGACGGATGGTCAAAGTGCAGTCGCTGGAGCTGAAATATTGAAGCCCTGACTATGCAGTGGGTATGTGCGCCTTCCCTCTTCTCTTCTCTACTCTAACTGTTGTTGGAGGATATGCTGCCTCTACCTAAACACAGGGTCCAAAATTAAACGACTTTCCCAAAGTCACACAGCAGACCTGGGAAGAGAACTCAGATCTAAGCATCAGGCTGTGCGTTCCTGCCACAAATCCATCTTTCTCCTCAAAAATGTTAGACAAGAGGCATGTCTGCTGGAACCCATGATTAAATCCTTGAATCATGGCCCGGGGAAGCTGGATTAATAGAATATGTAGGAAGAACATTTCTTCTGAGTCAATGTGTACTTTCTATAATCTTTCAGTATCACAGGTGGTAAATTAAATGAAAATGGGCATTTTAACAAATGCCAGTGAATGTTATAATATTTTGAATTTAATTTCATTTTATTTACAAGTGGTTATTATACTGTACAGTATTGTGATCATATAATTATTCAAAAATTGAATATAAAGCCACTGTTAAGCTAAAATACTGCATTCCTAGAGATATAACTTTATTAAGCCTTATTACTGTTGACCTGATCTGGCTAATAGTAACAGACATGTGACTTAGTGAAGTTGAGTTGTAATAAAAGAGGCAATTTCAAAATTCAATTTGTTCTAATTATACATAGCTTAAATTTTCCAGGAATTCATTGCAGCTACTGTGTTTTGTGATCTTAAATACTGTGTATAGAGAAACCGTGATGAAAAATACTCAAATTGCAATGCAGTATGCCAGAAATGTGGTGAATCAGGTAACAAATACCTAACATGAACAGTTTATACCTGGTGTGTATTGTTCAGGATGTTACAAGTTCTAAATGAACCCAGTGCTCAAATCCTAAAAGAAGTAGTGCTGGAATTCACGGTTTTGCCCCTGAAATGCTGTTCCAGCACGCCAAAAAAGTGCTTGGACAGTGTTCTGTAGCATTCTGGCATGACTTGAGCATTGAGTGAACCTAATTGTTATGTTTCATATTGCTTCAACAGTAACAGTAATTTGGGTTTGGCATTGGGTTGTCAGGGCTTGGTTTCACTTGTTGAACCTCGCCAACCAAAATAGCCATCCAAGTAAACACTCCCCAGAAACCCTTAGACCTTCTCTTTTGATTTGTATGGATTTGGGAAGTTTTAACTGCCCTGACCCTCAGGAGGTTAATACCTGGGCAGGATCACAAAGGATGTGAGGTAGAGCTGTGTGTTCTCATTTCTGTTACAAGAGAGATGTCAGCAGGTGCAGATGGAGCAATGCTCCCCAACATATACAGCAGTGACTCTTACATTCCAATTGTGTAATAAGCATAACTGAAACACCTTCCCCTTAGGAATGAGAATGCAATAGCCCAACACCTGTTTCAAAAAGAGGTGCCAGAATGTTTGGCCAGTGGAGTGATCTGTTTTTTAAATTTTGGCAAATGCACCTGGATTCCAGGTTGTATGCTTTTAAATTTTTTTATATATTGTTATAAATGAAAATAAACAAATGATGAAAGTTATGAGTAGAGGTGGCCTATGCCACAAAGTTCAGATCTAGATGCAGACTTGAACTTCCCCTAAGTCTGGAGATGTTTGGATCCAGGCTTCCCATTCAGCTAGTTACAGACGGTGAGGAATTGTTTCCTCAAATACGAGAAGCATTTGGATTGAGGGTTTTGGTTTAGTTATGAAGATGTCCAGCTATGGAACATGAAAATAAAAAATAAAGGTTAAAAATAGAAAAAAAAGAAAAATAAAGGTTACATGAAAGAATAATTACTCAAAGCTGTAACGCAAGCATAGATAGGAAGGTAGTAACGTTGCTTAGCAGCTGTAGCAACAGCAGTCCTAGCTCTGCTATGTTTTCATCTAGCACATAAGGTCCTTTTATTAAAGTAAAGCAACTCATGTTGCACTGGGATATACTTAAAGGAAGAGAACAGCTTACCAAGTGTTTCTTAGAATTAAAGTTTACAGAATAGCTAAGAGCTGCTATTGCTAATATTGTTCTTTAATGTTCGTGGCAGCCACAGTAGTGAATGTGATTATAAACTGGTACTGTTTGAACACTTGCCTCCTGCAGCCCTTACTCATTTTGAGTAGTCCCACAGGTTACCTTTCCATTGAAGATCCTTGCAAAGATCATGTATTCTGTCCTGTATTCAGTTCCGAGTACATTGTCAGTTTTTAACAAATAATAAATGAGTCATAAGTAGTGTGTGGCTGCGTATGTATCAGTGGAAAGGAGTCATAACTCTAGAAATGCAATGTGGTTTACAGTTTCTTCTCTGTATTGCTTCTCCTTTTAAATGAAGTGTATTATGACATCAACCTTGATTAAGGATCCCTTCCCCAATAGACATAGACAATAATACATGCAGTAGATATTTCCATCCCTCCTTAATGCATACATATGCACAGCAGTTATATCAACTTGAGCTGTGATCTTATCAGATCTCACAAGCTACACAATATCAGTATGGGTTACTAGTTAGATGGGAGAGCTCCTGAAAAAACTCAGGTGCTGCAGGGAGTGTGCTGGCAATTTCATAGGTGACATTCTTCTTTGAGAGTCAATATTGCACTAATACCTGAGTACGGAGCAGGGATTTTCACCTAGGTGCAGGGCTGGCCTTACCATGAGGTGAACTGTGGCAGCCGCCTCAGGTGCCAGACTTGGGGGAACCACTAGGACCCAGAGTGTAGAAAATTGTGTCTGCTGCTGGTGCATATGCATTCTCTCTGCTCTAAATGCACAGGGATGGTGGAGGGCTGTGCTGGAGGAAGGAGGGCACAAGAGACATAACAGGCAGGCAGGAGAAAAGGTGAGAGGGAATAATAGAAAGCAGCAGGAGCTGCAGGGAGAGAGAGGAGGAGGAGCCTCTTATGTACCTCTCTAGCACCCCCAGGAGCCTGGACTGATTAACATCAGCTTCTCAGGGAGCTGCCTGTTTCCTGCTGCTTCCCTGAACCCACTTGAGGAGAACAGGCAGTCAACTGAAGTAGTAGGAGCCAGTTAGGCCCTTAAGATGCTGATATCTTCCCTCACTCAGGCCCTGCTACCAGCCTGCTTATTTGTCCCCTTCAATTGAGTGTCGAGAGCCACTATAACTGGCACAGAACAGCAGTCATGAGTGAAAGAAGAAAACGCCCTTCTGGGGCAGCATTCAGAAAAAGAAAGCAAGCAAAGGAAGCTTTTCTATCTAAGCAGGAAGGAGCTCTCCTGAGATACATAGACACAAATGTTCAGGGTGAGCCTTCTGGTCCCAGTGAGGATGTGAGTGGTGAGGAGATGCCTGATCTTCCAGTGAGTCAGAGTGCAGGTGACCTGGCAGCTACTGCAGCATCCATATCTCCATCTCAAATGGATGTAACCATGCACGTTCCTGAAGAAAAGTGTAAATCAGAGAAGAGTGTGGTGGAGGCACAAGAAACCGCTGCTGCTGAATTTAGTTCCTTAAGTCTAGATGATTCAGGACTGTGGACCCACTTGAGCAGTAGCCTGAGGGACTTCCTTGTACTGCATGGGCTACTGTGAAGTGAAAAACTTCATGGTCCCCAAAGACAATGAAAATAGAAGTTTCCATCCAAAACATTACTGGCATGAAATCTCCAATGGTGACAAAGTGGAGAGGTCATGGCTTATGTACTCAAAAACCCAGAATGCTGCATACTGTTTTTTGTTGCCAACTTTTCCAGTCTAATGTTCCAGTCACATTGGGTTCTACAGGAACAAAGGACTGGAAAAATCTGGCTAGAAATCTGGCATGCCATGAGAAGGCAGCAAAGCACCAGAGAGCATTCCATAAGTGGAAAGAGCTTGAGATGAGACTAAGATTAAAGGCCACCATAGATGATCAGCATCAAGAGAAGATTGCATCAGAGTCTCTTTACTAGCAAAATGTTATGAAAAGGCTCATTGCCATTGTGAGAATGCTTGCTACCCAAAACCTAGCACTGCATGGCACTTCAGATCAGCTGTATGTGCCAAACAATGGAAACTTCCTTAAAATTGTGGAGCTGATGGCTGAGTTTGATGCTGTATTCCAGGAGCATCTAAGAAGAGTCACCACCCAAGAAATGTACACACACCACTACCTTGGAAAAACAATTCCAAATGAGATCATACAGTTACTGGCAACAAAAGTCAAACAGAAGATTGTGGCAGATCTGAAGTCAACAAGATATTACTTTATTCTGGACTGCACACCTGACATCAGCCATATGGAATAAATGACTTTAATGGTGCGTTTTGTAACAACAACAGAACCTATTGAAAATGTCCCTGCAATGGTAACTGTCATACCGGCTCCTGTGGTATCATCCATGTCAATAAATTCTAGAAAATGCTCTCTGACAAATGTGCTTCTTAAAAAGTTGGAAGATATGGGAATTGCAATAGCTGACATGAGAGGAAAGAACAAAGGAGTGCAGACACGGATCCGAGAGTTAAACCCTCTTGCTTTTTTTGTCCCATGCAGTTCTCATTCATTGAACGTGGTGGTCAGTGATGCAGCATCAGCTTCTAGTGAGGCTGCTGAATTTTTTAATGTAATTCAAAGCATTTATGTATTTTTCTCTGCATTAACTCATCGATGGCAAATTTTGAAGCAACGTCTGGGAACATCCTCTCTGACACTAAACCCAGTTAGTGCCACAATGATGGGAAAGTCGAGTGAAGGCGTGAAGCCTATCAAACATCAAATTCGGAAGATAGATGATGCCATAGTTGCCATTATGGAGGATAATGCTATGAGAGGAACTGTACATGGGAGAGCAGTGGCAGAGGGAAATGGAATCATCAGAAACATACGTAACTTCAACTTTTAGTGTGGCTTAGTTTTGTGGCATGACATACTGTTTGAAATACGCAAGAAATTCCAAGGTGTTGACCTTGATATATCTGGAGCAATGAAACAACTTGACAAAGCAAAGTCATACCTACAGTCTTACCGGTCAGATGAGGGATTTCAAAACGTTCTGAAAAGTGCACAGAAGATGACAGAGGAACTTCACACTGAAGCTATTTTCCCACCCATTCAAGAATACAAGAGTCACCGAAGAAGACGGCATTTTGATTATGAGGCATGGGATAATCCCATAAGGATCCCAAACAACAATTCAAAGTTGAATTCTTTAACCAGGTGCTAGATTGTGCAATACAGTTAGTTGAAGAACGTTTTATGCATCTCAAGGAACACAGCAGTATATTTGGGATGTTGTATGATATTCCAAATCTCCTCACTATACCTGAAGAAGACCTACACCAGCAATGCAGGGCACTAGAGATAGTGTTGACACATGATGACATGCGAGATATTGACACGAGTGATTTAGGTGATGAACTGAAAGCCCTTTCAAGATACATTTCAGCAGGATCAACTCCAAAGGCTCTTCTGGAAATATGTGCACAAATAAGATGACCAATCTTTTCCCAAATGCTTTTGTTGCTCTCTGCATACTTATAACAATTCTGTAACAGTTGCCAGTGGAGAACACAGTTCTCCAAGCTGAAGTTAATAAAAACACATCTATGCTCCACATTGATTTATTTCACTATTTAAAAATTTGTTATTTTTCCCCCTGCTGTACTAGAAAGGTTTTATCAGCCTGAGTCTGGGGTGACCACATTAGAGATGACCATCGAGTAATGTGTATTTCCAAACTCATGCTCATAATGATTTCCTATTTATACTACACCCAACAGCATGCCTGACAGATAAGTTAAAAATGTATAGTGATTTCCCTGAAGACCCTGTGAAAAAAGTATTATCTGGTGGAGAGGGCATTAGAATGAATTCTATTTCCAGCTGTGCCATTGACAAGCTCTGAAGTTTTGGGCAAATCACTTAATTTCTCTATAAGAATGGCCATACTGGGTCAGACCAAAGGTCCATCTAGCCCAGTATCCTGTCTTCCTATTGTGGCCAATGCCAGGTACCCAGAGGGAATGAACAGAACAAGTAATCATCAAGTGATCCACCTCCTGTCGCCCATTCCCAGCTTCTGGCAAACATAGACTAGGGACACCCTTTCTGCCCATCCTGGCTAATAGCCATTGATGGACCTATCCTCCATGAACTCATGTAGTTCTTTTTTGAACCCTGGTATAGTCTTGGCCTTCATAACATCCTATGGCAAAGAGTTCCACAGGTTGACTGTGCATTGTGTGAAAAAATACTTCCTTTTGTTTGTTTTAAACCTGCTGCCTATTTATTTCATTTGGTGACCCCTAGTTCTTGTGTTATGAGAAGGCGTAACTAGCACTTCCTTATTTACTTTCTCCACACCAGTCATGATTTTATAGACCTCCCATTTGTAAAACACGGATAATGATACTTCTGAGGATTTGTGGGTGAAAAGCATTATGTCAGCCAGGTATTATTTTTGCAACAAAATCTAAACTACAGAGACTATTTAGGGTGGAAGCAGGAGAAAATTGGTGTCAGGAGATTGGAGGAAGATGAGGTCATGCTATGATGTATGTTTCTTATGTGCAGGCTTTGGTGGTTCCAATATATTATTTAAAAAATATATTTTAATTTGGTTGTTTAAAATGGGTATTTATTTTTCTGGTTTGGTGAGAGGGATTGGAACTTGCATGATTGGAGTGAGGGAGTTGGGGAAAGATTGTAAGAGAGATGGGCAGATGGGACAAAGATGTGTTAGGTGCTTATAAAACTTCTATATATCACATTTCTGCCAGTAAAGACAGCAAGTATTTTCTTTCTGCTCACTGGCACAATGTATCCTGCAGCGTATGGCCAGGGGTAGGCCAGGGGTTCTCAACCTTTTTCTTTCCGAGGCCCCCCCACCCAACATGCTATAAAAACTCCTTGGCCTACCTGTGCCACAATAACTAGTTTTCTGCATATAAAAACCAGCGTCTGCATTAAGGGGTAGCAAGCAGGGAAATTGCTTATGGCTGCATGCCACAGGAGGCATGAAGCTTAGTTGCTCAGGCTCCTGCTTCAGCTGCAGGTGGTGGGACTCAGGGCCCCGGGTTTCAGTCCCATGCAGTGGGACTTCAGCTTTCTGCCCTGGGCCCCAGCGAGTCTAACACTGGTCCTGCTTGGCAGACCCCCTGAAACCTGCTCGGGGCCCTCCAGGGGGCCCCAGACCCCTGGTTGAGAACCACTGGGGTAGGCAGTGTTTTTCTGGAGGCACGGGAGATTGTGTCAGGAATCAGGGCCTGCAGCAGAGCTAGTTTCCAGGCAGCCTCCTCAGTGCAACTGGCCTGCAGCAGGCTGCCTGATTAACCTACACAACCTGGTTGGCTCTTAAGCCAGCAGCAGCAGAAGCTTGCTGGCTTCTCAACGCTCACTGTGCTTGCTCCTGCATTATCAGGTTCTTGCTACTCCTGCCTTGCATCCAGTCTTGCATCCAGTCTTGCCTCTGTCCTGCCCCTGCATTGACCCATTCCTTGCCTAATACTCTGCTCGCTTCAGTTCCTGACCTCTGGTTTTGACCCTTGGCTTTGGCTCCCAGTGACTGACTATGGCTCTGACCCCAGCCACTAGGCCAGACTGCCCTCATCCCGGTTGGCTGGGACTCATTGCTTATCCTTAGTGTTGATTATTGTTCAAACTGTTGTACATTCTTCTGTGTGGCACAATATCACAGCACTCTTGCTTGTACAATTCTGATTGTACATCACCACGATTTTATTTCACACGCCCGCAACATAGGGAATAGGTCATGCCCAATGGTAACTGGAAAATGGTTAGTTTCTCATTAGTAAAAGCCAAGCAGAGAAGCCAATTTAAAATAATCACATTGTGTATGAAAAGAAGACTTCGTCCTGCACACTTAGCTTCAGGTCTTTTGTCTTTAGTTATTGCTTGTAAGCAGGCTTCAGGCCAAGAGAGAAGAGGGGTTGGAGAACAAAAGTTTTTTTTCCAGTCTATGTTGCAAGCACCTATATAATTGAGCTCAGGTGATGAGAGGGAGGGGAGAACTTTGTCCTCGACTCCAGCACAGGGAATCCAAGTAAATAGACAGGCACTATTTGGTAATTCCCTCTCTAACAGCCAGACAGAGCCAAGGACCAGCAGTAGAATCCCCTTCTCAAGTCTGGGATGGAGGGACAGGAGCAGAGAGAGACTGCTTCAGCTCTATTACAGGTGTTGCTTATTGTACTTTGGAGGTGAGACAGATCCAGTTTTTATTTCATCTAAAAATTAGTGAAGTGGTATGTGGGAGAAAAGCTGACAGATTCCTGAATCTTGGGGGTGGCATGGGAGAAGCATGGCTGGCTCTGGGCCAAACCTGACTCAAATATTGCTTTCCAAGCAGTGTAAGTCTCATCAGGCATGGATGTTGGCAGTTTTGCATCTTGATCTCTGAGCAGACACAATCTCATCCCCAAAGCCCCAGCATTTGTTTGTTTTTTCCCTTTTTCTCTGAAGAAACAAAGGGAATTAAACCACAAAAAAGTGATGTTCATGAGCTACAAAAGACTGACATCACGGGATAATAGGAATTAAAGATGGAAAAGACTGCCAAATCATCCCCATAAAAGCAGCATATACTCTCCCAATGATGGAGAATGTATCTGATACCAACCTGTCTTATTCCTGATTACTCCTGAGAGATTTTTTTCAGCCAAAACTATTTTTTGGCAAAACATGCAGATTTGGTGACAGCAAAATGTTTCACAAATTTGTGGAGTTTGTGTTGAATTGTTCATTTTGAAAAACAAAACAAAAAGCTAAATAAAAAATTATGGAAAAATCAAAACAGTTTGCTTTGACATTTTCTAAATGAAATATTTTAAGTTTCCATTTTAAATGATTTTCATTTAGAAATGTCAATTTTTTTTAAATTCCAAAATATTAAAAATTGCTCAAAATTTAAATGTTTTGTTTTGGGTCTAACAAAATGTTTAGTTTAATTTGATTCAACAAAAATTTTGAAAAAATTTATTTTTGGTTCAATCAAAAGGAATTTTCTTCCTGATTCTATTTTTTTCAGAATTGCTGGAAAATCAAAAAATCAGTTATTCACCCAGTTCTACTCCTGATCTTCATCTGATCATCCCAAAAATTCAGAATTAAGGTTTCCACAGAAGGGATGTGCTAGACTGTTTCTCAATGATCGGTCAGTGGCCCAGTGCCTGTCTCAGATATCTCCCTGACACAGTTTAGGAAAGCAGCAAGCCGGCTCCTGGTATCAAAAAGATTGAGAAACACTGTGCTAGAGGGACTCTCATAGCTCTAGTTAAAACTCCATCACTAAAAGGAAATTTTGTAGCAACTTCCCTGCCTCTGGGCTAGTCTATATTACAAGGACTACAGCAGCACAGCGAAGATGCTTTATGCCAATGGGAGAGAGGTCTCCCATCGGCATAATAAAACAACCTCCGTGAGACATGGTAGCTCTGTCGGCAGGAGAAGCTCTCCCGCTTCTGTCTCCCTGAGCACCTTGCTCCAGGAGACCCACTACAGGAAATGGTTCTACTCCTCTATCGCTTTCCTTCTTCAGGCAAAGTCTGTTTCAATCAATCCCTCTTCCATCTGCATACTAGCAGCCCTTTATAGGTCCAGGTGTAGTCCAGCTCCCATTAATTGACTGGATTGGATTCCCATGCTCTGGTCTAGGGGTACTGAGCCTAGTCTATCCACAGGGACCAGCTACCCTGTGACGGAGTCTCTGTTAATGTATTTGTTGCACATTCATGTCCTGTGGCAACTCTGTCCTCTTTGTATTATACCTGCTTTCTGACAGGTGCTTTCAGGATATCAGCCTTTACTAGTGACCATAATCTTTGGCCAAATGTTCATTTTACAACTATTGGGCCAATTCTATGGAGGCCAAGGAGTGGGATGGGCCTATTTACAATGTGTATGACTTGTTAACAGAGTGACATCTGCATAAATAGTAAGTTTTCTTGCAAAATCTTATATTGTGTGAAATTCTTATAGAGATGAAAAGTATTCATAATGAGGCTATTGTAATCAATATTTTAATTAGGATGCCCATCTCATCATAATAGTTACCAGAAAGGGAGACCTCTTTGTTAGCTAATGAGCTGATCCCAATTTCAGACTTTACAGTTTGTGTAAATACATATGAACAGAAAATACTCTCAAACGGTGCCAGATCTAGAATTGTAAATTGGCCATTTGCCTATCCTTGGCCAATTAAAAGGGAATATTATATTGTCCCCATTGTAATGATGTGCTTCACACTCTGAAAAGCCAACATGTTACTTTACTGGAATATATTCTTCAAAATTGTTATTACTCTTTGTGTAAAGGAGGGAAGTGTGGTCCAGTGGATATGGCCCTGGGGTGGGAGTTTGAGATACATGCATGCTACTGCCAGCTGTGCCATTTGACCTTGGGCAGGTCACTCTTTGGGCCTTGTCTTTCTCTGCTCTAGGAATAATAATGCTTAGTAAAGTGTTTTCAAGTATTTTTTCTAGCTACGAAATGCTAGAACATCTCATTGTTCGTGAAAAGATAGCATTTTCAGCCTGTTTTAACAGTAGATCTGGTTTTACTAATTGTCTTCATCAGAGCCAAGAGTTTGAATGACCTCCTAATATCTGTGGGCCACTTCTGCTTAATTGTTGTTTAACCCTATTACTCAAGGCTCAAGCCTGCTGCTCTATTTTCATGGCCTTAGGTTGCATGCATAGTATTCAGTGACTAGGTACATCAATGCCTGTAAACAAGTCTGATATTTTCCCCTTTCCTGAGCCTCAGCCAATATTCTGTTATGGGGGTTGCGGGGGGAACAGCCACTTTCAGATCAGTGATAAAAGTCAGGTTGTGCATCAGAGGTCATTTTGAAGCTTTTTAGGGGGTTTTTTCCCCCTGAAGAAACATGTTTACTTGTTTGTTATCAGCTGTAAAGTAGAGGCTTTACTATTCACAGAAATAAATGACTTATTATCAATGCAATGCTTTTTTCCAAAGCCTGAGGAAAACTATTTGCAATGGAAATTAGCAAGTTATTACTGGAAAACAGAAACAAAATGTTTCCTTTTTTATTAATTGTCCTATTAATAGCCACCAGGAAAGTTCAGATGACGCAGTAGAAAACAACAGATAAGATCAAGCCATTTAAAAAATCTTATTTAGCCTACCATAATGACAAACCAGAAGAGCCCCTAATTATGCAGTAACATGACTTGGATAGTCTGGCTACTGAAGATAATTACATTTGTAACAAGCACTGAAAGTGGCAACAGAGCTGTGAAGCTGGGTTACTCTTTCTTTCTTTCTTTCTTTCTTTCTTTCTTTCTTTCTTTCTTTCAGTACAGATAGAGCTAAACAGCAAGATACAGACACACTTGTGTATATGCAAATATGAAACAAATTTCACCAATTAAATATAATGGCATTATCTATAACACCATATTCTACAGTCTCAGGATATTGTAAGTGCCTGTCCATACACTCACTGAGTTGAGGAAGCAGAAAAACAAAATCTTGTCAGACACATCACCAAAAATTCAGCAAGTTCAACAAACATTTATAAGTGAAAGATTTCTGATTTCCAATAACATAAGATTTTGTAAGCAGGACACTTAATTGATCTCCAGTCTGTACTCAGAACTTTGTTTCATCTTTGCTAATTTCAACAGTTGGTCAAAGCTATATATTTTATTTGCTATCATTTTATTCTGAGCAGGGCAGAGTACAGATTTGTTGCTTCACTGGTGTCTTGTTATAAAGCTGATTTCATCTCTACATCCTCTCTCGTGTGGGAAGATCTGGAAAAATGAACCAAAGTTTCCCTTCAAATGCTAAGACTCTCTCTTAATTCCCCTGAATGCTGATAATTTTTTTCTCTCTGTGGTCTGAAATTATGGCAACAATTGTACTTCCTGTTTTGTTCATGATGACTGGCAGCTTGGCAGGAATCCTGTTGCATTTATCCAGGTATATTTTGGAGGGACATCTTGCTCCTCTGTATCTAATCTAATCTAATACATTTATAAATTCTTTAAGTGCTCATGTTTATGCAAACCCCATGATTTCAGCACATATGCAGTGGAAGCCAAAAAGAAGCATATCCTGTCAGCTTATCCTCCATGGCTCTCTCATGGTGTTTTCATTCCGTTCCTACAAGTAGCCAGTGGAACTCAATTATCCTTACAAAGGGCAGGATCAGCCGTGTCCCTATTTTTAAGAGGGGAAAAAGTCTACTGTGTCCCTTCAAAAACTTCCCTACTCCAATGTATTTACATGGAATTTAACTGTGCATCCTTTCCCAAATGCCCCGTTATCTAGCTCTCAGACATTGGCAGGTATGGAGTACCGATGAACTCACATCACAAAATTCAGTCCATTTTTTTAATGCTTCAAACTTCAAGTGTGCTCGGATCTGGGGGGTTGGTTCAGTCCCTTCTCTGAGCTGGCTAATTATATGGAGGCAAAAGTGATGGGCGAGATCCTTGGTACAGCTACTATGTTACAGCAAACGCTACAATGAAAGTTTCAAATGTGTGTGGTAACTCAGGTAAGCTGTAATGGGGGAGGCATGTAACACTAGTTGTACCAGTGTGGAATGTGTTCTAATTTCACATGCTGCTTTTCCTAATTTTGCCCGGTGACTGGAGGTAAGACACGAATGCAGCATTTCAATGTGAGGCAATAAGAACTAAGGGCTTGTCTACATGCACCTCTCCCTGCCATACTCTCTCTCTCTCTCTCAGGTTGGTGTTGGCATGGCCTCCCAGATTAGCAGTCTTGGAGTTAACATTGGGATGAATGGGGCATCTCTCAGAGCTACTGTTTCTGGCTCTCTACAGATCCAGGTAATCACCATTGAATTGGGTACACTCTGGTCACATTGTCAAGATTTTTCTTCACAATCATGAGGGATGGATACTTTGTTTTAAATTCTGACTTAGTTGCACACCCCAGGAACTGGGGGCCCTAGATATGGGCCTGTAGTGCCTATGCCTTAATTCAGCCCTGGATTGATTGAGGCCAATAACTCAATAATTGCACTGATAGCCTACTAATGCACTCCATGAGTAGTTTACTGGTACTATAATATGAATAATTAATTTGACTTTTAAAAACAATTTTAAAAAAACATGTTGGGGGGAGGAGAGCATGTTGCAGAATATGATTCACAGGTGAGAAGTTTTTCTGGAGTTTTCCCAATTTTATTGTTACCTCTATTGGATTATTCCAGTTTGCTGCCTGACGGGATTAATTTATTTGTATCTGAGTATTCATTATGCTGACTGGTTATTACTCAATGATTGTATGCTGACATTCTTGTTAATGTTATATCTAAAGAAATAAAACACATTTAAAAGGCAGTTTTATGGGGATTTACACTATATATATATATATATATACACATTTCTACTCTGCAAAGTAGTTCCTATAAAATGAGGAGGAAACAAGTGAAAAAGCTAAAAACACTTTTGTTATTTTTTTCTAACTTGTTCTCTCTCTCTGTCTGTCTCTTTAAAGTTGTTAAACTGTAAAACCCTGCACTGTTAGATACCTTGCCCCTCAATCCTCTATTCCTTCAAGCCCTGCTGGCAACTGGGTTACTCAGCAGCAAATTTTCTCTCACTCTCTTTTTTTATAAAAATTAAAGATGGTAAAATGGGTAGCTCCCAGTTTAAGCCCTGATTTAACAAAGCATTCAAGCATGTGCATAAGTCCCATTGCAATCAATGCTGGCATCTGTGGATTGCATTCTTAGGCACATATCACTCTCAGTTCATTGTATGGGGAACCTAGGTACCTAATTCAGGCTTTGTGGGTCTCTATATGTTACAGGCACCATGACACTGAATGTTGCAACACCTAGGTCCCTTTGTGGATCCAGCCCTGAGTGCCTTAGAATACCCCCCTGAAGTAGGGAAGTGCTATTATTCCCATTTTATGGACGGGGAACTGAGACACAGACAGAACGAGTGACATGCCTAAGGTCACAGAGGAAGGCTTATGGCAGAGTAAGGAATTGAACCTAGGTCTCCTAAGTCCCAGGTTAGTTTTCAACCATTGGGCCATCTTTACTCTCCTACCCTACAGTTTCAGCCATAAAAATATCAAAGGTGATTTGGGATAATATCCATCTATGGATACATTGTTTGGATTATCCTGTTGCTTAAACCAATCTTACCTCGGTGTAAATCTACTGACTTCAATGACGTTACTTCTGATTTACATCAGTGTAAGTGAAAGGAGATTCAGGCTCCATGCATTTGAAAGTTTTAAGGGTCCCCCCCATCCGTTCAATCAGTGTGACTGTACCTGGCCCTTTGAGGCCCCCAGCTGGTGGCCTGTGGTCCTACTACATCCTGCTCCAGGAAGGAGAAGTGGAATTGGGTTCTCCAGACCTGCCTAGAAAGGCTGCACAGAAGCAGCCAAGCAGAGCCCAGCAGGCTCAGATAAAATGAGCTGCTGGCCCTGAATAGGTCAGTTCCTGGTGGGACCAGGGGAGGAAGGAAAGGTGCCTCTTGCTGGTCAGAGGTGCTTGAGAGAGAATCAGAAGATAGTTTCTGGTGATATTTTGCATTCTGTGATGAGGAGGAAGCTTGGCGAACTTCAGCCTGGAGGTAAGGGTGAAGAGAAGGAGGCTATGTGGGAAAAGCAGCAGCAAACTAGGGGGAGCTGTATGTGGCTGCTGTGTATAGGGTCTTTATGTTGGGATCTGCCCTCTCTCCCTCTGCCAGCCAGTGCTGAAATCCTTAAGTCCTAGAAAGGGGATGTAGCTGGTTTAAAAGTCTAAATAAAAATACCCAGAGACAAGACTGAAGACTGGTGATGGCAGACTGACTGTTCTAGTTGGACTCTTTATTAAAAGCCTGAGAAAGGGGCTAGACTCAAAGGGCCCAGAGACGGGGCTGAAGACCCTAATAAGGGCACAGAAATAGTTTTTGTTGGACCACTGTGGAAGGGGTTCGTTTGTTTGTTCATCCATTCCTACTGTGTGTGACTTGGCCTGAGAGCTGAGCCACTGAACATCTGCCTAAAGAGGTAGACACTCTACAAGGGGTGCCACGAGTAGGAAGAGGCCTGCTGTCCTAGATGCAGCAGGAGGTGCTCAAGAAGTGAGTGGCACCTGTCACCGTGACATTTTATCTTTCTGATTTGTCTGGAAAATAAACTAAAGAGAGCCCTTTGGGGCAGTGGAAACAGACAACTCTAGAGAGCCCTTTGTCAGTAAAAGCAGGAGGATTTTCTCCCCTTCCCCTCCTCCCCAGTCACCTGGAATTGAAGCACTGCTGAAATCCTGAGGCCAATGTTTTGAAAACTGGTTGCGTGAAGGTTAGGCCCCAAAATGAATAGTGGCAAGCACCTACACAAAAGTGGCCTGATTTTTCAGAAGTGCTGAGCATCCTTTGCTCCCTTTGATCTCCATGAGAGCTGCACTTGTTCAACACATTTGTAAATCGTATCCTTTATGTTTATGAGCATGACTTCAGGCATTCAGGTGTCAAAGTATAGGTTTATATGTTTCACTGTAAATGCACCAACATCGGTGTGGCTTTTATATTAAAAATAAAACACTTTAAAATGCACAGGTGGAAGGGCAGGGCTTTCTCTTTAAAAAAAGAAAGGAAGTCCTCTTCTTATTTTTCCCCCTCATCCATTGAACTTAATGAGGTCGGAGAGAGAGACAGAGATTTTGTTCATTTGTTTTGAATAATGTGGTTCTGTCTGTGCATCATTGTGAGCTGGTGCATGCTATGGAAAAGGTCCAAGCCAGCAATCAGAGTGCAAATTTGGATGATCATAAATATGTCCCCAGCCATCCCCTAAGAAGCTCTTAAACAACACAGGTTAGTGGATGGCCTGTCGCACTGTTAAAAATAAATTGAGTTCTCTGCTGCAACCTTTGTAAAATACATACAACTTTACAGAGGAGAGTAGATTAACTTACTGGAACCTTGGTTTTAAGTTTACCACTAACATTAGATAATAGGACATTTTTTAAAAAAGTATCTCCATGTATTGTTAGAAATTCTTGTACCATTAACATTATTGCATGTTTTTATACTTTCCAGGCACCCCCTATTAAAGCAGCATCACCTTAGTTTTGCTTGCAGTATTTCTGGTGTTTAGGAAATGGGATGGTTTCCCATCTGTTTATGCAGTCTCTTTAGGTATAGGGTTCTTAAATGGGTTTAATAAAATCTGACAGTGCATGACATCCACTAAACATCTGGATGCTTTAGTAAATTTCTTAACTAAGACCCACTGTGGAAAATGAGTAGTTGTTTAAGTACGTTGCTGTTGAGTTACTGAAGAATAATTATCTTTGTGCATCACCTACAAAAAGAAAAGGAGTACTTGTGGCACCTTAGAGACTAACAAATTTATTTGAGCATAAGCTTTCGTGAGCTACAGCATCCGATGAAGTGAGCTGTAGCTCACGAAAGCTTATGCTCAAATAAATTTGTTAGTCTCTAAGGTGCCACAAGTACTCCTTTTCTTTTTGCGAATACAGACTAACACGGCTGCTACTCTGAAACCTGTCATCACCTACAGTATCAGTATTTCTAACTGTCACTGGAATTAAGATTTTACCTCCCTATCACTTAGGGTCATAAATATGAAATTAATTTTTTTTTGTTGGAGTGATAATTTTTATGCTTATCAAAGCAACAGTAACCACAGTGCCTACAGCCATGTATTGTATGGGCTTGTATTGTGCAACCTCTTTCACAGAGTTCTCTTCAGTTTGCAATACCTAGCTTGCTTATTCCAGCAGAGGGCATCTCCTATCTGATAGCTATGCTGACTTGTGCCAAACTGTGCATTTGTGATATAGGCTAGATTGAGACCACCCAACTAATGTTCATGTATGATCTTAAGTGGAACTCTCACTCTAAGAATTGAAACACTAATTCATCAAACTTCTGAACAACATAGGCTATCTTTTTGTGAGAGAAGAACCACAAAAAAATATCCATTGTGCCTATAGGGCAACCAGGTCATGACTCCATTGTGCTTTGTGCTCTGCGAACACAGGATGAAGGAGAGTCCCTGCCCAAAAACCTTAAATGTAATCTGGATTTCATTTACTCATTCACAAGCTGATGTTCAATGTGTGTTTTTTGTACCATATTAGACTATGACTGCAGTCTGATCTGCATGAGTGGACCCATATGCTTGTGGGGAGCCTCTTCAGAGTAACAGTGGCCCTGCATAGCTGCATAGGTCTATGTGTATGGATCAGATTCCAGGATTGGGGCCTTAGTGTCTTCTAATAGGTGTGTGTCTGTGTGGGTGTGTGTAAAGGACAAATTTATTTTAATTCATGGAATCTCTCCAGTTTGATAACTCAAAGTTAGGCTTTGACGTTGCCCTATAAAAAGATTCAGAAAGCAGGTAATGAATGACGGAAGCACAGAAGATAGCTAAAAAGTACCACCTGGGCTATTTTATCCAGGAAATCTAGAAAACAGTAGGGTGTGTGTACACAAGTGCACATTCCTTTACAGTAAGCCAACTTGTGTATAATACTAAGAAGACTGGAAGGAAAACAGTTAAGGAGAGAACTGAAACAAACAAATCAACCTTCCAACCCACCAAAACCTACCATGTCCCAAGCAGGACTTTTGCCCCCAGAAGGAAGACCAGCCAGAGACTCCATGAAGTCCACTAAGGACTCTGCTGTTGCCATTGATTTTATGTGATGGGTGGCTGAATAAAACCCAAGAGAGAGATTGTCAGTTAAAAAAAAATTCTGATTCCCAGCATCACACATTTTACATTTGGAAGAAAAGTTAATGTACTTTTACTTCCTCTACCTTTTTCATATGTTGAAAGCTTTGATGTTGTTCAGTTGCCAAGTAACATGTTAATAATACTGTAACAGCAAGTGATATAAAATACATTATCACTAGCTGTAGCTGTTATATTTTAATAATTTCCATAATTACACAGGTTATGATCCTGACAGTATGACAGGTTAAATAGTAAGAGTTGGGTAATTTTGTATCTGATTGGCGAAATATTTTAGTGACAAAGTATAGAGACTTTTTTCTCCAGCACAGCGGAGAGCACTGGCTTCACAAAGCTTAGCAGCAGCATAAAGTACTTGTAGGAACATAGGCATTTACCATACTGGATCAAACTAAAGTTGATTGAGTCCAGTATCCTGTTTCTGAGAGGGGCCAGGTTTAGCTGCTTCAGAGGAAAGTAAAACACACAGTAGACAAAGGTGGGATAATCTGCCACTCGCCTAGGTCTCATCCTGATCCCTTAAGACCTGAAGCATGAAGTTTAATAGCTTTCCAAAATTTGTCATAATTGGTTATGAGAACACAGGCTGCTATTGATATTCACAGAAATCCAATTACTTTTTAAATCTAGTTAAATTCTTGGCCTCAACTTGTAAGCTCTGATGATCTTGGCACTGGAAAATTCTACTTGAAACACCAAGATGGGGCCCTCCTGACCATGTCTTTTGCAGGGACTGAGTGAAATTATTTAAAGTGCCTTAAGATCTGCGATTGTTTGAAGACAGCTTTTCAAATGCACCTCCTTTGCATTTCCCACTGTCTTGTCTTTTCTGTCTTTTTGTCTACTAGATTCTGAACTCCTTGACTTGTATGGCACTGCACAGGTTGTTGGCACTTAACAGTTAATATACAATGGTGATATGTATGTGCTTGGTGGAAATTGTTTATTTTTCTCACATGTTTAGTATATCTCTAAAGGCAATCTAACCTCATATTGGTCTTAGTATTGTTTGTTCTGGGCTGCAATTTGCATTTTGTTTAGGCACATTAATTGTAGTGTTTTTTTGGGGGGAGGGGGGAACAGGATGGTGCTTTATGTGCTATTCTTTATATTTGCAGTGTTTTTAGGGGAGTGAGGGTGAATATCCAAGAAAAGAGTCTATTGATTTTGTAATCAAACTGTATAATAAAGATACTTTTTAGGGGATTATATATATGTAGCCAGCCTATCTGAATCCATGAGAAGTCCCAGAGCTTGTGTGCACAGTGGCTCACAACCTCTTCAGCAGAAATTAAGGGTGTACAAATTCTTCACCTTCTTTTGTGTGTGTGCGTGTGTGCATGTGTGCGTGTGCGTGTGAAATGGTTTATATAAAATGTGGTAACATTCCCCTAGAATTCTCTGCATGATGAGTGAGGAGATGGTGTTATGAACTGTTTCTGATGTGTGGTTGTATTCAGGTATGTTCCTTTTGGCTACATTGAAATCCTGCTTCCTATTTCTTTTCTATATGGGATTACTCCTCTTTTTCTGCTTCATTAAGGCTGCACTTGGTTTGGGAATTAGTGCTTTTGTTCTGCCTCTTTGTCTAAATCTTCTCAATTCATCTTCAGATTTTGACATTAGCGGATACATCTGCCCATTCTGTTTTTTTGTGGAAGTGTGGTCACAGCTGGGAATATTTACAGAAATTTGACATTTCTAGTTTGTTTTTTGGTTATACATTCAAATTTGTTGTCCACAGTACATAGGTTTTCAAGTAGGCATTGATATAATTGTCCTCTCTCCTAGAGCCCCTAGAAATGTATTAAAATACCACAGAGTAAATTTAGAGGAGGTATCTGTAACTGATCTGTATAAAACACACAAAGTAAGTGTATAAAACACAAAATAAGAACACTGATGGTTCTGAGACTTCAGTAAAGATTCATTATTTTATATATTTATTTTCAGTAGCACCCACAAAATGCCAGGTGCAGTTCAAACTCAAAAGAAGGCACTTTCAGTCCTAGTAGGGGGCATGGCTGAAGCACCTTTGTGCCCCAGCTATTCCCATCTGCTGGAATGGCCCTTGGTGTCGCAGCAGCTGGATGTAAATTACAGCTTTCCACTAAGGACTAGACTATACTAAAGGACCCAGACACTGGGGACTGCAATAGTAGCAAACACCCCCATGTCCCTTATTCTTTAATGAACCTTAGCCAATCTGATGCAAGATCCTATTGATATTTTTCCAATCCAAAGTCATAAATTGTTCTGTTTAACCTGAAAGCATGGTGCTGATGGAATGTCTGGAATACTCTGAACTAAGGGCTTGATCCCACTGGTGGTGGAGCACAAACTCCCCTTGAATTGAGGACTCTTAGCACCTTGCAGAAATAAGTTTTAAGAGCATATATAGTTACCAGCCTTCAAGATGATATGCTAGGGGACCCTCCCCCCCGGGTCTCCATGGGCCTGTGTGAAGAACTAGAACCTTATTGGTAAAGGGGCAATACAACTGTGCCTTATGTACATCAGAACTGGGCTGTATTGGCAGATGTGTGCTGAGAAGCCTGTGTAAAGTCTATTTCACATATTTCTGACTCTAGCCTATGCAATTAGTCCCTCGTGTTCACAAAACAATTAGGCAAGCAATTTACTTTTGTTAGGTGGTGGGAAGTATTCTTTAAAAATCCCTGAACAAACACAATGCTTTTGTGTAATGGACATGACCTCGTGTAGCAACTCAACTCGCCCAGGCTCATTTTGTACTGCAAACCGAGCTATGATCATGAGAACTCTCTCTTACTTCATCCACCATTGACTTTTCCACTGACTTCAGTTAGCTTGTACAGGTCACTAGAAAGTTATGACTTGTCTTAGTTTTCTGGGAGTAATGAGGGGCTGTGTTGCCAGACATCACTGTGAATGTAACCACGCGCTTCTGTGGATGTGAGACTAAGACGAGATAAATTGAACACAATACACTGAGAGAAGAACCACAAAAAAAAAAAAAGTCTGTGTAGATGGTGCATGTGACTCATCAGAGACTTGCACATGAGATGCTAAATGACATGTGATACTCAATCCTGGAGGATTTAAATCATCTGTTCCTGGCAATTTCTCTGAAAACTGATTCACTCATTATAGTGTGAACTTTTTAGATGAGTAAACTGATTAATCATAGGTCCTCTTTGCTGTCTGAATGACTTTTATCCAAAGAAATTTGCAAATTGCAGTGCAAAAGGACTTCTCCCATACAAATGAAGTTCCCTTCCTAATTTGAATGCCCAGTAGGGAGAAAAATGAATGGAGTTTCTGAGTCTAATATAAAGCTGAAGTTTTGCCTCTGCTCTGATACCACAGCACCCAGGAGCTGCCCAGTCCATCTCATGCAAAAGGGGCACCAGATACATCCTAGGCTGAATAGTACATCAGGCCTGTATGAGAAACTTATTGGATTTACCTTTAAAATAAGTGTCCCTGAGTGTGCCGAGAGGACATGTGTGTAAAGGGTTAAGATGCATTAAAAATCACCTCTATAAAAACTCATTCACAAACAGTATCATACAGAATGTCTTACATATTACCCATAATTTTTTTCAATCTCTGTCGTCTTAGCTGCTCCTGTAGTTTGGGACACAAATCACTTGGGCTCACACCTTTCAACTGTTCGTCATACCCGGAAGTGTGCATCCTGTTGTACTCTGGTTCTCCTCCCTCCTGCACATATCTGCTGTAAAGTCCTTCTTTTCCTCATTGTAAATTGTTGACTTCAGAAATGCTAATTGGTTGCAAATAAAAGAAGAAATTATCTTTTCACATTGGTTCAGATTTTCTCCTCTGTTATGATCTTCATATACGACTTGAAGTATAGCTCACTGAAGTTATAGGAAAGGTTTCCATTTAATAAGTTTTGGATCAGGTCTATGGCTTTCTGGAGCGTGGGACTGTGCTTGCAGGAATGGTGGCATATTGGAGCAGATCACTGTACCTGCAGATGATTCGGAAAGATCCATTGGAAAGCCGGTTATGCAAAGTTGTATGCTAATAAGTCCTATTGACCCTCACTATCATCTGTTTCAGAAGCCCTGCCTGAACACGTACGTGTGTGTGTGTGTGTGTGTGTGTGTGTGTGTGTGTACTTCACTAAGCCTTGCATGTTGTGAGTAGTTAGTAAACATTGTTACTTGGACCCCACTGTGCCCAAGTGGTTCCTTCCTATCACTCAGGTTGTGTGAAGAGTAAAAGTCACAGCTGGGGAGGTGGGGTCTACTGTGCTCTTGCTTTTCAGAATAATGAACCAAACTTCCATTTAAAACAGGTTAACAGTCCTGAGCAAGCTGAGTGCACTTCTTTGATTATCTTCTCCCCCAGGGTCAGTTCAATAGAAAACCGCTTTGGTCAAAATGCAGTTTTATTGAAGATGAAACATTTAGTGGGAATGTATTGGTTTTCATGTTAAGGTTTCTGAGGTCCAGGGTGGACTCCCCAGTTGTGGGGGGAGAGCAAGTGAGATTCAAATAAACACTTGACCTTTTTGATCCACAAATGGACATTTCAACACAGTTTCATTTCTTGTCCAATGTGTAACACAAGTGAATTTCAAAACCTTGAAAGGTGTCACAAAATGGATTTCTTGTTCTCCAGCCAAGTCTACTGAAACCTCAAGGTGAAGCTGTGTGGATGGCAGACAGACACTTCCTAGGGTTGCAAGGCATCTGCTACCACCTGCCCTTAGTGTGAGGAAACTTGTCTGTGCCTGTCAGCTCCTTTATTCCACCAGCCAGGGGCAACACAAGCACTTGCCCCCAGCCTATGCAGGCTCTGCTGCCTCTCTGCAGGTTAGTGATAGGCTCGCTCCAACCCGTGAGCTCTCTGAGTACCTCCTCTCCCCTAGAGGGTCCAGCCCCTGGTTCACTAGACACTCTCAGAATTCACAGATCCACTGTTCCCAAAGGAGCAGTACAGCCCTTCTTACCAGATTCACCTCAGGATCACCTCAACTCACAGCACTTAGATTTGTTAAATTTATACCGGTTTTCACTATTATTTAACAAAGCCTAATCATTTGAGGCAGAGCAAGTAAAAATATTGGAAACGAATGGTTACATGTAAAAATAAAACCATAATACACCTGCTATCCCATAAAGATTAGTTCATCCAAAGACTTCCAGGCTGGCTGTAACTCTTCCTTCACAAGACAAGGCTGCTGGCAGCTTGTCCCTTAGGAGAAGCATATGGTGTGATTCTGAATTCTCTTGATATACCAGACTAATTCATTCTTAGTCATAAACGGGAGCCCCTCCTGCTGTGTGTTCCTTCATAGTAGATTTGTCACATACCTTAAGAACACAGTTTTTGGTATAGATACATAACTCCTTAAATGTCTGTACATAAACCTTACAATGATTAGGATGACTAATGCATTACTGGCTGTTGGCAGAGATCTCACATGCCACCCTATTATATAGACATGAGACCCAGGGGATCCCTATATATCTTAAGTCCTCTGCCAGTTAGCACTGAGGAGTCCCTGGGTCCCACAGACCATCATGGATGTCAGCACTGCTTCCTCCTCCTATATATTACCTGGTCCAATTAGCATTGATAAAGTTTTTCTGTGAATTGTTGAATTGATACCCACCCCAAAATCCACCCCAAAACAATGTACTGTTCTAGAGCTAGAGATGTATTAGTATCTTGATGGGTTTTCTTTCTTGTGTTCTGTTATAAACAATGTTTATCAGCAACCAGGAGTGGAGACTGATTTCAAGCAGACTATTCCAATTTCTATTTCAAAATAGAAAAGCAATTATTACCATGTTTTTGGAATGCAATATGAGGTCCTCAGCAGCTTGATCCTGCTCCCACAGAAAACCATGGGAAAACTTGAGTGAAATTCAGTGGGAGTTGTAGGCTCACACTGTAAATGTGATTGTTAAAGGCAGGCTGACTGCCACCCAGAAGTCTGTATGTGTGTGCATGGGAGCAAGCTGTTTCAATTCTGATGTCCCTCTTTCCCCCACGCCTCCTCCCTCATTCTTCAGATTAGTCCTGCAACACAAGCACAACCATAAGAGACCACTGAAAAAATATCTGTAGCATCCGTGGAGAGTTCTTTTAGGTAGGGAATGCAGTGTTATTAATTTGTTCCTTCTCTTCCTTGTGATCACAAATGCTGCCCTTACACAGTTGTGTTAGGATATAGATATTCAGGCCTGTCTGTAAAGGCCTATACTCTAAGAATTTAGTTGTATTCTTATCACTTGACTAGTTACAGAGGTATAAAAGAAATGATCAAAATCACTGTCTGCCGGTGTAAGGGCCTTCTCTTACTGTGACAGTCTGAGGCCCTGTGCTTAGGCTAAGGCCTTTGGCTAAGCCATGGGAGCAGCCATAAACTGGGAAGCGACCGGTCACATCCTCACATTCCAAACTAGTCACATTGAAATAAGGTGCTATTGGGCTGTTAGGAATACAATCCTGTCCTGATAGTGCCTATCGCCTCCAGAGAAAGGGAAGTGCCTAGAAGATTTAAAGAAAACTTAGTTTGATAGCATCCTGTCTGGCAAGAACTCACTTATCATTAGCTGGGATGTGAAATCCTCATTTCTGTGTTGTTCTATCATTGTAGTTCCCATTTCCCTATTGTTTGTCTGTATAATCTCTGTCTGGTTCTGTGATTGTTTCTGTCTGCTGTATAATTAATTTTGCTGGGTGTAAACTAATTAAGGTAGTGCAATATAATTGGTTAAATAATCCATGTTACAATATGTTAGGATTGGTTAGTTAAATTTCAGTAAAATGATTGGTTAAGGTATAGCTAAGCAGAACTCAAGTTTTACTATATAGTCTGCAGTCAATCAGGAAGTGGGAATGGGGGTGGGGAATTGGAATCATGTTTTGCTAAGGTGGGGAATGGGAACAGGGAATGGGGGTGGGGAAATTGGAATCATATTTTGCTAAGGGGGGGAATGGGAACAGGCACACAGGTAAGGCTCTGTGATGTCAGAGCTGGGAAGGGGGACACTAAGGAAGGAAACTGGAATCATACTTGCTGGAAGTTCACCGCAATAAACATCGAATTGTTTGCACCTTTGGACTTCGGGTATTGTATTGTTGCTCTCTGTTTATGCAAGAAGGACCAGGGAAGTAAGCGGGTGAAAGAATAAGCCCCTAACAAGTTGTATATGATGAACAGCATGACATCAAGGAACTTAGTAAGTTTTTACAGGAAAAAACACCGAGGAGCAATTCCAATCAGTGCAATAGGTCTCAAAGCACTTTATAAAGGAGATATTGATTAAAAGAAATGTTTGAGCTAGGTGTCAATAATTGTATTTAGAGAAAGTGATGGACTGTCTAGAATATGAACATTTAAAACACTTTTTTGTATCTCACTCACAAATCTCTTCTTATTTTTCATGGCTAGATAGTGGTCTAATGACTATTAGGCTAGGCATTCTGTTTGCCTTGTATCCCTGACATTCCTTTGACACCTAAGGACTTGATGGAATGCCCACTGGAGGCAATGGAAAGACAATGGTATTCTTTCCATTGACTTCAACGGGGATTATATTAGCGGTGAGTACAATCAGGGCCTACCAGTAACCACACTTTTTATTGAAAATGATCCCTGAACAGTAAAGGTGGGTTTTCTGGCATTGGTTCAAAATCAATCATTAAATATTTACTGTCTGAAGCCATGGTAATATCATGACACAAACCAAAGCTGTAACATTTGAAGAGAAGAAAACCAAAGCTAGCACAGAGCCCCACATATGAGACAACCTCTTCCCTTGATGGGTTGGCAGCAGAGGAAAGGTACTTGTTGAGATTGGGAGGGGGAATTGTGCACCAGGAGGTCAGAAAGATGAGGTTAGTCCTTGAATGTTCTTTTTCAAGAATCTGTACTGTTAGCTCAACTCAGATTTCTCTTATTGATATCACTTTTTTGTGTTTATCATATTCTTCCAGTGTCTGTACTGTGCTTACAATCAGAAAATCTGAATGGGCCAGATGCCCATTACTGTGGTTCAGTAGCATCTTACTTGGTGACTCGTACCACTGACCAGAAGTAAAGTACTCTTAAATATGAGTGAGGCTCTCTCTTGCCCATAGTCAAATTCTATCTTCACTGTCTTCAGTTTTTTTGTTTTGAAGCACTATTGCTGGAAAGTTGCCAGACAACAGACTGCTCGAAGTACTCGTTTAGCCTCATTGCTGAAACGCAGTGACCATTACATCAAACACCACTCAGAAGAAAGTGACTCTCATTATTTCTTATTGTAAATTCTAAACCGAGACTGAATTATCACGAAGAGGTGCCTTGAAATTTTGTTTTCTTTTGACAAAGGCGCTACACCTACACTGTCTACAGAGCCAGTCTCAGCATATATCCAGACGTTCTCAGTTCTCATGTTACTGATCTCTGAGATTCTGCTAAATGACAGAAGTGAACAGATCTATTTTAATTTGTTACAAAGCTAACAACAACAAAAAGTCTCTTCAAGGGGATTACTCTAACAAGCTCCAGGCAAACCTCCTCACACAATAGATTTTAATTGTTCCCAAGCACTAATAATGTTATGTTTTGTGTTTTGCTCTATACAGTGTTCAGACCCTGCAGACAGTGAAGGACATTATATAAATACAAGATGTTGCAATTGATTTCTACAGGGATGATGCATCAGTCAACAAAGCTGCATCATTCTTAACCATAAGTAACATCAAGCTATTGTATGTAAGGTATGAAGCCTGTATACTAATGCGACAAGTATGGCGAATAAGAAGAACTTGAAATGCTAGTAAATAAACACAAATATGACAAAGTTGGCATCACAGAATGGGATAATACGTATCACTGGAATATTGGTATAGAAGGGTACAGCTTGCTCAGGAAGGACAGGCAGAGAAAAAAGGGAGGAGGTATTGCCTTGTATATTAAAAATGTATAAACTTAGACTGAGGTTGAGATGGAAATAGGAGACAGACTTGTTGAAAGTCTCCAGGTAAAGATAAAAGGGGTAAAAAACTAGGGTGATGTCATGGTAGGGGGTCTACTACAGAACACTAACCAGGAAGGAGAGGTGGATGTGGCTTTTTTTAAACAACTACCAAATCATCCAAAGCACAAGAATTGATGGTACTGGGGGACTTCAGCTACTCAGACATCTGTTGGGAAAATAACACAGCAGGGCACAAATTATCCAACAAGTTCTCGAAATGTATTGGAGACAATTTTTTATTTCAGAAGGTGGAAAAAGCTACTAGAGAGGCTGTTCTAGATTTGATTTTGACAAATAGGGAGGAACTGGTTGAGATTTTGAAAGTGGAAGATAGCTTGGGTGAAAGTGATCATGAAATGGTAGAGATCATGATTCCAAGGAATGGTAGAAGGGAGAACAGCAAATTAAAGACAATAGATTTCCAGAAGGCAAACTTTAGCCAACTCGGGGAGTTGGTAGGTAAGATCCCATGGGAAGCAAGTCTAAGGGGAAAAACAATTGCAGACAGTTGGCAGTTTTTCAAAGACACATTATTAAGGGCGCAAGAGCAAACTTCCCACTGCGTAGGAAAGATAGGAACGATGGCAAGAGACCACTCTGGCTTAACCGGGAGATCTTCAATGATCTAAAACTCAAAAAAGAGTCCTACAAAAAGTAGAAACTAGGTCAAATTGCAAAGGATGAATATAAACAAATAACACAAGAATGTAGGGACAAAATTAGAAAGGGCCAAGGCACAAAACGAGATCAAACTAGCTAGAGACATAAATGTATACATTAAAAATATACAAATATACACACATTGGGAACAAGAGGAAGACCAAGGACAGGTTAGGCCGTTATTCAATGAGAGGGGAAAACAATAACAGAAAATGTGGAAATGGCAGAGGTGCTTAATGACTTCTTTGCTTAGGTTTCACTAAGAAGGTTGGTGGTGATTGGACGTCTAACATAGTGAATGCCAGTGAAAATGAGGCAAAATCAGAGGCTAAAATAGGGAAAGAACAAGTTAAAAATTACTGAAACAAGTTAGAGGTCTTCAAATGACCAGGGCCTGCTGAAATGCATCGCAGAATACTCAAGGAGCTGTCTGAGGAGATATCTGATCCATTAGCAATTATCTTTGAAAACTCATGGAAGATGGGAGGGATTCCGGAAGACTGGAAAAGGGTAAATATAGTGCCATTTGTAAAAAGGGAAATAAGGACAGCCTGGGAAATTACAGACCTGTCAGCTTAACTTCAGTACCCAGAAAGATAAAGGAGCAAATAATTAAGCAATCAATTTGCAAACATCTAGAAGATAATAAGGTGATAATTAACAGTCAGCATGGATTTGTCAAGAACAAATTGCATCAAATGAACCTGATGGCTTGTTACCCCATCAAAGAAAGCTTTGTGGAATGGGGAGAAGCATTAGACGTGGTATATCTTGACTTTAGTAAAGTTTTTGATACTGTCTCGCATGACCTCATAACCAAACTAGGGAAATGCAACCCAGATGGAGCTACTATAAGGTGAGTGCATAACTGGTTGGAAAACCATTCCCAGAGACTAGTTATCTGTGGTTTACAGTCATGCTGGAAGGGCATAATGAGTGGGGTCTTGCAGAAATCAGTTGTGGGTCCGGTTCTGTTCAATGTCTTCATCAATGATTTATATAATGGCATAGCGAGTACACTCATAAAGTTTGCGGATGATACTAAGCTGAGAGGGGTTGCAAGTACTTTGGAGGATAGGATTATAATTCAAAATGATCATGACAAACTGGAGAAATGGTCTGAAGTAAATAGGATGAAATTCAATATGGACAAATGCAAAGTCCTCCACTTAGAAAGGAACATTCAGTTGCACACATACAAAATGGGAAATTACTTGTCTAGGAAGGAGCACTGTGGAAAGGGATCTGGGAGTCATAGTGGACCACAAGCTAAATACAAGTCAAAAGTGTAACACTGTTGCAAAAAAAGTGAACATCATTCTGGGATGTATTAGCAGGAGTGTTGTAAGCAAGATACGAGAAGTAATTCTTTCACTCTACTTCGCATTGATTAGGCCTCAACTGGAGTATTGTATCCAGTTCTGGGTGCCACATTTCAGGAAAGATGTGGACAAATTGGAGAAAGTCCAGAGAGGAGCAACAAAAATGATTCAAGGTCTAGAAAACATGACCTATGAGGGAAGATTGAGAAAACTGGGTTTGTTTAGTCTGGAAAAGAGAAGACTGAGAGGGGGACATAACTGTTTTCAAGTATATAAAAGGTTGTTATAAGGAGAAGGGAAAAAATGGTTGTTCTTAACCTCTGAGGATAGGACAAGAAGCAATGGGCTTAAATTGCAGCAAGGGAGATTTAGGTTGGACATTAGGAAAAATTTCCTAACTGGCAGGGTGGTTGGGCATTGGAATAAATTGCCTACGGAGGTTGTGGAATCTCCATCAATGGAGATTTTTATGAGCAGTTGAGACAAACACCTGTTAGGGATGGTCTAGATAATATTTAGTCCTGCCGTGAGGGAAGGGGACTGGACTAGATGACCTCTTGAGGTCCCTTCCAGTCCTATGATTCTATGATTCATATTTATTACCCAAATTCTATTGACTGAGTGTTGGCAAAATCCTTTTTGACCTTCAGAGATCCAGAGTTTTGGAATTCTCACCCAGGTTGGCAGCAACAAAGCTGTAACATCTGAGGACTGTTCACTAGTCTGTGTGAAACTTGTGGGTGGAATCAGTTCAATTCCTGTGGTCAGATATTTACATTAGTGTAACTGACTAGGTTGTGGGAGGTTACAGCCCAAAAAGTGGTTCACCTCTTGGATGTCCCCGGATGACCTCCAGTCAACAATGGCTGTCACTTTTTATGGGTTCATGGCCTGTTCTTCATGGGAGATGATGTAGCTGGGAGATGCTACTATGTCCTGGTTGAATTAGTATTTCTCTGGCTAGCCATACAGGCGGCACTGGCAAAGCCTTTATAAGATACTCCACATGTGCAGGTTGTGCTGTGCTTGGTCACTTGAAAAAATAAGGATGTCATTGAGATAATAATGACCTGATCCAGCATGTCCCATAAAATGCTTGAAGGTCACAGAAGCATTACACAGACTGAATGGCATGACCAGGTATTTCAAGTATCCATATTGGGTGTGGAAGGCAGTTTTTTCTACTCATCATCTTTTCATGCCCACACTATGCTATAGGTCCCATGGAGGTCTAACTTCATAAAAATACAGGCAGAGCATAATCAGTCTAGGAGTACATGAATGAGGGGGAGTAGTCACCTTGTTGAGGGCCCAGTAGTCAATTCAGATGCTCAGGGAAGCATCCTTCTTTTTAATGAACAAAATTGAGGCCTTGCTGGAGAGGTGGATGGCCAGATAAATGCCTTCTGTAGATAGACACAAAGGGCCTGGAGCTCTGGTTCAGAAAGGGTGTACATGTGACCAAAGGGAATTTTGGCTGCTGACTGAAGGTCAATTGGGCAGTTGTAATTACAGTGCACGTGCAGGGTGTCTGAATTCCCCTTGTCAAATATGACTGCAAGGTCATAGTACTTGCAACATATTTCAATGGCAGCAACAGGATAGTTGGGCATTCACCCAACTCTGGTGGGGTTGTTCCTTTACAGCAAGGAATCCCTGGATGATGACATGAGCTGCAGAGGATAGTGGTTCTCTCTACATCTTCAGGCAGGCTGACTCATTGGAGCAAAAGCATACCATCCCTACTGCTCCCCAATAGATACAAGGGTCATGGACAGCAAGTCGGGAGTAGGATGACCAAATCAACCAAAACTGAAGGGTCTCTTGGTGCCCTGGAGGGTATTGACCCCTAAGGGGAAAGTCTGCGGGGCGACCAGCCCCGAGCCCAGAAGCAACTCATCAATGGTTTCCACCTGACCTGTGGAATTCTTACACACAACAGGGATCTCATGGGCCTTAGCCACATCGTGGTCCATAAAATTACCTGAAGCCCCTGAATCAACCAGGGCCTCCAGGTGGACTGTTGGGCTTGTTGGGAGTAGGAGCTGCAATGGCAGTCGCAGATGCATTAAGCATGGATTCGCGGTTGCTTCTGTCCTGGCAGGCAGGTGGAAATCAAGAATCTCTGGATGGGGAAAGGGATCGGCCCAACCCAAGCCCCCTTACTGGGCTGTGGCTTGGTGTTTCCCAACCCCAAAGCTGGCCTGACCTTTATAGGGCATCTCAAGGCAATGTGTCTGCTTCTCCCAAAATACAGGCACAGCCAGAAGTTCACTATCCACGCTTCTCTGCCTCAGACAGGCATGGATGGGCCAGTTGATGGTCATGTATTTTGAATCCTGGAGCAGGGAGTACTGTTGGGAGGTCAGAGTATGGAGTGTCATCAGAGCTTGAGGGACTGGGCCCTGTTCATTGTGTCGCTTGGTAAGGCAGTCATCAATTCTGGTACATAGGCCAATCAGGTCATTGAGATGGGATGGTGGTTTGACTTGCACCAGCATGTCTTTTATATCACTGTTCAGCCCAGTCTGAAACTGGTAACATTGTGTGGCCTCATTCCACTCACTGTCAGCAGAATTTGGCAGTGTACTGAGCAGCTGAGTGACACCCTTGTTCCACAAGAGGGGAGACCAAGGCTGAGGCCTCCCCAGTGAGCAGATTAATGATGAGCCCTACTCAGGGCTGGTTTGTGGGGAATAATTAGGGGTGTATCAAGAAGAAGAGCTGGCATTGGTTTAGGAAACCTCAGAAGTGACCATGATCACCGTTAAACTTGTCTGGCAGTGTCACCTTTGGCTCCCAGGAGGCCAGAGCCAGGTTTGCTGGCAAAGCCATCTGGGCTTGTAGGGCTGCATTCTGCACCTGCAGGATGGGCACCTGCAAGTTTCAGATAGCTCCCACCAGCTCTGCAAGGGAAAACTTGGCCTGAGTGGGATCCATGACACTGAGGTGGGCCTCTAGCCTTTATATTGGGCTGCTCAAACTGTAGCCGACTGGGCTGGTCAGGCCTAGTGATTGAAATGAGAGTTTGGCCTATTGGTTAAAGCTGGGCCCAGGGTGGGCAGAGTGCAGAAATGAGCCGAGGATCAGTACTGAAGAAACAGAAGCTGAACGCCAGAGCTGGACGGTCAGCCAGAGTCATAAGCCAGGTGCAGAGCCTGGAATCAAAGGCAGAAGCAGGAGGGGAACAGGCTGGAGCAGGGAATGGAAACAGGCTGGAGCAGGGTTGGAACATGGGCAAGAACAGCTGTGGGTGTGGTATGTGTTGAGAAACCACGGATCTGCTGTGGGGGCAGGCTTGTAAGCAGGCCTGTTAAACCAGCTGTCAATAAGGGGCTGTGGCTACTCCATCAATTCCAAGGCAGGGCAGCTGAGCTCATTGGTCGCATAGTAGTGAAGTTAGTCAGGGAGCCAGCCAGCAGCTGGTCCTACCTGGTGTGGCCCCTGACAATCAAGAAAAAAATCCAGCTCTGAAACTTATTGGCAGTATAAGTAGTGAGGCAGAGGAGAATGGAGAATGAGCTTACTTCTTGTAAGTTTCTTTTTTGTATTTAAGATCAGCAAGGATTTCACTGTTTTCACTGATTTTTTGTGTTTAAGATCAGTAAGGATTTCACTGGTACTCATTAGCTGTGCTCTACATGTCTGGTGTTAAATAATACTTCTGGAATGCAAATAATTCTTTTCCTTTTGCATTGAGGCATGCACTTTTTCACATGACTCTTGAATACACTACAAGTTCACATCATCTTCCTCCATAGAATGACCCAAGACTAAGATGCTGTTATTGATGACTTGCAACTCCAGCAACCCCTTCTTATGTCATCCATCTGGTACTCATTTGGGACCGGCATGGTGCTAATGGGCACTGTGATGAAGTCTCATGTTGCTGTGATTCCATAACTCTCTATTTCACCTTTGGTAAAAGTTAAGCTTCACTATCAAGTATATGAGCAAAGTATATTTTATGATGATGTCCTTGCTTTTTAAATTTTGTTCATTCACTAATTTGTAAAATTCAGTCTTTTGCCATTGGTCTCCCAGTCATTAATGCAAGTTAGCAAGATTATGGTGCAAACTGATTTTTATGTAATTCAGTAGTTTTATGGAATATCATGCCTGTTTTATTAGTATCTTTTCAACATATTTTTAAGCATATTTATATATAATTTATCATGCCAAAGACAGAAATGTCCCATGTCATTGGGTAAGGCCAGGTCATGAGGCATTTTGTGCTTTTCTAGAGTCTGTGCTTTACATTATATTTTTTCCTCAAATCTAAGCATGGAAACTGAAAATTCCTAGTGGATTTATCACCCAGCAGGTATTCAGTGACAGCTCCTGCCACTATAATTCTTCTCTTGTCAGTTCCTCCTTTGAATGGATGATTCACCATCTGCACAATATAGAAAGTGGCTAATAGAGGATTAAGAGCCTGTATTTTTTTTATAATCCTTATGCTGTCAAAGAACAATAATATACTATATTTCCTCTGTCATTCATGGCAAGGTGCTCTAAATTAACTTGAGAGACTGCAGTGAAAGACACTATATATTAAAAACTCTGGTTTCCAGGTCAGATGCATAGTATCCCCTGGTGGCCCTCTTAATCTCTTCCTGGGAATGACAGTCAATGCGCTCTATTCCAGAGAGGGTTGACAGCAGACACTACTGTGTTTGAGCACTGTACATATGTATGTATAACGTACTGGCTAGTGTATATATATAGCTGCAACTACTGCCTATTGGTTAGACTCAGAACTACTCATCCATGTCAGTGGCTTTATATTGCTAATAACTAATGGAGATTATATCCTTTAGCTCTGTGGTAGGGGCTTCTGCTTTTGGATCAGAAGGAGTCCAGGGTGATAAAAGTGAAGTCCTAGGCTGCCATACATTTTTGTAACTTGTAAATAAAATATATTGTTCTCCTACTGCCAGATTAAGGTTATTTTTGTCGCCCTCTCCTTAATTCTGCCCTCTTAATGGGAGGAGGATGCTCTTATGTTGCGAGTCTGATTGTGGGAGGAATATTACTTTTATTATTTATTTTACTGTATTGCCTAGAAGACCTAGCATCCAAGGACCCCATTGTGCTAGGCTAGACTGAACAAAAAGATGGTCCCTGGTCCAGGGAGCTTATTATCTAAGTATAAGAGAAGAGACAGGAGATGGATACAGACCATATCCAGATGTGGGGGAGGGATAGCTCAGTGGTTTGAGCATTGGTCTACTAAACCCAGGGTTGTGAGTTCAATCCTTGAGGGGGCCATTTAGGGATCTGGGGCAAAAATTGGGGATTGATCCTGCTTTGGGCAGGGGGTTAGACTAGATGACCTCCTGAGGTCCCTTCCAACCCTGATATTCTATGGTTCATATGTGCTGACTCTGTGGTTAGTCCAGGACTGGAGCACTCATGTAAAAAAAAATAGTAGGTGCTCAGCACCAGCTGGTGGCCCTGCTGATCAACTCCTCCCCCTCCCTCCCAGCACCTGCTGTGATCAGCTGTTCAGCGGCATGCAGGAGGGAGCGGGCAGAGTATGCATGGGGGAGGAGGCAGAACTGAGTGGGAAGAGGTGGGGCAGGGCAGGAAGGGGCAAGGGCAGAGCGGGGGTGGGAAGAGGCAGGGTGGGGCCTGGGGGGAGAGGAAGCATGGGGGCGGGGCCTGAGGTAGCTGGGAACTCCCAAGGTCAGTGCATGTGATACAGACTGGGGACTACAAGTGAACAATGAGAGTATTGGTCAGCACAATGGGAGTGGTCTCAGCACACTTGCAGCCTAACTACTGTCAAGTTTCTTGTAGGCATCACAGAGGAGGAGGGTTTGAAGGTGGATAAATTATCTTAGCAGATGTTTATGAGGAGATCCTCCCTAGTGTGAGGGGCAGGATGGGAGAAAGTACATAGGTGTTTGAAAATGTAACATGGACAATGGAGGCTGGCATCATGGGTTGACTGGAGGTGAGCCTCAACAACTCAACAGTGAATGAGAGATGATAGGTAGGGTGGATTGACTTTGAAGGCCCTTATATCTGATGAGATAGAGAATGGGAGCCAGTGGAGAGATTCAAAGAGAGGGGTGATATGGTAGAAGTGATGGACTGGGAGAATGATCTTGGCAGCATTCTGAATGGATACAAGCAGGGCAAAATCACATTTGTCAAGGCCAAAGAAGGATGTTGCAGTAATCAACAAGTGAGATTAGAGCTTGGATGGCAGTTTTAGCTGTGTGAATGGCTAGAAGAGCATGTATCTTAGAGATGTGATGCAGCAAGAATGGGCAAGATTTAGACATAGCCTCGCTGTGAGGATGCAGAGAGAGGGTCCAAGTTGAAGATGATGCTCAGGTTAGGGCCTGAGTTACAGGATTATGGTGGTGTCCACATTGATTGAGAAGTGAGGTAAAAGGGAGAGCTTGAAGGGGAGGAATGAGAGCTCTGTTTTAGCCACATTCAGTTTGAGTTGGTGACTAGATATCCACAAGGAGATGTCAGAGAGAGAGGCTGAAATATTACTTCGTGAGGGGTGTGCCAGTGTTGGGAGATATCAAAAAAGAACTAGTGATATGCCTTGTCAAACAGAGAATGGCATGGTATAAAGCAGCTGTCTCTTTCTTAACTGGATGTAACAGTTAGTGTAGGAGGGATACCCCTTTGATTGTAGTTGGGGAGTAGAGGAATATTAGATCAGGTATTAAAAAGAACAGTAGTTTCCAGGCGAACTTCGTAGGTTATCAAACGATACAGTGAACAGTACAATATTGTTTCTTCAATAATTCCCTGAAAATGTTTTTTTTATTCTGGCTTCAGCATTCATCAGTTTTCACTGCAATAAAGTCCTTTCTGAATAAAATGTGCTGGGCCCTCAGAAGAACCACAGAAAGGGGAGAATTCCAAAGCACAAACTTAATGTGAATTTAAAATATAGGTTGTGTAATTCTATATTCATGTTGAAACAAGAACTTTATTTTCAACTCAGTCACACACGCTGTTTCCCACTGATGAGTATGACAGCTACCTTAGGACATATCATGGCAGCCATCCATGAACAAAGAACATGGCATCCAAGAAATGATAAAATTCTTATGTACTTCCTTGGCCTTGCAAATCATCAAAGCCATTCACCTCTAATTATATGGGAAAGAACTAGAACTAATCCTATCCTATATTACAAGAATCTTCAGAGCTGGCCATGTAAAGAAATGTGCATCCTTCAAGGTCCAAATTTGCCAGTCTAGCTAGTGCACATTGGTCCTATGAGCAGATGGAAAAAACAGGAATCCAAAGTAAACTTTGTGATATTAACCCCCCAGAAAGGGTACAACAATCCACTATCTGCCTGTTAACAGGGGAAGGCTTCTGTCTACATAAATTAGGGATTCTAGCAGAGGTGGGCCCAAACTGGAGCTCTAGGTCCAAACCACACCTCAAGCTTTGGAGAAGTTTGGATCCTGATGCTAGTTTTATGGCTTGAGACCATTTCTAGTGTTTGGCCTTTTCTTAGTGGTAAGATTAGTTTAGTGAAGTGCTGTCTGTGAGGAGCTTTTTTTTGCTTTCCTCCCTTAGCTCATTATCCTCCTTTGATGCCCACTGATTTTGGTATTTCATGCACTTGTATAATCGAGGATTATCATTTTCAACTCAAAATGCTCAGCTGCAGCAGTAAGAATAATATAAATGGACTGTTGGGCAAACATAACCTGTTATATATTTTGTACTGAGTGAAAATGTTAGTGTTGCAAGAAATGAACCTGCTCTGGAGTTTTTGTGCTTACGTTATGTGTTCCAAATGGTTGCAGCTGAAAGAAGAAATTAGTTGAAAATGTAGCTTTTATTCTTTCCAGGACTTTTAAAGGCTTCACTTTATCTTTAATTGTTCCTTTAAATGCCTGTGATAATTTTCTTAAATGATTTTCATAATGTGAGTCCCGCCTGCCATTGGGTTAATGAAGACAGTTTATCAGTAATAGATTATACTATAGTTCAGAGACCTCCTTTCAGGTTTGTTTGTTTTTAACGAAGACTGGTAACTGCTTCTGGTTTGATATCCTCGCGGTAGAGCTCTGCTCTGCCATCTAAGAGACATTGGTACAATTTCTGGACATGCTGTCTTTCTCCACATGATGTTGCTCAAGCTGACGTCCCCATGTGCTTAGCCTCTGGTTGTCAAGGGAATGGCACATTACTCAGCCTTAGAGGTAGTGGAAAACTAATGAATACTTTTGTTGTTTCCTCTTCTTTTTTGTCCAAGGTATTTTTCATTTTGAAAAATTCGAACCAGCTTGTCAAAAAAAGGAAAATATATTTTGAGAAAACTATTGTGGAAGTTTTCATTGAAAAACCTTTTCCACCCAAGTCTTCTCAGCAGGAACCTCCCTCTCATAGAGTGGAATAGAAAGGCTATGACAAAACTTCTACAGGGATGAATATTTCTGGTTGACATTATTTACCAACTGTTCACATATCAAGAATGGGAGATGGTAATGCACTTATTCTTTCTTCTCTGGAAACATGGGTCTAAATGCTGCACAGGTCCCAAGCAATACATGTGATGGTCTTAACATAATCCTAAAGTGGACATTTGTCTGTATCATAAGACTCAACCAAAGTTTTATACATTTTAATGTGACTAGCATTCTCTGCTCAAGAGAAGAAAAGAAACTTCCCCAACCCCTGCCTTTTTGTAGGTAGGAAGTTTGAAAGTCTCTGGCCATTTTGAAGAAAGGATGCTATCGAGGCGTCTCACCGCCACTTTAAATACATAGTACTTAGTGGCAGCTAGATCTCCTGGTTATTTTTCTAGGGCTTCCTTTTACAGGACCAAAGAAACTCTGACATATTACAAAGGGTTTATACATAGCCAATTTCACCAACTGTAACTAACAGTGAGCAGTTTTCTTCATTTCAAGAATTAAAATTGGTAGCAGCAGTGAACGAGTGTTGTTTTATAAGAGGTAACCTTTCCCCTTGGAAAAGGAGATGAGTTTATTTATTATTAGAGGAAAATTGTTTCCAGTGATGGAACATTTACTAAGAGAAAAGGTCCAGTAGCAGTGACTCTGGGCATCTCTCCAGCAGCTCTGTCTTCAGATATTATCTTAACATAATGCTTCAAGTAAGTTGGATAAGTAACCTCCCTGCACTTTGGACAAAGACTCTGATGTGCACACTGGCACAGCACAGTGATTCAGAAGTACTATTTTACCATCCAATGGGAATGATGACACCTGGGTTGAAGCTTGAGCCTTGCTATGAATATACTTAAGTCTGGTTCTCTGGTGTTCAGCCTCACGGTTATCTTAGCTGACATCTTTGCCTTAAAACTGATTTGTTGAAACACAGCCTGAAACGTTGCCTGACATTGGCAAGTAGCTCCAGTAAATAACTAAATCACATCAACCAAAGTCAAACCTTTGTTGCCAGCTTCAGCATTTCCAAGCATTGACAACCCTGTCCACAAGTATTTCTCATACATCTCCTGCTCATAACTGAGAGGCGGTACAAGGTCATGTCAGGCAGACTCAAGTCTTATCTGTTCAATCATGCTACTTCTCAGAATGAACATGCCATGTCTATGAGGTTGGCTAGCATATTGCTAGCTACTGCTCTGACTACTAGACTGTGCTCTCCTCTGTGAGCCAGTAAAGGATCCCAACATTCTATTGCTGTTGTTGACCTCCGACAGTCCACTGTTGTCTAGCAAATAGTTGTGTAACCCAGTGGCAAAGTGTGTGTCAAGTCTCCTGCTGTGGGCAGGTCCCCATAAGAGCTAGCAGTTACTTCTTTAGCTGAAGAGGTAGAAGTCTGTGCTGGAGAACTGAAGGTTAAGGGTTTGAATCTTGCTGCCCTCTTATGCTCTTTGTTTTTCCAGTTTCCTTTATTAAAAATGGGATTATATAATTCACACAGTGAGAAAATGTGTCAGGGTTACTGCACTTTAAACACCTCTTAGTCGCTTTTGAATGCACCTGAGCTGACAGACCTCACTTACTGCACCTCACTCTGGGTGGAACTATGTGGTCCAACTGCTCTTAGACAGGATCTCTGGGCTGCAGCCCCCAGTTTTCCAATGAAGTTCATATGACAAGCCATCTCTGTTTGGCACCTGTAAGCTCTTTCATTTCAAATGCAACATCTTCAAAACAAAGCATTATTTATTCATTCTCCAGATGTACAAAGCACACAGAGAAAAGGGTAAAAATAATAGCAGACCAATATGCTTGGATCTGTCTTGCACCTTAATCTTTCCTTGCCAGGTTTTGTGAGTTTCCCCCAGCCCAGCTAACCCCCATCTCTGGCTGGGAGAAGCAGATGGTCTTGCTTGCAGCCTGTCCTTTGGCAGCCTGTCAGCTTTCACTGACACTCACTAGGCAGCCTCTTGTCACTCAATCCCACTCCTTGCCTAGGTCCTGGGGTCCTCTAATGTTTTTGTCTTCCTTTTGATGTCTCTTTTCTCAGCCTTGGCAAAACAGCTGTGGGGCCGAGGAGTTGCCTTTTCGCAGCTGTAAATCTGGTTTCTGTGTCTGAGTATGTGTTGGGATGCTCCTTATCTAGGACATTGTTCTACTTTTGTACCTGGATCCTTTAACATACCTGTTGGATCTAACTCCATAGTAATTAACCCATCATAAACACACACCAAGACATGTACTATCTTCATAAAAAATAAAACAGATTTTTCTCACTTGGTCATGGCTTCCTTAAAAACAATTATAATCTATCAAAAAGAAAAGGAGTACTTGTGGCACCTTAGAGACTAACATTTATTTGAGCATAAGCTTTCGTGAGCTATAGCTCACTTCATCGGATGCATTCAATGAAAATACAGTGGGGAGATTTATATACACAGAGAACATGAAACAATGGATTTTATCATACACACTGTAAGGAGAGTGATCACTTAAGATGAGCCATCACCAGCAGCTGGGGGGGCGGGGAAGGAGGAAAACCTTTCATGGTGACAAGCAAGGTAGGCTATTTCCAGCAGTTAACAAGAACATCTGAGGAACAGTGGAGGGTGTGGGGGGGGAGAAATAACATGGGGAAATAGTTTTACTTTGTATAATGACTCATCCGTTCCCTGTCTCTATTCAAGCCTAAGTTAATTGTATCCAGTTTGCAAATTAATTCCAATTCAGCAGTCTCTCGTTGGAGTCTGGTTTTGAAGTTTTTTTGTTGAAGGATAGCCACCCTCAGGTCTGTAATCGAGTGACCGGAGAGATTGAAGTGTTCGCCGACCGTTTTTTGAATGTTATACTTCTTGATGTCTGATTTGTGTCCATTTATTCTTTTACGTAGAGACTGTCCAGTTTGACCAATGTACATGGCAGAGGGGCATTGCTGGCACATGATGGCATATATCACATTGGTAGATGCGCAGGTGAAGGAGCCTCTGATAGTGTGGCTGATGTGATTAGGCCCTATGATGGTGTCCCCTGAATAGATATGTGGACAGAGTTGGCAACGGGCTTTGTTGCAAGGATGGTTCCCGGATTAGTGGTTCTGTTGTGTGGTGTGTGGTTGCTGGTGAGTATTTGCTTCAGATTGGGGGGCTGTCTGTAAGCAAGAACTGGCCTGTCTCCCAAGATCTGTTGAGAGTGATGGGTTGTCCTTCAGGATAGGTTGTAGATCCTTGATGATGCGTTGGAGAGGTTTTAGTTGGGGGCTGAAGGTGATGGCTAGTGGCGTTCTGTTATTTTCTTTGTTGGGCCTGTCCTGTAGTAGGTGACTTCTGGGTACTCTTCTGGCTCTGTCAATCTGTTTCTTCACTTCAGCACGTGGGTATTGTAGTTGTAAGAATGCATGATAGAGATCTTGTAGGTGTTTGTCTCTGTCTGAGGGGTTGGAGCAAATGCGGTTATATCGTAGAGCTTGGCTGTAGACAATGGATTGTGTGGTACGATCTGGATGAAAGCTAGAGGCATGTAGGTAGGAATAGTGGTCAGTAGGTTTCCGATATAGGGTGGTGTTTATGTGACCATCGCGTATTAGCACCGTAGTGATCAGGTAAGGTGAGCTATTGCCAGCGGGGGAAGGGGGAAGGAAGAAAACCTTTTGTAGTGATAATCAAATGGGCCATTTCAAGCAGTTGACAAGAACATCTGAGAAACAGTGAGGGGTGGGGAAATAACGTGGGGAAATAGTTTTACTTTGTGTAATGACCCATCCACTCCTAGACTCTATTCAAGCCTAAGTTAATTGTATCCAGTTTGCAAATTAATTCCAATTCAGCAGTCTCTCGTTGGAGTCTGGTTTTGAAGTTTTGTTTTTTTTGAAGAATAGTCACTCTTAGGTCTGTAATCGAGTGACCAGAGAGATTGAAGTGTTCTCTGAATGGTTTTTGAATGTTATAATTCTTGACATCTGATTTGTGTACATTTATTCTTTTACACAGAGACTGTCCAGTTTGGCCCATGTACATGGCAGAGGGGCATTGCTGGCACATGATGGCATATATCACATTGGTAGATGCGCAGGTGAATGAGCCTCTGATAGTGTGACTGATGTGATTAGGCCCTATGACGGTGTCCGCTGAATAGATATGTGGACACAGTTGGCAACAGGCTTTGTTGCAAGGATAGGTTCCTGGGTTAGTGGTTCTGTTGTGTGGTGTGTGGTTGCTGGTGAGTATTTGCTTCAGATTGGGGGGCTGTCTGTAAGCAAGAACTGGCCTGTCTCCCAAGATCTGTGAGAGTGATGGGTCGTTACACAAAGTAAAACTATTTCCCCATGTTATTTCCCCACCCCCCACTGTTCCTCTGTTCATTCTTGTCAACTGCTGGAAATGGCCCACCTTGATTATCACTACAAAAGTTTTTCTCCCGTCCCTCCCCCCCCCCCGTAATAGCTCATCTTAAGTAATCACTCTATCAATATATAAATCATCTCCCCACTGTATTTTCCACTGAATGCATCCGATGAAGTGAGCTGTAGCTCACGAAAGCTTATGCTCTAATAAATTTGTTAGTCTCTAAGGTGCCACAAGTACTCCTTTTCTTTTTGCGAATACAGACTAACACGGCTGCTACTCTGAAACCTATAATCTGTCAGTCATGGTATGATGCCCACAAAATACAGGTGCTTTGCAAGTTGGTCATTTGTCTTAGACATTGGCAAGTTTTAATATTGGGGAAAATGGGCTGGACACAGTGGTGTCTTAGCTGGATTTTATGTCAGTGGACTGCCTAGTGTGCTGATGGTTTTACATCTTTGCTCAAGGTAAAGAGGCTTTAAGTACATATTGTGAATAAAGATAGAGGATCAGATAATACTGTGTCTGTGCGACCTATCTCTCTTTCAACAGGAAAGTAACCCACTGCAAAAACCTCAAAATTTGCAATCACTGGAAAAAGGGAGCTCTGTTCTCTAGACTTAAATAACATTTCCCTGACTGATCAGAGGGGATAGTAACATTCTAGGTGTATTTAACAACCTTTTCCTAGCAAACCAGTGAAAGTCATTGGTGGTGAATGACAGACTCAGAACTTCCCTGAAACCACTTTACATCTGCACTCCAGTCCTTTCAATCAACTGGGCAATTTTCATGAGCATTAAATTCACACAACTAATTTAAAATAGAGAGGAGATCTTGAAAAGTGTTCTTTGTGATTATCCTGATGTTTGATCTTTGCTAGCTGATTAGAACCAGCTCTCTTTCTGTTGCAGACTTGTGTAATTAAAACAAATCCTTTAAAATGTCACCTTGCTTCATTGTTGCTGTACCTATATCCATTAATTTCTTCCTAGTGAGATGGCGGCTTCTCTTAACAGCAAGGTAAACTTCAGGAGTCTGAGCAGTGCATCAGATTACCAGACTGATGCCAACACAATTTGCCCTTCTCTTTCAAGAGTGCCAAACTCCCAAAGGAGTTAAAAGAAGATATCTTCCGGGTTTTTTTTTGACACTATAAATGTGTGTCTGTCTGTGGCAGGGGTATAGAGGGGGCACCATTCCTTACTTTTAAATGAATTATGTTTAGTAATGCATCAGGTTACTTAAAACCATCACTAAGCAACAAAATGATCTGTCAGTAGTACAAATCAGATGTCTTCCAATGGCTTCTTAGAAGTGCAGGTATTTTATAAACTTAAACACCTCTAATTATCTTTAGATTTCTCTTCACATCACTGTTGTCATTCTTCGGACTTTCCAGTGTCTCTCCTCCTGTCCTAACCTCAGCTATCCCAGAACAAGAGTCTAGATGACAACACTGTCCGTTTCCCAAGATGTGACTGAAAGCCGTATGAAACTAAAATCTGCACTGTCATTGCATTAAAGTATTTTTGTCCTTCACTCACTGTCCTAGCTCTCAGCACTTGTCTTTCAAAGCATGGTAGTGACAGCTAAATCATTAGTCTCTCCATTGCTGAAAGACAAGGACATCTTAAATCAGGGTCACATTTTACTGGACTCAGCAAGGGAAAAGTAACTAGTCCATTCTTTGGGGAGCACCAACTTGCTGAGAAAGCAATAGGCCCACTAGGTAAGAGGAGGCAGCTAGTCACACACACACTATTGCTGTCCTGCATTTGTCCTATATCCCAGACTGGCTCCTCCCATAGAAAAAAAGCAGGAGCAGGAAGGAGGCTTGGGAAAAGAGTGCATTCTGCTCAGGCAATTTTCTCTAGATCATTCTGTTAGGGAATAGGGACTTTCCCCTCTATCGATTCATTCAGCTTTCAGGTACCTGATGGTGGTAACCACCTTTACAGAGGCTCTGGCCCGGTTCTGGGGTCCTTTGCCCACCCCAGAGCTCCTTGGCAGCAAGTCTCCATTCCTGGCCCTAGAAATTTTTTAAAGTTCCACCGTGTGGAGAAGACTCTGCAGCAAACCTAATATAGTCCTACATGTTCAGTGATTCCATATTGACTGCTTCTCCCTGGGGCTTCCCTGTTCTCTCTTCTCCCTTTCCTCATGGAATCCAAGATGACCGTGCTACAAAGATGGCACTTCTTTGCAATAGAGGAAGATCTACATGTGGACTGTGAAAAGACAGGCCTCTGTAATCCATTGCCAGTTTGGCTTTACTTTTGAAGGGGAATGAAAAATGTAAGTTTGATCCACATGGTTCACATGTTGCACTTTAGACTGCCAAGATGATGAGGTAAATGTAATGTAGTTCATGCATAATCATGTTGTGATCCATGGCCTGGCTGTCAGGCACATGCTCATCTTAAGTTTTAGTTGAGAATAAGATAAATATTAATTCCTCCTGGCAGCACTGCCTCCAGAATAGGAACATGGACAAAAATAGAACTCTGGAATCCAAGGAGAGGGAAGATGAATAAATAGCGCTGTGGAAGGACAGTAGTAACCATTCACTGTCAAGAAGAGAGGGCTAGCACCGTGCCTCTCTATATGTTGGCACAGTTCCTTAGTACAAGAGGGCCCCAATCCTGAGCAGAGCTTCTGAGAATTACATTATGAATAATTCTCTGCAGAAATGAAATTAGGGTGACTCTTTCACCTTCAGACCCAGATCTGATTTTTTTTAACACCTCAAGCGTGAGGTGTGCTCAGATCTGGGGATTTGTTTTAGACCCTTCTCTAGGATGGTTAATATATGGGGGTGAATGTGATGGGCGAATATGATCCTTATCACCATCTACTATGTTATAGCAAACATTAGAGTGAAAGTTTCAAGTGTCTGCAAATGTTCATCATAACTCAGTTAATCTGTAAAGGGACAGCTGCACAAGTGTGTGTGTTTTTTTTAATTTCACAGGCTGCTTTTCCTGTGTACAGTGGTTGGAGGTAAGAACAGAATGCAGCATTTCAATGAGAACCAGAGGCTTGTCTAGACAAACACTTAGTGCCTAGCAGGCTAGTGTGAAGTATATTTATGCCCCAGATTGCCATCAACTAAGTGTCTGTATTGACCGTGCTGATGCACACTAAGAGTTCTTTAGGACACTCTGATTTAATATGCACATCAGCAAGGTCCATATGGACACTTAGTGTGTGGCAGACTAGAGCTCTGTAGATTTATAAGCCAGCTTGCCACACAGTAAGTGCTCATGGAGACATGCCTTTACTCTTAGTCCTGTGACTTAGCAAGAGAAGAAGGGAGAAGTAGTAGAGTGTTTCAGAGTAGCAGCCGTGTTAGTCTGTATTCGCAAAAAGAAAAGGAGTACCCGTGGCACCTTAGAGACTAACAAATTTATTAGAGCATAAGCTTTCGTGAGCTACAGCTCACTTCATCGGATGCATTTGAGATATGTTAATATGTCACATATGGGAGAGTACAGTGAGGTATCCCCTATTCCTGATACCATCTATGTGAATGGACCAGTCCTCTGTCCCCAGAGTCCTGTTGTTCTAGGGAGCTGGCAGGAAATTCCACCTCTTCTTCCTGAGGCATGATCTCCTCCAACTGGAGGATGCAGATGCCTTCTGAGATGGAGCTGTGCAGGATCGCAGAGATGGCACATGCTTCTGCTGGACATTGCGGGCTGAGAGTCTGAGCCCAGGGCAGGATCAGGGAGCAGCCTGTATCACTATAAACTTGCATCACAAGTGAGAATCAGCCAGACCCCCAGGTGGAAAGGAGGCACTCTGATCATTGACTGAGCAATTGATGCTGGAAGGGTGTTTAGATAGTTTTGCTGGTAAAGGTGATTGTTTATATTTTGATAGACGTGCAGAAGTGATTTCTGGGTCAATTCCTCCTGCCCCGAATGTTGGTTTCTCGCCTCCAAGGCAAGGGGTGGGAGTGTGAAGGTAACTATCAGAGAGGGGAGCCCCTGCCTCAGTTTATGCTGTTGAAGATGTATGATGTGTGGGTGTAAGATGATTGTATGAGCTTGAGTGAAGGGAGGGAAGGAAGTGGGGTTCCTTAGTTGCCTTTATTCTGCTTTGGCTACTTTCATTTATTTGCAGTGTTTTTTAAAGTGAAACCTAGATTTCTGCCTCTCTGAAACTTTTTAAAAAGACTGTTATTTTAACATTCTCCATACCTCCCCACATCCTCCTTAAATATTGATACATATGTATAACCTTCACTCCAATTTAGAGGTTTTTTTCTAAATTTTTTTTCTAAAAATTTCCTGAACTGTTGTTTGTTTTTAAACTAATCGTAACACTTTGAAGATAATTGATTTCAAAAGATGGAGGCTGAAATCCTAACCCAGATTTCATTTGGAGTGTCTCTCTCTCTCTCCAGATATGAGGTACACTATTTCCTTGAGGTCTTGTGAAGCCTATTGTCCTGCACCAATCTTTGGAGATCTGATAACATCATAAAATAGCCAGACTTTTTTGTTGAATGTTATAAAGGCTGACAGGTTGCTTACATGATCCCATTTTTTAGCTGAATCTTTCCAAACATAAGGACTTCAGCTGCTTCAAAATGGTGGTATGAACCAGAACTAGTCCAGGGCTCATCAGTTAAAAACATACAAGTTTATAGAGCAAGACTTTCTTGGGTGGAGATGTGCTCCAGATTTCTCATGTCTCCGTACTAAAGTTTACTTCTTAGCTTTTTTTAGGATACAACACACCAGTGGAAGGGACTGGATGAAAGCCCTGGAGTCTTAACTCCCAGTCCTGTGCTCAAACCCTATTATATCTCTAAATTGCCTTTCAGATTTCGCTTGTTTTTGTCTTCAATTACTAGGAAATACTGGTTTTCATTTTGTTTCTCAAAAGAACACACAGTTAATGGCGATTAATTAAATGAGAAAGAGGCAATTAAATCAACCATCCAAGGAGCCAGAGTGATATGCTAGAGGGTGGATATGGGTAGAAACTGATGGCAACATTTTGAATAGTGGCAAAGTTACACGTTAAAAGAGAGCCTCTTCCTGGAATGGGAAGTAATATATATATATTTACATTATTCACAAATATAAAAATAAACCTATGTAACAAATGCACCAGGAAATAGCAGCTCTCAATCTTGTGTGTGTGAATGTGTGGTCATGCACACGTGCACATGTTTTTAATTAGTTTGTTGCAAAAAGGAACATAATCTTGTCCCCAAAGAGTTCCTTTTAGTGTGATCCCCAGCTGTCTAGACCTTGTATTGCAAACACCAACCTCTTAGCCAGGGAAGGTTGGGTGAAGTTCTTGAGGGTTAGGCATGTAAACCAGGGTGCAGCTCTACCAAGAGTTAGACAATATGGTATTTAAAATGCCGGCATCTTGTCTACATTATAGCTTTTACCATTGGTACTGAATGTGTGAATTTTCCAAGTGTATATGTACCCTGAAGCCTTATTCTGGCCTTGCATCACTGGAACCTAGCAGTAACTCCTTTAAAGCAAATGAAGTTACAGCTGTGTACAAACAGAATCAGGCCCTTAATTTCTCACACCTCAACATCCATCAGTTACTTAGAGTCTGATCCTTTTTTACTTCACTGTCTCCTTGTTTGTGTGAACTACAAACAGCCAAGATAGTGTTTATTTACGAGGTACAGACTGACACACTTTGTATGCTTACTGTACAAAAAAGCTTGAGCAAGGATTAAAGAACAGTCAATAACCTTATCCCCTTACACAAAAGCTTTCACTTTATGTAGACTATGCAGCTTTTGTTTATTGTGATATTTTTTATAGAAAATGAATGTTTGAAAATGCAGACATACTTCATCATTAACAATCCCGAGTCTCCTCTCTTAGTGCTGCCAGCTGTTCCCCTAAACAAGTTTCTTTTCCACAAGACAAATTCACAGATTCATGTAGTTAAAGGCCAGAAGAGAGCATTAGCTTTAGTCTGACCTGTGTATCACAGGCCTTTAAATGTCATCCTGTTACCCTTGTATTGGAAGAAGAGTCATAAGAATGATTAAAGGATTAGAAAACCTGTCATATAGTGATAGACTCAAAGAGCTCAATCTATTTAGTCTAACAAAGTGAAGGTTAAAGGGTAACTTGATTACGGTCTGTAAGTATCTACATGGAAACAAATATTTAACAATGGGCTAGTCAATCTAGCAGAGAAAGGTATAATATGATGCAATGACTAGAAGCTGAAGCTAGATAAATTGAGACTGGAAATAAGGCATACATTTTTAAAGGTAATTAACCATTGGAACAACTTTCCATGGGCAATGATGGATTCTCTGTTTTTTAAGTCAAGATTGGGTGTTTTTCAAAAAGGTTTGCTCTAGGAATGATTTGGGGGAGGTTCTGTGGTCTGTGTTACACAGGAAGTCAAGCTAGATGATCACAGTGGTCCCTTCTGGCCTTGGAATCTATTAATCTGCATGGAAAAAACAAAACAAAAAACTGTCCATAGCATAACAACAACAACATGGTGGTCTATTAATTTAGTAATAGATGGAATAAACCTAAACTGCACATATCAAACAAATGCATCCCAAAGATTGTTTTATTAAAGGAGGAGTTCTAAAAGGAGAGAATATAAATCAGGGTGCAAGGTAAAATACACTATATATTTGGATTTGAAAGGGTCAGTGTCAGCTAAAAATTAGGTAGTCCAGTGGACTGCTGTGATAATCTTTTACCTCTGGATATTTGAGTTTAAATCTTGTTAGGTTTCAATTGAAAATGGGTTGGGCAAGACCCTATTTGCAGAGGTGCTGGAACAATTTTTATAGTGGAGGTGCAGATGATGGAGACCATGTATTTGGTGTTTATTACTACTTTAAGCCAAGTGGTTAGTCAGCACCCCTAGTTCCAGCACCAGGGCCTATCTGTCCATGCCTCATAAACAGTTGGCAGCCTCTGCCTAGCAGGGTCCCAGGATTGGAATAATAGCAGTTTTGTAAGTCAGAACTAATGAGCATTGGCAGCGCTGTGTAGAGAATCTGACAATGCACCTCACTTGACTCATACCTGGCTCTAGCTAGCACTATTAAAGAATAGCTCCATCATTGGAGATTACTATTGATAGGAATTAAATTCAAGTGCTCCCTGAACCTATGGAAAATCAAAGCTGCCCTAAACACAACACTGAAAGAGGCAACTTGTCCATGCAAGCAGATCCCATGTTTCAAGATAACCAACAAGTTTCAGCAGTAATCTGAGCCCAAAATATTTAACGCAGGTCCCAAACTGGAGCCTCTACACAGCTGGGCATGATGAGTTTTGCAAACACTGATCCAATGTCAGGGAACCTGGAAGATTTCCCTTCCAAACAGTATGACTAAATTGAACCTGGTTTGATCTCTGCTGTTTCAAGAGAGCTAATTTTTCCTTTTACTGTACAAAATATCAACTTTAGTTTGTTTTTAATTTTTTGGAAGCTAGTTAGTAGCCAGATGGATGTCCTCTGGAGGCTGCTAATTTCCAAGAAGAAGAAGCAGCATGTGTACTGGTGTGGGAGGACTTTATGGTAATTTTAACCTCCTGAATTTTTGAATGTATGTGACATATCTGTCTGCACCTACCGTTCTAGGTAAGTGCTTCTACAAAGGTGAATGAATAAATATGAAAAATGCTGAGGACAAGCACATCCATACTGATGTCCTAAGGGTTAATTCCACAGGCCTTTTTTATTTGTTATAAGCAAAGCCACTGTATATTTGCTGTTTTCAAAAACTCAGTAGCCAATGGGTTATGAGTCTTTTCTTATTCTGAAGGTTAAGAATTCAATATGCTGCTCACTTCTCTTCAAAGGTGGATAGTCTCTCAGGCTCCTATATTGAAATATACTTTACAGGTAAGTTTCCTGTGTTCTCTAGGTTATTTTAACCACAAGGAATGTCAGTTTGTTCACAGAAGATTTTCCATATTTGTTTCTGTATTGAGATTATTGATAGACATCTCACAAGGTTTGGTTTGTGTCAGAGAAGCCATCACATGTTTGGATGCTTACCCAGACTTTATCCAAATCTCTTGGTTCTGCAAAATGTGGCTAGAAATCTCTGGAGATCAGGCTTCCTTGTGAGATTCCTGGTTCTTTCTTCTGATGTTCGGGCTGGATATACTACAAAAACAGCCTTTCTTACCTTTTTCTGGGCATTGTTGAGTCTAGTCCTAACTGCCACTTACAAGTGAAGAGAAGAACAACTGAAAAATAGCAGTAATATAGAAGTTAGTAAGTTTTCTTTTTCTTTCTTTCTTTCTTTCTTTCTTTCTTTCTTTCTTTCTTTCTTTCTTTCTTTCTTACACCTAAAAAAATGTTCTGGTTCAATTTTTGGGCAAAATTTAAGGATATTTCTGTGGATCCCATGTTTTTCATCTCGTCAGGTTTGCCAGTCACTAATGGGGAGCTCCTCTGTGGAGTTCAAAGCATTACTTTAGGAATGCGAGACTATGGCATGGTACTATACATTAACTATCCTATGTTGTTGTCATTGAGTTAATGAGGAACTTATATGACTCCAAAATGAATAGTGAGGAAGGACAGTCTTGTGGCTAAGGCTCTGGACTGGGACTCAGGAGATCTGGATTGTTACCTGTTCTACCATGGACTTCAGGTATAACCAGTGGTGAGCTGGAGCCCGTTTGCACCGGTTTGCTAGAACCAGTTGTTAAATTTAGAAGCCCTTTTAGAACCTCGCGGAACAACCGGTTCTAAAAGGGCTTCTAAATTTAACTGGCCAAAAGTGGCGCCTTAGGCACTGACTCCATGGGTGCTCCAGCCCTGGAGCACCCAAGGGGAAAATTTGGTGGGTGGAGAGCACTCTCCGGCAGCTCCCCGCCCCACCCCCAGCCCTAGCTCACCTCCGCTCTGCCTCCACCTCCTCCCCTGAATGCACTGCCCCGCTCTGTTTCTCCGCCCCCGCCGGCTTCCCGCGAGTCAGCTGTTTGCGTAGGAAGCTGGGGCAGGCTGAGAGCAGGCTTCCCGCTCAGGCCCAGGGAGGCGGAGGTGAGCTGGAGTGGGGGGAGGTGCGAGGAGGGCCACCCACGCCGCAGCAGGTAACCCGGGGGAGGAGCGTGCAGGGGAACCGCTCCCCGCCCCAGCTCATCTCTGCCACCCTTGGCCTGAGCGGGAAGCCGGTGCCTGCTTCTCAGTCCTCCCCGGCTTCCCGCGTGAACAGCTGATTTGTGGGAAGCTGGGGGGGAGGGGCGCGGAGAAGCAGAGCGGGGCCGTGTGTTCAGGGGAGGAGGCGGAGTGGAGTGGAGGTGAGCTGGGGACGGGTGCGGGGCGGGGAGCTGCCGGTGGCTGCACCCACCAAATTTTCCCCATGGGTGATCTAGCCCTGGAGCACCCAGAGAGTCAGCGCCTAAGGCACCACTTTTGATGTTGTCAGTGGGGGAGTGGCCGCTCCCCACGGCTACGCTCCCCCGCCTCAGGAGCCAGAGGGACCTGCTGGAAGCTTCCTGGGAGCTGCCCCAGGTAAGGACCACCAGGACTCCCCACCTCGCCCTGTGGCAGGTGCCTCTGGCTCTTAGGGGTGGAGTGGGCACCCACTACGGTGGCCCACAAGACCCTCCTGCCCGGTTCTGGGGGCAGTCAGGGGATGGGGGGGTGGATGGGGCAGGGGTTCTGGGGTGGCATCAAGGAACGCGGGGGGGTTGGAGAGGGCAGAGTCCCGGGGGGCGGGGGTGAGGAGGGAACCCATTAAGATTTTGGCAGCTCATCACTGGGTATAACTGAGTACATTGTTTAATCTATAGTACCCCAAAGCATTACAAATATTACTAATAATGACTAAATTGTGGTACATGATGGCAGGATTTGCAACGCAGTTAGAGACCCTTAGAAAAATTAAAGCCTGATATCAGTTGGCAGGATAGTTTTTACTGGCCTGCATAACAGCACAGCAAAATGGAATTTTTTGGGTTCTCATGATTATCTTTGTTACTAAGGGAACTTAAGAGCAGCTGCTGAATTATTGTTAATCTGTTTTGCTAGTTACATTTTTCTGGAAGCAGCATAAGAAAACAAGATCTGAGAAACTGGAAAACTAAACTGGGCATATTAATTATTTTTCTTTTTTCAACTGAAATATCCTGAATGCCTCAGAAAATTAGCGCTGAAACATCTGAAGTATTAAAATTAAGAACTTTAATTGAAAATACATTCATTCAGTGAGAAGTAAAGTTCTTTCTGCTAACCATTGGCTCAGTTCTCCAAGCCTTTCATACTTGGAACTCCTAGTGAAGTCAATTGGAATTCTTGGTGCTGAGGGCTTTCAAACCTGAGACGTATAGTCTTCTATAGTGCATGCTACAACTGATGCATTATTATTAACATTACTTAGTGCTCAGAGGCTCTGCCCCATTGTACTTACTGAGGTACAAAAACATGGGAAGAGTCAGTTCTTGCCCTAAAGAACTTTCAATTTAAGGAGACAAAAATACAGAGAGCGAAAGAAATACAACATGTGCAAAGAAGTCAGGACGATAATTAGCACATGGCTTATTAGTTCCATTTTATTATCTGTTTAAAAACAATTGTAATCCTTGCAATTTGTCTAAAGATTTCTATATGTAACCTGAGTCGTCTTCTATTTTTGCTTATAATTAGCCGTAGCATTTTCTTTTTTATCAAATTAAAATAATTTTAATGTCTGGCTTTTAAAATATGTTTTTTCCTTTAGCCTTTACAATTTTTTATTTGATCCTGTGATAATGTTTATCTAAGACTATAGCAGATCAGAAGCGTACCATAAGAACGTGTTCATGGGCCAGATTTTCATGAGAGCATAGCTCCCATTCAGGCAACAACACAAAAATGAAGTATAGTAATGGAAAAGTTAGTTCCTCTTTTTTAAAACCTCAGTAAAGGTTTGGTCCAAGTTTGGAGCTAAAGTGGAGCTCCTCCAGGCTCTTACATACCCCTGACATATCACCTATGCCTAGTGGTAGCGGCAGCATGGGCACAGGCCCCCTCCGTAGGATACTTGTGTCCAACAGGGAGTTTATTGCAGCAGGAAATCTCTGCCAGGCATTTGTGGCCTGAGCCTGCTTTATCTGGGAACATCAATCTGAGATGGGGTAATTTTATAAAGCAAAGAATGGGCATATTTTCCTCCTAACAAAGTGCAGTTATCTGATTTAATGGATAGTATTGAATAACTTGGGTAAAACATTGGGCCAAATACATCACAATATCATTGCCTGCTGTTCTTCTCCTTCCCCTGTAGATTGTGAAATTTTCAGAGCAGGAACCAGTCTTCCTGATTGTTGGGAAAGTGTCCAGTGCATAGCAGGGCCATCATAAATCATGATCATCATCATCGTTGGTGGTGAAGCTCCATTGACTTCAAATTGGAATACCCAATCAGACTAGCTGTCCATTTAGTCCCCAGTATCTTTTCTCTGACAAGCCAGTACCAGAGGCTTCAGAGGAAGGTACAAGAAACCTCACAGAGAGAAATATAAAATAACCTGTCTGTGGTAAAATTTCTTTCTAATCTGTCCGTTAGTAGTTCTCTTTTGTCCTGGAGCATGAGGGTTTATATCCCATCCAAAACCCCCTGTCTGATGTAACTGTGGCTATTTTCACTATCCATATAAATGCCTAATCCCCCCCATTTTTTAAAAGAACTTAATAAATTCTTGTCTTCAATGCCAACTTGTGGTAATGAGTTGCACAGTTTAATTCTGGGAAGTATTTCTTTTTATCACTTTTAAATTGCTTGCCTTTCATGTGTTGCCTTTTTCATCTGTTAGGAGAGGGGACACGTAGCTCTTGATTTACCTTCCCTTCATTATTTTGTATACATCCTACCGTGACCCGAAGAAAGAGCTCTGTGTAGCTTGAAAGCTTGGCTTCCCTATCATGCTACCTCGGTGCAGCTGCATCGAAGCAGCTGAGCCACTGTGGCGCATCTGGTGAAGACACACCCTGCCGACAGGTGAGCGCTCTCCCTTCAGCATAATTACCCCACCTCAACGAGAGGCGGAAGCTATGTTTTTTTGACTGACCAGGTTATAATACTGGGAAACTCTTCCCATATATCTAGGTTTAGTTTCTGCTATTTAGGAAATTGGAGTTTAACAGCAAAATCAAAGGAATTAAGAATGGAGTCTACTGGTTAGGGTCAGGTGTTCTTGGCTTTATTTCCAGCTCTGCTTTTAACTTGTTTTGTAGTTTAGCATCACTCTTCCTCAATTTCCACATTTATAGAATGGGAATAATAGCATGTTGTGAGGCTTAACATTTGAAATATTCAGTTGAAAAGTACTGTAGAAGTCAATAGTTTTATTTGTTGCCGCTGTTATTGTTATACATTTTCCATGACTACCTGAAGGGAACCACTGGGTAACTTGGAGTAGTTAATTCTCCCCCCAATATGTAGTTCCAGACAAAGAAGGACAAATTTAGATTTGTACAAGGCCACAGGAAAAAATTAGCTCTCCTGTTCTTTTCTACTTTGCAATTAATAAACTCACAATATTTCTTTTGCATCTCTCTGTATAAAATAGGCCTGATCTGGTCTGTTAATTTTAAACAAAAGGAAACTAATTTTCTTTGTTATTTATGACTCTTCATTTTATCTGTTTTATATATGAAGGAATAGGAAAAAATGAAATGGTTAACTAGATCCATTTTGTTTAGCCTCACTTATAAAATTACTCTTATGATTTGCAATATATATCTTATGATGGAAATGTTATCAAAGTCTTTAAGTCTTGAAAAGCCTGTGTTCTTAAGAAGAAAAAGAAATATTATAGAATAACACAAAATCGAAATGTTAGATGCATGTTAAATAATTTTTGTAGCAAAGTGCCATAAAGATTTATGGCTTGATTCCTTGAGGATGGGCTGAAGTTCAATATGTTGAAGAAATCCTATCTTTAACTGTGAAAAATCTGATTTTAAAAAAATGTAAAATCTGAAAGAAACAAACCTGAAGTAGCAAAAGGAAACACCTAAGGGACGCAACAAAGATTGACCTGAAGACGAGATAGCTCTACAGTTCCTTATACATTTGTGATCAGTGAACCGGGACAAGACTGAGAAAAACAAGTCCAAGCCCTGTATACATGGTATGTTTAGCTTCAGTGATTCCTGGAATTCTGAACTACTGTCTTCATATTAATCTTTAACTTCAGCAAACACATTTTACACTTAAAAATAAAATGCCTGTACTCTTTTATTTGACTTGTCCCAGAACAGTAAAATATTTGTACTGTGTGTACAAGATTTACAACTGAGCCTTCAGAATATTTCAGAGCAAAACTGATTTTTTAAAAAATAAGTTGTACACTTTACTGTCATTATAAAAGGCTGTTGGTTGAGAACAGATTTGAGAATGGTTAGAAGGCTTGATGCTAACTAAGGAACTGCTCCATCTCCATCTACTGCAGTCACTGGGGAGTTTTGTCATTGACTTCAATGGCAAAAGGATTGGGCTTCTCAGTGAGTCACAGATGTACACACGTTCAGGGTTACATTTTCAAAGAATACCTTTTTGGATAGATTTTCAGGATGGGCACCTCCCTCTTTGTGGGTGCAGTTTGCATCTTCAAAATATACATTTGTATTTTGGCACTGACAAATTGAACAACTGTTGAAAATAAAGTTATTTGTGGGAGCTTATTTTTCTTATTTCTTTTCTCAAGCTACTGAAGAGGGATCAAGCTGGGGTTGGGGTGATTATCTTTCTGGGCAAACCAGTTAGGTCCGGAGCATAGGATGGGTGTCTGCTGCTATAGATAATTAAGAGTTAGGGTGCTTGACAAAGTGATGGATTCTCTATCTCTTGATGTCTTCGGATGGAGTCTGAATGCCTTTCTGGAAGGTATGCTTTAGTCAGAAACAAGTTATTGGACTCAATGCATGGGTAATTGGGTGAAATTCTATGGCCTGTGATATATAGATGTCCATCCTAGATGGTGTAATGGTCCCTTCTGACTTCAAAATTTAAAGAAATAATAACAGTAATTTATGGGTGGGGCAGGGGGAGAATATTGACTGACTTTTCACCAACTTTCAGAGCAGGCTACATCTGCTGGGCAATCCAGAACACCTAGAAAGCTACTTCTGCATATGGCTGAGCTCCAGCATATACCTTCCTCCCCACCTCTTTATCTCCAACTGCAAGCTTCTCTACTCAAAGCTTCCTTGTAATCAGTGCTGGGATCGTTGTTAATTGCCACAGCATTATTTGTTATGTCCCTTGCTCTTTTATTTTTCTGTATCATTAGTATTGTTCTGATAGTAGGTATGATTTGAATGTAAACTATTAGTATTACCAGGATTAATTCACTAACAGTACTTTTAATCTGCCTTGGTGCTCCTGGTAACATGGTGTTTCTTGTTACCAGTGTTACCTTCTTTTAGTTGTGAATTTGTATTTCTTTTCTGTATACATCAATAGAAAAGCATGTGATAAGAAATAAAGGACTGGACAAAAGGAAGAAAGAACATTGCCATCTACAGTACTGGACAAATACAAAGAAACCAATTAGAAGGACCGCATTTAGGAGAAAACTGTCTGAATGACTTGTTTAACACTTCTTTAATCATTTTACTCTAGTTTAGAATAACTGTTCAAAAATAGAAAAGGAGTACTTGTGGCACCTTAGAGACTAACAAATTTATTAGAGCATAAGCTTTCGTGAGCTACAGCTCACTTCATCGGATGATAGAATAGTGAATCACAGACATGTAGGGCTGGAAGGGACATCAAGAGGTCATCTAATCCACCCCCTGCCCCTGTGCTGAGGCAGGACCAAATTAGGATGACCAGATGCCCCAATTTTATGGGGCCAGTCCTGATATTTGGGTCTTTTTCTTATATATTACCCCCCCAACCCCGTCCTGATTTTTCACAGTTGCTGTCTGGTCACCCTAGACCAAATATACCAAGACAATCCTTTATAGGTGTTTGTTCTATGATAGGGATTCCACAACCTCTCTTGGAAGCCTATTCCAGTGCTTAATGACCTTTCTGGTTAGAAAGTTTTTCTTCATATCTACCCTAAATCTCCTTTAGTGCTAATTACTACTTGTCCTACCTCCAGACATGGAAAAAGATTGGTCACCATCCTCTATATAAAAGCTCTTAACGTATTTGAATACTATTATGTCCTCTCTGCCTTCTTTTCTCAAGACTAAATATGCCAAGTTTGATTGTTTGTTTGTTTGTTTTTTAACCTTTCCTTATAGGTCAGGTTTTCTAAACCATTTTTACTATTCTGGATTCTTTCCAGTTTTTCTACATATTTCTTCAAGTGTGGTGCCTAGGACTGGACACTTCACTCCAGCTAAGGCCTCACCAGTGCTGAGTAGAGTGGGGCAATTAGCTCTCATCTCTTACATATGACATTCCTGTTAATACACTCTGGAGTGATATTAGCCTCTTTGTAACAGCATCATGTTGTTGACTCATTCATTTTGTAATCCACTATAACCCCCAGATCCTTTTCAGCAGTACTACTGCCTAGCCAATTATTTCCATTTTGCATTTGTACATTTGATTTTTTTCTCAAGTGTAGTACTTTGCACTTGTCTTCACTGACTTTCATCTTGTTGATTTCAGATCAGCTCTCCAATTTTTCAAAGTCATTTTGAATTCTAATGCTGTCCTCGAAAGTGCTTGCTTGCGTCTCCTCCTAGCTTGGTATAATCTGCAAACATATGTATACTCTATTATCCAAGTTATTAACGAAAATATTGAACGGTGCCAGACCCAGGACTGACCACTGCTGGACCCCACTAGATATGGCCTCCCAGTCTGACAGTGTATTAACCATTGATAACTACTTTTTGAGTATAGTCTTTCAACTAATTTTACCCCCACCTTTTAGTAATTTCATGTAGACCACATTTCCCTAGTTTACATATGAGAATGTCATATGGAACTATGTCAAATGTCTAAAATCAAGATATATCATGTCTACAGTTTTCCCCAATCCTGTATGTGGGTACAGGTGTGTATGTGGTTCCCACACTTTTGTCTGTTGGTTGTACAAAAGAAGGGAAACAATTGAAAACAGAGGAAAAAATAGAAAATGTGGAGGTCTGTGGTTTTTGTTTTTTAATTTGAGCAAACCATCATCTTTGTCCCTCAAATAGAAGCAATGAAGCACATTTTTATCCCAGATACAAGCAAAGCTAGTTTCTATGATAGATTTAGAACCTATATATAACAATATAAAGGGTTGTGGGACTGATCTAAAACCTACTGAAATGAGTGGAAAGGCCTCCACTGATCAAGCCCTATAAACTTACCTTAGCGAACTACACCAAGGCAAGAATTCCTTGGTTAACTTCCATTCTGAATATGGAGCATTCTTGAAGAGTCTCAAAGTTAGGGGTTGGTTTTCTAATGCTGTCTACCTAGTTTTCCCAATATTTGAAGGGATTTCAACCTAAATTTTCAGAATTATATGGGTGTAAATAAATGTCTAATATGTGTGCATATTCTGTATTTGTGCACAGAAACCAGCAGTCATACCTTTAGTGGATGACTTGAGCATGCAGTTTATACACAATGTGCATATGATTTCTTAAAATACAGACCTTAAAATGAATCCCTTTGTCTTGGGATGCTCCAGATAAATCAAAACAGGTTTTTATGCTAGCTGAGCATTAATCCATAGTTCTGGAATTCTATGTATCCCACATCCAACCATGTTTATCAGTTTCTTTTAGTTTTCAAAAGGTGAAAATGACTGGATATCATGTGCTATCTGGTGCCCTTCCAAATGCTCTTTGCTGGTCTGCTTAAAACAGATAATTTTAATACCACCTTATCCTACCCATTCCCTACAGAGGGTGAGCACAGCTATGCTAAAAATTTGTAGATACCACAGCAATGGATGATACATAAACGATTAAAATTGTTTGATAGATACATGCTGAACAGTTTTTTCCAACGTAAGATGTGCAGAACATGAATGCTGTTTCCAAGTCAAGCAATAAATAGCAATATCTTCCTGGATCACCTGTAAGCAGATTCTTTACTATGACTAACAGCTCTTTCTTGCTTTTCAATTTGCCTCTAGTCCTTACCACTTGACTAACCCATTTTAGAACTAGTAAAGCTGATATTGACATTTTGTAAGCATATAAGTTTTGATTCTTCTTTAATATTTTCATATAGATCTGCCAGGTCAACATCTGGCATAATATCCATTTGGCATGTTTTATCAAAAATAGTGAGGCTATTGCAGTCAGTGAAAATTCCGTAAGCACTGTGTATCCTGATGTAACTATGAATGCAAATTCTGGGTTTTCTGCCTTTGGAAGGTAGTATGCAGAAATGATTTGATATAACAGAAATCTCATCCAAATAATCTCTCATTACATGTTGGCTCAAAAATGTAATGAGACTAGATGTTCTTGCTAGGTTTCCACCATTTAAGTTTATTACTTATACTCTGGTAGTTGTTTAGAGGCAGCAGTCAGAGATTAGGGTATCTCTGTATACATGCAAAACAAAAATGTGGTCCCTGTCCCAAAGAAGGAAGAACTTAAAATATTATTGCTGATCTTGATGACCTTAGGACAATGCTTTTAGAAAGAATTAATGATGCTTATCTCATACGTTCACTAGAGAACTAATCTTATCTTTTTCCTGGTCAAATATGACTATTCACAAATCCTATTTTCTTCTTTCACATACTTATCACTCTCATTTTTCTTAGTGAACTCAAGCTTTGGGAGACTCAAGCAACTGTTCAGTTTTGCCTGGGAGTCTAATTGTAATGATCCATGGTTGCAGTTGCACAAAACTCATGCTCATTAGAATTCACAAGGCAAAATTCAGAAGGGAGCCAAAGTGAGGCTAAGTAAGGTACAACAGTCACAAAGTATGCTACACTGTTTGTTCTAAAATATGAAATAACCATCATATGTTTTAGAAAACTTTGCTGTCTTTGGTATGCAAAGAAGTCCCACTTCTTTGATCTATCTCAGCCATCTTCCAGCATAGGTCATCAGGAGTTGGAAACACACATACATGGCCTGATTTTAAAGGCGGTGAGCTCCCACAGTTGTTTTGACTTCAGTGGGAACGGCAAATGCTCAATACCTCTCCTACATTCAAAGTAACAGGTTTCCAGCTGGAAACTTAAAACATGACAATTTGATTCCAGCTTGAAATTTCCTCTTCTCCCTGCTCTCCCCAAACACCATTATCTTGGGTGCAGTCTGTAGGACAGAGAATGAGAATAAGAAATTGTCTTACTAATAATAGAACAGGCAGGTGGCAACCCCAGATTACAGTTCCTACTCCTAATGGGTAATCAAAGAGAAAGGCTGCAATCATCAAAGTCATTCTAGAGTGACTTTGTACAAATCAGTCTGAATGATGCAAAGCTATGTTGCTTAGCAACCTTATTAAGCTTTTGACGCTGCTAATTTGCTATACACTTGTCACACAGCTTCAATTTTAGAAGATAATTATTATAGCTGCTGCTACAGAAGGGACACTCTAAGCATATATATTAGCCTGGTTAACTGATTGCCTACCAGTTTGTTTTTTCTGTTGTACCATGATGATTCTAAATGATCATTCTAGAGTTTGAACATGATCTAGCAGTTAAAGTACAGGACCATTGGTCAGATTCAAGTTCTATTCCTGGCAGTGCCAAGGACTTCTTGTATGATCTTGGGCTAGTCACTAAAACTCTGTGTCTGAGTTTCCCGGGGGTTCAATGGAGTGACGACTTATGATGCTTGCTTCAAAGGGAAGTTTGTAAGGCTTAATTCATTATTGTAAAGCACAGTAAGTAGTTCATGCAATATGGTCTTGGAATATACGAGACAGTATATGTGGGCAATTCATTATTTAACCATTATTCATTATGGCAATGGTTGCCAACTTTCTGGTTGGAAAGCACACTCTTGTAACTGCCTGAGCTCCTGTTTTGCATTTCCCCAGATGCCGAAAAGTGTTATGGTTAAAATATTTCTGACCTTTTTTGGCCCATTTTCTCTCTCCCCTCTTTTTTGTCTTGTCACTTTCCCTCCCCTAGTTTTCCTTTCCATTTTTCTACCAAATCTCTCCTCCTTTTCTCCACTCTCCTTGTTTCTCCCAGTTCTCCCTTTCCTCCTTGTCTCTCTCTTCCATTCAATTCTTTCTCCTTTCCCTCAATTTTCTCTTCCAGAAGTTTTCTCCTTCTCTTCCTCCTCCTTTCTCTCCTTCTCCTAACATTCTGTCCATCACTATTCAATATTTTTAATATACAAACTGACCATTTAAATACCTTCCTCTGCTCTTCAGTCTGATTAATATTACAGTTCTACCAAATCTTAGTTATCATAGCAAAGGTGAGCTGTTCTAATTTATAAAAAGAAAAGGAGTACTTGTGGCACCTTAGAGACTAACAAATTTATTAGAGCATAAGCTTTCGTGAGCTACAGCTCACTTCATCGGATGCAAATGCATCCGATGAAGTGAGCTGTAGCTCACGAAAGCTTATGCTCTAATAAATTTGTTGGTTTCTAAGGTGCCACAAGTACTCCTTTTCTTTTTGTGAATACAGACTAACACGTCTGCTACTCTGAAACCTAATTTATAAAGGATCTCAATTTGTTTCAGGTTTTTTCCCCACATTGGCCTTATAAGAAGAACCTTTAAAGTGATACTTCTAGAAAAATCAAAGCAAATCTTATTCCCACCATACATTTAACATTTTAAATAGAATTTCAGAAATATGCAAACATAAAAAAAATTAAAGTATATTTTATAGGAAAACTAAGAATGAATTAGTTGTTGCAGTTATACTGATCGTTCGATATAATACCATCATGTTTTCATGATAACACATACTCTGGCTACAGTGTAAATATCATGAGTATAGTTACAATAACTAAAAGGCTGCCTGGTGGCAGTGTGGAAGCACCATGTGCCTCCATACCTGGGTTTAAGTCCCACAAATTTTCACAGGGCAGGAGTGTGATGTGAGATACCATCTCTCAAAATATTTAATATTAGAAACACTAATTGTGTTTCAAGATCTGTAATTGCTCGAGATTACAGGAGCAATTATCATTCTACTTTCACTCTGGAATAAACCCCTACTTTGCCATTCCATATTTCCCCTTGCCTGCCTTCTTCTCAGTGGGTGAAACTTGTCCGTGTGCAGAGGGCCTGCACAAGACTTATGCACAACTTAAGTTCCCTTTAAGCTCTGTTTTTAAAGGGCAACTTGATCATAGTCTTGCCTCCAGGCAATGCCTCCTGCAGCTTCCATTGGCTGGGAACAGGGAACCATGGCCAATGGGAGATTTGGGGGAGGTACCTGGAGGTGTGGCAAGGGAAGCGCATGGAGCCCTGTGCCCCCCTTCCCCTAGGGGCCGCATAGGGACGTGGTGCCAGCTGCTTCCCGGTGTGGCGTGGGGCCAGGGCAGGCAAGCAGGGAGCCTGCCCTGATCCTGGTGCACGCTGCTGCCACCTTGGAGCCGCTTTAGGTAAGCAGTGCTGGGCTGGAGCCTGAACCCCTCCTGCACCCCACCCCCCAACTCCCTGCACTAAGCCCCCTGGCTGCACCCTGCACCCCTCCTGCATCTCAACCCCTGCCCTGAGACCCCTGCTGCATCCCACACCCCTCCTTCACCTGAGCTCTCTCCTGCACCCCAATCCCCTACCCTGAGCTCCCTCATACACCCTGCACCTGTCCTTAGACCCCCTCCTCTGCCCCAATCACTTGCCCGAGCCCGTTCCTGCACACCGCACGCCCGCCCACACCCCGCACTCCCGCCCACACCCCAACCCCCTGCTCTGGCCTGCATACAATTTTCCCACCCAGATGTGGCCCTCGGCCCAAAAAGTTTGCCCACCTCTGGACTAGATGATCAGAATGGTCCCATTTGGTCTTAAAATCTATGGGCCACATTTTCTGCTCATCTAACTCTAATCACTTCAAGAGAGCTACTCTAGGAGAGAATTTAGCACTATGATCCTATTTTGAGGACTTAAGGAGAACTTAAGTATTGCATATGTCACACAGGGGTAAATTTCACTTCGTTTCCTTAATCCTTAAAACCACATGGATATATGTGTATATATATATATATGTCTTTAAACTTTATTTTCTATCTCAGGGGCCTATAAACCTGTAGGGCTGCTGTGTGTGCAAAGCAAACACAAACTATTTCCTGATCCTGAAATAAGATCCACCAGTGAGGTCTGTATAGGTTAAGAGATCCTGTTTTGAATTGCTCATAACTTTCTCAGACTTTCACGTATCAGGCTGACATTTCCCAGGCCTGGTCTCTGTCTAAAATTGATATTTTGAAAGCCATTTTTGAGTATGAGAAAGGTGAAAAAACCCCACACTTTATTCTCTAATATAAATAAATACAAATCTTGCCAACCTTTTTCTGAACAACTCTAGAGCTGACATGGCTGGGGGTTGAAAGTTGGGCAAGCATTAGCTCTGACTAAGTAGTGTCTTTGAACGTTCCAGTGAACCCTGATTTTGGTTGGCTTATGACTGACCATCACACTTTCTGCATGTGCAGTAAATGTTTAGTAATGATAGCACTAAATAAGCCATGTTCAGAAGGAAGGTAAGTCTGTACTGTGCATGGATAATTTAGCTGCATAGCAAATAGACACTTTGAATAAAACAGGGCTATATAGACACAATGCATATTGTTTAAAGTGATCTCCACCTCTTTCAGTCTGCTGGGTAGATTATTCAGGTTTCAGAGTAGCAGCCATGTTAGTCTGTATCCGAAAAAGAAAAGGAGGACTTGTGGCACCTTAGAGACTAACAAATTTATTTGAGCATAAGCGTTTGAGCAAGATCTCTATCAAGCGTTCTTACAACTACAATACCAACCTGCTGAAGTGAAGAAACAAATTGACAGAGCCAGAAGAATACCCAGAAATTACCTACTACAGGACACGCCCAACAAAGAAAATAACAGAACGCCACTAGCCATCACCTTCAGCCCCCAACCAAAACCTCTCCAACGCATCATCAATGATCTACAACCTATCCTGAAGGACGACCCATCACTCTCTCAGATCTTGGGAGACAGGCCAGTCTTTGCTTACAGACAGCCCCCCAACCTGAAGCAAATACTCACCAGCAACCACACACCACACAACAGAACCACTAACCCAGGAACCTATCCTTGCAACAAAGCCCGTTGCCAACTGTGTCCACATATCTATTCAGGGGACACCATCATAGGGCCTAATCACATCAGCCACACTATCAGAGGCTCGTTCACCTGCGCATCTACCAATGTGATATATGCCATCATGTGCCAGCAATGCCCCTCTGCCATGTATATGGGCCAAACTGGACAGTCTCTATGTAAAAGAATAAATGGACACAAATCAGATGTCAAGAATTATAACATTCAAAAACCAGTCGGAGAACACTTCAATCTCTTTGGTCACTCAATTAGTGGCAATTCTTCAACAAAAAAACTTCAAGAACAGACTCCAACGAGAGACTGATGAATTGGAATTAATTTGCAAACTGGACACCATTAATTTAGGCCTGAATAAAGACTGGGAGTGGATGGATCATTACACAAAGTAAAACTATTTCCCCATGTTTATTCCTCCCCCAGCTGTTCCTCAGACGTTCTTGTCAACTGCTGGAAATGGCCCACTTGATTATCACTACAAAAGCTTTTTCCCTCCCCGCTCTCCTGCTGGTAATAACTCACTTTACCTGATCACTCTCATTACAGTGTGTATGGTAACACCCATTGTTTCATGTTCTCTGTGTATATAAATCTCCCCACTGTATTTTCCACTGAATGCATCCAATGAAGTGAGCTGTAGCTCACGAAAGCTTATGCTCAAATAAATGTGTTAGTCTCTAAGGTGCCACAAGTCCTCATTTTCTTTTTGTAGATTATTCTGTGAGAAGAGAATCCTTGTCTTATTGAATGTGCACGTTGGGTCTTATTTGATTCCTGTTGAAAACAAGGGGCATCTGTCTGCGGAGTTCAATGGAAGCTGGATTGAGCCTCTTGCATGGCACTGAGTGTTCCTGTGCCAAATAGCCTGGAGCCAAATTAACCCAGATTATGGTATTTATTTTTAGAATATTGATTTCTTGAATTGTAAATTATTTGGGGGCAGGGACTTTATTTTACTGTATGGTTTTTATAGTACCTGGTATAATTGGGCCTTAATCCTGATGGAGGCCACCAGGTGTCATAGTTATATAAATACTCAGTATTACTGCTTTGAAATGACATTAAAGATCTTATGGAACTTGGCCAAAGTTTTCATCTCCCTTCATGGTTGTGCAGTGTGTTTTCTGGCTGGATTCCACCTCCCCCTACATGCACTCCACATGTAGCTGCATATTAATGTTACTCTATGTATATAGTACCTCCAGCATGAGAAGCACTGTATAAATCTTTTTATAATAAAGAATCATTATTGATTATTGATTAGAGTTGTCTGATTTGGTGTGGGAAGGTATTTGTTTCACTTTGGAATGTGAATTGTCAGTGTCCCTTCTATTCTTGCCCGGAGCATATGCTGCAACTTGCAAGTGGTAAGTGAACTGTATTTACACTTAGGAGTAGCAACTTTCTGAACATAAGCTATGGCAAGATAAACATTAGGAGAAGAAAACTGCATGAAGCAGGAATCCTTTCGTATACTGTAAAACCAGCCTCTTCTTGTGCACTATACTATCCCTTTGCTGAACAATACAATGGCAGGAATAGGGTGCTCCACTACATTTCTTACATTAAGTGCCATTAAAATGAATAGATCTTCAGTGCTATTTATTTCAATAGCAGGTCAGCTGCAGGAAGCAACTTATGCAAGGACTGATACTGCATATTCTGGAATACATTAAAGTACATGGTGACACTGTTCCACTCAGTTAGATAGGAAATTAGAATTGTGATGAAAACATTAAGGGAAATGGTTGCACTTCCTAAGCTGTTGTGACACAATAGCCCACTGGTGGTTCACTAATCTGTGTCAACAATTCTGATCAGGCCTTACATACTCATTACACCTAACACACTGTTGTCATGATATATTACATGCCACCTTTTGGGTATATAACATTAGAAAACTAGTAACTCACTGATCATTAATATTCTTATATGATGTATGTACAGGGCATGTACAAAGAGTTACAGATATGTGCTAGAATTACATTCTTAAAATGTGTCTGGCAAGCAATGTATAAGTCTAGGCTGCCCTAGACAATGGAATGTGTATTTGTTTGTCTGACCAGCCTGATTGTCAGGCACAGACAATGAAAGTACATTTACATAAAAGGTAAACAAAGCCACCAACTTAGTGAATGGGAGAGAGAGCTTTTGGATTATACAGATGGGGAGTCTAAACCTCAAATGGTAAGTGATTGCCGCAACTGATTGTATACAATATTAGTGTATCAGGTAAAGTCTTTTATGAAAGCTAATGACACAGTGATAATTAATATCATTGATATATTAACACTATATGTGAAATTTTGAATACTCAATGATATTATTCTTTAAAGTTTGTGACCAAACACGGAGAAACAGGTTTTTCCTCCAGACATGTGGGAAAGTTGCTATTTAACTTTCTCCAACCAAATTAGTCCAGGTGTGACCAAAACAATGGAAGTACATTTATAAATCAGTGGGGAGATGGGAAGTCCATAGGACTGGAAGAACAGCATGAGGTCATCCTGAATCTAGGGACAAAAAAGTGAGTTTGGGAAGATATAAGGAGAGAGAAGAAGCTATCTTAGAATCCATCCCTGGATGACAGAGCTCTTGCAAGCTGAGAAAGGGTTTGACCAAGGGTTTGAAGTTTCTGGAAACTGAACATAATTGAAAAAACCTGCTTAGATCTTTCACCTAGGAAGACAAGGGAAATCAGCACTTTGTACTTCTGTAGAACATCTTGACTGAGAGGAAGTCAGCCACGGCTGTAAAGAAAAAAATTGGTAAGAAATCTATTTGAACCAAGGCTGTAGCTTATTAAGTTAAGTCTTAGCCACTAGAAAGTGTATTTTACTTTTATTTGCTTGTAACCCATTTTGTCTTGACTTTAGTCTTGTACTTGAACTCACTAAAAACCTTTCTCTTTTGTTAAAACCTTTTGTTTTACTTTTAATCTAAACCAACCCAGTGCTGTGCTTGTATTGAAGTCATTGTTAACTCCAGTTAAAGCAACAAGCTGCTGGGGGCTTTTGCCTCTTTAAGGAAGCAACAGACCATATTACTCCTCTGAACGTTCCATGACTGGGCTGGACATTTCAGGGCAGAAAGTTTTGGGTAAATTTGGGACTGAGGGTGTGTTGGGGTCACCCTGCACATAATAACCAAGGCAGGTTTTAACCAGGGTGGGTCTGTTGTGTTGTAGATTCTGCTGGGGTCAGAGTACTGAACCAGGGCTTTACAGCACACAGACATTCAGGGAACTGCAGCATGCTTGACTGCTGGTATCCGAGCTATGAACCACAGCAGCAGAGCATTTAAGGCACCTGAGGTTACAAGGCAAGAGGTGACACAACCTCTCACTAGTCTAGATTGAACCCTAAAACATGACAGTAGTGTCCAACAAAATTAGTTTTGGACTAGTAAAAGTGATCAGTCTATTTTAGAGACTGCAAGATGCTGAGAGCCCTCCACATTTATTGTCTCTTTCAAGATTAGGCCCTAACTGTGCTCCAGACATATGCTTCGAACATTGTCATATTGTTTGTGCAGATTTCCAAGAATGGTCATTTTGTCCTTGAAATGATTATACCCCATGGTAGGTGGCGGCTCCACTATCTTCTGTCTTTGGATTTTAACAGGTGCTGGCTGGTCAAGGTGAACTCTAAGTTCTGCACTAGGGTTCACATTGAATGACTAATGTGTTAAAACACAACATGCCCTGTCTAAACTAGGTTGTTAAAACATGTTAGCTAACACTCTTTAAAAATACTCCTTTGATCTTAGTGTGGACAGTCTCTGGAGAAGGGGCAGAGGATGGCATATGTAATCACAACAGACATGTTTCTTTAACATGTATTGTTGCATCTATCACATTCACATCAGTTAAATCTTTAGTTAACCAAGTTAAAATATGAAAATATATAATAAAATAAATAAATTGAATGTAATTTTTAAAACATTTACTGTTAGAATACCTTTTTGTATTTTCACTTTCTGTTTGTGTTACCATAGAACCTACGAGCCCTACTCATGACCAAGGATAATAGTGTGCTACACACGGTACAAATACAGAACAAAAAAGTTGGTCCCTGCCCCAAAGAGCTTACCATCTTAGTAACTATTGCACATTTACACCAACATTCAGTCTGATGCCTTTGAAATGAGGGAGTGTAATGGGAATGTCAACAGACCCATGGTCTGAACTATTGTGCTGCCCCAATTTCAACAAGATTTTTGGGTTTGCAAGGAATGATCGTCAGAACTCATTCCTCCTGTTTAGCAGGTAAGCCCTATCGACTATTCTCTTAACTCACCACACAGACACAACAGGGGTCAAATTTATACTGGTTCTACAGAAAAGATTTTGTTAAAACTCTGATTTGTGTTTTTCTGGGTTTTTCAACAGTTTGCATGAATGTACTCACACACAGTGGGCCACATACTGTTCTGTAACAACAGTACAACTCTGGAGCACTGCAAGCTGCATGGATACTTTTTTAAAAACACCATAATAGAGGCTCAGATTAAATGTATACCCCAAAACAAAAAAAAAGTAAGACAAAAAATGCCACCATGGCTAAACAAAAGAGTAAAAGAGGCAGTTAGAGGCAAAAAGACATCCTTTAAAAATTGGAAGTCAAATCCTGCCAATGAAAATAGAAAGGAACACAAACTCTGGGCAAGTCAACTGTAAAAGTATAAATAGGCAGGCCAAAACAGAATTTGAAGAGCAATTAGCAAAAGAAACAAACAAACAAACAAAAAAAAGGGATTTTTTAAAAGTACATCATCAGCAGGATGGACAATCTAGGTGCTAAAGGGGCATTCAAGGCAGACATGATTGTGGGGAAAAGCTAAATTAACCATATTTAACCAATTCTTTGCATTGGTCTTCACTGCAAGAGATGTGAGGGAGGTTCCCACACTTGACCCATTCTTTTTAGGTGACAAATTGAGGAGTCTTTGACACTGTCCCTCACCAAATGCTTTTAAGCAAAGTAAACTGTCATGGGACAAGAGGGAAGGTCCTCGAATGGATCAGTAATTGATTAAAAGACTGGAAACCAAGGGTGGGAATAAATGGTCATTTTTCACTGTGGAAAGATGTAAATAGTGTGGTTTCCCCAAAGATCTGTACTGGGACCATTAGTGTTAGTAGAAATGAAGAACAGAGACAAAAAAACAGTCCTGCTACTCTGTGCATACATTCATTAGTGTTCAACATATTCATAAATAATCTGGAAAAAGGGGTAAATAGTGAAGTGGCAAAATTTACAGATGATACAAAATTACTCAAGATAATTAAGGCCAAAGCAGACTGAGAAGAAGTACAAAGGGATTTCACAAAACTGGGTGACTGGGCAAGAAAAAGGCAGATGAAATTCAATGTTGATAAATGCAAAGGAATGCGCATCGGAAACAATCCCAACTATACATATAATATGATGGGATCTAAATTAGCTATTGCCACTCAAAAAAGACATCTTGAAGTTGTGAATAGTTCTCTGAAAAAAATCTGCTTGATGTGCAGCAGCAGTCAAAAAAGCTAAAAGAATGTTAGGAACCCTTAGGAAAGGGAAAGATAAGACAAAATATTATAATGGCACTACATAAATCCATTGTGTGCCTACATCTTGAATAGTGCATGCAGTTCTGGTTACCACTTCTCAAAAAATGTATATTAGAATTGGAAAAAAAAATACAGAGAAAGGCAACAAAATGATTAGGGGAATGAAACATTTTCCATTTGAGAAGAGATTAAAAAGTCGAAATATTCATCTTGGAAAAGAGAAAGTGAATGAGGAAGTGTTATTTACCCCTTCCTGTATCCCAAGAACTACAGGTCACCTAATGAAATTAAAATGTGGCAGGTTTAAAACTAACATAAGGAAGTATTTCTGCATACAACACACAGTCAATCTGTGGCATTCATTGCAAGGAGATGTTGTGAAGGCCAAAAGTGTAACTGGGGTCAAAAATAATTAAATAAGTTCATGGAGGATAGGTCCATCAACGGCTATTTAGCCAAGGTAGTCAGTGATGCAAACCCATGCTCTGTACCTAACCTCTGACTGCCAGAAGTTGGGACTTGAGGACATGGGATGGGGAGTTCAGAAATTGCCCTGTGGTGTTCATTTTCTCTGAAAAATCTGGCATTGACCAGAGTCAGAAGGCTGGACACTGGGCTAGAGGGACCATTGATCTTACCCATTATGGCCATTCTTAGGTTTTTAAAATTCTGCTGAAATTAATGGAATTACTCTGGAGTTATACTGGCATGATAACCTAACTGACCAATTTGTTTTATATGTACATGGATATAGATAATGAGGGCTTTAGCATCCCCTCAAAATTTAGGGATTTCATTAATAAACAAACACTGAGTTTGGAACAGAAGTTTGTTTTTTTCACTTTATTAAAAGTGGACAACTTGAGTTACAGTGCAAACTACTCATTAAAGTGCTTTTCAAAAGCTATTATCTTATTTTTTAATGCTAGCCCCCACCCCAAGTTATCTGTTCCCCTGACATACTTGGTAAACAAAACAAAACAAAACAAACAAAACTGCATAGAGAGAAAGTTGAAAAGACACATAGATATCATCTGAATTTGGTTAAAAAATCATGGAGTTCAAATTGACCTGCGCCAAATCTGATGTCAGGCACAAGTCTCATAAGGTGTGAGGGTTTGTTTGCTGAATATCATGTGGCCACTGTATTCTCTGCATAGAATATCCACCAAAAGGAAACAAAATGCTTTTCTCATTTGTTTTTTGTTGTTGTTCTAAGTTTTATTTTTTATTTTTATTTTTAAAGTTATCAGCTTCCGTTCTCAAGGAAGATGTGCTCTGCAATTCATTTTGATAATCGGAAACAAATTTCATTGTAGTTGATGATAAGGTGCTTGAATGACAGAATTATCTGAAATCTTTTTTTTTTAAACATGCAGGAAATAGGAATGATTTGTGAAAAGAAATAGAACAAACTATTGCATTTAGCCAACCAATTCTTTTCAGGTGGCCAAAACATTGAATATATCTGTCAGTCTGGATGTTTGCCATTATCTCAGAGGACATGAACAACTTTTTATGCCAAATGCAGCTTTAGTTACACGAGTGCAAATCGACAGAAGTTAGTGATGTTATTCTAGATTGACGCCAGTGTAACTGAGAGCAGAATTTAATCCTTCAGGCAGATATCTTTAGAAACTATGGGCCTCATTCTAATTCCACATCAGTTTTACACCTATATCAATTTTGATTAAATTACTCCTGATTTACACCAGTGTAAGTAAGAGGAGAATCTACACCCACTACGTGTTGTGATGTTGTTAGCCTGCACACCTTAAGTTTTTTCAGAGCTATCTTTACTTATTGCTTCTGCTGTTTCTCGAGGTTTTCACCCTGATAGCTTGTCTTGTTCTTAAATAGCATCTAAATTTAGCACCTTTTATTCCATGTAAAAGGGAATCATGGTTTCCAAAGCTCAACAACAGATGGCTGAAGTTTACAAAACTGCTGGCAAATGCATTAGTTTGAATTGAGTCAAAGTTCTCTGCAAACATGCTTCTTTTCTGTCGGTGGACACAGCCTTGTTTATTTTATGCTTTGATCCATTAGGTCATTAGCTAAAACAGAAAAAGATGATAAAAAACTCTTAGAAAAAGCACAAATATCATTTTAGTTTTTTCTTTTGTACATGTAAGCAACAACAACAAAAAGTTTGTGTAAAATATTCCTTGCAGTGTCTTAAGCTATTGAAAAGAACAGGACTATAATGCTGTTTGGCTGACTAGAAACTGCAATCTGTCACATCATTTACTCTTTTGTTGTAAGTAAATGTGTTGGGCAGAATGTGTCTTGCAAAAGGATTTCCATTATAATGAATGTGGGAGATGTTATTTTTTCCTTAAAGAAATTTATTTTAGAAAAAGAAAATTACTACAAATGTCTTATTGAAAGTCACTTGTAAATTCACTCAACATTTTGAAAGAATAAGACAAATGTCATGTCTGCCACATGCAGAAAAAATGAATGCCTTTAATACAACAGAATGGTGATTATGTAACACACAATTGTTCCTTTTGTGTTCTTTCTTTATATTTGATAAATTACAAAAAGCCTACATTGTGACTGACTTGGTTGAGCAGGGTAGTAAGACTCCCCGCTCCTCTTGATCAGCTGAGCGAGACCTACCTAAATCTTGGGTCCAGGTCTTGTGGGGTGCAGAGTGCATCCCTTGCTCTCCAGATATTCCCCTGTAAACTTGGGGGTCGGTAGGGGGCAGAGCCGTATCTCCATGTCCATCACCTGCAACGTGCTGGTGAAGCACGAGACAGGAAATAAGCTGTGCTGTTGGAAGGGTAATGGTGAAGAATGGATCCACAAACAGACTGAGGTGTTGTGACACTCAGTCTCACGATGCCTAACTTTTAGGCACCGAGGAAATCACAGGAACAATCCACAAAGCCTGAGTCAGATGCTTAGGCTCCCTCTACAATGAATGGGAAGAGACAGGCACATTGGAATGCGATCCACAAAACGCAACACACTAGGCTGGGAGAATGCCTAAGCTAGCCAATAGGAGAGGCTGACAAGAGGGGTATGTGCTAAACCCTACCCCTCACACCGAGTTAAGCACCTAAGTCTGGGCTGCAGGAAGACGCCTATCTCTGGTTGCTATCCACAAACCAGTGAAAAATGCATGCTCTGCTACTCCTCCAACTAACTCGCATGCAAGGGCCAACATCCAGTTGGCATGCTTAGAGGCCATCTAATTCCACACAAAACAGCTGGAGTAGGGAGGAGGAGGTCCTCCCTTATAACGTTTAGCCCAGTGGTTAGGATACTCATCTGGGATGTGGGAGACTGCCACCTGCCTGATGAAGAGAAGGGATTCGAACCGGAGTCTGCCACCTCTCAGATGAATGCTCCAACAACTGGCTATAGAGTAATTCTCACTCTTTCTCTGGCCCACTTAATTATTCAATTACTTAATTAAAGTGGAACAACTTCAGTAGGAACGACTGAGGTTGCCCCTATGAATATCCCATAGTCCAGTGACATGTGAGTTAAATGGAGGAACGCCTATTGTCCCCTGGTTCATGAATCACTCTGGGGCTTAGGTGGGAGATAGGTGCCCAGATGCCTAGAGGTAGACAGCAGTGCACATGCCCAGAGGAAGAAACATGGGCATCTAGGAACTGCAAAAACTGATGTGCTGAGTTGGTGTCTATAGGTGTCTATAGTGTTAGGCAGCTGCCAAGCAGCAGTTTTGTGGCTTGCGAAGGTGCCTAAAATGGGACTTAGGTACTTAAGTACCACTGCTGATCTGGACCTAACTAACTTCTTTCTCAGAACAAGGGGAAAAGGCACGATGCTTCCTCAGGCCACGCAGTTAATGCACTGCACTTGCGCAGCGCTAAATGCATAACCTACCCCTAAGTTACGGACTAATCAGAGCAACAAGAAGGAAGGGGGAACAAAAGAGGAGCAATGAATGAAGAACAGGGAGAAGGAAGAGGAGAGAGAAGTAGATTAGATTAGCAGAAGTATAGCAAAAGCTTAGACAGTCCACCACGGAGTCCATGACTCTCTTGGAATAGTGTAATCCCCACCTGGGGTTTGCCAGGTTTAAGTGCTCTGCTCTCTAGCGAGCACTACTACTAAGATGGCTACCAAAGTCCTGTGACCCTATCCCCAGCCTGGTTGGAGGCAGCAGGGAACAGATGAAACTGGAACCCCCTGCTAGGTGCAATTAGGGAGGTGTCTGAATAGGGTGATCTAGCTGAGCAGTCCAGCAAGTTAATTGGGGAAGGGGCAGACTGACAAAGAGTTTGGAATCTAAAAGTTATGTCTACACTGCAATTAAAAACCCGCTGCTGACCTGTACCAGCTGACTTGGGCTCGGGGCATTCAACCTAAGGGGATGTTTAATTGCAGTGTAGACGTGGGGATCCTCCTATCTTGCAGGGTCCTAGAGCCTGGGCTCCATCCTGAGCCTGAACATCTACACTGCAATTAAACAGCCCCATAGCCTGCGCCACCTGGCACAGGCCAGTTATGTGTGTTTAATTGCAATGTAGACATACCCTAAGCGAGAGACAACGTGGCTCAGGGAGGCTCTGCTAAATTACTATTTCCCTGAAGGGAGTTTGTACCACTCTAAGACTCTCCTTGGAGGTATCAGGCAGCTCCAGCACTGCAGCGACTAGGATCCAGAGACAGTTCTGACCAGATGAGATCCCAGAAGGATTCCAGACCAAGGAAACCAGTGAGGTGGTTGAAGTCAGGAGAGGACCCAGCCCCACTCAGGGGAAAAGTTTGACTGTGAGGAGCTGGAGAATTAGCTTATTTATAAATGTTGGTTAATTATTAGATAGCCTTAACTCCTTCCTTCCTCAAATCCTATTTTCATGTTCTCATAAAGTTCCTCACTTTGTTATACTATTATTGATGTGTCATTCCTTTGCTGAAGTTTGTTTTGTTTATTGCATTGGCCCCTGGGCTTTACACTACTTTCCAGTAGTAGTATTATCAGTGATTTCTCAAAGGACAGCACCCGATAATAGGCCCAGTGAGGGGTCACCTTGAATAAAAGAACCAGGCACCAAGATAAAGATTTGAGGACCTACAAGCCACTGCAAACATAACAATTCTAAGCACCTGGGAGAGAAAAGGGAGGAGATTTATGCCACATCTCAGGGGAAGAGCTATAAATATTATATATTATTTGTATTGCACTAACCTATAGGTCTCTTATGGCCATAAACTAGGGATTGAAACCCTGTTGTTCTAGGCAGTATTCACACGCAAAGATGTGTACAAAGATCTGCCCCAAGGAGCTATCAAACTGAGCAAACTAAATCTAAGTTGAACAGGTCATCTATTAAGGCCTGAAGCTTTTAAAAGCAGAAGACTTGCTCAAGATCATGGTTTCTGGAGCAGGATTTTTTCTTCTTCTTTATCAGTCTCAGGTCTGTTTCTAGCAAACATAGGCCTCTCTACAATCATTCAAAACATTTCCCCACTGCCTACCAGCTACAAGACCCAAGACGTCATGTACAACCTTCCCACCTCCACCTGCTTCACATTCTTATGTCATACTAGCTCTGTGTGTGTGTGTGTGTGTGTGTGTGTGTGTGTGTGTGTGTGTGTGTGTATTGGGGGCTAAGAACAGGTGATTTGGCAAGGTCAGAGGCCAAATTCTCAGTTCATAGTAACCACTGTAACATAGAATAACTCCACTGAATTCAGGGGAGTTGCTCCTTATTACATGATTGCAGAATTTGAACATGGTGTGCATGTGTTTATCAGGGATGTTGGGGAAATTGTGGAGGAAGATTTGCTGTTAGTCAGGAACTTCACAATCAGGAAGGTTACAATGGAATGTTTTGAATCCTTCACTTGTCCTGTGACTGGGTTACAAAGGACCATGCTCCTGGCTCAACACAGGGTCAGTGGCTAATTACAACTTCTCTTTTCAAGCATAAAATATATAAAATGCAAGTGTAGTATAATACCAGCTAACAGTTACAAACCTATACAACCAATCAGTAACTGCTGTGTCTGAACTGTAATTATTTCTGATCACATGGCTACTTTTTGTTCTTAAAACAGTGCTATCAGCATTGCCCTTTTCAGCCACTGAGGTGGCTCTGCTACCTGAAGTCTCTGTTTGGTGCTCCTTCACTGTCAGTGACTAGATGAGTTTATGTTACATCTGTCAGTACAGGTGTAAAATCAGTACCATCCTAAATGTCCTGAAGAAAAAGAGCTAGTATCCTCCTTGGGTTGGTTTGTTCTAGTCTGTTCTTTGCTGTTTGTTCTGACTTGTCTTCTAACCCACGTGATTGTGCATAGTAAAGGCCTGATGTGGTATGCTTGATCTGATATATCAAGAATCGCCAAAATGAGCCACATGTGAATTGTGAGCCATTATGTGTTATTAACTCATCTGGAATCTCATGATGAGCAAACTATGATTTACAAGGCTTCAAAAGCTGCTATGATCTCACCATTGCCCGTTCCTCCTGTGCTGAAAACAAGGCTCATCTAAAAAAAATTTTTGTACCAAGTTAATTATATTGGTTTAGAAATAGCTATAGTTAAACTAATGCAACCCCCTACTTCGGACAGTTATACTGATATAAAAGTTCTATCATCAGTAGACCTTATTCCCCAAAATATACAGAAATAAGTTCTACTGATATAAGCACCTTTATACCAGTTATACCAATTTAACAATATCCATTTCTAAACTAATCTAGTTGTGTACATTGTGTGTAGATCAGCCCTTAAATGTGGTGGCTGCTCAAAGACTTGCCCTTCCTCCAGTGCTGGGTAAGGGTAAGGGAACACAGTAAGGACCCTACCAGATGTCACAGTAACGAGGCATTGACCAGGACTCTAGTTCCATGAGATGGGTGTTGCAAACCTGGGATTGTACTGATCCAACAGGGGTTGTTATCAACTATTCATCAGGTAAACTGAAAGAATATCCGAAAAGGCAGCAAGATATGATGATAAAATCCAAGGGAGAAAGTGACCTCAGGAAGAAGTGGGGTAATAGTGGGAATGGAAGTGGGGGATAGAATTAATGTTGGTTGGTGTGGAGGAAGGGGCCATAAGAACATAAAAACAAAAGAACGGCCATACTGGGTCAGACCAATGGTTCATCTAGCTCAGTAGCCTGTCTTCCAACAGTGGCCACTGCCATATGCTTCAGAGGGAATGAACAGAATAGGGCAGTTTATCTAGTGACCTATCCTCACCCTTCCCCTCCAGTCCCAGCTTCTGGCAGTCAGAGGTTTAGGGACACCCACAGCATGGGGGTGTGTCCCTGACCACCTTAGCAAATAGTCCTTGATGGACCTATCCTCCATGAACTTAACTAATTCTTTTTTGAACCCGGTTATATTTTTGGCCTTTACAGCGTCCCGGCAATGAGTTCCACAGGTTGACTGTGCATTGTGTGAAGAAGTACTTCCTTATCTCGTTTTAAACCTGCTGCCTATTAATTTCATTGGGTGACCCCCAGTTTGTATGTTATGTGAAGGGGTAAATAACACTTCCCTTTTCACTTACTCAACACCATTTATGATTTTATACATTTCTATCATATCTCCTGTCAGTCGTCTCTTTTCCAAGCTGAACGGTCCCAGTCTTTTTAATCTCTCCTCATCTGGAAGCTGTTCCACAACCCTCATCATTTTTGTTGCCCATCTTTGTCCCTTTCCAATTCTAATATATCTTTTTTGAAATAGGGCAACCAGAACTGAACACAGTATTCCAGATGTGGGCACATCATGGATTTACGTGGTGGCATTATGATATTTTCTGTTTTATTATTTAGCTCTTTCCTAATGGTTACTAACGTTCTGTTACTTTTTTTTTTTTGATTCTCACTGCACGTAAAGCAGATGATTTCAGATAACTATCCATGATGGCTCCACAATCTCTTTCTTGAGTGGTAACAGCTAATTTAGATCCCTTCATTTTGTATATATAGTTGGGATTATATTTACTAATGTGTATTACTTTGCACTTATCAACATTAAATTTCATCTTCTGTTTTCTTGCCCAATCATCCAGTTTTGTGAGATTCCCTTTGTAACTCTTCGCAGTCTGCTTTGGACTTACCTATCCTGTGTAATTTTGTATCATCTGCAAACTTTGACATGTCATGGTTTACTCCTTTTCCAGATCATTTATGAATATGTTGAACAGCACTGGTCCCAGTATGGATCCTCAGGGGACCCTGCTATTTATCTCTGTCCACTCTGAAAATGATTTTTTATTTCTACCCTTTGTTTTAACCAGTTACTGATCCATGAAAAGACCTTTCCTCTTATCCTATGACAGCTTATTTTGCTTTGGTGAGGGACTTTGTCAAAAGTTTTCCAAAAGTCCAAGTACAATATATCGACTGGATCTCCCTTGTCCACATGGCTGTTGAGCCCCTCACAGAATTCCAATATATTGTGGAGGCATAATTTCCCGTTACAAAAAGCCGTGTGGTCTCTTCCCCAACATATAGTGTTCATCTATGTGTCTGATAATTCTGTTCTTTATGATAGTTTCTACCAATTTGCCTGCTACTGAAATTAGGTTTACCAGCCAGGAATTGCCAAGATTGCCTCTGGAGCCTTTTTAAAAAAATTGGTGCCACATTAGCTATCTTCCAGTCATCTGGTACAGAGGCTAATCTAAGGGATAGGTTACATACCACAATTAGTAGTTCTAAAGTTTCATATTTGAGTTCCTTCAGAATTCTTGGGTGAGTACCATCTGGTCCTGGTGACTTATTACTGTTTAATTTACCAATCTGTTCCAAAACCTCCTCTACTGATACCCCAATCTGGAACATTTCTTCAGTTTTGTCACTTAAAAATAATGGCTCAGGTGTGGGAATCTCCATCTCATGTTCTGTACTGAAGACTGATGAAAAGAATTCATTTAGCTTCTCTGCAACAGCCTTGTCTTCCTTGAGTGCTCCTTTGCCAGCTTGATCTTACAGTAACCCCACAGTGTATTTGGCAGGCTTCTTTTTTTTGATGTACTTAATTATTATTATTATTATTTGCTTTTTGTTTTTGTCTTTTGCTAGTTAACTTCAAATTCTTCTTCAAAATGCTTCAAATTCTGTTTTGGCCTGCCTAATTATAGTTTTATACTTGACTTGCCAGAGTTCGTTCCTTTCTGTTTTGCTCAGTAGAATTTGAATTCCAATTTTTAAAGGATGTCGTTTTGTCTCTAACCATCTCTTTTATTTTGTTCAGCCATGCTGGCATTTTTTGGTCCTCTTAGTGTTTGTTTGTTTGTGTGTGTGTGTGTATGGGGGGGGGGACGACGCAGGAAGTATTCATATAATTTTAACCTCTATTATGGTGTTTTTAAAAAGTTTCCATGCAACTTGTAGGCATTTCATACTTGTGACTGTTCCTTTTAATTTCTGTTTAACATGCCTCCTCATTTTTGTGTAGTTCCCTTTTTTGAAATTACATGCTATTGTGGGGAGTTTCTGTGGTATTCCCTCTCTCCCCCAAAAGGATTTTAAATTTAATTACAGTATGATTGCTATTACTGAGCTGTTCAGCTATATTCACTTCTTGGACCAGATCCTGTATGCCACTTAGGACTAAATCAAGAACTGCTCCTCCCCCTCTTGTTGTTTCCAGGACTAGCTCCTCCAAAGAGCAGTCATTAATGGTGTCCAGAAATTTTATCTCTGCATCCTGTCCTGAGGTGACATGTTCCAGTCAATACGGCGATAGTTGAAATCCCCCATTATTATTGGGTTTTCTGTTTTTATAACCTCTCTAATCTCTCTGAGCATTTCACAGTCACTGTTACCCTCCTGATCAGGTGGTCAGTAGTATATTCCTTCAGTTATATTCATTTTCAAGCATGGAATTTCTATCCATAGAGATTATATGGTCTTTTCCGATGTCTTCCTGGCAACTTCACCAGCTTCTACTATCTCGCCGACTGGCTTCTCATTGTCAAGACACATCAAGAAGCCTAGGAGTTGATTTCATTAATGCTTCATCTCCTCTCTTCCCTAGGGATCATTGTAAACTTTGAAAAGTCTCACTCCAACACAGACTATAGACTTCATCAGAGCAACCCTAAATTCAGTCACAGCAAGAGTTTTTTTTACTGATGGAAAGATTCCAAGCAATGGACAATAATAGATCAGTTCATGCACAACCCTGGAACACCAATCAGGACTGTTTTTCTCTCCTGGGACATATGGCCTCATGCACTTTTGTTACACAATTTGCCAGACTCCACATTTGTTGCCAACAGGCATGGCTTCAAAGAGTGTACTCACCAACAAACAGTTCATGAACATCATAGTAATAGTTCCCACCACGATAACATCATCCCTACTCTGGTGGAAAGATCCCCGTCAAGTATGTGTAGGCATTCCCTACCTTTTCCCTTTACCAGACAAGACAATCATTACAGATGTCTCCCTTTTTGGCTGGGGAGCCCATATGGACAGACACATGCCAAAAGGACCTGTATACCCTGAGAGACCTGGATGCACATCAATATTCTGGAATTATGAGCAGTCTATTCATCTATACTTAACCACAGTGGAATACAAATAGGGACCACACATCTCAAAGAACCTCGTTACTTACTCTTCTGTGTTTTTTTGTTGTTTGGAGGACCTTCAAATATCAATGCTACATTTCATTTTACTTTAAAGAAAGAATATTTGGGGCAACTGAAAAGCATGATGATCTCAAATTCTGGAAAATGTGTTAGATGCACAGGTACTATGCTGATGGGTATAGAACGTAGAAGGGTGTGCTAAACATGTAAAAATGTTTAATAAGTTGATCAGCTTTTTAAATCCATAATGAAATATAAGTTTGAAGGAGAACCAAAACCAGAAATAATAAAAAGACACATGGCCAAGATCCTCAGATAGGGTAAACGAGTGTACCTGTATTGACTTCAATGTACCTATGCTTATTTACATCAGCTGACGATCTGGCCACATGAGTTCAAGTGCAAAGTTAATCATAAAAGACAAAATTAACTTTGCTGGGTATCTGTTACCAGGCCACAAAGTTAATACTTAAAAGAGTAATATCAACCAATCATTTTGTATGGCCATGAATTGCACATGTGAAAATCCATTTTAAGGGCATGTTCTATAGATGCTTAGTTAAGTCAATAAAATAATCTCTTGTACTTCTTGGTACATAAAAGACTGAAAAATCTTATAGAAAAATCTTGATTCTTTGTTATCTTGACAGTAAGTGTGGCAATAATGAATCCTTTCCCTATGTTCACGAAATGTATGGGTTTCTCTACAATGAGTAACGGTAATAAACTTCTTAAATTCAATAGACATCTTGATCTTGTCTTCTATGAAGCAAGTTTCGTAAGGTCTGCTTTTCATCATGGTCCATCTTTCTGTCTGTGGATGTATTATATTTATTTGAAAGTATTTGTCCTCAAAAAGAAATATATCTTATTTTTTTCATTTAGGCTCAGATGAGCAATACCTACACTATAACTGTTAAAGGGTACATTCTTCCATAAATCTGTGCAAATACAAAACTCAGTCATACAGAATGCAGTGCATTTTTCAAGCTAACTTTGTGCACAGATTATATTTTGGGCATATATAAAAGAGCATTTAAATAAAAGTTTGATACCTAGTAGGTATTAGATTTAGGTGGTTTAGCCCAATGGTAGATGCGTTTACTATAAGTCTGGAAATCTTGGAAAAATTTTAGGAGGTTTGTCTTGTCAAATATTAAACTGAGTATCTTAAATCTAGAACATGCATCCTTCTATTTTATCTCACTTTAAATGAAAGGTTTATTTTTGTGGAAGTGTCCTCTTCTACCATGCTGCAAGGATTTAGACAGCATCTTTGTCCAGAGTTGGCGTATATGTATTGACAAGGAAATAATACTGTTGCCCAATTCCCTTTCCCTGCTGATCTTAGCACCACAGTTGAACCTGCCCAGGACTGCAAGACACTTAATCCTCGGCTTGCGTTTTGAGACTAAGGATGTACCAAATATGCTTCTACCAAGGCCCTGTTATCACTTCATTCAACCAAGATTTGGGTCTTCTCTCCCATCTATTGCAAAGGCAGACCAAATACATTGGTTTGCTCACAGGCATATGGATACCAAAGATTTCTAGACCTCATTGCGGGGTAAAGGGGACTAATAATCAGATACGGGCAGGATGTTCATGAATTGTTAGAACATTACAGCCACCTGCTGCTATCTACAGCCTTTGATGTAGTGATTCTCCACAGCCCCTCCCTGTTATCCCCACAAGTCACTATACTTTACAGACTTGCAACAGATGAAAGAAGAGGACAGATAATTGTAGCAATGATGGTGGAATATCAGATCTGAATGGGATTGATAGCAACAGAATGCATGAAGAGGACAGTCTTACTAAGAAGTTCCTCTTCTGTTCTGCCCTTGCTTTTGCAAGGTCTTGATTTACAGAATTATGCTGGATAGTAGCTACTGTACTTCATTCTGTTTCAGACTCAAATATAGTTTTTGATAATCAATCAAAATGGTTTAAAATATTTCATGTAATACAAGAATTATTTTATTAGTGGGCACCATATGCCTTCAGGCCATTCAGTACCTAACAAGATATAATGGAAAATAATGATTTTATGTTTGTATGTGTAGCCATACAAATTCTATGTACACGTATTAAGGTGCAGTGCATTATAGTTTGAAATTAGATGTTTATGAAGTTTCAGTCCAATTTAATTTAAAATTATATAATTCCCTGAATGTAGTAGTTTCGTTAAGAAGGAAAACGTGGATGGAACATTTACTGCAGCAATACACACAATACTACTATACTTTAAAACCATACTTATTCCTGCTGAACCAAATCTTCCTTTCATAGTAAAATGGACCAATATTGGCATGAGCTGTACCCAGCAAGAAACAAGTACTTGACCTATGTTATCATTCAGTTCCTCAATATAAATATGAATTTTCCTAGCAGTTACTTGTCCTGCTGTGTAACTTCAGCAAGAACAGTTCTCATCAATCTCCCTGCAGAAAGTGATCTATAGACTGTTTGTCTGGACAGAATTTTACAGACATAAATTATATTGAAAACTCTACATTGCATTCATTTTAATAGTAACTAAGTAAGACAACATTATCTATTCATTTAAGCCTTGTGGATCTTACTTATCATAGCAGACATGGCACCTGGTCAGCAGTATTGAAAGATTAGGACTGTCAACAGTGAATTGAAGCGTTTCAGAAATACCTGAACTAAGGATGCTGTTCTTATATGAAAGGTCACCTTAGGTACTTTTAGAGTGTTGTCACTTCTAAACTGAATCAGTGGCACACAATCAAGCTTCTGTAGTATTATTTGGGGACCAAACCTAACTGTTTTCAAAATGTTGGTGGCGCAACTCAACCTGAAATTAAAGGGGAGAATGGCAGAGTACAGTTTGCCCTATTAAAAGCAGACTAAGAGCTTATTTCATTCTCCCTCTTACTGGGACTTTGTCCCACAGAGTTTCCCATCCTCTTTGGCTGGTGAAGTGAGGCCTCTGAAGGAATCTGAACTAGTAGCATCAGGAGGTGCTAGAGCTTGGTGGAGAGCTTCTGAGGTCCTCAGCCTTCCTGCCAATAGATGGAATAGTAGCTGAACCTGACAGGAGAAGACAAGATGTCCGAGTCAGGAAAAATTCTCTACCAAGCTTCTGTTCTCTAGAGGAAGATCTGTTTTGATCACATTTTGATACTGCCTTATCTTCTTCTCTGGAAGAAAAGATAGACCTAGCTAGATCCTAGAGGCAATAAAACAGCCATGTCAGTTCTTTCATCCTTTGTGGAGATGGAATCAAGTAGGAGTGACCGGGGAAATGTAAGAGATTGGAGCAAGAGCCTTGAAGATGGAAGTAGGATGTGGCCTGACAGAAGATAGGAACAGGGGGTGAGAGGAGAAGATGGGAACCTAAGAATGGGAGAGTGATCGAGAGAACTATGTTTACTTAGAATATTCCATTCTCACACCCTGCTTGTGAGTCATGAGAAGGGGATGAGATGAACTGGATCTGTGTGTGTGAATTGAGAGGATGGTGGGGGGAATGAAGGAAATTAAGATAAAAGAGGTGGAGGAAGAGGACTAGCGCAATAGAAAAAGTATGGGGGGACTAATAGTTAATCATAGAGAAAACTAATGATTAATGAAAAGAGAAAGGCAGATATAGGAGTAAGAGGGGGAAAAAGGAATGAATTAAAGGAATGAAAAGAAAAGAGAAAATCTGGGAGACAATGTAAGCTTTTAAAAAGGCACTGTTATATAGAAAGTCTTGTGTCAAAATATTACAATGAAATATGTAACCGTTAACTTAGTTTTCAGGGGATATGACCAAGAAGGAGGAAGGGGGTTGAGAGATCTAGTTGTGGATGGGAATGAGCCCTGTACTGCATGCACAGAGTAGCAGGATAACCTTCCCTGGTTTTTTGTCTCTGTTCTTCATTTACTAACGCCAGTCACGGTTTTTATTTTTAAGTGTGCATGACTGACAGGAGCCTTGATGTTAGTGGTGAAAACTCACTGTTTTTTTTTTTAAACAGAATATATAGTTGTCATTGGCAACTGTATGAGATGTGTTGCCTTTTTAATAAAAGTACTCTTGTGAAACATATTCAAAAATGTTGCATCCGATATTTAAAAATTCTCCAAGGGAAACCCCTCCATTTGTATTTGTTTCTATATCAGTTCAGAATCTCCTTCCTAGTTAAATATATACAATGGGATTTATTGGAAAGGGAGTGGGGAGCTTCAGAGATGCGCTATTGCACAGCTCCACACCTTTACCTAGATGGCTGTGGGCTTCTTTGGGCAAAGGAACTTATAGATACATTTCTTCTCTTCTCCGCATACTCCTCCTCTTGCTGCATCCCACACCTCAAGATGATCTGATGTCAGGACCAGAGACAACACCCTCCAAAACACGAGAGTTCCCTTTCCTGTTTTGATTTACTTTTACCACTGAGCACAGTTTAGTTACAAAGATTACTTACAAATCTTCTATTTAAGAAATGCAAAACTGTTTAAGCAGTAACACAGCAATGGTGTGAGGATAAATAAATTAAAAACATTGTGAGGTGCTCAGATATCATGGTATGGGGTAAACTAGATAGATTTAAGAACCTTGATCAGTAGCAGAATGAACTTCATTCTACACTCACTACACAGTGAAGTCCATGGCAGTTCTGAGGTGTAAGTTCTTCAGAATAGGAACTGTTTCTTACCATGTGTTTGTGCAGCACCCAGCACAAAGAGCCCAAGTATAACTGGAGCTTCTGGTCACTACCTTTAATATCAGTAATAGTTATCATACGTTTCTCTTCCTTAAACAGTAAACTCATAGGAAAAAAACAGAGAACAGCAACATGGCATGTTACACAAAAGAGCATGTTTAAAAGTAATGCAAAGCTCATAGACCATCCAACAAACAAGGTATTTTCACTGTACAGTACCAGAAAAATTAAACCACTCTTTGCACTGAAATGTTTCATTGTTGTCTAGTCCTAATTTATTGCTGGAGCAACTGATTAAACCTTTTAAGTGCTACTCGGCACAAACCCAGAATTGTTTTGTATTGCCCCTTTTGAATCACAATTGTTGCTGTATTTAATTGGACTGGAATCAAATTTATTCAGCTGATCAGATTGTATTGCTACTGTCTGGTTATCAGCCTGGAAGTACACTCCTTGCAGCTGATTAACCACCATCACAGTATCAACCCCTGCCTACACTCTTATTTGCTTCCATTTAATAAATTTGTTGCACATAACATTAATGGGTACAGTCTGCCCTTGTACTGCCATCAACTTAAAGCTCTAGCCATCTGACAGAAGAGTAAATTAATCAGAATTAATGGAGAAGTAGTATGATCCAGTATGACAAATGTGGGTTCCTTTATTTAAAAAACAAACCCTTTCAAGTCTAATCAGTGCAAAGTGGAAAAATATGGAACACTATCAAAAGCCAAGTAAAATGGTCTGTCGTGCTTGTGAAATGTTAGAACCAACCTGAAAAATAAGTAAAACCTCCAGCTTCAGTAGCAATTGCTGCTTGAGATGTAATGAATTATAAGCAATTACCTGCCTTCCCCCCCAGATGATTATTTTTCTAAAAATAGTTAAATTATCATAATACTTTCATTCTTTGGTTAAATAATACCTTTATCTCCTGGGAACATCTATCTGTAGTTATCAGCCTCTCTAGCAGATGCATATTGCTTTTAGATGCCCCAATATTTGAATTTTAAATACTGGCCTTTTCAACTTTTTTTATTTGACTGCTCTGGTCCGATTTTTTTGGTTTAAATGAGATAAGAAGAGTAGTCATTTGAAACCTGACCTTTAGAAACGGTCCACATATCACATTCACACAAGCAATTAAAGGGAGTGACTAAAATCATTAAACTTAAATACACTGCTTGATGGATTTTGCCCTGTGAAGATCTGTGAGGCATTTCTAATTGAAACGTTTCTGCATGCAGCAAACCACCATATACCATAGTCTTCACCTCCAGAAGGAAAATAGGATGTTGCCTGTGGATGGCCACCCAGAAACTAGTATATGCCTGCGTGAGAGTGTAGAGTTTTTGGTCAATTAATTTTTTATTGCATGAGTGGAATGATCGCAGCTGCGATGACTCTTGATATTGTACCATGGAAAATGTGGGATACATTTATTTTAGGGTAATTTTATATAGGATGTTAATGCCGCTGTGCCTCTGACATTTAAAACTGCTAGACAATCCGATGAAGTGAGCTGTAGCTCACGAAAGCTTATGCTCTAATAAATTTGTTAGTCTCTAAGGTGCCACAAGTCCTCCTTTTCAAAGTGCTGTATGTAACTGTACGGCAAGGGGGTTGTAACGCCAGGGCATTATAAGTCATTTCTATTGTCTGTGATGGTCGGTATGATTCTAGCTTATGGTCGCAACGAGTCAAAGTACAGCCTTCCAGTTAGCAGCATACTCTAGTTTAAGTACCTGCCAACATTTACAGGTTTCAGAGTAGCAGCCGTGTTAGTCCTTTTCTTTTTGCCAACATTTAGTTCGTCACAGTCAGGTTTTTCCACGGTTGGAGCTAAGATTACAGGATGGTATTGTACTTTCCCCCTCTCTTTCCTAATTGTCCATGCGCACAGGTGGGAAAATGACCACGAAAGGCAATTTAATCACACATTTGTCTCAAGGGCTCTGGAAGAGCTGGCATTTAGAGGCCCGTTGAAAAGCTTCTCGAAGACTGTTTTATTTTGACGTTGAGAGGTGGCGAGACTCGTCACTTCTGCCCAATCAAGCCCGTTCTGCACCAGTGCTTTGCATTGAACAGCGTGCTCGCTGCCGCACCCCGCGCCTGGGGCTGGAACACAGAAGCCAGCGTCTCCCCAGTCGGCTGTGGGCTGGCGCGGGAGGGCGCAGAGCGCTTCCTTCCCCCGCAGGGGCCGGAGGTTATGTCTCACCTGCCTTTGCGCTCCATCAACCGTTCCTTTAAGCGGTTCAAAGAAAACACCCCCAAGTGGTGTTAAATGGCTCCCTCCAGAGCGGGAAGCGGAGCAAGGCGGCGGCGGGAGCACGGGGCTCGCTTTCACAGGCGCGCGCTTAAAGCGAGGCGCCCCCAGGGCGCGTTAGGTAGCCAGGCAATAACCGCCCTCTGCCGTGGGCCCCGCAGGGTCTGTCTCTGAAGCGCCGGCGGGTCTTTGCGCCACGTGCCGGGGAGGGAAAGCGACAAACCGACGCGCGGCTTCTCAGGGGAGGCGAGCTGGAGCCTCAGGGGGGGCAGCTGCTCCCCGTCCCGGCAGCGCGGGCCGCGCCCCCCGGGACACCCCCCCCCAGCCACGGCTAAGCCCGGCGGCCTTCCCCCCCCCACGCCGGGCCGAGGCTGCCGAAGGGCGCCGAGCACCTAGGTAATGATTAATGGCCGTGCCCACCCTGGGGGCGGGGAGGGGATAAAGGGGGCTGCGGGGCGGGAGCCGGGCGCTCACACGCGTCCCCTCTCCGCCCGCCCGGCAGCATGTCACCTGCCGCCCCGCTCCACCTGCTGCTGCCGCTGCTCTGCCTGCTGGGCGGCCGCCGGCTGCGCGGGGAGCCCGGGCAAGGCGCGGGCACCTGGGCTCGCTTCGCCCGCCTGCCCTACCCGGAGGACGAGCTCTTCCTCTACGACGCCTTCCCCGCGGGCTTCCTGTGGGGGGCGGGCAGCGCCGCGTACCAGGCCGAGGGGGGCTGGCGCCAGGGCGGCAAAGGCGCCTCGGTGTGGGACACCTTCGCGCACCGGCCGGCGCCGCCCGGCGCCCGCCAGCCCCCGGGGCCCGCCGGCGGGGACGTGGCCAGCGACAGCTACAACAACCTCTTCCGCGACACGGAGGGGCTGCGGCGCCTGGGCGTCTCCCACTACCGCTTCTCGCTGGCCTGGGCGCGCCTGCTGCCCAACGGCACCGCGCCGCCCAGCCCCGCCGGCCTGGCGCACTACGGCCGCCTGCTGGCCCGCCTGCGCCAGCGGGGCGTGGAGCCCGTGGTGACCCTCTACCACTGGGACCTGCCGCAGCGCCTGCAGGACGCCTACGGGGGCTGGGCCAGCCCGGCCCTGGCCGAGCTGTTCCGGGACTACGCCGAGCTCTGCTTCAGGCACTTCGGCGGCCAGGTGCGCTACTGGCTCACCATGGACAACCCCTACGTGGTGGCCTGGCACGGCTACGCCACCGGCAGGCTGCCCCCGGGCGTCAAGGGCGGCCCGCCGCTGGGCTACCGGGCGGCGCACAACCTCCTCCAGGTACGGGCAGGGGGCGCCTAGGGAGGGCTGCGGGGTGCGGAGCGGGGTGGCCGGCCACGGAGTTTGCCCCACGAGTGGGGATGGAGGGAGGAGGCGAAAGCGCCTCGGTCTCCTCTCCCAGCCCGCCTCTGAGCTGGAGAGGAGAGACAATCCCTCTCCCGGCTGGGCAGGAGCGGTGGCTGGACAGGGGAGAGAAGCTGGGGGTGGGTAGCGCAGGGGAAAGGGGCTTTCTCGGGCACACAGCGAGGAATGGGCTGAGCTGTAGCTCACGAAAGCTTAGGCTCAAATAAATGTCAGTCTCGAAGGTGCCACAAGTCCTCCTGTTCTTTTTGCCACTACAGACTAACACGGCTGCTGCTCTGAAAACAGTCAGATTTGTTAGTGCAGATTTCCACCGGCTGGGATACGGGGGCTTGGCCGAGTTGGGATGAAATGCCTGGCAGGAGTTGCCGGTGGAAGAAAGGAGGCTCCCAGGAAGAGCATTGCAAACGATGTACGCCTACCCTAAGAACGGTGGGGGGAAATCTGTAAATATCTTACACTGGGATTTACTGAGACAGAGGGGATATTTCCTAGAGTAGGTGAATGGGATTCAGAGGCAGGCAAAGGAGATGAGGTGGCGTTCTACGTGTTTGGAGATTGCTTGCAGATAACGTTCATCTTCCTAATGTCTATCCACCTCTGAACTTTTGTGTGCTGCACAGACTTTGTGAGTTCATTGCCATCCACCAGAGAAGATGAAATGCATTTGGCATCCTTGCTAAAATTGCCACTATAGTAAATCTGCAAATTCAGACTATGCCATCTGCAACATTAAAAAAAGTTTCAGCGCTGTATGTCTGCGTCATGGAATGAGGTAGTTGTCTTCTCCATTCAAATAATGTTTAGCAAAAGCCTCTTATAAAACTGAAATAAAATACTAAATTAAGATAAAACATGACTTGGCACTGTGTAAATATATACCGTATTACATTGAGCTGGGTAATACGCTATCTTTTCCTTAGTTAACGATGTCTATACACAGCAACTTGTGGATGCACTTTGCATTTACAGTCCACCCTAACTCGTGAAAATAAATTAAACTAAGCCTCACATTGTTTCATTCATTAATACACTGTAGAACAGTTACATATTGTGCTCCAAAAGATTTGTAGACTCAGTTCTATCTGTGTAATTGTATTAATTGAAACATCCAGATATGTTGACTTGTAGCATCTCCTTTTAAAGATTCAGTGGAAATATTTGGTATAGTGGTAAAATGTTTCCGAGAAAAATATTTTCATAGATTTATGTAGATGATAGAGCTAGTTGAAAATTTTCCATCAGAATGTTTTCTTGACAGGACAAAACTTTAACAAAATGGAGATTTTTTTTTTTTAATTTCCCACCCCCATATCTGTGAACAAGAGGAAAAAAAAATTTCCTAAGCAGTTATATAAATGGCCAGGTGTATAGTATACCTGTTGGGTCATATTTGTGAATTTTTGTATCTGGCAGAAGCACTTGCAATTTGTCAATTAGAGTTCAGGAAAGTACCTACAAATTTTGTCTTAATTTCACTGACAAAGTACAAAGTTCATTGTACCTAGCACAAATTAATATTAATCTATGGATACAAAGAAAATTTCTGTTTTCCCGTCAGTACTTTTGCCTCTTTTGTGTTAGGCCATGTCTACTTTACAGGTGCTATAGCAGCATAGCTATGTTACCGTAGCATAGACATAGACTACAGCGACATAAGTGGTTTTTCCATCGCTGAAGGAACTCCACCTCCCGGTGTTATAGTAGCTAGCGCTATGTCTACATTATAGCCTATGCAGGCATAATTTATGTTGCTTAGGGTTGTGAATAAACCACCCCCCTGTTGCAATAGTTGGAAGATGTGTGGCAGCACCATGCCATTCAGTGCACTGGATGAGGCAAAGGTCCTGTAGAAAATAATAGTATGTGATTTTTAAAAACATATGATAATGTGTACTCATAAGGGGACTGAATTAAAGTTGCACAGGCATTTCAAAACTTTTGAGTGCTTTATTTTGCAACCTTAATAATGTTCTTTTAACACAGTTTTTGTGGTGTGTGTAAAATTCTAGATTTTTTTTTTTTTTAAAGCAAACTGAAACACTCCTCCTGCCCCCAAACTCCATCGTGTAGCATCACATTGACACCCACATGGATCATCAGCAGGGGATTTTTAAATCCACACACACACCACTGCCACTTGAGCTAACAGAGTCACATTGATAGGTTGTCATCCTCATTGTGGACCAGCACTAGATAGTTTTCATGGATATTTGCTGACAACAGAGCAGTGATGAGATTCAAGAATCCTGGGTTTCATTCCAGTCTTTGACTAGTGGCCAGTACTTAATTTGTAATGTAATTTGTGCCAGAGCTCAAGCAATTTTTTTTACTTTCATAACTGACACGGCAAGCCCAGAGTTGCCGAGGCTATGAACTGCCAAGCCTAGAGGTGCTAGGGCTCAGCCCTAGCAAGCCTCGGCGTAAATTAAGCACTGCTAGTGGCACAGATTATTTTGTCTGTTACCTTGAAATTTGACCCCTTCTGCCCTATCCAGTCCAGTTTATCCTTGTGTCGGTCTTGTCTCTACCAACAACCCAGCTCCTCGTCCTAGTTCCGGTCTCCACTCCTCAGGCTTCTCATCCCAATCCAAGTCTCCTTGCCCAGCCCATGCTAGTTTCCCCCTTAGTCTTCCTGTCCGAGTGCCAGGCTCCCCTCCTGCTTCCATTCCCAGTTACTCTGCTCCCAGTCCAATACCCAGCCATTACCAGTTCTCTTCCGTGTTCCCAGTCTCTCTCCCCAACTGGTCCCAGTTCCCCTGGTCCCAGCATGTCATCTGATCTGTCTCCACGGACTGACCTCCTGAGTCTCTCCGCTACTACCTCTCCTTCCTTGCTTGTCCCAGTGAAATCAAGCTTGCTGAATATCTTCAGAAAAACTCCTTTGTTCTCAACTGTTTGGCTATCAACAGATGAACACCCCACCTCTCCAATATATATGTCCTTTCACATTTATCCCTAATTAACAATATGTACAGTTTCTAGCTTCTTTTTTGCTTTTATTCAAACAAAGACCTTTATGAGCAAAAAGAAGCTTGTGCAGTCTTTTTACTGATGCATTTTACAGAATGTTGATTACCATAAAGTATTAATTCATGTCCCTCAAATCCTTTAAATCCCACAGATACTAATGTGGATTTTGGACTCCTTCTGAGGATAAGTTATTTATTATCTAAATAAGTAATCGGATAAGAATTAGAATGCGAGTCAAATTCAGGGTTGGTATAAACAAGTTAGTGGAATTTTATGCATTTACCTGGGTCTGAATGTGTCTGGTTATGTGTTCATTTTAAACTGTTATATGTGCTACCTTCCTTTTTTTTTTTTTTTTTAACTTTTTAATGTATGTAGTCACTGTTTTTCCTGCTTTGTGATTAACATTTTTCAATTCTTGAACTTTAATGCAAAGGTGACAATTTAAAAAAAAATTTTTTTATAATGTTGAAAATCCAGTATATGGTTCCAGACTTTGACATGTAGGAATTGCGGAATGAAACGTTATAAATGGAGAACTTTTAAAATACATCATGAATTCTTGCAAGCATAAATACGTTGATTACATTTAGGTGCCTAAATATGTGCCTAATCATGTTGCATAGTCACTTGAATGCTTATTGTCCTAATCCCTGGCCAACCTTCCACTTCTTGTGCTCTCTTTTAGGTGCACAGTAGTTCTCATGATTTAGAGCTCAATCCTGCAAAATGCTGTGAGCTTCCTGTGAAGTGCTGAGGCAACTTCATCTCCTATAGAAGTCACCTTTGTAGGATTTGTCCAATAGCACCACCTGTTGAAAATGTTAAAGTGCTTGCTAGTGAAACTGCATGCCCAATTACTGCATGTGCACAGGTGCTAATTTTGGAGAGAAATATAAGCACACACAACCCAGGGACTTCTCAGTGCCAACTGCCAGAGGGCACAGAGGGGTATAAAGATTTTTACAGGGATTCCCTGAGTGAAATAGCTGCATAACCAAAGGTTGGTATGTGAGGTCTCTACTGAGAGTCCGTAGCCCACTGGTCATCCTTATCATTGTGAAATGTATGTATGGATAATATTTCAGAAATTATGTAGCTATACTAAAAAAAGTATATTCTTAAGGTCTGGGAGTTACAGCAGGTATCCGGGAAGTGACATACTTGGACATGTTCCTTTCAGGCAGGAGGTAACAGATGCTTAATTCTCTGTCTGGCCACATGTGTATTATGCATTGTATGTCTCACAATGGAGGCTTATATGCACACTAAGCTAAAAGTCAGTCAAAAAAAAATTGCAAAATCTACAAGAGAGAAAATCTACAGGAAGAAACATAATAGCAGGGGAGTATCCTGTTTATGACTAAGATCAAAGGATTAGGCTGGTACGTCAGGAAATGCACAGAAAAACACAGTGTCCTTCAGTGAGGTGACAAGCTAACAGCGTATTTGTCGTATGAAAGAAGGGTCCCAGCTAGACTGTCTGTAAAACACTGAAAAGACTTTGGGTGAACATTACTATACAAGACATGAAAGTATCAAGTTAATTAAGTCTAGGTTCTGGAATGCATGTTATGATTTTATTTTATATGTAACTATTTGTTTCCAATACTTCTACTTGTTATTACTTCAGTCTCTGTGCTTTGTTAAATAAACTTATACTTGATTTCACTATTAACAAATCTAAGTGCTGTGAGTTGAGCGGAGCTGTGATCCTGAGGTGAATCTGGTAAGCAGGGGTGTACTACTCCTTTGGGAACAGTGGATCTGGGAATTCTGTGAGTGTCCAGTGGACTGGGGCTGGGCCCTCTAGGGATACGCTCAGAGGGCTTGGAGATTGCAGTGTACCTATTGCTAACGTGTAGAAAGACAGTGGGGCCTGCCTAGGCCTAGAGGGGCATGCTCGTGTTGCCTTGGTAGGTAGAGTTGGAGAGCTGATCAGCAGAAGGTACAGTTATGGCTTTCTCACGTTAAGGGCAGGTATTAGCAAGGTGCCTCACAACCCCGGGTACCGCTGGAAAGCCTCACGTGTTCTATAAATGTCCACTCACTAGTTATAAAGCTCTTTGTGGTAGCCTCATTTCAAATTCTGAATTGATAAAATAAGGCACATTTTGTATAACTAATACATTATACATCTTCCTTATTATTTAGGTGAATATAGTTGAGATTATTTTTGTTCTGTGAGTGTATGTAGGAAATAAACCACTGGATAGTTCTACTGAAGTCAATGCAGCTATGCTGATTTACACCAGCTGAAGATCTGGCCCTTAGTTTTAGGGTACAGGGGAAAATGAATATTTTTCTTAAGCTAACGCTTTGTTTTTTGACTGGTCTCAGACTCCAAAACTGAGTTAGAAATAGGTACAATTATGTGCCTTTTTATTAACAAAAGAAATTGAATAGAACAGGTTGAATCCATAGAAGTTGACACCCCCTCAAGTCTACAGCCAGAAAACAGAATGGTAGAAAGCTGACACATATAGGATGCGTCCTGTTTTTATGAGCTGGGTTAAACCTTGTTATGGTGCGCGTTAGAACCTTGTTAAAACTGATGCGTGAATGCGCCCTTCACTTAAGATTGTTGTAAGAGACAGTTAAGGATCACACCTGACAAACCAGGACGTGTAGCTGGAGGTTTTCAGTGTGTGTGTGTGTGTGTGTGTGTGTGTGATTAGAGGGAGAAACTGGGGTGCAGATACAGAAACTAAGACAGGCAGAACAGAGACAGACTCGGAGGTAAGAAGCAAAAAATCCAAGCAACAGCCTGTGAGCATGGTGTATGACCCTGGAAAAAAGCTAGAGAGAGGGTTTTTGGGTCTAGTGTTGACTCAGGAGGCTTGGGACTATAAACTAAGGGCATGTCTATACTTAAAACTCCACAGTGGCACAGCTGTGCCATTGTAGTGATTTAGTGTAAACAGTACCTACACTGACAGGAGAGATTATCCTGTCAGCGTAGGTAATCCACTTGCCCAAGAGGCATTAGCTGTGTTCGTAGAAGAATTCTTCTGTCGACTTAGCGCTGTCTACATGAGGACTTAGGTCATCTAAACAATGCCACTCGGGTGTGGATTTTTCACATCTCAGATCAGAGGTAGTGCTAGCCCATTGGAGGCCTTCAGTGGGAAAACTCGGGGGGGGGGGGTGCCACTCACAATACCTAATAAAAAAGCAAACGGGGAGCCCTTTGAGCTGCTACCAGCCCTAAGCAATTACTTAGTCTGCTTATGCCTAGTGCCGGCTCTGTCTCTGACTGCCATAGTTAAACCAACCTAATTTGCTAGTGTAGACTAGGCCTAAGAAGCTATTGTTTTGATTCTAGTTCCTCCTGCATTTGGAGAAGCAGGACCTTGTATGTTCCTTGTAAATAAACAAGATTGCATCAAAGAAAATATAAGATTCCATCATCAGTTTATACTTCTATTTGGAACACCTCCCAGGGCCCGAAGTTTGACGAGCCCCTCGGATTGAAAAGGGGCAACACTATCCTTCAGATAGGGAAGAGAAGAGTCCGTATCCCCTTACTGAGTGACTAGAGTATTGGTGGCTGGTCCCCTTTGTCCTCAAAGAATCAGAGAAATGATCTGTTTCTGCAAATACATTTTTTCTGTTTCTTGATCCCAGTGAATTGTTTGTGCATTGAACTTGGGCCAATTTGCACAATGTAAACTGCATTTTCAGAAACCAAAAAACACATTTATTTCTTTAAGAAGGGTGGAGAGGAGCTGCTGACTAGAAACCAGTCACATCGCAGACAGGATGCTGACTCTCCTCTCCTTTCCCTGGTTAAATACTGTGCTTAGGTGTTGACCTTTTGGGGTTTGACCATTGAACACTAAACCCTAAAAAGTGTGAACAATTGTAAATCTAGGAACTTTCTCCTCTCAGTGCATGCACACTACCTCCTTTTATATTAAATAAGAATAATGCATAGTCAATGCACCACATTCTTTTCACTTGGAAATGCAGAGTAGGTCCATTGAAGTCAATTGATCTATTTATTCTGAAATAACCGAGAGCAGAACTTGACCCAGTTAGAGGTGAATACACCTGATAGTTATTGTAGAAATACATCTAAAAGATTTTTTTTTAACAAGGAGCAACTGTAAATAATCCTGTTTTGTCACATCATGCAGATTTTCCCCTTCCTTTTTTTTAAATATTACCAGTTACGATGGAAATGGAAACAAATAAGAAATTATCTAATTTCTAGCTTTTAATGTCTTTTCCTTTCCTCTTCTTGGATAGTATTTGTTTGCAAATATTTTATTTCAATGGAAATTAATCACTCATCTTTTGAGTCATGTGGCTTCAAAGTGTCAGATATGACGAACAAGTATAATTAAACCAGTATAGAGAATTCAGACTAGACATCATGATTTCCTATCATGTAATCTTCTTGATATAGGTGGCTCTGATATATTCACAAATTCTACCATTTGTGAGGTGAGAGACTCTTCAAAGCTTTCATCATGAATGAAAATTATTAAAAACAAAAAGTAAGAGTTCAGTTGTAAACTATGCTAAAACAAAAGGCAGGAATTCTTGGGTTGGCTGTATTTTTATAAAAATCAACTGTAAATACCTGGTGCAGAAAGGATGAAAGTAATCTCATTTTGTCCTCCAAGCATATGATTGCACACTACATTCACAGAATGAGTTGTTTTCAAATACTCAGTCTGAGTAAATAAAGTCCCAGTTGTACCACATTGCTAACATTACTCTGCTACTTAGGGCTACTTGTGAAGTAAGATGCTAATCAAGGTGTGTAAGAGTGATAAGGTTAGGTTCCAAATGGATGTCCTTCAACTGTAGGCATATTATGTCTTGATCAGAACTTGAAGAGATAAAAGGAAATGTTATTCAAACTCAATGTGTAAATTCTCGGTTGTTGCTTTCCTATGTAAGCAGTGCCAATATTTTTATTTAAGATCAAAGTTCTAGTTTGACATTGGTACATATTGGATAGGATATTTTCTGCTCGCTACCAGGAAGATAGTGAGCTATTGGTTAACTGCAGTTTAATAAAGATAAAGGGCATTTAGATAGTCACCAAAAGAATCCTTCCTAAAACTTTACTAGGCACTGAAGGACTGAAAGTCAAAAGGTATTTGCTCTTTGTTGATACCCTTTTCTATGTTAATCTAATAAAAGATAATAGAGTGGTCGGGACCTCTCGGTCAGGGCCAGTGTAACCACTAGGCGAACTAGACGGCCGCTTAGGGCATCAAGGTTTGGGGGCACCAAAAAGGGCTCCGGTGGGATGAGCGGCGATGAGCTCACAGGTGGGAGGTGGCCAGGCGGAGGGAGTGTGGGCTTGGGGTCGCCCCCTCTCCCGCCCTGATTGCTCTCCTTCCACCTCTGCCCCTGCAGGTGCCAGCCCTGTGCCCAGCCCTGGCTTCTCCGGACCCGAGGAGATGAGGTGGGCGGCGGGGAGGGAGCGCTGGGCGCCTGGGCTGTGGGGGAGGGGGGAAGGCTTAGGCTGCTGGAAGGGGGCTCCATGTGCTGCCCGGGGGGCTCTGCCCTGTGGTGGGGAGGCAGGGGCCTGCTGGTGCTGTGGGTTTGGGGGTGGGGGGACTCTGTGTGCCAGGCTCTGGGGGGAGAGGTGGCATGGCATGGCTGGCCGGGGGGAGAAATGAGGGGGCAGGGAGTCTGTATGCCAAGCTCTGGAGTGGGGGGCAGAGTCCCGAGTGGAGGGGGCTGCATGCCATGTTCTGGAGACGGGAGCAGGACTCAGCCGTGTGCCAGGCAGAGCTGGGAGGGGGGTGCTGTCTGCCAAGCAGGGCTGGGGGGGGAGAAGATGGATGGGGGTGCTGCGTGCCAGGGAGGGAGAAGGCAGAGGTGGGCCGAGGGAGGCTGCGTGTCTGGCTGGGCGCTGTGAAGGGGGCGGACTGTGTGCCTGGCGGGGGGGGAGGGGGGGCTCTTTGTGTGCTGGACTAGGTTTTGGGGGCGAGGTGGGGAACCAGCGGGCCAAGCCGGCTGGGGAGGGGGCTGTGGAGTGAGGTGGAGTGTGCTGGTCTGGGTTTTGGGGGGATGTGGGGAGGGATGCTGTGTGCCTTGCCAGGCTCAGGGGAGAGACGGGGGTTGTGTTCTGGGGAGAGTGTCGGGGGTGGGTGGGACAAGCGTACTGCTTCACTATGGTAGAAAGTGGCAATGACGTCATTTTCCTTGTTGCGCGCAGCCGGTACCCGTTCTGACAGGCTGGTTATAGTGCTACGTTTACTAGTTTTTGGAGATTGTCGACTGTCGATTTTTGTTGAGTTGTTTTAGATCTAAGACTCTGACAATTGCTGCTGCATCATTTTGCTAATACTTTGTGTCAATTGTGTGTGAGTCTGGGGGCGGGGGGAAGGGACGGAGGAGAGGGGTGCAAGGTGGAAGTTTTGCCTAGGGCACAAAATATCCTTGCACCAGCCCTGCTCTTGGTACTTACACTTCAATCAAGTAGCTCAGAACCTTTACTTCTTTATAATTGTACTTTTGAGGGCCTGATTCAAAACCCACTGGAGTCAATGGAAAGACTCCCACTAATTTCAATGGGCTTTGATCAAGATCCAGTGCCCAGTCCCACAGCCCTTATTCACAGGAGTAGTCCCATTGGAAATAGTGGGGCTGTGGGCCCACTGTTATGATTAAGGACTGCAGAAGTGGCTGCTTTCTTGACTTGAATACTTCTATAGAGCACTCCTTAAATACCTCATGAGGTGCACAGTTCTACTCTATAGTTGTACAAATTTTTATTTTTACATTTCTCCTTATTTTCCCAAATTTTCCTTAGTATTCCAGGTAAAGGGTGGGAATAATCCCTAATCGTACTTTTGTCTGGGTGTTTGGAATAAAAAACAACTTCAGTTTTTAAAGGGTGAAATTGATAGCTTAATTTGATAGCATTTATAATTTTGTGATTCCTGCCTTTACTTCTTGACTGAAGACAGCAAAGCTATGTGAGCTATGACGAAGAGAAGAGCAATCTCTATTCAGCACGTCTTAGCAGAAAGCTATATGGGAACTCTGGGGTAAAAGACATTTGGTGTTCTTCTCTCCTACTCAGGATTTAAACCTAGGGGGGCCTGATTCTGATCTCTTTTGCTTTGGTGGAAATGAAATCAGAATTGGGCCCAGAGACACTGATGGATTCATAGGAGTCCTTCTGGATTTATACTGGTGTAACTTGCAGAATCTGGCCCTCAGTGTTCTTTACAACACTAATTCCTTCAGTAAAGTTATAAAGTTTTCACTGAGTTATAAAAGCTTCCTTTCCTTTCACAAATCGGCCTACAACGAGAAACAAAAGGTGAATTTCCCCTGGCTTCAACTATTGCTTCACACTAACCTGAAATATGGCCAAAATAATACTTGTGTGCAGATAACCGGTGTTGAGAGTATATTTTTTTCTTGCAGGGATAGGGTAGCCTGGTGAGAGGTAGGGTACCATTAGTAGAAGTTGGATTCAGTGAGCGAAATTCAAAGATGATGTACATTAGTCATTGATTTAATTTGGTCATAAAACTGGATATGGGGATCAGATTTATGGGCATGCTCGAGGCACCTCACACGGCTTCAGCAGGGCAAGACAGTCATAAGAAAGACTTAATTTGCCTTTTAAACCAGATTTATGGCTGCTTTGTATTGTCTGAGCAGCTCAAAGCTGCCAGACAATGCTGGTGAATCTCACCCATAATTGGTAACGTAGTATAACTTGCACTGATTCAGCATTCTGTGGGTGGGCAAAAGAATTGTAAATTAAATACTGTGGGTCTGACTCTGGAACTGATTCTCTTCCTGCTTAACACCAGTTTTACACAGTATATCTGCACTGACGTCAATGGAGATGTTTTGAATTTTAACTGGCGTAACTTGGTCCAGCACTGCTCCTTGATAACTACCTTCCAGCATTTCTGAATTTGCCCAAATTGAAGTACATTGCAAAACCCATGACTCTTCATTTCTATGTGTATTGCCATTCTCTGCCCAGCTGTAATTCAGTTTCATGGAGCATTTCAAAATCTGTTTTTGTTTCAATTCAGACAAAACCAAAAATCTATAAATTCTCTGTGCAACAAAGATTATTAAAAACATTTATTTGAAAAACCAAAATATGTTGTTTGATCATTTCAAAACAGGCAGGCAAACAGTGAGTCTCGAAGCCCCGGGATCCCTGGACTGAGCCAGGAGGCTTGGAGGTTGGGAGCCGGAAACCCCAGATCTGCAGCATGCCACCTGGTTGGTGCTCCAACAGCTTCCCACCTCCCATGCCAGCTGGGTCCCCCACCTGCCTGACTACCAGAGAGCTAGCTGGTTTGCAAACTGGGGAGCCTGGGGGTTTTGGCTCTGCAGCAGCCTGCTAGGTGGGCTGCAGGGGAGGCCCAAAAGCTGTCAGGAAATCAGGCAGGTTTCTGATGAAAATTTGTCAAAATCAACAGGTTTCCTGAGTGTTTGTTTTGGTTTCAATGAATTATGTTTTTCTGACGGAAGAGTGTTTTGTTGGAAAAATTTTCAACCAGCTCTAGTGAACATAAATTAATTTTGAGATTCCCAGCATTCCCAGCAAATTGAGACAATCATTTCTCCAATTTAAAGGCTGTAATAGCCATTGATCTTGGACTTATGTTTTACTCCAATTTACCACCACAGCACAGAGCAACAGGACAGTTTAAAATCAGCCAGGTGAGATTATTTTCTGGAAATGCCTTGCTATTTTGTAAGTCCAAAAGTCAACCTAGAAATCTATTTACAGATTAATGTCCTTAGCAAAGGTTAGGAAACTTTGGCACCACTAGAATCATTACATGTCCATCCCAATATAGAATGTTTGCTTTTACAGTTGAATAGATAAGAATATTCATTTCCTTCTAAAGAAAACAGAAAAAGGTAATCTGTTTTTTGTAGCTAGTCAATAGTATTATCTGATAAAAGTCCACGGTAATTGTCAGAGCTATTTTTTAATCAGCTCTCTCTTTCAGTTATTGCTCTGTGTATTTAGCAGCTCCATTAGATCAGTTGTTGTTCGGAGCTAAGGGCAAAGTGTACCTAATTTGTTTAACTTTTACAATTTTTAAAAATTATCTCATTTTAAAAGAAGCCCCAGTAACTCTTGAACCTGGTCACTGATTCATTATTCTGATTGTGTTGTCTTAAGCCACAAGTATTTGCAAACACCAGTCCCATGCCGATTATTGGTTCTCTTTTGAGAAAGTTGGTTTGAAATACATTGTGTAGTCAGATGAAGTGGTGTTCATTCACTTTAGGGACTACAATTAATTATATCCTCTTACTTAGATTTCAATTTAATTTTCTTTACAAAAAGGTCAATTCCAGAAACCCATTAACTTAAATGGATGTTGGATTGGGCTCTTTATTATTATAATGTACTTTACTGTATTGTTGGCATTGTATTTTATATCTTATTCAACTATAAACATAGCCACAGGCTGCCCTCAGCAAGATGGTCCCCCTTTAACCGTTTGTAGGTGACAGTGAGGCTGCCCTGAGCTAAAGGGGCCAGCATCTCCCATTATTTACAAAATGGTGACTTCTTTGTGGCCATGTGAAAGCCAGGCAGGGGACAGAAGAATGCAGAGGTGCTGATAGTGAGACTGTGAGGAAAACGGCATGAGGAATGTGTTAGAAAACAGGACCTGATCCTATGAGGCATCAGGAGAAAGTAGGGTGCAGGAGGCAGACTTAGAAGTATGTGTTGGTAAGTGGATTCCCCTCTGAGTCGCAAACAAGGAGGCCTGCATTTGTGTGATTTGTTTTTAAAGCTTGACATTTGAATCTAAAATGGAATTCGGGGCAATTGGCCTTCCCCAAAGGCAAAAAATATCAGAAAGCTGGCAAACCCCACCATGACTTTGGCTTACAAATCATAAGATTTTGAAGATAATCTTATGATTTTGCTGATTCTGACTCATCATTTAATGAGATTCAGTGTAGGTGGTAGAGCTAAAGGCCAGGATTCAGATTTTTGCACTGGATCTTGATTGATCTGGATTGCAGAGATGTGATTGATCATATTCATCATTGCCAGTTCAAGACTCTGAGAAAGGGAGGGAGATCCAAACAATCTGAAAAACGGAACAGGCATAGGTAGTGGATATAATAGGCCAGGGGAGGCTCTGCTGCCGGAACCCCAGTTGCGGGGTTTGTGGGGGAAGTTTTTGTTTTATTATGCCCCATGCAGGTTCTGGGGCATCTGAGGAGGCAGTATTTGCTACTCAGCTTCTCTGCTTCATAAATAATCTCCCTGGACTCCAGAGAGATTACTGATGAACACAGAAATCTGAGAAGCAAATATCACCTCCTCAACCGCCCCGGAACCTGAATGAGGCATAGCAAAAGCGTCTTCTGGAGAGAGTCAGAGACGCTTTTTCCCCATGGCAGCTTTGGGGTCTGAGGAGGCATGGTGCAGCTGGCTCGGGGTTCCTCTGGGCAAGTGTGTGGGGGGGGGCGCTTGGGACTCCGGCCAGCCCAGGGCTCCTCCAGTGGTGGTGGTGGGGAGATAGGCGGAAGGGGCTAGCCTCCCCGAAGGAGGACTCCACCCTCCAGCCATAAGAAAAGGTAAATGGCATATGATGGGTCATCAAATGGTAAGTCTATTCACCTCATCAAAATATATGAGCACATAGGTATTTGGACTTTGGGATTTTTCAAAGGAGCCTAAAGGCTTGTCTGTACTTCAAAGGCTGCAGGGACACAGCTGCAGTGCTTCAGTGAAGATGCTATCTACACCGACAGGAGGGCTTCTACTGTCAGTGGAGATAATCCACTTTCCTGAGAGGTCTCTGCTCCCTTTCTGTTGTGTTGAGCTTGAAGGGAACTTTCTCTGGGGGTAAGTAGTGGGCAATGGGTGTCCTTTATCATCACCTGCTGGCTGTACAGGGCACTGCAGGCACTTCCTGCTTCAAGTTCTCCTCACCCAGGTTTTCTCTCTGAGATTCACATGGCTCAGTCTTCTGTCTGGGTCACTCTCAGTCCCTTTTCAGGGTAACAGTAGTTCTAAACAGACAAAAGGCTCTTTCCATCTTGCTTTGGACTCCGCTGGAGTCCCTTTCACAGTCTGGGCTACCTTCCTGGCTCTGGGATAGATCCCAGACTTCCATAATTCTTCAAGACGCTACTCCAAGACCTTCTACGGAAACCCAGTTTGATCCCTGAAGTTTCTCACTGCTCTGCCGTAGAGCACTGGTTTTCCTGGGGTAACCACCTGACTGATGACAATGGCTCAGGGCCTTCCACAGAAGCCTGCCCACTCCCCAGACAGATCTCTCTCCGCTCTCCTATAAGGCCCAGCTTTTCATTAAACTATCACCTGACCCCCTAGTTAGTCCTGGCCCCACAGACAGAGAAACAATTAATTAATTAAGGCACAGGTGAGGCTGGCTCCATCTCCTGGCTCCTGGTCCCAATGCATCTGGAATGTTGCTATTGGCCTCCCTGATGTTAATTAGTCTGGCAGAACCAATGACCTCTGTCTAATTAGCTGTGTTAACTGGATCCATGAGGGCTCAGGGTGCCCTTATCAGATCAGCTACCCCTTGCTCAGATTCCTGACACTTCCTCTCCTCCTAAAATGATATATAGGAATTAGAGCTGGTTGAAAAAAATGATTGAAGTTTTTTCATCAAAATGTGCTGATTCATTGAAATCAAAACATTTCACAGAGACATTTCAATTTTGACAAAAATTTGGAATAAAGTGAAATTTAAAAACTGAGTTGTATTGACTTTACCACTTTGTTTTGTTTCAACTTTAGAATTTCATTCTGAGTTTCCTGTTTTATTTCACCTTGTTGTTGAAAAATTCCATTACAATGTAGTGCGTTAGTCACTCTTATCACATGTTGCCCTGTGTGTTCCTTCATGGGGCGAGTACACATTGTTTCACATTTGTTCAGTGTACCCATGTGAAGTTCCAGTGTGAGTTGCTGCAGCAGGACTGTTTACTTTGTTTGCTTGAAGTTGCAGACTAATGCATCTTATTCTTTAGTGAAAGAAATGTAGCAGACTGAGGACTGTCAGGATAGAATTCCTCTGGCATAGTAGGTACTGTCTAACTAGTCCCTGTAGCTGCTGGCTGGTGGCATGACTGCAGTGTGTGACAGTAATTATTCAATTTATTTATTATTATTTTATTAATTATTCAATTAATTATTTAAGCCTGGCTGCCTTCATTCCCCCATCATCCTTTCCTTCAATCCTGCAAGATGAAAAGAGGAATTTTAAAGCAGCAATAGTTTGAGGGGCAAAAACATTTTCAAAAGCTGCTTGTAGGATGAGCAGTGGTGAACTTGTGCCATCCCTCTCAGAAAGCCTGTCTCAAAACAGTGTGCGGCTGCTCGGAAGCAGTGTTCTTCCATGGATCAGTTCAGGGTTGGGAAAAAGAAAGATGACTTCTGGCTTTCTCAGTGGAGAAAGGGTTGTGGAAGCTCTGCAGCATGAACCCCAGGGAGTGAAACCAGAATCTCATAAGGAACAGGAATTAGCAGAATCCACTTTGCCCCAGGCAGACTGCTCCTATGAAAAGGAATATTTCTCTGAGGCACAATTGACCAGTCAGGCTGCGGGACGTGGCAATACTAGGAGGTGGAGGAAGTGAGTGTATCTCCAGTTAGTTTGGCAGGTTGCAGGTTCTGATCTAGAGGCTGACCCCCAGCAAGCTATGCTCAGAGACCATTAGCTTCCTCTTAAGCTTAGCTCCACTGCTCCCACTCATTAATTTCTGGAAAGGATGTGGTTTTCAGTCACAGGTCTCAGATGAGAGGACAACCATTGACTCCATCTCTGCTGGCCATGGTTTTTGGTGGGAACAGTAGAGGGGAAGGCAGTGCTCCCAGGCAGCATGTAACTTAGCAGCAACTGTCGCCAGCTACAATCCCCCAAATCTCTCCTGAAAAATGCACTAAACAGACATCCTCCTGGGTTTGCAAACACTTCAAAGTTGATACTGGAGAGAGTATCGGTACCATTTGCCAATTATGCAGACATAGGTTCAGGCTGGGCTGTCACTACAAAGGCTGGGGACATCAGGCATGCTGGCACACATGGAGCTCAATCACAGAGCACACATACTGAAATAGCTGGTAATAACTGATTAGCTTCGGAGAGAAACAGCCAGGCACTGGGTCTTCTACAGAGCAGAGGCTGGCACAACCTGTGATTTCCATGATTTTGACAGATTAGGAGAGAGTGTTCAGAAGGGACAAAAATATGATTGCAGCCACCCAGGGTTGTGACACTGGTTACAGAATGTGTAAGGATGCTGGCTGTGGACATAATTCCTTTCTCCCATATGGAGGATGAGGGCTGCAGACACCTTATGGCTGCAGCTGTCTGCAGATGGCAGAACTTTAGACATGCCTCTTTTCCTAAAAATGCATTTCCAGGTCTGTGTATTGCTGTGAGAAGTGAAGTAGGGCTGACTGGGTAACTGAATGTGGAAGGGCGCATCTCTCCCATGAACATGTGTACCAGTGGTCAGACAGTGACTGCATGACTGTTTATGATCTATTGGGTGAGCAGCAGCAGATTGATTAGCAACAGCACTTGCAATATGTATACCCTCAGTCGACAGCCCACCATGCTTTGCATGTGAGGCTTTGAAAAATAGCACACCTCCAGAAACATCTTAAAGAAGGTGTGCTGTCACCAAGTGGCTAAAGCCCCTGGATCCCTCTGCTGGGTTTCTGGCAATGGACAATGGAGTAGACATCACAAAGGCAGAGTGTGATGATTGCTTCCAGCTTGTCCCTTGTCTTGCTCACTGCCTCAGTCTCCTTGTGAGGGAATTCCTGGGAGGGGTGGGATACAGGGTTGCAGGTGCTGCTGTCAATGGCCAGGAAGCTCTGTGGCTACTTCAGCTAGTCTAAGTGCCTTGCAAATTTAGAGAGCTACAGGAGTCACTCAAACTGCCACCAGTTGAAGTAGGAGGTGGTGAGCAGGTGGCTCTCCACTTTTTACAGGATGGAAAGTCTGTATAAGCAGAGAAAAGCAATGGTCGGATTCCAGATCTGTGGGCCCAGGAATGTACAGATGAACACCAGCCTCCAAACTTCACCCACCCACTGGCTCCTCATGAAGAAGTTAACCAACCTCCTATGACATTTTGAGACCACAGGGATGCAGGGATTAACCAAGTAATTCCCTTGCTGTGTCTGCTGGAGAGAGAACTGAGACGCATGTTCCAGAAACAGAGTGAGGAATCCGTGGTGGGAGTCATGCGGTCTTTTCTTCTGGGAAATCACCATCTCTTACATATCCGGGAGAAGGAGTATAACTGGATAGCAACATATCTAGACAGTTGAGAGGAAGGAAGGCATAGTACTTTTGAATCATCAGGGAACGGAGGCAGGCACGCTCCAGGTGGAAAAACAGCTTGTGCGGCCACCCATGCTGCCGTGGCGTCATTGATAATTGTTGTGTTAGTTACCCAAGGTAGCTTTTATCTATTCTACATGTGCTGCAGTCACACCTCTGACTGTAATGTAGTCACACCCTAAAAGACGTGGTGGCTAATGTCATTGAAGGGGTGATTCAAGACACTGTCACCACCAGGAGGCAACACTAGCAGAGGGCAGTACGACATGGGCTCTACCAAGGGAGAGAGCAAAAGGTCGTCGTCCTTCTTTTGGCAGAGGCTGGGGGATTTGAAATGGTCACATTGTTTCTTCCCACCTTGAGGAGCAGAAGTCTGTTGCTGCCGCAGCAGAAAGGACGGTGGAGGAATATTTACAAGATATGATGCTGGTACGCCTAACTCAGACCCTCTTCATTATTAGCAGCTAAGGAAGGATGTGTGGCCAGTCATTCCATCAGCTGGCTGTTACCCATTTCTCCTGCCCACCATCAAATCTGTACTTGGAGCACCACTTTTGTGCAACAAGCCCTACAGTCTCCAGCAGGTGCATGAGTCTCTTGACAGGGAATGTCATAGGCCTACTTAGAGTCATAGAGATTAAGGCCAGAAGGGACCACTGGATCATCTAAGTCTGATCTGCACATCAGAGGCTCCTAGTGGGGTCCTTGGTGCTTCCACGGTACCTCTGGATGCCTCTTTTGCAGGTGGGACCAAAGGCACTGATTCCAGAGTCTTTCCCCTGTGCACTTGGGAGCTCCCCTCACAGTGGTGACAGGCAGTCACCTTTGACTGCCCTGTCACTATTGCAAAGTTCTCCCATATACTTGAGCATCACCTCATGGAGTGGCAAACGGCTACCTCCCCTTCACCTTCCCCCTCCCCACCACTCTTTCTTCCATCTCTGCTATGGGGAGTTTTTAATTTATTTATTTATTTTTACTTATTTATCTTGCCTTTATTTACGTGTGTCAGTCACTAGTACTCCTATCCTCCTCTGGCCTCTCCCTGCCTGGACTAAGTGATGCAGTGAAAATTCCAATCAAACTAGCTGCTACTGTTTTTTTCTATTCTGGGCTGAAAAAGGTTGAAATGTTTCATTTCAACATGAAACATGGGGCTAAACAACAGGGATGGAGAAGAGCTATTTAAACTAAAAGACAGTGCTGGCACAAGAATAAATGGGTATAAAGTGGCCATGAATAAATTTAAGATGGAAATTAGAAGGATGCATCTACCATCAAAGAAATGAATTTCTAGAACAACCTTTCAATAGAAGTAGTTGGGGCAAAGAACCTAATTGGTTTTAAAATGGAGCTTATCTGATGGGGTTGCCTGTGACACCAGGGAACTGGACTTGATGACCCATGAGGTTTTCTCCAGTCCTATGTTCCCATTATTGAAATGCAATTTTTTTCAAATTTTTGTTTTGCAGAGAATTTTGAAACTTTCAAGTTCATTCAAATTGGTACAAAAATTAATTTAGAAATAATCTGTAAAATGGAATCACCATTCTCTGCCCATCTCTAACAGTAATGTACAATGACAACTGGCTCCTTCATCAGCCTAAGCTCAGTGCTCTTTCTGCCAACCTTCCATTACCTGGCTAACATGCCACTACCCTCCACCAACCAACAACCCTTCCATCATAGTACTGTTTTCTCCTCCTAAGACTAGAACCCACAGACTTCTTACCACATTTACCAGTGCTGGCTGTCCTCCCCCTCCACTTTTCAACAGCGGTGTAAATAGGTCAGTCCTATTCCCTTTAAGTAGCTTGAGAAAAGAATTACTACAGAGAAAATAATACATTTAACAATCATGCCTTTTGGCAGTTTTTCACTGTATTGTCTCCCGTTGCCAAAAAAAAGTCTACAATGCTTGGGGACCAGTCCTTTGTTCACATTGTTGCTTCTCGCTTGCTGATTCCCAGAATATTGGGAATCTTTATCTATGGAACATTTTATAGCATTTTAGCCATAACAGTAAAGATGTGCACCTAAGTGAACCTGCCAGATTTGATGGCAAATTGGGTGAAGACAGTACCATAAAGAGAGAATAACTTCTCAAATGCATAGCATGTGTGGCAGTCAGATGTTGGTGTAAAAGCATATGAGGTAATTGTTAAGGTTTTGCATTAGAGTGCTAGTTTGATGAAGTAGGGGGTGCATATTGCTTTTTTCATACCTGATGGATATTGAAGTGAAAGCCATATGTATAGGGCTGTATCAAATTCACAGCCATGAAAAATGCATCATGGACCGTGAAATCTGGTCTCCCCCTGTGAAATCTGGTCTTTTGTGTGCTTTTTACCCTATACTATACAGATTTCTCGGGGGAGACCAGCGTTTCTCAAATTGGGGGGTCCTGAACCAAAAGGGAGTTGCAGGGGGGTCGCAAGGTTATGTTAGGGTGGGGGTCATGGTATTGCCACCCTTACTTGTGCACTGCCTTCAGAGCTGGGTGGCCGGAGACCCAGCCAGCAGCAGTGCAGAAGTAAGGGAGGCAACACCATACCATGCCACCCTTACTTCTGTGCTGGGGTCAATGCATTCCTGCACAATATCTTGGGAATTTGTTTATGTAGTTACTTGTGTGTTCTTGTACCATCTCTTCGGTCAGGAATATGCTTCCCTTGGTTAGCCATTACCTGGTGTTTTACTGTTCTGACAAGGCCAAGACTACTTTGGTTCACAGCCTTTGGTTCATACAGATAGTTAATTCCAAGGGCTCTAGCAAGGCCTATAGAATACACAAACCTTCTTATTTCTGTGCTTTTAAGGCTTTGGCTGGATGAAATGTGTCCTGTTGCAACTTAAACTTCCAACTAAACACAGTTCTTCAAGTGCTTGCTCATGTCCATTCCACTGTAGGTATGTGTGCTCTCCACATGCACCGGTGCCGGAAGTTTTCCCCTCAGTGGTATCTGTAGGGTTCCGGTTCTGGTGCCCTCTGGAGTGGTGCACGTATGCCTCAATATAAGGGGCGCTGCCGGCTCCCCCCACCCTCAGTTCCTTCTTATCACCAGTGATGGTGCTAGAATGTCTCCTTGCTTCGGGGAGCACTTACTTACTCAGTGGTTTTATCTTAGTATTGTAAATAGTTAGATAAGTAATGCTTTGTCTTCTTAACAGTTAGAGTGTTAGTGTTGTAGATAGTCCCCTCTGGGACTTGGGATGAGGCATTACCCGCTTTCCAGGCTTTAAGCCTTGTGATCACTGTCGGAAGCCTATGCTGATTAGCGACCCTCATCAAAGTTGTTTGAAGTGTTTGGGAAAAGTCCACATGAGCAATAAGTGTCACATTTGTAAGCTCTTCAAGCTCAAGACAAAAAAGGAGCAGGACATAAGATTAAGAGCGCTCCTCATGGAGCGTGTCCTCCATCATTCCTTCTCTGGATCCGGGACATTGGTATGCCGCCCTTGATTTGAAGGACACCTACATTCACACACCAATATTCACACAGACATTTTCTGCGTTTCACGGTGGAGATCACCCACTACCAGTTTGCAGTGCTCCCGTTCGGCCTAGCAACCACACCAAGTGCATGTCTGTGGTGACAGTTTATCTCAGACGTTGGGGTATGCAGATTTACTCAGACCTCGGCAACTGGCTCCTCAAGAGCAGCTCTAGGACCCAAGTCGGCTCAACGGGTAGTGATCAATGGCTCCATGTCTAGTTGGCAGCCGGTGTCAAGTGGAGTGCCCCAGGGGTCGGTCCTGGGGCCCGTTTTGTTCAATATCTTCATAAATGATCTGGAGGATGGTGTGGATTGCACTCTCAGCAAATTTGCGGATGATACTAAACTGGGAGGAGTGGTAGATACGCTGGAGGGGAGGGATAGGATACAGAAGGACCTAGACAAATTGGAGGATTGGGCCAAAAGAAATCTAATGAGGTTCAATAAGGATAAGTGCAGGGTCCTGCACTTAGGATGGAAGAATCCAATGCACCGCTACAGACTAGGGACCGAATGGCTCGGCAGCAGTTCTGCGGAAAAGGACCTAGGGGTGACAGTGGACGAGAAGCTGGATATGAGTCAGCAGTGTGCCCTTGTTGCCAAGAAGGCCAATGGCATTTTGGGATGTATAAGTAGGGGCATAGCGAGCAGATCGAGGGACGTGATCGTTCCCCTCTATTCGACACTGGTGAGGCCTCATCTGGAGTACTGTGTCCAGTTTTGGGCCCCACACTACAGGAAGGATGTGGATAAATTGGAAAGAGTACAACGAAGGGCAACGAAAATGATTAGGGGTCTAGAGCACATGACTTATGAGGAGAGGCTGAGGGAGCTGGGATTGTTTAGTCTGCAGAAGAGAAGAATGAGGGGGGATTTGATAGCTGCTTTCAACTACCTGAAAGGGGGTTTCAAAGAGGATGGCTCTAGACTGTTCTCAATGGTAGCAGATGACAGAACGAGGAGTAATGGTCTCAAGTTGCAATGGGGGAGGTTTAGATTGGATATTAGGAAAAACTTTTTCACTAAGAGGGTGGTGAAACACTGGAATGCGTTACCTAGGGAGGTGGTAGAATCTCCTTCCTTAGAGGTTTTTAAGGTCAGGCTTGACAAAGCCCTGGCTGGGATGATTTAACTGGGACTTGGTCCTGCTTTGAGCAGGGGGTTGGACTAGATGACCTTCTGGGGTCCCTTCCAACCCTGATATTCTATGATTCTATGATTCTATGAAGTCCAGCGCAGCGTCGCTATGCTACAAGCCACGTGCCATGCTCTGGGCCTGTTGATAAACGAACAAAAATCAACATTAATCCCGGGCCAAAGGATAGAGTTTATCAGAGTGGTATTTGACTATACCTGAGCCAGGGCTTTTCTGCTGCAGGACAGATTCAGGACAATGGCAGTTCTCATTGCCAGTGTTTCCACGCACCCACTCACCATGGCCTGGTTCTGGGTCACATGGCAGTGTGCACTTGCGTCGTTCGCTGTGTGAGGCTCAGATGGCGGCCTTTTCAACTGTGGCTAGTGACAGTATTCCCCATCTAGGGATCACCTGGACAAGGTCGTCACAATCCTGCCAAAGGTACTTACCTCTTTGCAGTGATGGACCAACCCAAGGTGGGTGCTGGAAGGAGTGCTGTTTGAGAGTCCATGACCCCTGGTCTCCCTGATATCGGACGCCTCAGGCCTCGGTTGGGGGGCACATCTCGGTACACTTCGGACTTAGGGGACATGGTCTTCAGAGGCGCTGGTACTGCATATAAACATCAGAGAGCTCAGGGCCATCTGCCTAGTCTGCTGTCTTCCTGCCACAGTTGTCCGGTCAAGTGCTGTAGGTGTTGATAGACAACACGGCCTCTATGTCCTATGTCAACAGGCAAGGGGGAGCGTGCTTGCTGGCTCTCTGTCTGTGGGACTTTTGCATCCAGCACATGATCCACCTGGAAGCTTTGCATCTCCCTGGTGTCTGGAACACACTGGCAGCTCACCTCAGCAGGTCCTTTTTCTTTCTCACCACAAGTGATTGCTCCACTCGGAGGTTTCCTGGGCACTCTTCCAGAAGCGGGGGTCTCCCCAAGTGGACCTGTTCACCACCAGACTGAACAGGAAGTATCATCAGTTCTGCTCTCTCCAAGGCCTTGGCAGGGACGCCCCCTCTGATGCCTTTCTCCTATCATGGGCAGGGGATATGATGTGTGTGTTCCTAACGATTCCACTGATCAGCAGGGCCCTATCAAAAATCAAAAGGGACAAGACATGAGTCCATGGTGTGGCCTTGCCAGCATAGGTTTCACATGTTCATGGATCTGGCCATGGCTTCCCCATGGCTGGCCACTGCCCAGCTGCCTGGACCTACTCTCACAGGACTATGGTCAGGTCCTGCACCTGAACCTTCCCTCTTTTCACCTCACAGCTTGGCTGCTGAGTGGCTAAACCCAGAGAAACAGACCTGCTCTAGTCAGGTACAGCAGGTTCTCTTGGAAAGCAGAAAACCCTCCACCAGAGCGACTTACCTGGCAAAGTGGAAGCAGTTCTCTTGCTGGGTGTCTGAGTGTAGAATCTCCCCGACCCAGTTGTCTCTGCAGTCCATCCTGAATTACCTGCTCCACGGCCTAAAGCACCAAGGCCTAGTGCTTTCTTCCATCAAGGGGCACTTGGCAGCCATATCAGCCTTCCACCTGTGTGTCCAGGGAAAATTGGTGTTCTTGCAAGAGATGTCTATCCGGTTCCTAAAGGGCCTCGAAAGGCTCTTCCCGCTGGTCTGGGAACCAGTTCCCCAATGGGATCTCAACCTGGTCCTCTCTAAGTTCACAGGCCTGCCCTTTGACCCTCTGGCTTCTTGTTCCATTTCCCATCTGTCGTGGAAAGTGGCTTTCCTTGTAGCCGTTACCTTGGCGAGGCATGTATCCGAGATTAAGGTCCTCACTTTGGAGCCTCTGTATATGGTATTCTACAAGGACAAGATCCAGCTGCCACCTCATCCGGCTTTCCTGCCTAAGGTGGTGTCCCCTTTTCATGTCAATCAGGATATCTTCCTCCTGGTGTTCTGTCTGAAGCCGCACTCAACCAATGAGGAGAGGTGGCTACACACTTTGGATGCTAGTGTACCTTAGTGTTCTACCTGGAGTGCACTAAGCCCTTCCACAGGTCAACCCAGCTCTTTATTGCGACAGTGGACAGGATAAAAAGTCTCCCAGTGTCCTCGCAGAGGATCTCAAATTGGATCACCACCTGCATCTGGACCTGTTATGAGCTGGCACATATAGTGAAGGCCCACTCGACTAGGGCTCAAGTGTCCTCAATGACCTTCCTGGCGCATGTCCCTTTCCAGGATATCTGCAGGGCCGGGATGTGGTCTTTGGTACACACATTCATGAGCACTATGCCATCACCCAGCAAGGAAGAGATGACGCTGGATGTGGCAGAACTGTGTTACAATTAACATGTCCATGAGCTCCTACCCACCTCTGGTGGTACTACTTGGGAGTCACCTACAATGGAATGGACATGAGCAAACACTCGAAGAAGAAAAGACTGTTACCTTTGGTAACTGGTGTTCTTCGAGATGTGCTGCTCATGTCCATTCCATGACCTGCCCCCTCCTTCCCCACTGTCGGTGCGCCCCTCATGCTGCGCCACGCAGGCACCACTCCAGATACTACTGAGGGAAAAACTTCCGGCACTGGTGCATGTGGCGATCATCCACACCTACAGAGGAGTGACCAGGGACTCTGGAGAGGAACAGTGGAGCGGGGATAGGAACAGCGGTGGCTGCAGATGGCAGTGGAGCAGTGGGGAGGAGGGGCAAACCTGCTCTGGAGAAGTCACCTGGTTTGGCTTTTCGTCCAACTGCCCCCCTTCAGCTTGGGTCCCTCCTTCCCCTCCACACGCTGCTGCTCCACCTGCCTGCCTCTGCCAGCCCAGCTGGCTCTCAGCAGATCAGGTAGGAATCAGGCAAATTCTTCACCCAGCCCCCCTTTTAGCGGGCCACCCTGGGCCGCCTCTCAGACCGCCCACCCGCAGGGCCAGCCCTGTTAAGACACTAGCCTCTGACTGAGTTACTGAAGTCCTCAACTCATGGTTTGAAGACTTCAAGTTACAGAGAATTCACCATTTACACTATTTTAAACCTGCAATTGACCCATGACCCATGCTGCATAGGAAGCAAAAAACCACCAGGGTCTCTGCCAATCTGACCTGGGGAAAATTCCTTCCTGATCACTAGTATGATCAGTTAGACTCTGAGCATGTGGGCAATATCCACCAGGAAGATACCTTAGAAAGAATTCTCTGTAGTAACTCAGAGCCCTCCCCATCTAGTGTCCCATCTCCAGCCATTGGGGATTTTACTACAGGCAGTTGCCGATGGGCCACACACTATTGTAGGCAGTCCTGTCATACCAACCCCTCCATAAACTTATCAACCTCAGTCTTGAAGCCAGTTAGGTTTTTTGCCCTCACTGCTCACCTTGGGAGGCTACTCCAGAATTTCACTCCTCTGATGGTTAGAAACCTTCACCTAATTTCAAGCCTAAACTTGTTGATGGCCAATTTATAACCATTTGTTCTGGGGTCTACATTGGTGCTTAACTTAAATAAAAAATACCAGGAAGGGAGAGGAGTTATCCCTCTGAGGTATTTATAGAGAGCAATGATATCTCCTCATAGCCTTTTTTTGGTTAGGCTAAACATCCCAAGCTCTTTGTCTCCTCTCATAAGGTAGGTTTTCCATTCCTCAGATCATCGTAGTAGACCTTCTCTGCACCTGTTTAAAAAAGATGAACAAACATGGGAGACCAGAATTGCACACAGTACTCCAGATGAGGTCTCGCCAGTGCCTTGTATAATGGTATTAACACTTCCCTGTCTCTACCTGAAATGTCTCTACTGATGCACCCCAGGACCATGTTAGTCTTTTTCACGGCTGCATCACATTGATGGCTCATAGTCATCCTGTGATCAACAAATACACCCAGGTCTTTCTCCTCCTCTGTCACTTCCATCTGACAAGTCCCCAGCTTATCACAAAAATTCTTGTTAGTCCCTAAATGCATGACATTTCGTTTTGCACTATTAAATATCATCCATTTCTATTACTCCAGTTTACAAGGTTATCCAGATCTTCTTGTATGATATTCTGGTCCTCCTCCATATTGGCAGTACCTCCCAACTTTTTGTCATCTGCAAATTTTATTAGCACACTCCCAATTTTTGTGCCAAGGTCAGTAATAAAAATAAGATTTGGTCCCTGAGGAACTCCACTAGTAACCTCCCTCCAGCCTGACAGTTCACCTTTCAATATGACCCATTGTAGTCTCCCCTTCAGCCAGTTCCTTGTCAGTTCTCACATATTCATCCCATCTTCTCCAATTTAACTAATTAATTTCTCATGCAGAACTGTATCAAATGCCTTAATGACATCCAGGTAGATTAGATCTACTGCATTTCCTTTGTCTAAAAAATCTGTTATCTTCTCAAAAAAGATATTAGTAACTTTGTTACTACCTCTTGAATCCAACAATTGTAGAAAAATCTACAGTTACTCTGTCATTTAGGGTATTTACTTTTTGCAGTTCACCAAGCTTGGAACAGATCATTTAACTAAAGAAAATATCCTCATAGCCCTTTCTTATCTTAATCGCTTGTTAATCACTCAAAATTCAAACAAAATTCTGACTCCCTGCCTCAGAGGGTACAAGCTGGGAGATGTCTCCTGTCTCCTCTGCAGAACTCATTACACTGCACACTCAGGCTGCCTGCCTGCCTGAGGCTTGCAGTTTGGGGATGCAATGCCCCTCCCTCCAGACTCCGCCCATGCTGTGTAGGCACAACTATCCCAAATAAAATCATGTCCTCTGCGGGCCGTGTGGCTGGTGAAGCTCCCATCTGCAAGGGGGACAGGATTCCAGAAGACGTCCTTGGGGTGCATAAACTTTCTGCCGTGTGTAGCTCAGCTCTACGGGGTGCTCTGCACAAGGGCGTGAGTAGGTAGAGTGGATCCTTCCATCCTTCCCTCCTCCTGTGATGTGAGAGGTGACAGTGTGATGGGTGAGGAATTATAGAGTGCTGTTCAATAATTGGACTCCAGTAGCCTACTGTCCTATTGATTCCTCCCCACCACATGTGCCAAGCACTTGGCACAGCTTCCAGATGTATTTACCAAACATAAAAGAAAATAACAAATGCAGTCAAAAAATTGCAGTTGATCACTTTTGTTCTCACCCCCACAGTTAAAAGAAGGCACACTTTATAATAGTAATATTGCCTGGAACCAGTGATGAGCTGCCAAAATCTTAACGAGTTCCCTCCTCACCCCATGAGGGGGCGTTGCCCACCTCTGCCCCTCAGGACTCCTGCCTCATCCAACCCCTCCACGTTCCTTGATGCGTCTTCCCCCCCAGGACCCCTGTCCCCTGACTGCCCCCAGAACCGGGTAGGAGGGCCTTGTGGGCCACCTAGTGGGTGCCTACCCCTAAGAGCCAGAGGGACCTGCTGGAAGGCGAGGTGGGGAGTCCCAGTGGTGCTTATGTGGGGCAGCTCCCAGGAAGCATCTGGCAGGTCCCTCTAGCTGCTAGGGGTGGGGGAGCGTAGCTGGGGGGAGCAGCCACTTCCCCCACTGATCACATCAAAAGTGGCGCCTTAGCGCCGACTCCCTGGGTGCTCTGGGCCTGGAGCACCCACGTGGAAAATTAGGTGGGTGCAGAGCACCCACCGGCAGCTCCCCCCCATCCCCTGCTGGGATGGGGAGCAGTTCCCCTGCACCGCCCCCCCACCCCGGGTTACCTGCTGCAGCGTGGGTGGCCCTCCTCACCCCAGCTCACCTCCGCCTCCCTGGGCCTGAGTGGGAAGCCACGGCCTCTTCTCAGCCTGCCCCGGCTTCCCGCGCGAACAGCTGATTCACAGGAAGCTGGGGAGGGGTTGGAGAAGCAGAGAGTGGGCGGGGTGCGTTGAGGGGAGGAGGCAGAGGCGGAGTGGAGGTGAACTGGGGCCAGGGGTGGGGCGGGGAGCTGTCAGTGGGTGCTCTGCACCCACCAAATTTTCCCCTTGGGTGCTCCACGGCTGGAGCACCTGTGGTGTTGGCATCTAAGGTGCCACTTTTGGCCAGTTAAATTTAGAAGCCCTTTTAGAACTGGTTGTCCCTCGTGGAACAACCGGTTCTAAAAGGGTTTCTAAAGTTAACTACTGGTTCTAGCGAACCGGCGTGAACCGGCTCCAGCTCACCACTGCCTGGAACCTCTTGTCCTTTTTGTGTGCCATCAGTAACTCCCAGGTCCTGTTGTGGCCTTTGTTTGGATCAATGACTACTACACTCCTCTCTGTGGCATAAGCAGTATGTAAATTGTCACAATTTCTCTTTGTTAGGAGATAAATATTTTTTTTCTTCAGCACATTAGTTCCTTTCCTAGATAGAGTATTCAAATCTAATTCATCTTAGATATTGCAATAGATGTATGTTGGAAGTTATAAAGGAGAAAACAGAAAATTAAAAAGGTTTTAAATCTCAAGCGCCTGGCATGTGGTCTGTAACAAGATTCTGCAAGCTGGTATTAAATTTTAAATACAGAATATTTCATGATATGTGTTTGCACAATGTAATAAAATTACCTTAGTCTTCTAACAGCCAGATCACGCCCTTTGTATTAAGATAGCATGTCAAATGCTTCTGAAAGGCAATAGCCTTTGGTAAAGCCTTAAGCCTTTAACCCTGCTCAGAGTGCTGTTGCCTTTGAACTAAAGTTGACATAAGGTATGTGACATCCTTTGTTGTAACACTGAAAATTTAGCTTTTGATTAAACAACATCCTCTTGCTTGAATTTAAGGAAATGCATAACTAGTAGGGCTAAATCATGGCCTTCAGTCAGGCTGGCATGTGTCAGTTTTGTCCCTTCCTCCCATTTTTCTCATTTCCATTTAACCCAATCTTATTTCAGTTTAGTTAAAGTTTACACGAACCAGTTTCAAGGTAAACCAAAACAAGAGTGTGCACAAGAGAGTTTGCACTTGCTTGCACTTGCTAAACTGGTTCAAGTTTGTGTGTAGATAACTACTCACTGTAGAGGCCAAACCAGCTCCAGCAGCCTGGGGATCAGGTCATTGATGTGATTCTTCTTGCTGTTCTTATATGGACACTATCAAATTAACTCTTTCTGTTGGGATCCCCTTAAAATCGGATTAAAGTAACTAAGAAACTCTCTTTTCCAGGTACATTTACACAGTAGGTTCAACAAGAGTGGTAATGTGCCATAGGCTAGCATGCAGTTAGTGTGCTTTGTCCTTTTTAGATTATTTTCCTGGCCGGCTAGTGGGATGACTGGCCCACACTGCAGGAGGTTTTTCAGGGTTTAAAGCATCATGCTGTCCATAACCAATAAGTTTGACTGTGATTTAAACACAATTTTTTAATTGCTAACAAATTCTAAGACACAGTTCCTTGACTGTGGTTGAGAGTTGAAGACACCATCCTTTTCTCACTCAGGGTCTGTAGCAATTATTTTTCCATATGCATTGTTTTTATTTAAAAGCTATTTATTTAGGAAGTATGAGAAATTTTACAAATCATTACCATACAAATAGAAGAAATACAAATATTAACTGATTGAAAATGAACCTATCACTGTTTTGATTAGAGAAGTATTATGCAACAACACAGTTGTGAATTTTTTCTGTTTGACTGGGTTCTATAAGTTACAGGACAATCCTCTCTATACAGCCTATGACATGTTTGTTTGTTTGTTTAAATAGTTCTGTCTTCACTCATATTAGCAGACCAAAGGTCTAATTTATTATATTCATTATTTTAAAGAAATGTGTTAAATTTATTTTTGTTGGTAATTATATCCTAAATATTTAATAAATGTTAACCAAATAGCTAAGGATATCCTTTATTTTGCTATGTAAATGCACTTGATACATTTATTTTTCCATAACATCCCATATATTTTGTGACTCGTACTCTAATTTGGGGGTTTATTTTTTCTCTTTCAATAATCTACTAGGCTACTAACGGATGAGAGATTAATTTCTGTAGGAAACCCCCAAAGGATTACCAGTGGATCATTTGGTAATAAATGTCCAATATATTTGTAATATTTGGTTGCAAATCGCATCCCAATACTGTCTTTAAAATTAGACTTCCACAATATACACACAAAATCACCACTATTTCTCCAATATTTATCCCCACTTGTGTGTGAGAGAGAGAGATGCATTTGCTGGTGTGAGATACTATTGAAACAGAATTTTAAAGAAATTTTATGCTACGAATCGAGGTTGCCTGTCCTCTCTTTCAAAGTGCCTCTTCTCCAGGGATCCTTTCTTGCCAGTAAGACTGTAAGAAAATATGGAAATAAATGAGTTCTAGTTTTCTTGTTCCCTATGCATTTAGCTTCTATAAAAGTTAGATTCCTGTGCAAAACAGTGTCTATAGAAGGTTGACAGTATACTGTTAGAAAAGTGTATAACTGGTGCCAGATGGTTCTCTAGAGTGATGGGAGTGGAAGTGCTAATCTCCCTGTTAGCTCAAACCTCTGGGTATGTCTACACTGCAAATGCAATAGCAGCACAGCGTAGACACTTGCTACAGTGACAGAATGGGTTTTTCCATCGCTGTAGTATTAAATCCACCCCCTTGAGAGATGGTAGCTAGGTCAACTGAAGAACGTTTCTGTTGATGTAGCAGTTTCTGTACCAGAGCTTAGGTTGCCTTAACTATGTCTCTCAGAGGTGTGAATTTTATGCTTTGTTGTGGGGTGATCAGCACCGTGTCTGCCTGCTTAAGCCCTCAGGGCCCTGACCCATACTGATCTTCCTATTGATTTTTATTGGCATATGGACACCTAGTTAGTTATTGAGTTACCAGCTGAACAGCTTGCTGCAGCATCACTGGTGCAACTAAAGTTTTGTTTCAACTAGGCAATCCTTGAGGAATTTCTTCAGATGTCAGGCCCTGTCAACACTGGTTCTCCACTTGTGAGGTAACTCCCTTCCCTTCATGTTTCATTATATAATGCCCACATTTGTAATTTTCACTCTATGCATCTGAAGAAGTGGTGTTTTACCCATAAAAGCTTATGCCCAAATAAATCTGTTAGTCTTTAAGGTGCCACCAGACTCCTTGTTGTTTTTGTGGATACAGACTAACACGGCTACCCCCTGATATTTGTTCTCTAGAATTTAGACCAGAGATGTCCCTGATTAGTCTTTCAGCTGTGGAAGGAGTTTCATGGAGGTACCAAAAATGTGCTTACATCTAGGTTTTGAGATAAATTATGGAAAAAACAGATACTGTCTTGCTGTCACGTGCTTTATAAGGAAATCTCATTGAAAATTTCTGCTACTATTGGATATGTAGTTCAATCAATTACCGAGAAATTAGAGGTTTCAGAGTAACAGCCGTGTTTAGTCTGTATCCACAAAAAGAAAAGGAGGACTTGCGGCACCTTAGAGACTAACAAATTTATTTGAGCATAAATTAGAGACATCTCATTGTTCACTTTAAACCGTACCCCTTTAATACATCCGCTAATTCATAGATCTCTATCCAGGTAGGTATAAATATGGCTGCCATCACCATAGTGCTATATTTTCAATGAATTTATCTTCATGGCATCATATAGGTAGAGAAGCATTATCCCTATTATGCAATGGGGAGCAGAGACACAGGAAGGTTAAATGATTCAACCAAAGTCGCACAGGAAATCTGTTGCAGAGCTAGGAGTTTCAGTGCAGGGCTTTATTCACAAGGCCATGCTTCATCCTTGAATAACTTCTATTATCTTTATTCAAATTATAATTGTACTGTGTGATTTAATATTTGCATGTTGCACCGTAGCAGTAGGTATGCATGATGTTTTTCAGGCTGCATGAATATGCAGCAAACTACTGCCTTCCTTCACATCAAATTTCCATTGGTGTAACTGAGAGCACAACATGGCCCTCGCTCACTGGCCAAGGATCTTATAAACTATAATACTGTGAAAAACCTACTTGTTTCAGATCTTCATTTCCCCTTATGTTTCCTCATTCTGTTTTAAAAGATCTCCAAAAAACAATCACAACACTTATCTGGAACAGTGTGTGCGCCCTAAAGCTAGCCCTGTGTGGCTTCAGCAGGAGAAAGAAAATGGGGACAGGATTGGCATCTCTCGGACTTAGTTTAATATTTAGTTTTTAGTTGCACAGTCCAATGTTGACTATAATATATACACACACGTGCACACGCACTCTTACACAGGAAGCCATTCACATTACTAGATACAAACAGAGCACACTGTTTTTCTGATTAATTTAAAACATAATATTGTACTTTGTACTAGTGCACAAAAGACAAATTGTGCCACTCAAGTAAATTAAACAGATAACAGAGGCTTTCCCCCCGGCCAATTCCTTGAGTTCAGACAATACATGATTCATAAAAAAAGACTTATTCCTCTGAGTGTTAGCCAAAATTGAAATAATATTTTGTAACTTCTTTGGTGGTAAAGATCTCGTGGCAGAGGTACGCTCTTTTCTCATAAATGCCTACTCAACTCCAAAAGAGATTACATATTTGGAGGACTAGTAAAGAAGGAAACCTGAAATATGTTGGCCTGCTGTATTATAAATAAGGCAGCAAGTTGGTCACAGGTCATGGAAGTCATGGATTCTGTGACTTTCTGTGTCTTCTGCAGCTGCCATTGCGCCTGGCTCAGGGACAGCTCAGGCAGCCCCTGCGCCAGTCACACTGGCCGCTCCTGGGGCAGTCTTAGGCCACCGTGCTCCCCAGCAGCAGAGTTGGATGTGGGAGGGGACAGGGGGTTGGGGTACTGGATGGGGTGAGGCAGGCTCTGGGTGGTGCTTACCCAGGGGGGCTCCCAGAAGTGGCAACATCCCCCTTGCTCAGCTGCTAGGGAGAGGCATGGCCAGGCAGCTCTGCATGCTGCCTCAGCCCAGAGTGCTGGCTTCGCAGCTCCCATTGGCTGGCAGCTAAGCGAGGGGGATGTTGCGGCTTCCAGTGAGCCCCCTAGGTAAGCGCCGCCCAGAGCCCGCCTCATCCCATCTGGTGCCCCAATCCTCTGCCCCCTCCCACACCCAAACTCTGTTGCTGCTGGAGAGGTGGGGAGGCACAGAGCCAGGTAGGGAGCTTGCTGGCACCGCCAACCCCCACCCCAGCACCAGTAGGGGTCCCTGCCATTCGCCACCGCCTTCCCCGACACCCCAAGCAGCTGGGCCGCTCTCACCCAGCACCACCCCCCCAAGTTTTATTCACTAGTGTTTTTAGTAAAAGTCATGGACAGCTCACGGGTCATGAATTTTTGTTTACTGCCCATGACCTGTTCGTGACTTTTACTTAAAATCCCTGTGACTAAAACATAGCCTTAATTATAAGCCACGTGTCTGATTTTTCAAAAGCGCTGAGCATCTCTACCTCTCCTTGAGTTCAGTGGCATAGGTGGATAGACTCAGCACGTCTGAACCTCAGCCAATTAACAGTATTTCTAAGAATAGTTCCCATCTCCTAAAACAATATCAGTTTCCATTCAGAACCTTTGAAACACTATTTAGGATAAATAAACTGGCAACCTAAGCAGGACTTGGTGATGGAGACATGGGTAACTAGCTTTTGGTTTTATTTGTATATGACAGGAGTGTCTTCAAATCTGTATGCTTTGGAATCAAATCTAAAAAAAAAATATTGCTGTCATATGGCCAATGAATAATTTGTCTGGCCCCACTGTGTGCACTTCTAGATTTGGATGAAAACTGTTCCAAATTAAGGTCAAACTTTACTACAGTTTCTTTTCTTGGCTGCTCAAGCTGTTATTGCAGTATAGTGGTGCAACCCTAATACGCTTCTCCTGCATTAATAAATAAATAAAATTGGAAAGTACTTGCAGTGCAGGAAAAATAATAACTCTAGGAGCGACTCCTACACCAGCTCTTTGAAAATTTGGCTTCCTCGTATCAACTACATTAAAAAAGACCTGGTAATTTAATGATCAGAACATTTCAACAAGTCCTTTGTACACAAACAGAAGAATCCATGTTGTCGTGACACATATATATACAATACAAACATCAACATTTACAAAGTAGGGACTATATGATCTTTATTTTTTGCTGTTTAACCATAGTCAGTAAAGACAGTGTAAAGTACTATGTTTAGGAAGTAAAAATCAAATGCACAACTATAAAATGGGGACTAACTTGCTAGGCAGTAATATTACAGAAAAGATTCTGGGGGTCATTGTAGATCATATGTTGCATATGAGCCAACAATGTGATTGTTTCAAAAAAGGCAAATACCATTCTGAGTTGTATTTATAGGAGTGGTGTATCTAAGACATGGGAGATTAATTGTTTCACTCTGTTTGGCACTGGTGAGGCCTCAGCTGGAGGACTGTGTCTGGTTCTGAGCACCACTCTTCAAGAAAAATATGGACAAATTGGAGACCAGTGGAGAGCAAAAAAATGATACGAGGTTTAGAAAACAAGATCTATGAGGGCATATTTAAAAAAAAAAAAAAAGAAACTGGGCATGTTTAGTCATGAGAAAAGAAGATTGAGAGGGTACCTGATAAGTCTTTAGATATGCAAAGGGCTGTTATAAAGAAGATGGTGATCAGTTCTCTATGTCTAATGAAGGTAGGGCAAAAAGTAATGGGCTTAATCTAGTCTGCACCTAGGGATATTTAAGTTAAATATTAGGAAAAACTTTCTAACTCTAAGGATAGCGAAGAGTTGGAATAAGTTACCAAAGGAGGTTGTGGAATCTCTGTCATTGGGGGTTTATAAAAACAGGTGTGAGCTTCTTCAGGGACTAGAACCCTGATCTGTGTAGTGGGAAGAGCCAACACCTGGGGTGGTTGGGAGGCAGACTCCAGGCAGCCCCAGCTTTTGGCCATGGGGTTTCACTTCAGGCTCCAACCCCTGGCCACATGGCAGCAAGCTCCAATCCCTGTCTCTAGCCCAACCCTGGCAGCAGCTGCTGGCCCCAGGCACCGATCCCCGACCCCAGCGGCAGCCACTGGCCCTGGGCACCAACCCCCTGCCGCGTGCTCCAATCCCCAGTCCTGGCCACTGATCCCGGGTGCTGACTTGTAGTCCCAGCTGCATAGCAGGCACCAGCTCTGGGCGCTGATCCCCACTGCCTTTGCCTCCATCCCCCAACCCCATCAAGGGCTTAATTTGTCCTGGGACTTTGCTGAGAAAAGTGATATTAACAAACATACAAATGTCACTTTTCACAGTAATATTTTTATTGAGTCTGCAAAAAAAATCTACATAAATAAATTACAATGATTTAGATGTGTATATGTGCTATTTATTTGTTTTTCCTAAAGTTAATCAAATATTTTAGGAAAAAGTGTCAGTGTGACCACCAGCAAGAGTTGGTGGCTGCACTCTGAGGCCACTAAAAATGTGTTGCAAGAACCCTGTCACAGGCTGAAATATGTTCACATAAAACACTCATCAAATACCAAACATACTTGTAAAAATCTAATTCTGGTCTCCGACATTTGCAATTAGAAGGAGGGGCTACATTTTGTTTGGTAATTGTCTGGTGCAAAGTACTTCACCTTGTTCTAATAAAGAAGTAGACCAAGAGATATTTATGGGAAGTAATAGGAGAGAGAAGAAAAATAAAAATCTTAAATACCTGACATGTTGTCCATAACAAGGGCTCACAAATTGGTACTAAAATTTACATATAGAATATTTTATGTTAGCAGTTTCCAAATATGATGAAATAACGTAGCTTTTTAATAGCCATATCTGTCCCTTATACTATTCTAGGGCTGTCACCCCCTCCTGAGAGGGAATGTTGTGTCAGCTCAGAGATTGTATAGATAACACCTACTTCACTCTAGGCCTAAAGATGGCACGTCCTTCCTTTTGATGGTAAGGATTACGTTTTTCTTCTTCTGTCCCAAGCCATACTGATAATTATATGCGTTTCAAAAGGGCTTCTGAAATAGGATTGGATAATGAATTTTCTTTTAGATATATCTAATGTACTTACAGTAATCAAAATCCTTTGCATGTCTTTTCCAGTTATCTTTTTTCTTTGTATTGCTAAATGAATTTTGGTAACACTTTACTATGCAGAGTTTCATTAACATGCAAATAGAGAGTTAATACAGATAGGTCACTTGGGCATGGCAAGCACAGTTTATTTGTGAAATGAAGAGCACACTGTTCTTGGTTCAGAAAACACCATTAAAATTGATACAATATGGTCTTAGAGCAGGTGTTTCTCCAGTTTTTTGTGCTGGTGTCCCCCTTTGGACTTTAAAAAAAAAATCATGGAACCCCCCCTCCCCCACAATAGAAAACATTTCAACCCCACCTCACCTTAAGTTTGGGAGTCTGCACTTCAGCCCTCTCTGGCGCTGAGCTGAAACATGTAAATTAGCTTCACGGGACCCCTGTGGCATGGGGATCCAGGGAACTGCCCTGCTTCCTAACCCCTAACGCCAGCCCTGCTTGTGACTCCCCTGAATCTGCCCCACGTGCCCCCTGGGGATCGCTATCCCCTGGTTGAGAAATACTGGTCTAGAGGAATAAGCATGGTCCTGGGAGTCAGGAGGCCCTAAACTCTTATTCTGGATCTGCCACGTAAGGATAACATAGATATCGTTGGATAATCCTGGAGATTGACACCAAAATTGCACAGAATGATGTGTATTGCCAATGCCAAACCTTAGGAGGTCTCGGTTATTTGGGGCAGGAATCCTGGGGAGTAGGCAGGCTGGTATATATTCTTAAATTAATTTTATCTCATAATTCTGCTGAACTCTCTGATGGAGTGTGATATGGCTTTATCAAATTCTGAAGTATGTTTTATACAGGGGTGAAGTATGTTTTATACAGTCTGCAGGCCAGATCCAGCCTGTCAGGGATTTGGATCCAGCTTGCAGGATTGTCCCCTGGTGCCGCAGGCCCCGCGCCACACTCAGAAGCGGCCGGCACTACAGCCCTGCAGGCTGGGTAGAGAACTTTTATACAAAAAAAAACTCTTTCTGGGGGACACCAGGAAGATTGGCATCCTCAGAGACAGTTGGTAGTTCCAACTAAGTATGGGGTAAAGCTCTTGAGCTTAGCCCATGATCATCCTAGTGGCCATGCTGGGCTGCACAAAACCAAAAATCATTTGGAAAAGTCGTTCCACTGGGAGGGAATGGGCAAGGATGTTTCTACCTATGTCCGGTCTTGTAAGGTGTGCCAAAGAGTAAAAAAAAACCCAAGACCAGGTCAAAGCCCCTCTCCAGCCACTCCCCATCATTAAGGTTCCATTTCAGCAAGTAGCTGTGGATATTCTGGGTCCTTTTCCGAAAAAGACACCCAGAAAAAATCAGTACATACTGACTTTCATGAATTTTGCCACCCGATGGCCAAAAGCAGTAGCTCTAAGCAACACCAGGGCTAAAAGTGTGTGCCAGGCACTAACAAACATTTTTGCCAGGGTAGGTTGGCCCTCCGACATCCTTACAAATGCAGGAACTAATTTCCTAGCAGGAACCATGAAAAGCCTTTGGGAAGCTCATGGGGTGAATCACTTGGTTACCACCCCTTACCACCATCAAACAAATGGCCTGGTAAAAAAGTTTAATAAAACTTTGGGGGCAATGATATGTAAATTTGTAAATAAGCACTCCAATGATTGGGACCTAGTGTTGCAGCAGTTGCTCTTTGCCTACAAAGCTGTACCACATCCCAGTTTAGGGTTTTCACTATTTAAACTTGTATATGGCCGCAAGGTTAAGGGGCCATTACAGTTGGTAAAGCAGCAATGGAAGGGGTTTACACCTTCTCCAGGAACTAACATTCTGAACTTTGTAACCAACCTACAAAACACACTCCGAACCTCTTTAGCCCTTGCTAAAGAAAACCTAAAAAATGCTCAAAAAAAGCAAAAAGCCTGGTATGATAAGCATGACAAAAAGCATTCCTTCAAAGTAGGGGACCAGGTCATGGTCTTAAAGGCGCTCCAGGCCCATAAAATGAAAGTGTCGTGAAAAGGGCCATTCACGGTCCAAAAGCTCCTGGAAGCTGTTAATTATCTCATAGCATGCCCCACTTCAAACCAAAAGCCTCAGGTGTACCATATTAATTCTCTAGAGCCCTTTTATTACAAAAAATTAAAGGTTTGTCAGTTTACAGCCCAGGGAGGATATAACGCTAAGTAGCCTAAAGGTGTCTACTACAAAGGAAAAAGTGATGGTAATGTGGAAGAGGTGAACCTCTCCATGACCCTTGGGCGTATGCAGCGACAGCAGATCAAGGAGCTGAGCACTAGCTACGCGCCGATGTTCTCAGCCACCCCAGGACTGACTGAACGGGCATACCGCTCCATTGAAACAGGTAATGCTCACCCAATTAAAGCCCAACCTTACCGGGTGTCTCCTCAAGCTAAAACTGCTATAGAATGGGAGATCCAGAATATGCTACAGATGGGTGTAATCCGCTCCCCTGGCAGTGCATGGGCATCTCCAGTGGTTCTAGTTCCCAAACCAGATGGGGAAATACGTTTTTGCGTGAACTACCGTAAGCTAAATGCTGTAACTTGCCCGGACAACTATCCAGTGCCACGCACGGAAGAACAATTGGAGAAACTGGGACGGGCCCAGTTCATCTCTACCTTAAACTTAACCAAGGGGTACTGGCAGGTACCACTAAATAAATCTGCCAAGGAAAGGTCAGCCTTCACCACACATGTCAGGCTGTATGAATTTAATGTGCTCCCTTTTGGGCGGCAAAATGCACCCGCCACCTTCCAAAAACTTGTAGATGGTCTCCTAGCGGAATTGAAAAAATATGCAGTCGCCTGCCTTAACAATGTGGCCATATTTTCGGATTCCTGGGCAAAACACCTGGAACATCTACAAAAAGTCTTCGAGCGTATAAGGAAGGCAGAACTAACTGTTAAGGCTAAGAAGTGTCAAATAGGCCTAAACAGAGTAACTTACCTTGGATGCCAGGTGGGTCAAAAAACTATCAACCCCCTACAGGCCAAAGTAAATGCTATTGAAAAGTGGCCTGTCCCAAAGTAAAAAAAAAACAAAAAAACAGGTCCAATCCGTCTTAGGCTTGGCCGAATATTACAGGCGATTTGTACCTCAATACAGCCAAATCATCGACCCACTGACAGACCTAACCAAAAAAACCCAGCCAAATGCAGTTCAGTAAACGAAAAAGTGTCAAAAGGCCTTTAACCAGCTTAAAGTGACACTCATGTCTAACCCTGTGCTAAGGGCCCCAGACCTTGACAAACCATTCCTAGTAACCTCAGATGCGTCCGAGCATGGTATGGGAGGAGTCTTAATGCAGAAAGAACCAAATCAAAAATTCTATCCTGTCGTGTTTCTCAGCAAAAAGCTGTCTAAAAGAAAAGGCCACTGGTCAATCAGTAAAAGGAAATGTTACGCCATTGTCTACGCTCTAAAAAAGCTATGCCCATACATTTGGGGACAGCGTTTCCACCTGCAACCCGACCATGCTGCGCTACAGTGGCTTCATACCGCCAAAAAACAAAACAAAAAATTTCTTCAGTAAAGTTTAGCTCTCCAAAATTTTAATTTCAACATACAACACATTTCAAAAGCTTCTAACAAAGTGGCTAATGCACTCTCCCGTAAAAGTTTCCCAAAATCAACTTGTTAAAATCATCCTTAAAATGTAAAAAATATTGTTAGTCTTTATACAGTTAGTAGTATATTTAAAAATGCATGTGTCTTATTAACTCTGTTTCTCCTAAAGCTCCAAAAAGAAATCATAGCCAGTGTTTCACCCTATCTATGATTTGGGGGGGCGTGTTATAAATATAAAGGGAAGGGTAACCACCTTTCTGTATACAGTGCTATAAAATCCCTCCTGGCAAGAGGCAAAATCCTTTCATCTGTAAAGGGTTAAAAAGCTAAGGTAACTTCGCTGGTACCTGACCCAAAATGATAAATAAGGAAACAAAATACTTCAAATCTGGAGGGGGGAAAAAGGCTTTTGTCTGTCTGTGTAATACCTTTGCCAGGAACAAATAAAAAATGCAAGCCCTCCAACTCCTGTAAAGTTAGTAAGTAATCTAGCTAAAAAATGCATTAGGTTTTCTTTGTTTTGGCTTGTAAATTCGCTGCACTGGAAAAAAATGTGTATTCCTGTTTTTGTCTTTTTGTAACTTAAGGTTTTGCCTGAAGAAGTTCTCTATGTTTTATGTCCTCTCTGACTGCCTGTAAAATTATCTTCCATTCTGATCTTGCAAAGTTGTTCTCTTATCTTTTTTCTTTTGTTCTTCTAATAAAGTTCTAATTTTTAAAAATCTAATTGGGTTTTTGGGGTCTTAAAAAATCCAAGGCTGGTTTGTGCTTATCTTATTTATTCTGAAGCCTCCCCTGGAAAGGGGGTATAAGGGCTAGGGGGAATATTTTGGGAAAATAGAAACTCCAAGTGGTCCTTTCCCTGTTCTTTGTCTAAATGACTTGGTGGTGGCAGCATACTGTTCAAAAACAAGGCAAAGTTTGTGCCTTGGAAAAGTTTTTAACCTAAGCGGGTAAAAATAAGCTTAGGGGGTCTTTCATGCGGGTCCCCACATCTGTACCCCAAAGTTCAAAGTAGGAAAAAAAAACCTAACGTGGGGGTATTGACTTTCAACAACTGGCCTACCCATGCAACAATGGTGTTTCTACACAGGGGTCCACAAAGGAGTTGGGAGGCAAACATGAGTGAGGGATATGGAATTTCAAAGTTTGAGCATGTGGCTCAGAGACAGGTGTCCAGTTTAAGAATCGTGTCCTGTTCTGTGCAGGGGGACTGACCATCGCTAAGTGTAACTAGGAGGGTGTGTCTAGTGCACTCTTGCATGGGTCAGTCCTGAGTCCAGTACTGTTCAATAATTTCATTAATGACTTGGATAATGGAATAGAGAGTATGCTTATAAAATTTGCAGATGATACCAAGGTATGAGGAGTTTTTCAAGGCCTTTGGAAGATGGGATTAGAATTCAAAATGACCTTGACAAATTGGAGAATTGGTCTAAATTCAACCAGATGAAATTCAAGAAAGACAAGTGGAAAGTACTTCACTTAGAATGGAAAAATCAATGCACAACTACAAAATGGGAAATAACTAGCTAGGTGGTAGTACTGCTGAAAAAGATATAGGGGCCACAAACTGAATGAGTCAACAGTATGTTGCAGTTACAAAAAGGGCTAATATCATTCTAGAATATATTAACAGGGGTGTTGTATGTAAGACAAGGGAGGTAATTATCCTGCTGTACTCGGAATTGGTGAGGCCTCAGCTGAAGTACTGTGTTCAGTTCTCGGCACCACAGATGTGGATAAGATTGGAAAGAGTCCATAAGAAAGCAACCAAAATGAAATTTTTTTAGAAAACCAGACCTATGAGGAAAGGTTAATAAAATTGGGCATGTTTAGTCTTGAGAAAAGAAGACTGGAGCGGGAGGACCTGATAAGTCTTCAAATATGTTAAGGGCTGTTATAAAGAAGACTGCGATCAATTGTTGTCTATGTCCACTGAAGGTAGGATAAGAAGTAATGGGATGAATCTGCAGCAAGGGAGATTTAGATTTAGATTAAATATTAGGAAAAACTTTCTTACTACTATAAAGGTAGTTAAACTTGATACTGCCACAGCTTAGGGGGCTGGACTTGATGACTTCTTGAGATTCCTTCCACCCTATGTTTCTGATTCTATGTAAGGACTGGCAGGAAATGGAGAGAGAGGACAGGAGGGGCTCTGCCATGCCTGAAACACTGATGAACCACATGTGCACAAGAACGGGTGAGCTCAGATTAAGGGAGGGTGTGTCTCAGGGCTTTTGTTATTTTCAAAGAGCTGTAACTCTCAACTACTTTAAGAGTAAAGTGACTGTAGTTAAGAAATTCCCCTGCTAACCCCATATGCCTTGCTGCCCTGCCATGTTGTCCCTGAAGGAGTTAAACTACTAAGCTCAGAGTGCCCTCAGTGTAGATGGGGTGCTGAGGGAGTGTTTGAAAGTAACTGGAGGGCTCAGAGGTTTCAGGGTCTAGGGTGGCTGGATGGAATGTTTCACATCCCCCCAAAAAGGTATCAGACTAGAGGCTTGAACCTGGGAGTGAGCCTTAGAGTCCAAGGGCAAGAAATGGTGACTAGACTACATCCAGACTCAGGTGGTTTGAAAGCATGTGGAACCCAGCGATTGGGTCCACTTGCAACAGACTGGTGACTGTATAGTGGGTCGGGGGCCAGTTTGTAACAAGTCCATTTTAGTGAGGCACCTCCTTCCAAGCCAAAATATAAAAGGTATGATCACTGCCCATTCCAGATCAGCCCAAGCTTATGCCAAGCTGCGCAACCAGCTCAAAAATGCCTAGGCAAACCAAGCTCAGTAGAAGTATCAGTTAATACAAATAAATAGTGGATTTTGGTGGTCTTAATTGCATTCAACCATGAACTGAATTGCATGAACCATAGGTTAGTTTTTGCTTGCCATTGCTACACTATCAGGAGTTGAGAGGTCAAATAAGGACAAAGGAACAAATAGACATTTACTACCAGCTGTCTCTGCTCTGTCACTGGCCTCCTGCAGCTTTTTCTCCAGAAGCCTTTAATTACAGAAATTCCAGGGTTCCATATTCCTGTTACAATATAATAGCAAACATTTGCATTGTATATACCCCTGTAACTAAGTAACCCATCAAATGAGAAAAAACCCTTGTGTGATGCAAATGAAGAACTTTAACAAGAAAGTGAAAAGAAAAGGAGTACTTGTGGCACCTTAGAGACTAACAAATTTATTAGAGCATAAGCTTTCGTGAGCTACAGCTCACTTCATCGGATGCATTTGGTGGAAAAAACAGAGGAGAGATTTATATACACACACACAGAGAACATGAAACCAGTCTATAACAGTGGTTCTCAACCTGTAGCCCCCAGGCTGCTTGCAGCCCAATGAGCACACAGCTGCGGCCCATGTGACATCCTCAGGGCCACACAGATCCTGTATGTATTGTGTAGATATGACCCACATAACTCATAGAGAGCAGCCCACAATGTAAACAGGTTAAGAACCACTGGTCTATAATTTCAAAAGGTAGCAGAGATGTAATCTGCCAGTTTCCCAAAAGTCTTTTAGGGCTACCCAGAGTAACTCCAGGGATCTCCATCTTCTTTTCTGTTTTTTTTCCCTGTTAGAATCCAAACAAAATAATTTTTCATGTGTCCATATTTATAGCTTCTTTTCACAGAAACTAAGCTGACAGGACAGCCCCCAGTGTGTCCTTTTTTCATGATGGGGAAAGAGGAATGTACTTAGAGACTTTGATCTAACACACAATGACCAGATGCTTTCCATGCACAGGAATTAGCACTTTCCTGTTTCAGAGTAGCAGCCGTGTTAGTCTGTATTCGCAAAAAGAAAAGCAGTACTTGTGGCACCTTAGAGACTAACAAATTTATTAGAGCATAAGCTTTTGTGAGCTACAGCTCACTTCATCGGATGCATTTGTGAGCTGTAGCTCACGAAAGCTTATGCTCTAATAAATTTGTTAGTCTCTAAGGTGCCACAAGTACTGCTTTTCTTTTTGTTATAGACTGTGACTCACATGTACATATATTTTTACCTGCTTTAACCTCTCAATAACTCTCATTTGTTTTTCTTAGCTAATAAACCTTTAGTTAGTTTACAATAGAATTGGCTCCTAGCATTGTCTTTGGTGTGAGATCTAGGAAGCAAATCAACCCGGGTGAGTGACTGGTCAGTTGGGACAGGTGTAACCTGAATATTTTATGATTTTTGGTGTAAGTGACCATTTATCACATAGTCTATCTTGTCTGGGTGGCAAAATAGACTGGAGAGCCTAAAAGGACTGTGTGGAACTCTGTGGTAAGACTATTATAGTGATCCAGGAGTTCACATTTGTTACTGGGTTGGGGAAATCTAATTATAGAACATATCACCAGTTTGGGGTGTCTGCCCAGTTTTTGACAGTCTACCCTGAGTGGCTCATGGTAGTGAGCCACTCCAAACAGCGTGGCACCATGGTATTTTCTTTGTTTTCTCCTTTTGTCAGCAGTATGGGGTTACAATGTATGGCAAAATTGTCTTGTGAGTCTGCAATTCAGATATCATGTCTGTATGTGAGGTTTTGAAGTAGAGTTACTATTTCTCAGTTTTCAATTTTTCGTCAGTAGTTAATCATGTTTTATAAATTTATCTTTTATGGCAATAGAGCTGACAATCTGATATGTAAACAAATAGTTCTTAATAAATCTGGCATTTCATTGCAACTGGAAGCTGTGAATGATAATTCTGGATTAAAATGAAACTGAGAAGCAATTATCAATGTATCAGTGATATATTTATCAGGATGGAGGTGCAAGGCCTTCTGTATCATTTAAATCTTGAGGAAGGGCTGGAAACATTGGCTATACATGGATGTCTCTGCATTTCCTGTATGTTATAGAATGGGTCTCCTACTTGGCTTTGAATAGGTTGGTGCAGAGAGAGAGTGGGTGTGTCTCTGTTTGTGTTTGGGGGCTGGGGTTGAGATGTGGGGGTTATGAGATTCCTGACCATCTGGATTTAGTAGCCTTAAACCATTTATAATGGGTATGAAGGGGCACTGGCTTCTCTTCCTGCTCATGTCTATCCTTCTTCCAAATCCTCTTGATTCTGTGCATAGTTTTAAATCAGACCTTATGATTCAGAATCTGTTTGAAAACTCCAGTTTATTTTGAACAACAAAAAAAGTCAGATTTAATTTATTCATCCATTTATAAATTAAAGAAATAAAAGATTTTAAAAGATTGTATATAAGACAGAGATGGCAGAGTTTTGAAGTCATTCTCTTGATCACCAGTCCCAGCTCTAATCGCTAAATTTATGACCTCCAGATTTTTTCCACAGTTCCAGATAAGAAGTTCCCATAGCTTTTTTTTTCTAGTTTTGCCTTTCTTTGTAACTGTCTAAAAACCAAATAATGTAATTTTTGACAATTTCTACACACCTAATCTAAAACAGTGATAAACAAGCTAAGACTCCTGTAATATAAAATATAATCTGAAATATGTTTTTTCAAATACATTTTTAAAATGTGCTCTTACTTTTTAACTATTTGAAATTTCATTATGCCAATAATACTGTAAGGTGTAATTTATTACCAATTTAATAAAATTTAAAACCAGCAAAACTTTAAAAAGTAATGATATCAGACAAAATTACCTTTCTCTTTCATGTGTGTTCAAACCAAAGCCTAAGTTTCACTCATACCAGTAGGTAATACAAAGCCAGGTTTCATTGTAAAAATTAAAACACTATTAAAAAAAAAAGAGGAGTACTTGTGGCACCTTAGAGACTAACAAATTTATTTGAGCATAAGCTTTCGTGAGCTACAGCTCACTTCATCGGATACATTCAGTTTTTCCACCAAATACATCCAATGAAGTGAGCTGTAGCTCACGAAAGCTTATGCTCAAATAAATTTGTTAGTCTCTAAGGTGCCACAAGTACTCCTTTTCTTTTTTGCGAATACAGACTAACACGGCTATTTTTCAAAAGATCAGAAAAACCAGCATTATATTCAGTGCATGGAATATACACCAAATTAAGCAGATCTTGCTGCTTTTCTAAAACAAGCTTTTCTTGGATCAGTGTAATATTATCTACTCTGATTAGGATAATAGAAGTTAGCAATCATAAATCACTGAGAAGGAAATAAGACTTAGCCTAAGGATGTGAGGACAAGGATGTGAGGATAGTCAAATCTGAACATTAGTGGTTGAATATGCTATTGCATTTCTATTGTTCAAGACAGAATTTCAGATGCATTCATTGTAGTCTTTCTTCTCAACAGGCTCACGCCAAAGTCTGGCATCTCTACAATGATCATTTTCGTCCAACTCAAGGAGGCCAAGTGTCCATTGCCCTCAGCTCCCACTGGATAAAGCCTCAAGCTATGACCGAAAAAGACATACAAGAATGTCAAAAATCCCTTGACTTTGTGCTGGGCTGGTTTGCTAAACCCATATTTATTGATGGCGATTACCCTCAGAGCATGAAAAATAACCTCTCATCTCTGTTGCCTGAATTCAGTGACTCAGAGAAGAAGTACATCAAGGGAACAGCTGACTTTTTTGCTCTTTCTTTTGGAGCAACACTGAGTTTCCAGCTCTTGGACTCTCAGATGAAGTTCCATCAGTTGGAATCACTAAGCCTGAGGCAGCTCCTTTATTGGATAAGCTGTGAATATAACAAGCCCAAAATATTCATTGTGGAGAACAGCTGGTTTGTCTCTGGTAGCACCAAGCGAGATGATGCCAAATATATTTATTATCTCAAAAAGTTCATTATGGAAACTTTAAAAGGTAGCTCTGTTGACAAATTCATATTATTCTCCTGACAAAACTTATGGAAAATATCCCATTAAAATATTCCATTAAAGCTCATTAAACAAATGCTCCAAAACTTAATTTTGGTCTTTAACGTTTACCTAGACTTTCGCTATGAAATGAGACTTCAAATCAGTTAGTTACGTTCATTTTTATCAGTGGTTGACAAGTGCCTTTTAATGAGTGAAATATGGATGGGATTTTGTTGGTCTGGTCCTGCTTTCCTTGAAGCCAATGGCAAAACTTCTATTGATTTCAGTAAGAGGAAGTGCTGTTTGTTTAGTTATCAATGGGATTTGCTTGGGATCATTACAGAAAAACTCCTGTGATGAGTTTTAATACGATAGCTTAATAAGAGTGTACACACACACACACACACACACACACACACACACACACACACACACAGATTGAATAATCAAAAATTTGGAAAATCCAGAGAATGGGCAAAGAGCTTTCTAACCGTTATTTTAAAATTCAGAGTTGCTTTAAACTAGCTGACCCCTCCTGGAAAAACATTAAAACATACCCTCCTTCTTTATTTACAGCGTACATGAACCGTTACTTCTAGTAAAAAGATCCAGTTTCTAAGAATGCAGAAATGATAGTTTTAAGTTGCAACAACAGCAATACTGTACTATTTTTGAGTGTGCTTGAGTTTATCGTTTCTGCATTTTAAAAAGCTGATAGTGTACTGTTTACTAGAAGTAACAGTTTGTGTATGCTGTAAATAAAGAAGGAGGCTACATTTTAATGCTTTGTAATGATCCTGTGTGTGTACTGGTTGTTTGCTTAATATGGAGAGCCAGATAATGGAGGCTTGGATAAATGGGGTTCTCCTGTAGTTTTAGAACCTGATTCTGCTCTTACATCAGTTTCAATCTGTGGACTTCAGTGGAATTAATCCTGATTTACACTGGTCTGAGAATCAGGCCTTTGAAGTTTTAAGTAAAATTATTTTATTTTAACTAATTTTTTTTTACCAATTGTTAACCTAGAATTAAAAAAATGACACCCCCCAACATACTTTATAACATTGACCCGTCCCATTTTCTAATACTTCTTTAATGGCAAAGTACTGTAGATTCTTTCAGTTCGGCTTCTCAACAACAACTTTTTGGGATAACTGTTCCCTGTTTCCTCCTTAATGATTATTTTTTATTATACTGTACTTTTTATTACTACAAAACTTGTCATAATTGGTTTATTTCTTTGTTATATGCTTCAAGGGTTTTTACAATATTAGTAGCTGAATTAAACTATTCACTCAGATTAAATAGCTTTCATGTTACAGTTGAATTTTCCTTTAATGGTATAGTGCAGATGATTTCAATTTGCCTCCCAACCGGGATAAAAGATGCTGGAATTACTACATTTGTTTCAGCTGCTGTTGCAAACACCTCACTATTACATCTAAACTAAAAGTTGAATTAACATGCAAGCCAATGTTGTATCTAAAGTCTGGGGGATAGTGAGTACTAGACAAAAAGAAAAGGAGTACTTGTGGCACCTTAGAGACTAACAAATTTATTAGAGCATAAGCTTTCGTGAGCTACAGCTCACTTCATCGAGTTATTAATTATTGCATGTACAATGTATTAGAGGTGTATGTGGCATTATATGGAAACTACATAGTCATATTGTTAACAAAAAGGTGTTGTTTGTTTATTCAGTTTAATAAAATTATTGATGTATATACATAGATCTGCACTCTGTGTGACTAGGGCTTACTGGCAACATATTAAATTATAGACTATATTTTCTCTTTCAATTTGCCACTCGGTCACCAAGAAATTCATAATAAATAACAAGAACTATTATTATTTTGGAATGCCAAAAATTTGCTAAGCCCTTTACAGAAACAAGTAAAGATATAGTTCCTGCCCTGAAGATTGTACATGGGGGCAGGGAGAAGTATGAAGGAAGATAAATGTAATCTCAATAAGTCATGTGGTTACTCAATAAGGCATGTGCACTGCTTGATGCTTACATTGTATTTGAGACTTTTTTCCTGCTTCCAAATTTTTTTAACTCACTTCTCGTAGGGAACATGGCACAAGTCACCAAACTTTTAAGGAGGGATTTTAGGAGAATTTTTGGTGTGCCGGAAAAGCAATGTGGAAGCTCTCTGCTAACATGCAGCTGGAGTGTAATGCTAGTCTAAGAGAAATTTTTGCTGATGCTAGTTAACGTTACTCCATCCTGACTTTTACTCTGTTAGAACAGCAAGTGTTGTGTAAATGTGGAGGGCTTTTTAAAAAAATCGATGTTTGCCAAACAGAAAAGAACTAATCTTTAGGGAAAGAAATATTCTAGTTTCTTTGGGAGTTTTTCACGGCAAATTAAAGAGACAGCCGAATTAATCTTTTATAATTCCATTGGTTTAATTGGTTCAAACTGTGCTACATCAAGAATCAGTTTGGCCCCTCATATCTGATTGTAATGAGATACATTAGTAAAACTAGGAAATATGAACACTTTGACATTTGATTGTGTAAAATGTTGGCAATGTAACTAGGCTGTGTAATGTTAAGTTCAATAGGTATCCAATTTGTGTTTACATAAGGTGGTGAGTGATGAAGCTAAATTGTGCTGGATACTGATACAGGCCCCAGTTTAACAAAGCCCTTTAAAATGTGCTTAAATGCTTTGCTAAATAGGAATGGATTTAACTATGTGCTTAAAATTAAACACACACACTTAAAAGCTTTGTTGAATCGGGACCCTCTCTAAGAACATTTTGCTGATTCTAAGTGTTTAATATCTATAGAAATGCAAACCATTTGTAAACCTCAGATTAAATCACACAGTGGAACTTGTCACAACAATAATAATGCTGGTACGACCCTTACATCTGTAACAGGCTTTCAACCTACTTTAGGTATGAGGGTTAATAAATGCCAGATATTTATACCAGAAAATGGTATTCTCATCACAGATATGAGGGGGTCTGTAAAATCAAATGAGTAAAGTCTCATCAGCATTGTCTGCCACCCGCATTGCCTGGATAGTTAATGCAAATCCCTAAAAACACCAAAAAGTTGTGTTAAATTTTTCATGATAATTGCTTCAGAGTAACTTTTTTGTTTCTATATAACTTCTTGGATGTAAACTATAATAGTTGGATCCAAAGGCCATTGAAGTAAATTGAAGGACTTCCACTGAATGGAATTTGAATCAAGCCTTAAGACATGTATTTATCCTACTTTATTGTTCTAATGGTCAAATACTAGAATCGTTTTTTAAATGGTATACTTTATCTGGAAAAAATGAACAATATGAGGTCATCTTGGTTTTTTTCTTCTCAGCCATCAGATATGATGAAGTTGATGTCTTTGGATACACCGTTTGGTCCCTCATGGATGGCTTTGAATGGCATAGAGGATACAGCATTAGACGTGGATTATTTTATGTTGATTTTCAAAGCCATGACAAGAAGTTTTTGCCAAAGTCTTCAGCTTTGTTCTACCAAAAGCTAATAGAGAGAAATGGCTTCCCACCTTTGCCTGAGAATCAACCCATAGATGGGAAATTTCCCTGCGACTTTGCTTGGGGAATTGTTGACAACTACATTCAGGTAAGTCTGATGACAAAGTCAATAGATGCTCCAACCAAACTGTTCTTTAAGTATATAATAATTGTATTGTGCAAGTATATAATCATTTTAACTTGGGTGATATAAGGTCTGTTACCATAATGATGTAGTGGGAACACCAATTTATTAAAGCTGCATATTTTACAGAATATCTTCCCAGCTTTCAACAGGCATCCTAAATGTGACCATAAAAGTGGATCCAAATTTAAATATCATAAATAACAGACTTTCTAAAAACAAACACCACATAAACAACAGAAAATGTGATTTAATGTATATCTTCCTAGATCACTTACTATGTGTTCAGTTAACAAAAATACATTTTTTTTCAAATTCATTTTGGAAGATAATTATCTACTAAATTCAGCACTTCCACACAAAGGTTCTAATATATGAAAATGGCAAATATTGTAAGTGGCATTTTTATCTCCATAGTTTTAACAGCAGCATATTCGGTTGTTGTGATCCAAAGCTATTCCTTTTAATGGCAAGAAATTTGTTTAAATATACCCTTGTATTTGGAAATGTTAAAAGTCACGAAACCATCATTACACGTGTTTTCTAAAGGCCATTCCTAATTAGAGCTGCGTGCACTTTTTTTTGGCAATTAGGAATTTTACAGAAAAATGCATTTTTCAGGGCTGTGAAACTATTTGCAAATCTTGGTCAAATCTGGTGAATAGTTTGTCCCACAAACACACCCCAAAAATGGAAAAAAAGAATTTAAAAAGTGAAAATCTTTTGGTTCAATAACATTGAATCATTTCATTTTAACTTTTTGTTTCAAAATGGAATCTTGTTTTCAAATTTGCCCAGTTAAAAAAAAACCACACCTGAAAATGACCAAAACAAATTGAAAAAATAAAAATAAATTGTTTAAAGTCAACCTAAGAGGTTTTTGGAGGAGTGGGAGGTTGGATTTTTTTTTGTAATTTTGAAAAAAAATTGTTTTGGTTTGAACTGAACCAGGCTTTCCCCTTCCCCCAAACCGGTAGGTTGGGGTTTTTTGGTTAGTCCCCAAACTGAAAAATCTGTTATTTGCTCAGTTCTGTTCCCAATGTGTTCATGTTTTCTGCATGTGCATTACATCATCATTGTTAGTGGCATTATGTGCTAAAAAAAAGCAGAGAGTGTAAAGGAAAATAACTTTGAAACAGGAATGGACAATTCTGCTGTGCTCCACATTTGCCAGGCAGTGCAGTATTGCCTCTGTCTCTGCAGCATCACTGCCCACTTATAGCAACCAACATGAGACCCTCTTCTTAGCTTTCACTTCTTTTCTCCAGCTAGATCTGTTACCTCTGACAACCCTTCATGATTAAAGCCTTCATGTCACATGCAAAAATTATAGACAGGTTGTGTCTCTTTGAAAATGTGACTGTATAATTCTTAGATACTGTTTTGTCTTCAGGGCTCCTGTAGCCACAATAAAGATGTAATGTAAAATTCAGCTCTCCGATTGGATCCAAGAGCAAAATTTTTAATTTAGCTTTTCCACAAAGACAGAAACTTTCTGAAGGCTGGGGCAGGGGTTCTGGAACAATTTGTATCGTGTGAGTGATGAGAGCCATTGAACCAACTGTAAACCCTGTATATAATGGAACCTACTTCAAGCCAGGGGGTGCAGTAGCACCCCTAGTTCCAGCACCTATGAGCTGGAGCATAGCTTTTTTTTGTTTCTTACCCTAAAAGTAAGCTCTAACTTCACACTATTGAGAAACATTGCAACCTCCTTATCTGATGCATTGATTTTTAAGAAAATTCAGCAATCATTGTCCTTCTGGTCCCAAATAAATTGACACTGGAAATGGCACTGCTACCTTTGGGATCAATAAGAGCTGTAAAGTTACTGAGTCTGGTAGTTCAAGACACTTAAAAAAACCCTTCAGACTCTGGATATTTTCACTTCAAAAGGATATTCAAACATTTTGTGCTGTAAGGCTGAGGTAGAATGATTTGTAGATGCATCACAGTGGAAAAACATTTCTGATAGCATTCCCACAGTATTAGTGGAAATGCATGCTTTAGTAATCTACAAGGAACAATTCTCCAGAAAAGCCATTTCCCTCTGACGTGCTGTTTTTTATTGCTTTCCTCTGTAAGCACTACACTGACCTCTCCAGAGAAAACAGCAAGTGATCTGCAGCTGCTCTGCACAATTCTACAGTCTCAGTTACAGGCTCAACAGTGGGTTTAGGCTGACGCTGCTTTTGAAACAAAAGGTCCAACTTAGGGAAACTTAGGCTCAGAGGCTTAATTTAAGAAGAAAAATAGTGGACATAGACAGATGTATATGTAGGAACTCTGTCCAATAGTTTGGGTCCTTTGAAAGGTGAACTGGACTAGGAAGGAGAAAAAAATAATACACATCAAAAAACCTTCTGAGTAACTCTTTCCCTCCCTTTAGAGTCCTTTTTATTATCCTGGTATTTATTAAAAAATAAATATGTGATGTTGTGAGAGTCTGAGCATCTATATCTCTCATTGATTTCAGTGGGTAATACAGGTGTTCTCCAGCTCTCAAGCCCAAAAGATTTGTGGAAAATTTGCTTATTGTTGGAGAGATGCACATTGGCATGACTCTGATATCAGAGCAAAAATATGACTCGGAAATAAACAGCATGCTATCTTAACCAATTTAGTGTCGTCAAAGCAAAGGAATGACACCTTTTAGTTCAATATACTAATGCAGTTAAAGGACGTTTCTTTAGCAAGAAGCAAAATTCTTACCCATCAATTCATGCTGAAAATCAAGCTCAGAGACATATTTCTCTTTTATCATGGGTTCAAATAAGGAAACTGTTTAATTCTTCTTCATGTTTCATTTATTACTTATTTTGTTCCACTTTAGAGGAAAAAGGAAGGCTTATTTATGGTAATTTATAGTGTACAAATAGCCCTAAAATATAGCTTTTTAAACTTTAAAGACATTATTTTAAAAATGAGTACAGACTTTGCTGTATTATCCTTCTCTGGATTTGCTCTTTTGTCCCTGAGCAGCCCCTGATTTCCCTCACAGAACTGAGCATTGTGGGGAGAGTGTAAACAGAAGGCATACACTAGTACACTGCCTTTTATAAAAGTAGGGTAAAGGTGCTACATATATTTGGCATTTTCTGACCTCACAATATTAAGATGCATTCATTCATATGAGTCAGAGATGGCATCAGAGATAGGGTTACCAGATAGCAACTGTGAAAAAACGGGATGGGGGTGAGGGGTAATAGCCACCTATATAAGAAAAAGTCCCCTAAAACGGGTCTGTCCCTTTAAAAATGGGACATCTGGTCACCCTAATCAGAGATGTATGAGGGAGATGCTGAAAGGAAAAATGTGCTTATCTTAGGAGGCAGCATCAATTAAAAGAAATATTCTACTTGTAATTATCTTTTAATAAACCTTGTCTGATGGTTATGAATTTTCTGTATAATGAGAACTGACAATTTGAATCTTTTCCCTTCTTAGGTAGACACTACCCCCTCCCAATTCATTGACACTAATGTATATGTGTGGGATGTTCACCACACGAAGAAGCTTATTAAAGTTGATGGAGTTGTTACCCCAAAACGTAAGCGTCACTGTGCTGACTTTGCTGCCATCAGACTCCAGATCTCGCTGCTGCAGGAAATGCATGTCACACATTTTCATTTTTCACTGAAATGGTCTTTGATTCTCCCTTTGGGTAACCTATCTCAAATCAACCACACATTCCTGCACTATTATCAGTGTTTTGTTAGTGAACTTCTCAGAGTTAATATAACTCCTGTTGTTGCTTTATGGCAACCTATGGCTGAGAACCAAGGGCTTCCGGTTGTGCTAGCCAAATATGGAGCCTGGGAGAACCCAGAGACAGTTCAAGCCTTTGTTGAATATGCCAAGCTCTGCTTCAAAACTCTTGGCCACCATGTCAAATTTTGGATAACAATGAATGAACCCTATGTGAGGAACCTGACATACTCTGCAGGGCATAATCTGTTGAAAGCCCATGCTAAAACCTGGCACCTGTATGATAAAGAATTTAGAAGATCTCAGAAAGGGAAAATATCTATAGCTCTGCAAGCTGATTGGGTAGAGCCAGCCTGTCCTTTTTCCAAAAATGATCAAGAAGTTGCTAATAGAGTTCTAGAATTTGACATTGGCTGGCTTGCTGAGCCCATCTTTGGGAATGGTGACTATCCACATGTGATGAGAGAATGGCTTCACCAAAGAAACAGCATTGATTTATACAATTTTCACTTGCCTTATTTCTCTGAAGAAGAAAAGAAATTAATCCAAGGCTCATTTGATTTTTTTGCCTTAAGTCATTACACTACTATTCTTGTGGACTGGGAAAAAGAAGATGCACTGAAGTATGATCACTATCTTCAAGTTCAAATGATAAAAGACATCACATGGCTGAACTCCCCAAGCAGAGCCGCAGTGGTGCCCTGGGGATTGCGCAAGATGCTCAAGTGGGTTAAATCCAAGTATGGGGATGTCCCAGTTTATATTATAGCCAGTGGAATTGATGATGATCAGAATATGGTTCAAGATAAACTGAGAGTATATTACATCCAAAATTATATCAATGAAGCTTTAAAAGGTAAGGAATCCATGAAAAGTTTATACACTGAAAGAACTAGCATAAATTTTGGCAAAGCATATGACTGGGGGAAAAATTGGCATCTAACAGCATCTAACATGTAGTTATGCTGTAGTTTATAATGGATAACTTATTCTATGGTACATACACCTATTGTTGTTGTTAAGCAGTAGAGAGACAGAACTACTTCCACTTGTTCTTAATAAACAGAAGAGGAAAAATATATCTTTAAATAACTGGTGTGAATAGCTTCAAAACCTGCTCATGAGATTCCTACCCTCCTCCCCACCCCTCGACTGCTCCTTCCATCATCTCTTTTGGTGCTTCTTCCTCTTTCCCCTCTCTGTTCAAATAACAAAGGCTTCTCAGTCCACAGTCCCTTCCTTTTCTCCCTACACCTTATTCATGGGTGATGTCCTCTCCTCATACCAATTCACCAGTCTACCTCTGCATACTATTTCTGACCAGTGCTACACATCTGACTGTCTCTCCAGCACACCATCTTGGGTGACCTGTCTTCAATTCAAGCTAAGCATGGCCAAAACCAAACTCTTAATACTTTCTCTGTGGTTGTGACAACACCATCATCCTGTCTGTCATTCATGCTTTCAACCTTGGAGTCACTTTTAATTCCTCCTACTCCTTCTCCCTGCCCATTTAGGCCATCACCAAGTCTTGCCAGTAAATCTTTCACAATTTATAAAAATTCCATCTGTCCTGTCTTTGCTGCTGGCTAAAACACTTGCGCACTCCCTTATCTCTTCATGTGATTGTGTCATGTGGGGTATCACTCCCACTGTCCCTCCAGAACACACATTATCTTTCCACTCACAACACGGAAGCCCCATTTTCACATCTCTGTACTAGCTCCCCTTGCTCTCTGTATTAAGTTAAAACTTGCCCTTGCCATCAAGACCTTACACTTGCTTTCACACATCTACCCTAAGAGAGAAGTGGAGGCAAAAAACCTAACTGGCTTCAAGATTGAGCTTGATAAATTTATGGAGGAGATGGTATGATGGGACTGCCTACAATAGCATGTGGCCCATCGATGACTGCCAGTAGCAAAAATCCTCAACGGTCAGAGATGGGACACTAGATTGGGAGAGCTCTGAACTACTGCAGAGAATTCTTTCCCAGGTATCTGCTTGGTGGGTCTTGCCCACACTCTCAGAGTCTTAATTGATTGCCATATTTGGGGTTGGGAAGGAATTTCCTCCTGACCCCCAGTCAGATTGGCAGAGACCCTGGGGTTTTTTCACCTTCCTCTGCAGTATGGGGCACGTAGGATGACCAGACAGCAAGTGTGAAAAATTGGGATGGGGGTGGGGGTAATAGGAGCCTATATAAGAAAAAGACCCAAAAATCGGGACTGTCCCTATAAAATCAGGACATCTGGTCACCCTAGGGGCACGGGTCAAGAGCAGGTTTAAACTAGTGTAAATGGTGAATTCTCTGTAGCTTGAAGTCCATGATTTGAGGACTTCTGTCACTAAGCCAGAGTTTAGGGGGTCTATTTCAGGAGTGGGTGGGTGAGGTTCTGTGGCCTGCAATGTGCAGGAGATCAGACTAGATGAGAATGATGATCCCTTCTGACCTTAAAGTCTATGAGTCTCATGTTTTCTTCCATACTGTCCATACACTTGAAATGAGTTCTCAGCACTACAGTAGGAGATGTACCATGCACCATGTTTAGACATACCTTAGCTAGCTTGTAATGTAGAGAGTGTGTGTACTAGCTGCAGTGAATCCACAGCAGCATGGGCTGTAGGATCCTGCCTGGGACCCTGGGTACTTATTTGGACAGCTAGACCACACTGAAGTCCATGTTGTTGTGGCTTTGGTACCCATGTTGATTGCAGTGTAGACATTCCCTTACTCTTCCCTCATTCAGAGCCCTCCAAAACTCATGGTGCTTTTTAAAGGTATTTAGGTGCCTAGTGCAGAGGTGGGCAAACTACGGCCCGCAGGCCACATCTGGCCCGTGGGACTGTCCTGCCCAGACCCCGAGCTCCCGGTCAAGGAGGCTCATCACCGGACCCTCCCCTGCTGTTTTCCCTCCCACGCAGTTACGACATCACGCGGGCAGCGGGGCTGCGAGCTATTAGCGCTCTGAGCAGCATGATAAGGGGGCGGGGGCGGTGCGTGTGGCGGTGGGGGGGTTGGGTAGTGGGTCCCAGGGGGCAGTCAGGGAGCAGGGGACCGTTAGGAAGGCGGAGGTTCTGGGGCGGTCAGGGGTCAGGGAACGGGGGGGGGGTTGGATAGGTCAGGGAAGTCAGGGGACAGGGAGCGGGGGGGGGTGGGATAGGGGGTGGAATCCCGGGGGGGCAGTTTGGGGTGGGGGTCCCAAGCGGGGGCAGTTGGGGGATGGGAAGTGGGAGGGGGCAAATAGGCGGTGGGGGCCAGGCTGTTTCAAGAGCACAGCCTTTCCTACATACAGTTTTGCACCCCGATGTGGCCCTCAGGCCAAAAGTTTGCCCACCCCTGGCCTAGTGGGATTTTTAAAAGCATCTATGCACCTAATATCCATTGAAATCATGAGTTTTAGGCACCCAGTCATGAATGCACAAAAGGACCTAGGTGCCTAAGTCCCTGTTCTAGTGTCTAACTCCTTTTGTGCATTTAGCCTATAGATGATTTTGAAAAGCCTACTAGGTATCTAAATACTTTTTAAAATCTGGCCCTAATCTGTTTTTATGTGTCATGTACTAAGTGTAAGCACATCTCTGCCAAATAAATAATAATACTTACCACTTACGTAGCATTATTTAATCCTCAGAGCTTTACAAACAGAGCTAATTAATTCTTATAACAGCCCTCAGGTAAATATTGCTACCTTATTTTACAGATGGGGAAACTAGGACAAAGGGGTTAAGCACCTTGCCCAAGGCCACAGAGAGTGTTATTCTCAGAGCCAGGATGAGAATTCAGGAGTTACTAGCTCTCAGTCCTGTGCTCAGAAAACTAGAAGATGCTTCTTAAATTTAAATTGTGATTTTTGAGGTTTGGAGTGTTTATTGTTTTCTTCCATATGTTTGGATTGCTTAGTCGTCTAGTGAGACAATACTAGTGCCTGGAAATCAATCTGTCACCTGGGAATAAATTTACAGGGCTAAATTTAGCATGATTGAATGGGCTTGATGATACAAATCAATCCAGAAACAAGTCATCTATCTACTAAGCATTTTTGGGGGTAAGTTACTGCCTCTGTATCGCAGGGTGGACAAGATACATCTCATGATCCAAATTCAGCCCATAGATTTCTAATAGGCAGTCTGTGACTAACCTCATTTTAAATAAGCAGGTGTGGTCAGTGAAGAAGCACAACTCACAATACATTGCATATGGGGATTTGTAGGGTCTGTTGGCCATGCTCACGTATCGATAGTGAGGGAGACTACATTTTCTCCCTTTCTGTGCACCATGGGTTCTGGTTCCTAGGAAGCTGCCAAATCGGCCTTTGGTTTGATCTTGCTGTATCAGCTAGAAAATAATATTATTGCTGTTGATCTGAGTAAAAAGCAAAATATTTTTTTATTTGAGATACAGTATTCTAAAATATCTGCTTTAGGTAAAGTAACCAAATTCATCAGACAATCGCAGTGTTTCACGAATAGCTTTTTCCTCTCTCAGCTAAATTAAATACTGCTCCATTTGCCCTGCTTTTATATGTTGTTCTAAGTTGCCCCACCACAGCTAAACCTCTACTATTTCCAGTGGATTGCTTGACCCCCCTACCATCCTCCCACAGGCCTATATCAGAGGCTTGCCACTGTAAATGGGCAAGCACCTCCAGTGATCACTGAAGGACACGGCTGTGTTTGTGTTTGGAAGGAGTGACACAGTGCAGCCTGTGAACAGCACATCAGGATGGAGAATACTCTCGTACAAACAGCACAAAACATAACAAAACTTAGTTCTCACAAAACTAAGTAACTGGGCAACAAAATGGCAAATGAAATTTAATGTGGATTAATGTAAAGTAATGCACATTGGAAAAAGTAACCCCAACTATACATACACTATGATGGGGGCTAATTTAGCTACAACTAATCAGGAGAAAAATCTTGGCGTCATTGTGGATAGTTCTCTGAAGACGTCCACGCAGTGTGCAGCGGCAGTCAAAAAAGCAAACAGGATGTTAGGAATCATTAAAAAAGGTATAGAGAATAAGACGGAGAATAACTTATTGTCCTTATATAAATCTATGGTACACCCAAATCTTGAATACTGTGTACAGATGTCAGAGTAGCAGCCGTGTTAGTCTGTATTCGCAAAAAGAAAAGGAGTACTTGTGGCACCTTAGAGACTAACAAATTTATTAGAGCATAAGCTTTCTTGAGCTACAGCTCACTTCATCGGATGCATTTGGTGGAAAAAACAGAGGAGAGATTTATATACACACACACAGAGAACATGAAACAATGGGTTTATCATACACACTGTAAGGAGAGTGATCACTTAAGATAAGCCATCACCAACAGCAGGGGGGGGAAGGAGGAAAACCTTTCATGGTGACAAGCAGGTAGGCTAATTCCAGCAGTTAACAAGAATATCAGAGGAACAGTGGGGAGTGGGGTGGGAGGGAGAAATACCATGGGGAAATAGTTTTACTTTGTGTAATGACTCATCCATTCCCAGTCTCTATTCAAGCCTAAGTTAATTGTATCCAGTTTGCAAATTAATTCCAATTCAGCAGTCTCTCGTTGGAGTCTGTTTTTGAAGCTTTTTTGTTGAAGTATAGCCACTCTCCCCCTGGGACCCACTACCCAACCCCCCCACCGCCACACGCACCGCCCCCGCCCCCTTATCATGCTGCTCAGAGCGCTAATAGCTCGCAGCCCCGCTGCCCGCGTGATGTCGTAACTGCGTGGGAGGGAAAACAGCAGGGGAGGGTCCGGTGATGAGCCTCCTTGACCGGGAGCTCGGGGTCTGGGCAGGACAGTCCCACGGGCCAGATGTGGCCTGCGGGCCGTAGTTTGCCCACCTCTGCACTAGGCACCTAAATACCTTTAAAAAGCACCATGAGTTTTGGAGGGCTCTGAATGAGGGAAGAGTAAGGGAATGTCTACACTGCAATCAACATGGGTACCAAAGCCACAACAACATGGACTTCAGTGTGGTCTAGCTGTCCAAATAAGTACCCAGGGTCCCAGGCAGGATCACTCGATCACAGACCTAAGAGTGGCTATACTTCAACAAAAAAGCTTCAAAAACAGACTCCAACGAGAGACTGCTGAATTGGAATTAATTTGCAAACTGGATACAATTAACTTAGGCTTGAATAGAGACTGGGAATGGATGAGTCATTACACAAAGTAAAACTATTTCCCCATGGTATTTCTCCCTCCCACCCCACCCCCCACTGTTCCTCTGATATTCTTGTTAACTGCTGGAATTAGCCTACCTGCTTGTCACCATGAAAGGTTTTCCTCCTTCCCCCCCCTGCTGTTGGTGATGGCTTATCTAAGTGATCACTCTCCTTACAGTGTGTATGATAAACCCATTGTTTCATGTTCTCTGTGTGTGTGTATATAAATCTCTCCTCTGTTTTTTCCACCAAATGCATCCGATGAAGTGAGCTGTAGCTCACGAAAGCTTATGCTCTAATAAATTTGTTAGTCTCTAAGGTGCCACAAGTACTCCTTTTCTTTTTGTGTACAGATGTGGTCTCCTTATCTCAAAAAAGATATACTGGCATTAGAAAAGGTTCAGAAAAGGGCAACTAAAATGATTAGGGGTTTGGAACGGGTCCCATATGAGGAGAGATTAAAGAGGCTAGGACTTTTCAGCTTGGAAAAGAGGAGACTAAGGGGGGATATGATAGAGGTATATAAAATCATGAGTGGTGTGGAGAAAGTGAATAAGGAAAAGTTATTTACTTGTTCCCATAATATAAGAACTAGGGGCCACCAAATGAAATTAATGGGTAGCAGGTTTAAAACAAATAAAAGGAAGTTCTTCTTCACTCAGCGCACAGTCAACCTGTGGAACTCCTTGCCTGAGGAGGTTGTGAAGGCTAGGACTATAACAGAGTTTAAAAGAGAACTGGATAAATTCATGGAAGTTAAGTCCATTAATGGCTATTAGCCAGGATGGGTAAGGAATGGTGTCCCTTGCCTCTGTTTGTCAGAGGGTGGAGAAGGACGGCAGGAGAGAGATCACTTGATCATTACCTGTTAGGTTTCACTCCCTCTGGGGCACCTGGCATTGGCCGCTGTCGGTAGACAGGCTACTGGGCTGGATGGACCTTTGATCTGACCCAGTACAGCTGTTCTCATGTTAAATATTGCACCAGATCATGCCTCCAAGAGCTACATACCTGAGGTATTTCCAGTGGATTTCATTTCCCTTAGACAGATGAGATGTGGTGACGTGGTTACTGCATTATACGGGTTTCTAGGTTGTATGTTCCCCCTTGCAGAGTTATATGGAGATACCGTAGGCATCACATAAGGCATGAGAGGTTTGTACTCAAGTTCCACCTTCTGTGGAAGTAGGATCTCAAAGGTGGGGAAGCAGCGGTCTGCAGCTCATAGCCTATGTGACTCATAGGCTATGAGCTGCAGCCAGCTGCTTCCCCGCCTTTGAGATCCATCGTCACGGGGATGCAAAATGCAGAGTGGGAGCCACACGCTGGGTATAGGGAAGCTGCCAAGTGAATTCCCCACTGGATGGGAGGAGGTCAGGGGTGCTGGAACCAGGGACAAGGGGGCCAGAGGCAGATTAGGGGTTTATGGGCCTGCAGTCCGCAACACCCCCCCCCCGCCCCACTACCAGGGAGCAGGGTCGAGGCATGGGCACTTGCCCTTCTCCGCCCACCAGGCCCCATCATTTTAAAAGCCCTAAGGGCTAGCAACCGGAGTGTGGGTGTGGGTGGGTGGAGATGAGCAGCTGGAGAGTGGGAGGGGGCAGAGACTGAGGATAAGGGGTTAGTTATCCAAAAAGACCAGTTTTAAATAATACCTCATGTCTCCCAATATAATATTTTTACTCCACCCTGAAATAAAAATAATTTGCACAGTGCTGTAAGTATAAGCCATACTGTGCAGTGGGAGACCTCTGCCAAAAAGCTGCATGTTGCCTGTCTTTAAAAGCTTTGGTGCAGATCTTCAAAGGTATTAAGGTGCCTAAATACCTTTGAGGCTTTAGGCCTTCCAGCCTACAGGTACCTGGATAGTACAGGACTTTATAACAAAGAAAAAGAGTAGCTATTGGTCATTCTAGCGGAATGTGTGAAGGAACCACCATTTGTAGCAGATAATATCTTCAAATGCCAGTAAATATAAAAATACATTTTCAGATCCCAAAATTTGCACTCGGGTATTCCCTGCCTGTGCTAAGGGGCAATTTACTGCCAGCGTTACACACCAGCCTTACTAATTGCCTCACCCCAGTCTGACTCGCCTTGCCAGCTACACAACCTGCTGCCAAGAAGCATGTATGTTTCAGTAAGAACCTTGTCCTGCAAACACTTGTGCTCATGCATAACTTTACCTCTGAGAGTTGAGATACACTGTGAGATGATGTCAGCTGAATAGTCCATGTGTGACAGGTCCTGATTCAGCAGGGTACTTAAGCACATGCCTAACTTGACTTGAGTGGGTCTGCTCATGTGTTTAAAGCTAGACTTGTGCTTAAGTACCTTACTGACTCAGTTAATGGCTCAGGTCACCTCAGTCCAAAATCACAGGGCAATGTGAGGAGATGGGGTTCATACACATAGCATGTCCTGGAATGATTTCTGATGTTATGGAGCAGGATTTACCAATTGAGAAAGGTTACATTGACTATTCCAACTCCACCCTTCCCCTCATGTTAGTATGTATGCTTTCCTGGTGCCACAAGCAGGAGTGGTTGATGTGACGCTCCCCTTTTGCCATTTGGAAGCACTGTGTAAAGAGCTTGATTGTGTTCACCATATTTATCTTCATTGCTGGGGGGCACGGGTAAGCAGAGAAAATTTTAAAAATCCCAACCCTCAAACAACATATCATGCAGAAAATTATGAAAACTGCTTTTGTCATGCCTTTAAAAAGATAATTTCACTGGCTGCATTCTTTGATGGATTCCATGCCCTAGGTTTCACTCCCTTGAATGAAGATGTAGTCATTGACCATACAAGTTATATTTTATACTATAAGTTTATGTCTGTGAGTGGGTATACTACTGTTTGTTTTATACAAACAGATCCATACCTGCATTAATAGGCCAACTGTTACCCCAGAGTGACCATATATATTTTAATTAAAAGGAAAAATTGTGTGGTGATCTCGCTGTATGGTAATTGTCATCAAATGCTCACTTTTTAATGATAACCTCTTAATGTATGTATGCATATCTATCTTCTCTCTCTATGTAGATGAGTACAAATCTGAGTTTGGCTTTGAACTTCCTCAGCAACATACAGTAGCACACAGCATTGTTCTTAAATAAATTAATAACTGATTTATTTTCCTTTCCCCTCCTCTTTGTTTTCTTTTGCAGCATACACCCTGGATAATGTCAATCTACGGGGATATTTTGTCTATTCTTTCAATGACAGGACTGCTCCCAAATATGGCCTCTATCGTTACATTGCTAATCAGTATGAGCCGAAGCCTTCCATGAAACATTACAGAGAGATAATTGACAATAATGGTTTTCCCAGTTCAGAAACTCCTGATAGACTGTGTCCAGAAATGCTTGTCTTGTGCCCTGAATGCAACTTTTTCCAAACCAGAAAATCTTTATTAGCTTTTATATCTTTTATATTATTTGCTTTTATTGTTACTGTATTCTTCATTATTTACTACTCTAGGAGGGTTGAAAGAAGGTATAAATAGTGCTGCCCCTTCACATACAGCACTCGCTACTCCTCCGTCTGCATTCCCTTGGGAATTCTGAAATAATGGCACACAAGGTTGTAATCGCTTCAATACTAGGGAACCATTTGCACTGTGTAATACTGTGAAGCACTGAAGTTGAAAATGGATTGTGAACATAGGGCCCTGAAATCCTTCTCTGTGTTTTAATACCTTTGGTTTATGACAGATCCTTGCTTGTTGTCATCAAATTTAGTTCAGAACTTTGATTGAGACCCTTTATTTGCGCAGGTTTTTTTCCATTTTGCGGGGGGAGGGATAGCTCAGTGGTTTGCGCATTGGCCTGCTAAACCCAGGGTTGTGAGTTCAATCCTTGAGGGGGCCATTTAGGAATCTGGGGCAAAAATTGGGGTTTGGTCCTGCTTTGAGCAGGGGGTTGGACTAAATGACCTCATGAGGTCCCTTCCAAAGCTGATATTCTGTGATTCTAAGGGTATTTTTAAAAAAGGCCTACAATTAGCCTGATGGTGGAGACACAAACAAAGGTGTTAACTTAGATGTAAATTGGTTTTGGTTTTATTTTAAGACATAGAGTAGTGGAAAAATACAGCTGTGGAGTTCTCAGAGTGAAAGATTGATGAGAAACAAAAGAAACCATCTCCCTAAACCAGGTGTGATGGCACCTGATACAAAACAAACACATAATTTAAATGATCAGGAAAGTAGAGACTCAACAACTATTTGTACCAAAAGGGAAGGGAGAGTCTTCTTGCTAAAGCAGAGACAGGGAGTGAAGACATAGGGATTTTTTTCCCCTGCTGTGCTGGTGACTTCGGGTAAATCACTTAACTGCAAAGGAGGCTGCTGGTCCCACGCTCCCTACCTGCTCTGTCTCCATTGGTGCGGTCACCCTGCCAGTCTACTGCCATGGCTCCATGCTGTGGAGCATGATCCAGCTCCGCCTTGCTGTGTCTAACCTGAAGAATCCATCAGGAAACAGCAGCAAGGGGAATTGACTCATGTTTGGAGGGCAGTAAAGGTGGTTCCTGGCAAGGGGATAGGCAGTGTTTAATTTATGCCAGGGCTGAGCCTCAGCACCTCTAGGTATGGCAGTTCATAGCCCCGCCAGCTCTGGGCTTGCTGCGTCAGTTATGAAAGTAAAAAAAATTGCTTGAACCCTGGCACCTAATTGCTTGAGCCCCAGCACCTCTTCTCTTACAAATTAAGCACTGGGGGTAGGGTTCATGCCTTGGAGATGAGGGAGAGTTAAAGAGGATTAAAGGGTCTTTTGTTTGGTGAAGGGGAAGAGTAGTAACTGTGAAAGCTATGGGGTGCTCCCAATTGACAAATGGGAGAACTGCACTTACCTTTGCTGTGCTTGAGAACAGGAAAAATGTATGTCTTATAGGGATGCAGGGGGCAAACGCAGCATGTTCCCATACCACCACCTAGTAACCAGAACCTTTTCCTCCTACTTGTGCACCTTCCCCCAACATTAAAAAACAAAACTGGCAATTAACCATTTCCCAGGTTCCCATAGGTTAACAAACTGTGAAATGATTTGAGGAAGGGCTTTGTTTGAGTTTGAATTATGTTGGGTCTGGAGGCTTTAAGCCTTTAAATTTCACACCTCTACCCTGGCCACCTGCTGCCTTGTTTGCCAAGGATTTAAGTCTTGCACCCCTTGCTTTTGAAGCTCACTTATCTATTCTCTAAGAGCTTGACCCAACTCCCATTGGAGTCTTTTCCATGGATTGTAATGGGAATTGGATCAGGTGTTGATAGCACTCAGATCCAGAAATGAGCGACTTTCCCTTCACTCTCAATGGAATACATTAGCACACACACACACACACAAAAAGCAACGTTGTTTATTAATAGAATCATAGAAATTAGAGATGGGAAAAGCCCTAAGGTAATTTTGCCCATCTGACTTATGAATCAGTATATTAGGAGTCCATTGTGCATAATGCAGAACAGTGATTGTTTTCTCTATCTCCGTGCTTGCATTGTCGTCAGATACGTTTATGCTTCTATTTCCATTTTGCCACGTGAGTTATGTTCATCACTGGAGAGTATTTTTTAATCTAATATGCTCTGTGTCAATTATAAGTAGTTTATCTAGCAGAAGCTAATGTTGCTGTATTGAATGTGAATGTTTATCTACTGTAAATTGAAATTTATATGTGAAACATGCCTACTTTCATTGGCAAACTAGATTACATTTCTTTCCTATTTAGGTTATGTACAGAAATAGAAAATAGTTATTGTTCAATCATAGTGATTAATATGTTTGTATTTTAGTTTCAGACTTACAATAGTCTCCATTTGCACTAATATATATATATTTTGCTATGAGGATTCAGGCGACAAATTCTGGGTAGGTGATAAAGTATAGAAAATTTATATTATCCTGGAAAAGTTTGCTGAAGGAGAATATATTTTAAAATTTTACTGTGTGTTGTTTCTACGTTTACCTGCTGTCTTATGGCACTGCATGGACTGCAATACAAAGAGATGGTTCTTGCTGACTATATGGAGAGCTATATAGATTTCTCCATGTCATTGTAAAGAGTCACCTATTTACATATTTAACATATAGCTTATTTCATAATGTCAGGTGGAAAACTCAACTGATGGTGAAAAAGACAATATTTAATATATACATAGCCAAATATATCTATGTGCTAGTTTTTCTTTCTATAACTGTGCTAGAATAATAAATACTGGGCCTGATTTTTAGAGTCGGTGAGCATGTGCAGCTCTCTCTGACTGCATTGTGTATGTGCGTATGCTGAGTACCTCTGAAAATCCTTACCCAAAACAAGTATTTTATATTCTTACTCTCTTTCCCATTGGGTGGCTATTTAAAATGTGTATTTAACATGCAGCTATTTCACTACCTAGGAATGATCAATGCGTTACTATCTTGAGCTAGTCATTTGTGAAATCACATTTTTAAATGTTGGGGGCAGTGGGAGGCCAGAAGTGAGAAGGCATGAAACCTGCATTCACATCGAGGGGGACATAAATAGAGTTGCAAAAAGATTGCAGGGGACATGTCTGTTCCCCTTATCTGCGTCAGTGATTGCACCAATGGTGCAATAACTGCACCAACGTGTTATAACACCTGCACCATAAAAAAAACCCAACCTAATTCCTAAACTGCATTTATACAGATCAAGATATTTAGGATGGACTAGACATAGTAAGAATATATAAAGTCTTCTCACAAGTAGTGATAGGATAAATGTGTTTGGTGTGGACTGGACTAAGTATAGGATTGTTTAGAGATCCATGGTTAGGTTGGCGCTTTGCCAGATGACCATGCTGTGCCATTTTAAAAATCACCATAGTGAAAATTTCCACCCCTGAAATCAGTAGAGGCTGAGCACCATTAAACGAAATTAACTGATCAAGTATCCGCAACCATTGCAGGTTCTTCCGCTACTTAGATGATATTGTAGTTGGTGAGTGGCAAATGTTAAGTTTTCTAATGGTGCTTACTGACTATCTAGGGTAAGTAAATCAGGGATTCATTGCAATGACGCAAGAAAAAAATTATCCCATACAATAATGCTGCTAGCACCTGTGGAAATAATGCAGCCTTTTGTGCTCTTACTTTCAAAACTGACTTTAAATACCCCTGAAGAACACTGACCTCATGGAGTCAATATAAATATATGCAGAAATATTTTCCACAATATCCTATCTACTTCAGTACATGTGCAGGCTGTTTTAAAACTGAGCAAGCTCTTTTTAAATAAGATAGGAGTGACCAAAGGAAAGCGTTCGGCCAAATAACACCAAATAAGCACTTATAAAGTGCTTTACCTTTTCAGAACACTGTACAAATCTGAGTGAATTAATTCCGTACCTTTAACATGGAGCAGTGGCCCAGCCAAACTACAGGTTCATTTGCTAGAGCACATGCCAGGGTATAGACTCAGCAGTCTACTTCATTTTATGGACATTAGGAGCAGTTCTCAGACTCCTTGAAAATTGCCAAAATGGCCCTTCAATGGTCCAACATTGGACACCTCTCCTCTAAGTCTTGCGTAACATTTGCACTGTGCTTCTGCAGACTGATTCAGCTCCTCCTCCGTAATCAGGGTGTAGTACAGATGGCATTTTTTTGCTTTTGATATTTATTTGTAAATGGTGATTTAGCACTCTTCGGTGAAGAGAGCATATCTTGTGCCATGACGGGACAGCAACCAGATTTTAATTTTTAAACAAATAGAACACTATTATAAAAATAGAGTGAGATCTAAACATAGCATAATACTTTAGTTTTGAAAATTAACAAGCTTTTGCATCTGAGATAGTTGGTGTTGATAGGCTGCGTGAAATGCATATGCTCATGTTTTTAATTGTGCTAATAGAATGTACATTATTGCCAATTTACTGAAAGTTACAGCTCAAACACTGAGGTAAAATATGAAATTATATTTTGATCCAAAATATTTTTGTGATACAGGTGGAAATCTCAAAAAGAAAAGGAGTACTTGTGGCACCTTAGAGACTAACAAATTTATTTGAGCATAAGCTTTCGTGAGTTACAGCTACTTCATCGGATGAGCTGTAGCTCATGAAAGCTTATGCTCAAATAAATTTGTTAGTCTCTAAGGTGCCACAAGTACTCCTTTTCTTTTTGCGAATACAGACTAACACGGCTGCTACTCTGAAACCTGTCATTATGCAAGGTGGAAATCCACTGTTTTTATTTCCTGGGGCAGGCTGTAAAGAGTTAATGCTAATAGAAAGTATTTTCAAAATATATGCAGTATATGTTGTATTTCTGTTCTTGCTATTATTGGAGTTACTCTGTACCCCAAGCCCCTAGGGTGCCAGTAGCACTTCCAGTGTACCATGTCTCAGAGGCAAGCACTGTAGGTGCTTCAGCAGCGAGGCCTTGTAGGAGGTAGACCTGGTGAGTCTCAATAACCACCCAAACTCATGGCTAAGGGAAAGGTTTTTACTAAGGATGGCAGGAAAGGGACAGATTGCAGATACCCTAGGTACAGAGGCTTCAACAATTGCAGTTCAAAGTGAGCAATAGTAGCTGTCGTTTGGGTACCAGGGGCAGTCCAATCCAGAGTCAGGGCTCTTCAGCCATAGTGCCTGGGGTGCCATCTCCAGCGCAGTCTTTATTTCTAGCAAATAAGTGCTTGCAGTTTCCAGGCCAGGCTCATTTATTGTCTCTCACTGGGGCCTCTCGGCCCTGGCTCCCTGCCCAGCAGTTGCTGGGCCCCCGTAAGTCCCACACAGACCTGCCCAGCTGTAATGTCCGGCAGTCACAGCCTGTTCCACATGCGGCTCTGCATCTGTTCCTGCTTCCAGTTTCTTTCCAGTTCTCTGCTTGTCATGTGGTTGCTATTTAAACTTCCAAAGAGGCTCTGGCCATCTCCTGGTTCAGGAGGATCTTTCCCCTTCTTACCTGACCAGGGGAACGGAAAGTGCAGTGGGGAAGGGCCTGATGGCAGTTGTAGTCCCGTGCTTTGCAGCTCCAGGAGGGACACAATGCCCTCACTTAGAAATGGAATCAAACTTACTGTACATCACACACTGCAAACTTTATTTTAATTGTACATCTGCCAGTTTCCTGTTACAACAAAAAAGAGTACGGGCCTTTTAGTGCCCTATGTAAAGCTTTAGTGGCAGGATTTTTAGAATAATTTTTAATTAACCCTGTTAGTTAGTTTTCTACTGCCACAACATTAACAAAAAGAAAAAAAGAGTACTCGTGGCATCTTAGAGACTAACAAATTTATTTGAGCATAAGCTTTTGTGAGCTACAGCTCACTTCATCAGATGCATGCAGTGGAAAATACAGTGGGGAGATTTTATATACACAGAGAACATGAAACAATGGGTGTTACCATACACACTGTAACCAGAGTGATCAGGTAAGGTGAGCTATTACCAGGAGAGAAAAAAAAAACCTTTTGTAGTGATAATCAAGGTGGGCCATTTCCAGCAGTTAACAAGAACATGTGAGGAACGGGGGGGGGGGGGGGGATAAACATGGGTAAATAGTTTTATTCTATGTAATGACACATCCCCTCCCAGTCTTTATTCAAGCCTAAGTTAATGGTGTCCAGTTTGTAAATTAATTCCAATTCAGCAGTCTCTCGTTGGAATCTGGTTTTAAAGTTTTTTTTGTTGAAAAGCAGCCTCACTTGCCCCATAACCTCAGCCTTGCTGAACACAATGCCATCCACAGCCTCAGAAACAACTCTGACATCATAATCAAAAAGGCTGACAAAGGAGGTGCTGTCGTCATCATGAATAGGTTGGAATATGAACAAGAGGCTGCTAGGCAGCTCTCGAACACTACATTCTATAAGCCATTACCCTCTGATCCCACTCAGGGTTACCAAAAGAAACTACACCATCTGCTCAAGAAACTCCCTGAAAAAGCACAAGAACAAATCCGCACAGACACACCCCTAGAACCCCAACCAGGGGTATTCTATCTGCTACCCAAGATCCATAAACCTGCAAATCCTAGACGCCCCATCATCTCAGGCATTGGCACCCTGACAGCAGGATTGTCTGGCTACGTAAAAAGAAAAGGAGTACTTGTGGCACCTTAGAGACTAACAAATTTATTTGTTAGTCTCTAAGGTGCCACAAGTACTCCTTTTCTTTTTGCGAATACAGACTAACACGGCTGCTACTCTGAAATCCGGCTATGTAGACTCTCTCCTCAGGCCTTACGCTACCAGCACTCCCAGCTATCTTCGAGACACCACTGACTTCCTGAGGAAACTACAATCCATTGATGATCTTCCTGAAAACTCCATCCTAGCCACTATGGATGTAGAAACCCTCTACACCAACATTCCACACAAAGATGGACTACAAGCCATCAGGAACAGTATCTCTGATAATGTCACGGCAAACCTGATGGCTGAACTTTGTCCTCACCCACAACTATTTCACATTTGGGGACAATGTATATCTTCAAATCAGCAGCACTGCTATGGGTACCCACGTGGCCCCCACAGTATGCCAACATTTTATGGCTGACTTAGAACAACGCTTCCTCAGCTCTCGTCCCCTACTGCCCCTACTCTACTTGCGCTACATTGATGACATCATCATCTGGACCCCTGGAAAAGAAGCCCTTGAGGAATTCCACTATGATTTCAACAATTTCCATCCCACCATCAACCTCAGCCTGGACCAGTCCACACAAGAGATCCACTTCCTGGACACTATAGTGCTAATAAGCCACGGTCACATAAACACCACCCTATACCGGAAACCTACTGACCGCTATTCCTACCTACATGCCTCCAGCTTTCATCCAGACCACTCCACACGATCCATTGTCTACAGCCAAGCTCTACAATACAACCGCATTTGGTCCAACCCCTCAGACAGAGACAAACACCTACAAGATCTCTATCATGCATTCTTACAACGACAATACCCACCTGCTGAAGTGAAGAAACAGATTGACAGAGCCAGAAGAGTACCAGAAGTTACCTATTACAGGACAGGCCCAACAAAGAAAATAACAGAACCCCACTAGCTGTCACCTTCAGCCCCCAATTAAAATCTCTCCAACGCATCATCAACTATCTACAGCCTATCCTGAAGGACGACCCATCACTCTCTCAGATCTTGGGAGACGGGCCAGTCCTTGCTTACAGACAGCCCCCGAACCTGAAGCAAATACTCACCAGCAACCACATACAAAAACACTAATCCAGGAACCTATCCTTGCAACAAATCCCATTGCCAACTGTGTCCACATATCTATTCAGGAGACACCATCATAGGGCTTAATCACATCAGCCACACTATTAGAGGCTCATTCACCTGTGCATCTACCAATGTGATATACACCATTATATGCCAGCAATGCCCCTCTGCCATGTACATGGGCCAAACTGGACAGTCTCTACATAAAAGAATAAATGGACACAAATCAGACATCAAGAATTGTAACATTCAAAAACCAGTTGGAGAACACTTCAATCTCTCTGGTCACTCGATTACAGACCTAAAAGTTGCAATTCTTCAACAAAAAAACTTCAAAACCAGACTCCAACAAGAGACTGCTGAATTGGAATTAATTTGCAAACTGGATACAATTAACTTAGGCTTGAATGGAGACTGGGAATGGATGAGTCATTACACAAAGTAAAACTATTTCTCCATGTTATTTCCCCCCCCCCACCCACCCTGTTCCTCAGACGTTCTTGTTAACATCTGGAAATGGCCCACCTTGATCATCACTACAAAAGGGTTTTTTCTCTCTTGGTAACAGCTCACCTTACCTGATCACTCTGATTACAGTGTGTATGATAACACCTATTGTTTCATGTTCTCTGTGTATATAAAATCTCCCCACTGTATTTTCCACTGCATGCATACGATGAAGTGAGCTGTAGCTCATGAAAGCTTATGCTCAGATAAATTTGTTAGTCTTTAAGGTGCCACAAGTACTCCTTTTCTTTTTGCGGATACAGACTAACATGGCTGCTACTCTGAAACAACATTAACAGTAATTTGTATTTTGGGGGTTATTGCCAATGACTAAGACCAGATCTAACCTTAAATTTTGCTGGCATAGCTATGTCAGATGCATTATAATGCTTTTTTTTTCTCCTACATAGCTCTGGCAGCAAAAGCCGTAGTGTAGATACAGTTATACTGACATATAAGTACTTTTGCTTACATAGCTTATTTTGCTTGTCAGACTGGAATAATCTATACTGGCAAAAGCACTTTTTTGCCAACATAGCTGCCTCTACACTAGGTCTTGTCTACACTTGAAATTTATACCTAATCAGCTCTGCTGATTAGGGCTGTGATTTATTCCCCAAAATGCTGTCAAACTGGGAGGATATACCTAGTGGGGTCCTGCAGGAATCTGTTCTGGATCCGGTGCTATTCAATATTTTCAATAATGAGTTGGATAATAAAGTGGAGAGTATGCTTTTAAAAATTGTAGATGATATCAAGCTGGGAGGGGTTGCTCGCATTTTGGAGGACAGGATTAGAATTCAAAATAACTGACAAATTGGAGAATTGGTCTGAAATCAATGAGAGGAAATGCAATAAAAACAAGTGCAAAATGCTACACTCAGGAAGGAAAAAGCAAATGCACAACTACAAAATGGGGAATAACTGGCTAGGCAATAGTACTGCTGAAAAGGATCAGGGAGTTATAGTGGATCAGAAAGTGAAAATATGTCAACAATGTGATGCAGTTGCAAAAAAGGCTAATGTAATTCTGGGGTGTATAAACAGGAATGTTGTATTTAAGACAAAAAGAAAAGGAGAACTTGTGGCACCTTAGAGACTAACAAATTTATTTGAGCATAAGCTTTCATGAGCTACAGCTCATTTCATCGGATGCAACGATGAAATGAGCTGTAGCTCACGAAAGCTCATGCTCAAATAAATTTGTTAGTCTCTAAGGTGCCACAAGTACTCCTTTTCTTTTTGCGAATACAGACTAACACAGCTGTTACTCTGAAACCTATATGCATGACAAGGAGGTAATTGTCCTCCTGTACTCAGCACTGGAGAAGCCTCAGCTGGAGTACAGAGTATTCAGTTCTGGGCACAACATTTTAGGAAGGTTGTGGACAACTGGAGAGAGTCCATTGGAGAGCAACCAAAATGATAAAAGGTTTAGAAAACCTGACATATGAGGAAATATAAAAAACCAAACAAAAACCAGGGCATGTTTAGTCTTGATAAAAGAAGACTGAGAGGGAACCTGATAAGTCTTCAAATATTTTAAGGGCTATTATAAAGAGGATGGTGGTCAATTGTTCTCCACGTTCATGGAAGGTAGGACTAGAAGTCATTGATCTATTACACAGCAAGGGTGAATTAGTTTAGATATTAGGAAAACCTTCCAACTATAAGGGTATTTAAGCTCTGGAATAGGTTTCTAAAGGAGGTTGTGGAATTCCCATTGTTGGAGATTAAGAACAAGATGGACAAACATCTATCAGGGATGGTCTAGGTTTACTTGGTCCTGCCTCAGTGCAAGGACCTGGACTAGATGACCTCTCGAGATCCCTTCCAGCCCTACCTTTCTATGACATATCTATACTAGTATAAGCCTTAGATTAAATGTAGATATTCCATTATCTGCATAAAAGTGCTTTTGGCAATATAGTTTCTCTCTCTGTGTGTATATATATATGATATAGAGAAAGAGAGAGAGAAAACATTCCCAAACAGCTAAGGATAAGGAGAGCAGCAGGAAGGTTAGGAAATGGAGACAGTGGCAGTGAAAGAGTCAAAATATTTAAAACAAAAAAATTAATAAATCTTAATTTTACCGAACTGCCATATTCTGCTCTTTAGTGGCATGGAATCTTTCAAAGGGGATCCATTTTGTCTGCAGTCTCTTCGGTGACAAATGCCTTTCCTGAGGAGAAGAAAATGTCAGTTTTAGGTGATAGCGCTCAGCTTCATCTGAGACAGTTCTATCTGGTTTCTTCAGGCACACAAAGCTGAGGTGTAGCACAGATGAGAGGAAGAGGGGAAGACAGGGAAAAGTTTCTTCTTTCTTTGATGTGAGTAGTTGGTAAACTGTTGGTAAACCATAGGCACAACACACTGCAAACTTATTAGCTTGCCAGCCTGGACATAGCAAAGCATTGCTAGTCTATATTTGTGCCAACTGGCTTAACCAAGACAGAGGATGAAAAGAAAAAGGAGTAATAAGGTGATAGGAAATGGACATATTAGAATATATCAGAAACCTTAATTTCATATCTCAGGAATTGCTCAGAACCCAGCCACAGCAGTGACGGCATCATCTAGTCTCAAATCCCCATCTGGTCCTGTCAAAAAGTCTTTCAGGACAAAGGAGGCCAATGGTGTAATAGTAAATACCTGTGTGCTAGCATGTTGGTGTGGTGGCAGCTGGGATGGTGATGCTGGTTGATATGGTGGTGATAAAGCTGTCCAAAGTTTTTTTTGCTGCATTAAGTAAGCTACCCAGGGTTGGATGGAGCCATCTGCTCTGGGAATGTGCTGAAATTTAGGCTGGAAATACATTTCTTGAATTAGTTTGGTTTGGCTTCCAATATGTGAATTCTTGCCGTGGACAACTATATGGTTACTATTGTGGAGTATGTCAGACTGCTGCATCACTTTCCTGGGACAGTCCCCACCTAGCTTCTAAAAATGGGGATGCTGTTTTAAGTGATTCTTGACTAGCAAATTCACACCCTTGCAGCTTAGAATCTATTTCCAGTCTAGTACTAAAAACTAGTGCTTCCTTTAAAAAAGTGGAAGGGAAAGATCACTATAAACATATTTGTGGTGTTATCATGGGGGTTGGATGAAACCGTGTTGAAGCAAGTGGGCACAAGAACCAACCGTTATTTAGGATAAATGTAAAAAGCAGCTAAGCTTCTTTTATGGAATAGTCTAGAGAGCTGAGACAATGGGAGCTATCACCCAAAACACAGAGGTTAGTTAAGAATCTGAGCTATGTAAGTGGAAGGGATAAATTGGGGGCCGAATGCACATGCGTGGGGCTGGTTATTGTTTGGTCAAGTGTGTTTGTGTGTGTGTACGTACACAAGAGAGAGAGACAAACACCACAGAAACACACAGAGAAATTCTCTCCTGTGATTTGATTCTTACTGTGTTCGGGGAAACAGGATTTCATGTACATTTTTAAGTATTTCTTTGGGACAATCAGACTCCTCATCAGTTTCTCCTCCTAACAGAAACAACCCACAAGACCCTGAATATTTCTAACAGCTTGTGTCAAAAGGGGGAACCGTAGGAACTGAGCTTTAAAGTTTTGTATAGACTAACAAAATTCTTTCTCTAACAGTGCAAGAGTCAAACGCTTATTGGAGGCCACCTTAAATCCTGCCAAAGTGAATTCTGGCAAAATGATCAGGTTCTCCCAAACTACAGAGTGTTGTGAATGATCAAGAACAATATTCTGTCTTTTGGAATGGGCTTAGTGCTCTACCATTCACAGGCAGTGCATGTCTCCTGGAGACCCTTCTTAGATTCAGGCCTGAAGAGATGATGAGGTCATCTAGTTTGACTCGCTGTATAATACAGGCCATTACATTTTACCCAGTTACCCCTATACTGAGCCAACAACTTGTCTGACTAAAGCATTTTTTCCAGAAAAGCACATCCAAACTGGATTTGAAGACTCCAAGAGATGGAGAATCCACCCCTTCCCTTGGTAGTTTGTTCCAGTTGGTTAATCACTCTCACTATTAATAATTCATGCCTACTTTCTCATTTAAATGTGTCTGGCTTTATGTTCAAGCCATTGGTTCTTGTTATGCCTTTCTCCACTGGATTGAAGGGCCCTTTAATATCTCTTATTTGCTCCCTGTGGAGGTATTTATATGTTTCAATCAAGTGACCTCTCAATATTCTTTTGAAAAACTAAACAGATCGAGCAGTCTCTTACTACTAGGCATTTTTTCCACCCTGAGCCATTTTTGTGGCTCTCTTCTGCAGCTTCTCCAGTTTTTCAACATCCTTTGGGAGAGGTGTAGTCTAATGGTCTGAGCTGTGAATGAGGAATGCTGCAGTTCTAATTCCAACTTGACAAGAACTCCTATTTCCTCTTTTGCCTTTGGGCAAGTCTTCAGCTTCCCCAGCTATGAAATAATCCCTACCCATCTTGCAGGAGTGTCACAAGGGTTAGTTTAAAAGTTAAAGCGCTAGCTACAGTTAAGTGTGAGTAGTTGTTGCTAGTTAATCTCGCAGGGTACTCTCTCTCCCCTCCCAGTCATTCTTCCAGTTGGGAGTGAATGTTTCTTATTTCTGAAAGCTAAGAAAATAAATACCCATGAAGTAAGCTGCCAGCGTTGTGATCCCTGACAGGACTAACTGAGCCTTTAAATCTATTCCTAATGGAGGTTTGTGAATTTTTTTACACACTTGTAACTCATTTATCGGTCACATTGCTGCAGGATATGTGACCGGATATTGCCTTCCCTTACTTTTAATACAGTAAGCTAGATGGATCTTTCACTGCTCAGCATACATTTGACTCTGGTTGCTATTCACATGCACATTCCTCTGTTGACATATTATTATGGGATAGGAAGAAAAAATACAATCTAGCTTTTATTATTTTCTCCTTGTATCTGCTTGCTCATATTAATGCTGCATAATCATTATATAAATGCACAGGTGACACTGTCAAGGACACAATTTAAAAGTACTACAGTGCTCCCGTACCTCTGCTATTTATCTCCTATCTCTAATTACAGGGTGCGATTTATGAGGCACTGAAAAGATTAAATTGCATGTTTTTTTTCAAAGAATTGAGTAATCTGTGTATTTCTATTCTAATCAATGGAGCGATCGCTGAAAAAGATTCAGGCAAAATTTATAGTGATGGCAGGGGGAGGTATTTTAAAGTTTAAGTTTATTGTAGTTTATCCCAGTGTTGGCTGTTTAATTTTCTTTTACCTATGAGAACGTAAGAATAGCCATACGTTGTCAGACCAATAGTCCATCTAACCCAATGTCTTCTGATAGTGGCTGCTGCCAGATGCTTCAGAGGGAATGAATAGAACAGGGCAATTATTGAGTGATTCCTCCCCTATTGTCTAGTTCCAGCTTCTGGCAGTCAGAGGTTTAGGGACACCCAGATCATGGGGTTACACCCCTAATTGTCTTGGCTACTCGCCCTTAATGGACATATCCTCCATTAACTTTAATACTTTTTTAAACTCAGTTATACTTTTAGCCTTCACAATGTCCCCTGGCAACAAGTTCCACAGGTTGACTGTGCATTGTGTGAAGAAATACTTCCTCATCTTTTTTTTAAATCTGCTGCCTATTTGCAATAATTATTTATATTGGTAACAGCAGCGAACACTTGCAATAGCGCTTTTCAGCTGTAGATATCAAAATGATCTAACAAGTAGGATGTGTCATTTATCCAACCTGTTACAGCTGGGATAAATACAGTGCAGAAAGTTTGTGACTCGTCCAAGGGCACATGGAGAACCAAGGATGGAGCTGGGAACAGCACCTACAGCTGCTGACTACTCTCCCTGTTCCTTAGCCATGGCATAATCTTGTCCCCAGACAGCCCATGTTCCCCTGCCAAAATGCTCAGGGAGCCATACATTACACTACAATAACATTAATCCCAAAACATAAAATCATTAAAAACAAACATAGGCCCACAAGCTTTCAAATTCCTTAGGCACCAGAGTGGCCATGGAAAAAACTCTTTGCAGTTTTCCTCTTCAGGGAGATGGGGAAGGCCGGATTAAAACAAAACACCCATGGTGGCTCATTCCACCCTCTTGTGGCCACCACTGTAAATACAGATTTGTCCAAGGGAAGCTGATTCTTTGACACTTGGAGTTGCAGCTAGCAAGAGATGTTAAGAGTAACAAGAAGGGTTTCTTCAGGTATGTTAGCAACAAGAAGAAAGTCAAGAAAAGAGTGGGCCCCTTACTGAATGAGGGAGGCAACCTAGTGACAGAGGATGTGGAAAAAGCTAATGTACTCAATGCTTTTTTTGCCTCGGTCTTCATGAACAAGGTCAGTTCCCAGACTACCGCACTGCGCAGCACAGCATGGGGAGGAGGTGACCAGCCCTCTGTGGAGAAAGAAGTGGTTCGGGACTATTTAGAAAAGCTGGATGAGCACAAATTCATGGGGCCAGATGCGTTGCATCCTAGGGTTCAAAAGAAGTTGGCAGATGTGATTGCAGAGCCATTGGCCATTATCTTTGAAAACTCATGGCGATCGGGGGAGGTCCCGGATGACTGGAAAAAGGCTAATGTAGTGCCCATCTTTAAAAAAGGAAAGGAGAAGGATCCTGGGAACTACAGGCCAGTCAGCCTCACCTCAATCCCTGGAAAAATCATGGAGCAGGTCCTCAAGGAATCAATTCTGAAGCACTGAGAGGAGAGGAAAGTGATCGGGAACAGTCAGCATGGATTCACCAAGGGCAAGTCATGCCTGACTAATCTAATTGCCTTCTATGACGAGATAACTGGCTCTGTGGATGAGAGGAAAGTAGTGGACATGTTATTCCTTGACTTTAGCAAAGTTTTTGACACGGTCTCCCACAGTATTCTTGCCAGCAAGTTAAAGAAGTATGGGCTGGATGAATGGACCATGAGGTGAATAGAAAGCTGGCTAGATCATCGGGCTCAACAGGTAGTGATCAATGGCTCCATGTCTAGTTGGCAGCCGGCATCAAGCAGAGTGCCCTAAGGGTCACTCCTGTGGCTGGTTTTGTTCAATATCTTCATTAATTGATTAATTAATCTTCATTGATCTGGAGGATGGTGTGGACTGCACCCTTAGCAAGTTTGCAGATGACGCTAAACTGGGAGGAGTGGTAGATGCGCTGGAGGGTAGGGATAGGATACAGAGGGACCTGGACGAATTAGAGGATTGGGCCAAAAGAAATCTGATGAGGTTCAACAAGGACAAGTGCAGAGTCCTGCACCTAGGACGGAAGAATCCCATGCACTGCTACAGGAACTGAATGGCTAGGCAGCAGTTCTGCAGAAATGGACCTAGGGGTTATAGTGGACGAGAAGCTGGAAATGAATCAACAGTGTGCCCTTGTTGCCAGGAAGGCTAACGGCATTTTGGGCTGTATAAGTAGGGGCATTGCCAGCAGATCAAAGGATGTGATCATTCCCCTCTATTCAACATTGGTGAGGCCTCATCTGGAATGCTGTGTCCAGTTTTGGGCCCCACACTACAAGAAGGATGTGGAAAAATTGGAAAATGTCCAGCAGAGGGCAACAAAAATGATTAGGGGACTGGAACATGTGACTTATGAGGCGAGGCTGAGGGAACTGGGATTATATAGTCTGCAGAAGAGAAGAATGAGGGGGGATTTGATAGCTGTTTTCAACTACCCGAAAGGGGGTTCCAAAGAGGATGGATCTAGACTGTTCTCAGTGGTAGCAGATGACAGAACAAGGAGTAATGATCTCAAGTTGCAGTGCGGGAGGTTTAAGTTGGATATTAGGAAAAACTTTTTCACTAGGAGGGTGATGAAGCACTGGAATGGGTTACCTAAGGAGGTGGTGGAATCTCCTTCCTTTGAGGTTTTTAAGATCAGCTTGACAAAGCTCTGGCTGGGATGATTTAGTTGGGGATCGGTCCTGCTTTGAGAAGGGGGTTGGACTTGATGACCTCCTGAGGTCCCTTCCAACCCTGATATTCTATGATTCTATAATTGTATCACCAGGGAGTACCAGCAGCTCAAGCCAGAGCAGGCCCCTGTGGTAGTTAGGTCTGTTTAAGGCTCAGGTACCACATTTTCACATTTTCAAAAGGAGGCTCTAAACTTGCGCTCTTGTTGTTTTCATAAGAATCAAAAAGCTTTGTCTGATCTCCGTGGAAATACTGCACTGGCAGAGGGAAAGTGACCTTGTTTCTTTAGAAGCTACTGCAGAGGAAGCAGATCCCAGTTCAGTCGTCTGACTGAAGAGCTAGCACCTTTGTGACTATACACTGAGATTTTGTCCTGCTGTGGATTAACCTTGGTGGCAATTGTGTAGAGCTTTCTTTGAGGATTTGTTCCATGCTCCATGAATTGATAGAAAATCTGTTGCTGCGGATGCTGCTGGAGGCAATAATCTACCTCATTTATCTCAAACAGCAGCGATCTCTTCTGAAATCTTTGAGTAGCTGTTTTCCAAACAGATAAACCTTGTCATTATATAAGCAACCTTTTCTATCTGGCTATGTTATTGTTTCTGTCTTCTGATGCCTTAACATTCCAGACATTTAGCAAACAAGATTCTTCATCCTGTTTCATGGTGATGGGGTTTCCATACTAGACAAATTTAGCTGTCATCATTCTTTAGGAACAGCTCTGATTCAGTTATATTTGTGTCTGGGACTCTGGACATGAATAAAGTATCAGACGCATTTCTTCATTTTTCTAGGTAGCCAGCCTGCTGCTTTCAGCAGCTGCAAGCCAGGGCTTTTTATGAACGAAGCTCAATGTTTCTGAAACTAAAGGGTAAAACTCCTACCGCTAGCACCAATCATGACAACTATACTTAGGCTTCTGGCTACAACTAGATTATTAATAAAACAAACTCTCCTGAGCAGGCTTTGTCCTCCTATCTCAGAGAGAATGGTGAGCATGCAGCTCCACCCCAGCAGCTATCGCTAATAGGAAGTTGCTCTGGGTTCCATGACAGGTTTTTTTGTTTGTTTTTTAAGAGAATCCCAGAACATTTATTTGATATATATTTCTACAAAAAACTTCAAGGCAGTATGGATTACCTTGTAAATCTCAAATTTACACTTAGTGAGTTCCAGGAGCAGGAAACTGGTGTCGCCAACAAGTCATTTCAAAACAAGAGGAGTCCTCCAGACATCTTTTTGTTTGAGTGCCAGGTTTGTAACGGTGATCAATGTTGCTAAGCAAGCTTCCTGGGATGTGATTTGGCAACACTGGGAGGTGGCTCACAGTGAGGGCAAGGCAGGAGGGAAAGAGAGGACAGGTGAAGACTCACTTTGGGCTGTGAAACGCAATGGCTGTGCTGTGGACACTACATGTGGTGTAAAGGCACTCAGGTACCACCAGTGTGAGCATGAGATAAGGGCCAGCGTAGATGAGTGGCTCACTGCCTGTTGAGCCGGGAAACTGCAGTGCAGTCAGAGCAGCAGAATAAGGTCCTGGCTGCAGGTCCATGGGTAGGATTGCCAACTTCCTAATCGCAGAAACTCAAACACCCTTGTCCCACTCCCCACTCACTCCATTTCCCCCTTCCTCCATCATTTGCTGTCCCCCACCCTCACTCACTTTCACCAGGCTGGGGCAGAGGGTTGGGGTGTGGGAGGAGGTGAGGGCTCCAACTAGGGGTGGGGCCAGAAATGAGGGGTTCAGGGCTGAGACGGGGGTTGGGAATGCGGAAAGGGGTGCAGGCTCTGGAAGCACCACCCCCGCAGCTCCCATGGCCTCCAAAGGGCAGCCTGGCTACTGGAGAAAAGGAAGGAGCTATTGGAACTGCACATTTTCCTCTTCTCTGCCCAAGTTTGGCTCCCACCTGGAGCAGCAGCTTAGGTGTAATGAGCAGAATGATTTCAGTTCCTGAGCCAGGCCAGGGAACAGTTTTGCTGTTGGTGGGCAGTGGCCCAGGGAAAGGGTCTGACCAGAATGTTCTATTTCCCTGTACCTGTTGGAAAGGGAGCTGGAAAGCCAAGCAAAAGGGACAAAAAGCCTTCTACTCTGGTTATGGGACCAATGCTGCAGCCATTTTGCAGGTGGAGTAGCTGCAGAACTGGGGTCCTTAATGAGTAAGAGGATAGTGCAGCAAGCAATACAGGGCAGAGAGGGGCTGGGGGCCCAGACTTGTTCATTGTTCCAGTGGCTGACTGTTTTTGCATATTCATACTGTTATGGTGACATGCTAACTGTGTAAGATGGGCATATTCTGTTTTATATAAAAAACTACTTTCAGCTCCTCCCCATTGGCAAAGAAAGTCCCTCCAGGCCCAGATTTTTATTTTTTGGCACGATAGACAAACTTCGGTATGTACGTTTCTGAGTCACACTAGTGCAATAATGAAGCATAGCTGAAGGCTGGGGAAGGGCAGCTAATCAGAGCTGCTGCAGGTTCTGTGTGCCATCCTGGTCCCTCAGCACAAGGAGCAGCTAATGCTCTCTCCACAGCCCCCTGCTCATGAGCTGGAAGCTCTTCTTGGTGGTGCAGCTGGCTGAGGAGCAGCTGTTTTCGCTGGGTCTGAAGCACCTGGTCTGGCTTCCAGCAGGACCCTCTCTCCTAGCCTGAGGGTTGAGGCTGCCCCTGCTGGCTCACTGCTGCTCTCAAATCTGAAGAGTGCAGTGAAGATTTGGGCACTGGGCTAGGGAAGAAAAGCCACTATCAGAAACTCCTCAGCCCTGCGAGGAGGAGAGTAGGAGACTTCTTCTGTGTGTGTGTGAGTCTGAGAATTAATGCAAGGGGCATAAAGTGTAGAAAATGAAATGCTGGGGAAGGGTCAGGATGAGAATTGGTGGCAGAGGATGGGAACACAAAAGAGGATGAGAAGGGGGAAGGTTTGGAAGAAGGGGGGCTGAAAACTAAATTGTCTGAGCTGGAATGGGGCAAGAACTGATAAAGTGGGGAGGAGCAGGGGAGGAAGGCAGAAGATTAATATGCAGATGCTATAGGTTTGTGCTTGCATTCCAGCCCCGCAGCAATGTAATAAGATCAGTAGTTCGGAAAATAACTTTTTAAAAACAAAAACTAGCCCCCAGGGTTGCAGCGAGAAGCTTGGGAATGTAAAGCTATCCTAAGCAAGGCATTGATGTCTGCCTGAGTCTGTAGAGAGCCTGAAACACTAGTGTGGGCAGGTGTGGGCCCCATGCATCTCAATGGAGTGTTAAGATCTAGCCCCATAGCATAGGTTGGGGAAACCTCACTAACCCTATCCAAACAGAGAGTTGTGTGGGTGGCGGGAGGGAGTGCAGTGGGCTCATCCCACCTACCCAAACAGAGGCTCCAGATGTGGGGTAAGTGGCGGGGCCGCTCCTGGTCCCACTCTGCCTCTGCGTAGGGAAAAAGGGGCTCCCCACGTGCTCTGAAGAGGAGGAAGGCCCCTGTCAGTGCTCCAGGATTCTAAGGGGACCCATGCTGCTGCCCCTGCCCCTGCCCCTCTGAGAAGGGAGGCCAGGCGCCTGCCATCGCCACTTCAGCTAGGGTTGCCAACATTCTAATTGCCCCAAACTAAACACCCTAATCTCCACCCCCTTCCCTGCTGCCGCCCACCCTCACGGCTCGCTCTCCCCCACCCTCACTCACTTGCACTGGGCTGGGGCAGGGGCAGGAAGGGGTGAGAGCTGTAACAGGGTGGGACCAGAAATAAGGGTTCAGAGTGCAGGAGGGGTATTCTGGGCTGGGGCAGGGAGTTGGGGGTTCAGGCGGGGGCTCCGGGCTTGGGGGTGGAGCTGAGGAATTCAGAGTGCAGGAGGAGGCTGCAGGTTGGGGGCAAAGGAGGGGGGCTATGGGTTCTGGGGTGAGGCCAGGGATGAGGGGTTTGGGGTGCAGGAGGGTGCTCCAGGTGTGGGGCTCGAGGCTGGGGTTTGGGGGGCACGAACTTACCTCAGGCAGCTCCCAGTCCGTGGTGCAGCGGGTCTAAGGCAGGCTTCCCCCAGAAGTGGCCAGCAGATCCGGCTCCTAGCTGGGCAGGGGGAGGGCAGGAGGCTTCGCACTGTGCTCTTGCACGCAGGCACCACCTCCCTCGCTCCCGTTGGCCGTGATTCCTGGCCAAGGGGAGTGCAGAGCTGGTGCTCGGGGCCCCCCAGCCCAGGAGCTAGACCTGCTGTCGAGGCGCAGCATGGCGCCAGGACAGGTAGGGACTAGCCTGCCTTAGACCCGCAGCACCGCTGACTGGGCTTTTAATGGCTAGGTAGGCGGTGCTGACCTGAGCCCCCAGGGTCCCTTTTTGACCAGGGGTTCCAGTCAAAAACTGGACATCTGGCAACCCTACTTAGGCAGGGTTGGGGCAATGGGTCAAGAGGGACCACATGGAGGCCTATGTCACGGTGGGTCGGTGGCCCTGTTTTGCCTCACTCTGGCCCTGAATAGGGCACGTTACCATACATCCTGCTTTTCCCAGACAGCACCTCTTTTCATGAGCTGCCTTTCTCGCACCAGATAACAGGCAATGTCCAGGGCTTTTATAGATCAGACAAGCTGCAGCTCAGCCAGAGCCCGGATTGGTCCTGATCCTACATCCACAACGGATTGGTGCAAGCCACAGCTTGCCCCCTGCAAGCCACAGCTGCAGGATCCTGCCCACCCAGGCCAGGGCTCTCAGCTTTTTTTAATCCTGCTGTCTGCTTTGTACTCTCCTCCCTTCCCATTTCATGCAGAGAGGGCTCACTCCCTGCCTGTCCTGCTTACTTCTGACACCCTTGCTATGCCTCCCTCTCCCTGGTCATCGTAGCTTGGTCTTGCTGTGTCAGGAGCATGGGAGCGGTGTAGAGCCTCTCTTCTCCCTCCCCCCACAGTTCAGCTCTGTCCAAGAAGCAGTGCAAATGTGTTTTAAAACACTCTGACTGGCTGGAGTCACTTTATTTGCCAAGTCAAAGGGTGTGGTGAGGTTTTCAAATGTGCTCAGCTGTGGCCTAATTCTACCCCCACCCCACTGCAGTCACTAGTCAAACTCCCATCAGCTCACTGGGAACTTTCTTTGAGAATGGCAACGTGGGTATAACATTAGGTTCATTGCATGTGACAGTCTAATCCACATATTGCACCTATATTACACAAGCGATAGAGGGGGAAACGGCCCAATATTGCATCAGTATGATTGGTTTAGGTTTATCCAGTGTAAAACTGTAAGTAAGCACTTAGCCAGCACTTGATCTGCACACCCAGTGGAATGAGCAGATGCTGCTGCTAGGGCAACTGGTCTATGGTGCCCCCTTTTAAAATTGATAACCCTAATTTGTCATGCAGCCTCTCAAGGAAAGGGAGTCATTCTTACAATGCTCAAGAAAAGAGTAGGAATTGCTTGAGGAGGGACAGATGGCCATTCAGCCACTTTATGCAAGGGGTCAGGCAAGTGATAGCAAATTGTCACTTGTGCCTATTGTATGAGCTGTATTTCAGTGTTTGTCTTTGAGCGGCTGTGAACAGGTGCAAAAGGCACCGCAGTGTCTGCAATTGCAGGGTTTTCTGACCGGCTTTGTTGTGCTTCTGCAGCCCCTCATGTTTTGGTTAAAGAAAATGAACTCTGGCTGGTGTCTGCTGCTGTGAAGATAACATAGTGAGGCTTTATATATTGTGGCGCCGAGGAAGAAGATTTTTGGGGCTTGTTAGATTGGTTCCCTGCTTGCAGCAGAAATTGGTAATGCAGAATCAGGTATTTTCTTTGTTATTTACAAATTGTACACAAGACTGTTTTCTTAAATAGAGGTGGCAACAAACTGCTCAGGCAAATTCCTTTAGCAAAGACCTCAGGTACAGCACTGCTCCTGTGTTCCAAGCGGCAGCTGTCTTTGGCCTGTGACCCCTCCTCCAGGACTCACCCAAAACGCAGGAAGATCAAAGGCCAGCCCCTCAAACATATTTAAGTGCCTAAGTGCTTAAGCACATCCTATGCCCCTTTTCTTCCCTCAGCCCCTGACCTTTATACCAGGAAAACTCCTAGACTACATTGTCTGGGAGTGTGTCCTGGCCCTCAATCTGCCTTGCGTAGAGCTGCTCTAAAATAAAAAGGAAGCTGAGGACAGGCCTATACTAGAAATGCTACATTGATGCTGCTGCCTGCACCAATGCAGCTGCACCGCTGTAGCAGGTCTGGTGAAGATGCTCTATGTTGATGGGAGAGCGTGCTCCGATTGGCATAATTACGCCACCTCCGTGAGAGGCGGAAGCTATGTTGGCGGGAGCGTGTCTCTTGCTGACTTAGCATTGGTGTGAACAGCACTTAGGTCGTGTCGCTCGGGGTGGCCTTTGAATGACATAAGTTAGATCAACTTAAGTGGCAGTGTCGCCCTGCCGTGAGAAATGGCTAAAGGCTCAACAGACATGACAGTTTTAACTCCCACAAATCCTTAATGACTCCCTGCATAGCATTTTAAATTGTTCCTATGGACTGTTTAATCCTGGATGCTTCTACATCAGTCACATCATTAGCACCTTTGCTATACCAGTATCTTGTGAAAGCAAGGGCATTTATGAGGGAACCAGTGAGGGAGGAAGCAGGTGTGAGCACAACAATGAGTAGCAACGTTAGCTAATCCCATATGTTTCTTGGTGAAGTCAAAGAGTGCAGCCTGGGCAAGCAGGGGCTGTGCTACCATCATGCATGGCGTGGTGAAAAAAGGGAAGCCAGAGTGGGGCCCTAATCCAGCATCTTAAGCAGGAGAGGTGAGACGTCTATGTCAGGCCAACCTCTGTGGGGTTTGGAACTTTGAAGCCCTGGCCTTCCAACGCTTTCCTTAGCTCCATTCCTTCCTGCCCTAGGTCTTTGACAGCCCTGCTGGGTGGCGGGAACACATATTAATAAGAGGAGTTCTTTAGTTACTTGCAAGGTATTTTAAAGAACAGATGCAGCCTAAGATTCTTAGGACTGGATCCACAGGGGGGACTTAGCCTCATTGGTGCCTTGCCACATAGTGGAATATGGAGCCCCATGTTTAGCCAACCAGGCTCCTGCTACATTGCAGGGGAGAGTTACATGCCCAAGAATGGGATCCCCAAAAGCCAGTATGCTGTGCAGAGAGCTGCCTAAACTGGCCAATAGGAAATGTGGAGGTGAGGGGATGAGGCAAAATCCCTGTCCTTTAAAGGGATTTATGCTCCACCAGCGCTGTGTACCCTGCCACTTAGTGAAATCTAGAGCCCTGCAGTAGGCTGGAGGGAAGCGCTTCCCTCTGGTTGGGATTCGCAACCAGTCAGCCCTTTGCTGGAGTTACAGGCCTGTGTGCTTTCTCACAATAAAATGGTTGGGTCCCCCTTATAACCTTTAGCCCAGCGGTTAGGGCATTGACAGCCAGGGCTCCCACATCCTAGGCGAATCTCATCTGTTGAAGCTGTGCAACTTTGTATAAATAATTAAATATTCATGGTCCCACAGTGAGAGTAAGAAAGACACGGTAGCCCAGTGGTTAGGGCACTCATCTGAGAGGTGGGAGATCCAAGTCCCTGCTCTACATCAGGCAGGGTGGGGACTTCAACACTGTGCTCTAACTACTGGGTTAATGGTTATGGGGAGAAGAGGCGGGGGCGGGACAATCATCATAATTTTGTGTAAGGGCTGAGAAACCTAAGACATTAGACTCACTGGTACTGAAGCCCTCTAGGCATTCCACTAGCAAAGCTCACATCACTGTAGCTCTCATGGTGTGTGAGCACTGGCGGGGAGGGAGCTGCTCCAGATTTGTTTCCAGTTCCAACATGGAAATAATGAAAACACAGAGGTAAAGGCTCTCTGAAGCTTTAATGTATGCAAATTTATTCACCTCTGCAATTACTTATCTACAATTGATGACTGATACCAAAAAATGAGGTAAAAATATGAGGTATTAATATGAGTACAACATTTCAAAATGTGGTTGTCATATTGTATTCCAAATGGCAGCATAACACTTAATACAAAATACTGTAGTATCTGACTGGTAGACACGTGCCTTAATGCACATTTTAAAAGAAAATGTATTTAATTAAGAGATTCTGCAAGTACAGCTGCAAAGCTTCTGCTCCCCCCTAACCAGGAGGGGTCCTCTACCATTTTTGTAATTATAAAGGAGGTTTTTTGCAACTCCTCCAACTGATTATCCCAGGATAAGACAACCGGTCCTGGTTTGCTACATTTTTCTTCCAGAAGTTATTTGTTTCCAGTGTCTGTATAATTCTGTGTTGATTAATACACAGGCAGTCTTGTATTCACTTCTGTAAGCTCATGTATGATGAGGGCATTGAACTCTCATGCTTCAGGGAATAGGCTGTGCCAGGGGTTCTGAGATAGCAAAAATGTCCCTCTCCATGTAAAATACTGCTCAGGTGGCTATGTGCCTTATGAGGGGGCATGCCTTCTTGAATCTTACAGTAGTGATAACTGCTGACAGCAGGACAATGATCTTGATTCACCAGTGATCTAATCCAGGATGGAAAATCATATGTTCTTGAACCATCATCACTGGAAAATGACAAGTCAGAATGGCAGGATTAGTTACTGTGGCATACAGCTGTCTTATGATATTTGGAGGCATATGAAGGTATCTGGGTACTCATATCTCTCTAATACTTCTTAATAATATAATTGCACATTGCTGACAACAAACACAACACAACAGATGTAATCTAAGCAGATTCAAAGTACTGACAGAGTCACTGTGTGAAGCTATTATTCCAGCACCGCTAAATCATGATATAAATCTCAGTAGCTACTAGTAGGATGATAAATCTCATAGATTAAAACTCACAATAAATGTAGGTAGAATTCATTTAAAGAAGTGAACTAAAACACTGGTTATGAATGACCAAACTGGCTAATGCAGCAATAAATAAAGTCAAGGTGAACAAATATCTGAGTAATGAAGGAGTGCTGTATTAATAGACCTGTGCTTTTTTTTAAACGGATTCATTTATATAATTACATTTTTGATCTTATGTTAGTTTAAAAAAAAACAACAAACAAAAACCCTGCATCATAACTAACAAACATTTTTAAAGCATTCTTCCACTTAGTCCCTGAAAATGAAATGGTCCAGTAGATTTGCTCCTGCTCCCATTGTTGTCAACAGAAGCAGAATGGGTGCCATAGCTAAGATCAGTGCAGTGCATAAAATGAAAATGTTTGCTCTTTCCAAAAAAGCTATTTTCCCAAGAATTAGTTACTTTTTATAGTGAAAATATATGAAAAGGTGTGATATTTAGCTGCACATCTGGGTCCATCTCTGGTGGAAACACTGCTTTGACTTTGGTTAACAATTAGAAGAAGAAAAGAACAGCTCCCTAAGTACATACTTAGCCAGAAATCTAAAAGAAAGGTTTCAGAATGGTGGCCCTTAATAACTTGCCAGTTTGACTCCAGATGAACAGTTAAGGTTACCCTCAGTATCTGCAACATTCCTTTCAACTGCCCTAGACTTAATATAAGAAGTAGCTTTACTGCTACAAATGGTGAGGTCCTCTAACTGCAAATACTTACTTAGTTGTTTAAGGCAACAGGCAAGTTTTCAAGAGCTATCATGGAATAGTCACAAACTTCCTATAGCTTCTTGTAAATGGTCTTCAAAATGTGCATACAAGTTACAATGTCCATGTTAGCATTTTTTGGTGATAGTGAACTGCTGTTCATTATTTTTAAACATACAGTTATCCCCTCTAAACTCCCTACATCTATTTCTATGTACCTTCTTGTAGTTTACACCCCCCCACACACAACAAAAACGAGAACAGCCAATCATCCATTTTTCTGTTAGATATCACACAGATTATGTCACGTAGCCTTGCGATAATAACAAACACAGCTTATGTAGCTGTGAAACACTGAGAAACAAGCAACAAGAACAGGGCCATATAAGGTCAAAATTGCTGCAGATGATGTCTTCTAGAAAGCACTAAATTATATACAAAATAATTACTTTACATATACATATATAGATATATATAATATACATAGATAAGTATATACATACTGTACATGGTTTATTTACAATTAAAATATGCTTCTTAGAAGCTTTTAAATATCAGAATTATGCAATACACAAGTAATGGTAATAGTCTCATTTTAAAGTAACAATGATAAAAGCTTTTAAAAAAAGATTTACTTCAGTAATTGAAATTAACATACAAGGGATGGGGCAATAGGTGGGTGAAGTCTCTGGAATGAGCAGGCCTTCCTGTGAAATCCCTGTTTTGCCACTGTACAGACATCAGGTCAGACTTCTATTACAGATAATGCTAAAACCTTACTCAAACCTTTGCTTTGGGTCTTTCTGCTGTCTAACATACTCTGCTTTAGGTTCACACATTCCTGGAATATTTCCTCAGATTTTGGTTTCTGGTCCCTCAGCAATGAGAGGTTGAAATGAGTTTCTGATCCTGGCAACTTCTGCTGCACACAAATGTCCAAAGCCCTTGTTGTACCACTCTGGGGAATGGCCTCTGAGGAAATGAAAGAAAACAAAATTACTGAAAAACTGCTTCATAGGAGTGGGATTCTCATGTGATAACCCAGCCTCACTGAAATCCCACAGTGCTGTTGAAGAACCTGATACGCTTTATCATCATCTCCACCATCACCTCCACCATCACCGTGTACTTTGAAGACACTCCTGTGCTATATTCAAATTTACATTTCACGCTTATGGTAATGTCAGCTATACAGTGGTGTCCGTGGGGTGGAAAGATGAGGTTGGCAGGTACCATTTCTCCCCCCCAGCAGTGCTGGCTGTTGTGAACACATCAAACTGGTCCTCTTATTGTTACACTGGCTTCCCATGGATTATCAAATTAAAGTCTCAGGCCTTATCTTCAAGATGCACAGTGGCCCAGGGTATCTAAGAGATCTCCTAAAGCTCCATAATGGAGAGTGTCATTGACAGCTTTGCTCCTCTGGGACAATGGAACTCTCCACAATAAGGGTAAAGCTTGTCTGTATGGTAGACAGAACTTTCTTAGGGACTGGTCCAAGAAGTGGAATGAACTCCTCCAGGAATTAAGGACCATCACAAACCTCACCACCTTCCACTCCAAGTGCAACATTTCTTTAACTTTGCCTTATCTAAAAATATATTGTGATATATTAAAAATTATCCAAAACCATAAACATGCCACTGCAAACAATTCATGAGGGAACAAATACATGACAGATCTTAGTCACGTTGCTTAATGTACTATTGAAATGTACTCAGATACTATGGTGATAATCCCAGTATAAAAACCTATGTAGAATACTATTTGTGCTCCATTATTGCCAGACCTGCAGGAAATAAACCCTACATTGAACAAAAAACTACGATGGAGTTACCATAGACTTTTCTTGTATGTTAAAAGAGCCTTTCTGCTATAAAATGTGATTCTGCAGAAATGCATACTGGGATTCTCTGTTTGCCTCTCAATTATTTCTACTGTGCTTAGAAATTTTTGTTTTCTTGTAACTGCCATCCCTGCAAATTCAATCTGGTTCTTTCATTTTTATACATCATAACCAATTACAGTTCTCCAGGCCAAGTTAGACCCCCACTTGCTCATGGGCAGCCCTATGATTTTCAGACTAAGTCCCCAGTGCAAACCCACACGGCCTTCAGTAGTTTTGCATAAACATAACTGAGTAGAATTTAGTAAACAATGCTGCTAATGAACCACACTAAGAAACAGGATCTGTCTCCCACTGTCTAAGCACTGCAGGTCTAACAGGAGTAAACAGAAGTAAAGCCATATTTTTGTCACTAATGTGAGCGGCTATGCCCCTGAATAAGTACCAAGAGCAGATCTGTTCAGGAAGAAGATGCCATTTTCAGTCATTTTTTGGAAGAGAACAGTACTTTAGTTCTTATCTTGCTTCGTTCATCTTTTAAAAGTAACATTATTTCAGAAAATGCATTAAATCCCAATAAACTACTGACACTGACTGCATACAAGAAATAGTACAGCTCTCGTATTACTACTAGGAACACATAACTGCCTTTTCTAGGCTAACCCTGCTGAACTAGGCTTACAGATTTTTGGTTTATTGACGGGATGTCATTGATCTGTTCTCAGCAGATATGGTACTTACTTCAGATCAATTCTACAGACATTCGTCAGTCTGGATTTTCCTGAGCCACAAGGCTCTATTAAATACTGAGAATCCATCACAATTGCTCGTACACCTCCTATCAGAGGAGCTTCTTCATGTTCCACAGAGACAGCCACTAGTGTACACACTCCCTTTGGCAAATCTGTCCTCCATGTCCTGTCACAAGACATTTAAGAAAGAAAGTATCACGTTTAGAGAAAGAACGAAAGTTCTGAGTGGAGCAGAAAGCAAGAGCTAGACTCTGAAAGGCTGGTTGATTCACAGATTCATGGTTTTAGGTAGGGCTGTCAAACGATTAAAAAAAATCACAACGTATCGCAGGATTAAAAATACTCGTGATTAATCGCAGTTTTAATCACACTGTTAATAATAGAATGCCTGTTTAAATTTATTATATTTTTTGTTTTCCTCATTTTCAAATATATTGATTTCAATTACAACACGGAATACAAAGTGTGCAAGACTCACTTATTATTTTTGATTACAAATATTTGCATTGTAAATGAGATAAACGAAAGAAATATTATTTTTCAGTTCACCTCATACAAGTACTGTAGTGCAATCTCTTCACTGTGAAAGTGCAACATACAAATGTAGATTTTTTTTTTAACATAACTTCACTCAAAACCAAAACAATGTAAAAGTTTAAAGCCTACAAATTGAAGCATGAAGGAACATACAAATGTTTAGTGTATCTGCATGTAAATACCTTGCAACGCTGGCTACAAAAGTGCCATGCAAATGCCTGTTCTCACTTTCAGGTGACATTGTAAATAAGACACAGGCAACATGATTTCCCCTAAAAGTAAATAAACTTGTTTGTCTTAGTGATTGGCTGAACAAGAAACAGGACTGAGTGGACTTGTAGGCAATAAAATTCTACATTGTTTTGGTTTTGAGTGCAGTTCTGTAAAAAAAATTCTGCACTTCCACAACAAAGAGATGGCACTACAGCACTTGTGAGGATCAATTAATGTTGAGCCTTTTGACATACTCTGATGAAAGGTATTAAATAAGTGCAAAGTACTGTCTATCAATATTTTTCCCCTCTAAGGCTCACATTCATTCCAAAACGTAAAGTCAGAGATATGCATTCTTCCACATACCCCATTTATCATTTTTAGAAACATTTTGATACCTTTCAATGATGACCCTGAATTTAAAAAGTGTAAAATGAACATTTTGAAAGTGAGATGGAAGTTAGCAGTCCTGTAAACTGAATAATTCACTTCTCTAGAGGTTAATAATTTCACTGAACTCAGTTGCTGCCAATCGAGGTGCATTAATTAGGACAGGCAATCTGATTGGTTAACATAGCTCCCAGCCTCAAATCAAAGGACGTAAATAACAAGCCTACTGCCTGGTCTCTCCTTCCTGTTTTCAGTGCATCATAAACCAGCCAGGATTCCCTTTTATGATATATATATTTCAGTCAGTGATATACAACGGTGTTGCTGAGCCATCCTGGCTAGGTTAATGACGAGAATGAAAACTTTTTCTCAAGATTTTGTTTGATGGATGTGACTGCACTGTGGGTGTTTCAGGAACATAAAACATTGTGACATATGGTGAACTGAAAGGAAAATAATATGATCCGGAATAAAGGCAGTTAAAAACCTCCCCAATTGCTGCTACACAATCTTCTTGGGGCAAGGAGGGAATGCCACAGTGGACCAAATTAATCTCTAGTGTAAATGAAATGAAGTTCATAGAGTTATACCAGGGAGGAATTTAGCCCAGTCAGTAAATCTTGGGCAGGCAAAGGAAAATGTGTAATGTAAGGTCTAATATTTTCTGATCATAAAGAAATTACAGAAAGTATTTTTAAACTTCTCTTAGGAATTCCAGTAGTTCTTTCCTTTATACTAATAATGTCTGCAAGTTGTTATTCTCTGACGGAATACAAAAGTTAACAATAAAAGGGATATATTGAGATAATTATATTTCATTGGGCTCTTCTGTTACCTTCCATCATTTTTCTCCCTAATGCAATTCTGATTTGCTGGATCATTTCCTTTGTCAAAGCTGCATATCACTTCAGTGGAATATCATGCCAATAAGAGAAAGCAGAGGCCCAGAAAAATAATGCCCACAATCAATCAAAAGGAAACATTCAACAGCTGATGGCTGAGTTAGGGACAGCTCTTCTGTGGAGGAAATCTTTCTACCCAGCATTCCAGCTTTTTGCCCTGATGAGTGGGCCAAGAACCAACCATGAAGGTTTCAAAGGGCGGGTGCATTTAAGAGGGCTTTTTGTTTATCGGTTGTGTATGAGCAGAGTTAAAGCTGTTTTTGGAATGTCCAATTTACACACACACATTTATTTGAGACGCTGCATGAACAGGGAGGATATATGAATATGGATCTACCTTCCATTCATAGTTCATTTCCATACTTTTAAATATTTAGCTTTTTTAAAAAAATACAGCATTTCTTGGTCTACAAATGTTCCAACTTTAAATGTTATCTAGTAACCTGAACTTAAAGGTATTAATATTTTTTCTACTAAACAGCTGGCTCATCAAACTCAAACAAAATGAGATATCCACCATTATCCAAACAGCATGGCAAAAGCAGGAGAAAAAACAGTTGAGTTATATCTGCATTATTTTGAGAGTAGCTATTTTCAGGCACCTGTCCTAAGGAATGAACAATATTTATGTTCTGATACATGGGTTCTGCAAGACTGTTGCTCAAATGTCATTGAGAAAAAGATCAGTATGCTCTAAGCGCATAGTTTTAAATTCAATTTGAGAAATAAAATATTACAGCCTGTATGTAGATGATATAGTATACTTAGTGTATAAATGTTAAGGAGAAAGCTATATAAGACCAGATCTTTCTAATAACAGAAACTCCTTGTGGAGAAGTCAGAGGCTAGAAGGTTGCCTTTAGAAAGTTTACCTTAGAACTACAAAGTCTCTGCCAGGATGGGGTGCCATGCTGTTCAATACATACTGGTAGATTTCTGTTTGCTTATCCAGAGTTTCTACGACCTTCCATTGCAAGAAGTCCTCATCCCAAAGGTGACGTTCTCTTACAACTCGATTCAATACAACTGATGGAGGCGCTTCAACTTCCACTGAAGCTTTCCAAAGCCTGAGTGGGTTGCCATCCCCAACCTTGAGTAAACAATAAAGAAAAAATGGAAATGCTGGATCTATGAATATGTTCTCGGTGTGGAATGATCAAAGAATTTCCGGTGAGGACTCAGAGCTCAAGTTTAAGATGAAGTTTCACAGCATTTATAGTTACAGGCATGTTCAATATTATTTGTTTATATAGAAATATACATGTGCTGACACTTAACAGAAAAATGAGACAGTAGGTTAAATTCTGTTCTCGCAACAACGTAAATCTGGATTAGCTCCTCCAATGACACTGGCATTACTCTCTTTATATTGGTGGGACTGAGATGCCAATTTGGTCCAAAGTTCCTACCTCAAAGATATTAAGTAGAACGTGGGATTTTCCCTGAAGAGGTCATAGAATGTTTGAAAAATAGCTGGTAAGAGGGGCTGAAGAAAGGGTTGGTGATATACAATATGATTAGAATAAGACTGATTTCTTGGCCCAGTACCCGAAACTCTGATTGCCCTGAAAGAGTCCCATGTTCAATCTGAAACACTTGGGCAATCTGAGGTGATGCTGTGCACGGAAGATTAGTCCTTTTGGCTAATCAGTGGACTTGCATTAATCAGAGTTTTCAAGAGTAATTGACATGGTGACTCATTCTTGTGTCTGGATGGATAAAGGTTGTTCTTTCTGGGGCCCCAAAAGTAGTCAAATAGCTTTTATAGCAAAAAATCTGCTCTTAGCCCATGGGTTCTGTTACTTGATACAGCTCTGTAGTGTGGAGAAAACCACAGAGAGCCAAAGATCATAGAAAGGTAGGGCTGGAAGTGACAGCCCCAGTGCTGTGGCAGGATCAAATAAACCTAGACCATCCCTTACCAGTGTTTGTCCAACCTGTTTCAGAAACCTCCAATGATGCGGATTTCACAATTTCCCTTGGAAGCCTACTCCAAAGCTTAACTACCCTTATATTTAGAAAGGTTTTCCTAATATCTACTCTAAATCTCTCTTGCTGCAGATTAAGCCCATTACTTCTTTTTCTACCTTCAGTGGAGATGGAGAACAATTGATCACAGTACTTTTTATAAAAAGAAAAGGTGTACTTGTGGCACCTTAGAGACTAACAAATTTATTAGAGCATAAGCTTTCATGGGCTATAGCCCAGTTCATTAGATGCACAGAATGGAACATATAGTAAGAATATACACACACACACACACACACACACACACACACACACACACACACAAGGTGGAAGTTGCCCTACAAACTGTAAGAGCCTAATTAATTAAGATGAGCTATTATCATCAGGAGAAAAAACTTTTGTAGTGATAATGAAGATGGCCCATTTAGACAGTTGACAAGAAGGTGTGAGGATACTTAACATCGGGAAATAGATTCACATATGAATGTATATATATATCTTCTTACTATATGTTCCATTCTATGCATCCGATGAAGTGGGCTTTAGCCCACGAAAGCTCACGCTCTAATAAATGTGTTAGTCTCTAAGGTGCCACAAGTACTCCCGTTCTTTTTTCAGATACAGACTAACACAGCTGTACTCTGAAAGCTGTCCTTTTTACAATAGCCCTTAACAGCTCCCCCCTCCGAGTCTTCTTTTCTCACAGCTAAACATACACTCTTTTAACTTTTCCTCATTGGTCAGATTTTTTCAACTATTTATCATTTTGGTTGCTCTCCTCAGGATTCTCTCCAATTTATCGACATACTTCCTAAAGTGTGGCACCCCGTATCAGACACAGTGCTCCAGATGAGACCTCACCAGGGCCAAGTAGAGTGGGACAATTACCTTCCATGTCTTACATACAACACTCATTTTAATATAGCCAAGAATGATATTAACCTTTTTTGCAGCACATTGTTGATTCATATTCAATTTGTGATCTACTGTAACCACAGGTCCTTTTCAGCTGTACTACCACCTAGTCAGTCATTCCCCATTTTGTAGTTGTGCATTTGTCTTTACTGAATTTCATTTTGTTGATTTCAGATCAATTCTCCTATTTGTCTAGGTAATCTTGAATTCTAATTCTGTCCTCCAAAAGTTCTTGCAACCCCTCCCAGCTTGGTGTCATCTGCAAATTTTAAAAGCCTACTCTTCACTCCGCTATCCAAGTCATTAATGAAAATATTGAATAGTACTAGACCTAGGACTGACTCCCTGCAGGAGCCCACTAGATATGCCCTCCCAGTCTGACAGCAAACCATTGTTAACTACTCTTTGAGTATAGTCTTTCAACCCGTTGTGCACCCACCTTATAGTAATTTTAGCTAGACCATATTTCCCTAGTTTGCTTATAAGAACATCATGTGATACTGCATCAAAAGCCTCACTAAAATCAAAGATATACCATGTCATGCTTCCCCCCAGTACACTAAGCCGGTAACCCTGCCAAAGAAGGAAATTAAGTTGGTTTGGTATGATTCGTTATTGACAAATCCATGCTGACTATTCCTGACAACCCTATTTTCCTTAGGATGCTTACAAATTGATTGTTAGGCTGACTGATCTATAATTCTCTAGGTCCTCTTTGTTCCCTCTTTTAGAGACAGGTACTATGTTTAATCTTCTCAAGTCTTCTTGGACTTTACTCATCCCCCAGGAGTTCTCAAAGATAATTGCTAATAAGAACATAAGAATGGCCATACTGGGTCAGACCAAAGGTCCATCAAGCCCAGTATCCTGTCCTCTGACAGTGGCCAATGGCAGGTGCCCCAAAGGGAATGAACACACAGGTTATCATCAAGTGATCCATGCCCTGTCACCCAATCCCAGTTTCTGGCAAACAGAGGCTAGGGACACCATTTCTGCCCATCCTGGCTAATAGCCATTGATGGACCTATCTTCCATAAATCTAGCTAGCTCCCTTTTGAATCCCGTTATAGTATTGGCCTTCACAACACCTTCTGGCAAAGGTGTTTCAGAGGTTGGCAGTGCATTACGTGAAAAAATACATTCTCGTGTTTGTTTTAAACCTGCTATCTACTAATTTCATTCGGTGGCCCCTTGTTCTTGTATTATGAGAAGGAGTAAATAACACTTCCTTATTTACTTTCTCTATACCACTCATGATATTATAGACCTCTATCATATCCCCCCTTAGTCACCTCTTTTCCAAGCTGAAAAGTCCCCGTTTTATTAATCTTATTAAAACCCCATATTTGGGGATATGGGAGAGCTCAGTGGTTTGACCATTGACCTGCTAAACCCAGGGTTGTTGAGGGGGCCACTTAGGGACTGGGGGCAAAAATTGGGGATTGGTTCTGCTTAATCTTTTTTGATTTAGGTGGGGATTGGTCCTGCTTGAGCAGGAGGTTGGACTAGATGACCTCCTGAGGTCCCTTCCAACCCTGATATTCTATGATTCTCCTTATACGGAAGCCGTTCTATTCCCCTAATAATTTTTGTTGCCATTTTCTGAACCTTTTCCAATATATCTTTTCTGAGATGGGGCGACCACATCTGCACGCAGTATTCAAGGTGTGGGTGTACCAAGGATTTATAAAGGGGAAATATGATATTTTCTGTCTTATTATCTATCCCTTTCTTGATGATTCCCAACATTCTGTTCACTTTTTTGACTGCTGCAGCACACTGAGTGGATGATTTCAGAAAACTAGCCACAATGACTCCAAAATCTCTTCCTTGAGTGGTAACAGCTAATTTAGACCCCATCATTGTATATGTATAGTTAGGATTATGTTTTCCAATATGGATTAAATTTCATCTGCCATTTTGTTGCCCAGTCACCCAGTTTTGTGAGATCCTTTTGTAGCTCTTCACAGTCTGCCTGCGACTTAACGATCTTCAGCAGTTTTGTATCATCTGCAAATTTTGCCACCTCACTATTTACCCCTTTTTCCAGATCATTTATGAATATGTTAAATAGGACTGGGCCCAGTACAGACCCCTGGGAGACACCACTATTCACCTCTCTCCAATCTGAAAACTGATGATTTATTCGTACCCTTTGTTTCCTATCTTTTAACCAGTTACCAATCCATGAGAGAACCTTTTCCCTTTCCCATGATTGCTAATTTTGCTTAAGAGCCTTTAGTGAGGGACCTTGTCAAAGGCTTTCTGAAAATCTAAGTACACTATATCTACTGGATCTCCTTTGTCCACATGCTTGTTGACCCCCTCAAAGAATTCTAGTAGATTGGTGAGGCATGATTTCCCTTTACAAAAACCATGTTGACTATTTCCCAACAAATTATGTTCATCTGTGTGTCTGACAATTTTGTTCTTTATGATAGTTTCAACCAATTTGCCCGGTACTGAAGTGAGGCTTACTGGCCTGTAGTTGCCAGGGTCACCTCTGGAGCCCTTTTTAAAAATTGGCATCACATTAGTTATCCTCCAGTCATTTGGTACAGAAGCTGATATAAATGATAGGTTACAGATAACAGTTAGTAGTCCTGCAATTTCACATTTGAGTTCCTTCAGAATTCTTGGGTGAATTCCTTCTTGATTCCAAGATTGCTTCAGCTCGTTTCTGAAGTGTCCTATAATGAATTTCATCAGGCCCTACCAACTTGAATATGTCTATCTTATCTATATATTTCTTTAACCTGTTTTTCCCTATTTTGGCTTGCATTCCTTCCCCTTTGTTGATATTAACTTCCCCTTGTTGTAATGGGGAAAGCCTCCATCTGAACAGAGTGGTGATAAAATTATCCTAAAATCATAGATATAACATTTTCGCAACAACTGTGCAGGACTACCCTGGTAGTACAGGCAGGAAGCTACACTGTATCTACATTAACAAAATATTTCACCCCTCATCTTCCAAATCTCGTCAAGCTTTAGCAAACCTCTCTACTGTGTTCCAGTGACCTATTTGCAGGAGAAGAAGGAGAAGGCCAGGAATGTTACCCATCCCCTTCTCAAACAATTCACTTAAGTAATACAATCTATTTTTCCTTCTTTTCTTCTCGCTATCTTTTCATGGTTTGCTTTATCACTTCCTCTGCCTGTTGGTTTGAGATCTTACTATGGCTTCTGTGTGCCCACTTCCAGGAATATCATACATAGATCACTGCCATGTAACATTTCTATTAACTATTTATTTATACAGTAAGTTTTAACAGGATTTTTTCCCCCTAAAGAATATTGTTTACCTGCCTGTAGAAGATTTAAAAAATAGTAAAGGCATTGTGACAGGGCAAGGCCAGATGGCTATGGAAGAGTAGTGGGAGATAGATATATTAGCTCCAGGCTAAACAAATCCCTGGTACCAGGATAAGTGAAATGGCAGCTGCTCCAGGTCATTTAAGACACCTGGGGCCAATTAAGAACTTTCCAGAAGGCAGGGAGAAGGCTAGGTTGATTGGGACACCTGAAGCCAATCAGGGGCTGGCTGAAACTAGTTAAAAGCCTCCCAGTTAGTCAGGTTGGTGTGCATGTCAAGAGCTGTGGAAAGAAGTTGTGCGGTTGGAGAGGTTGAGTAGTACACACCATATCAGGCACAAGGAAGGAGGCCCTGAGGTAAGGGTGAAGTGGAGCTTGAGGAAGTGAGGGCTGCTGTGGGGGAAGTATGTACAATTTCCTGAGCTGTCATGTTTCTAAAAGGTCAGCTACCATAGCTGATGCTATTAGGGTCCCTGGGCTGGAGCCTGGAGTAGAGGGTGGGCCTGGGCTCCCCCCCCCCACTTTTGCCCCCTGATTAATCACTGAGACTGGGAGACAACAGAGACTGTGCAAGGAAGGATAACTTCTCCTCGCCTCCCTTGATGGCTTATGATGAAAATGGCTCAGCAGACTGTGACCCTTGTCTCTAGAGAAAGAAGAGTTACGTGGAGGGTCACAGTGAGCCTCTGAGGCTAGTGAAATTTGCCAGGAAACGCGGGACCCACGGAGGCAAGAACAGAGCTTTGTCACAGCATTTATTCAGCCATGTAATGAACCAATGGGTCCTATGGGTAGAAATGGGTAGATTTGATACTTTTTTTTAAATTTGTTTTGTTTTTTACTTCTTCCACATCTCTTGAAATTACCTTCTTGTAGGCGAGTTCTGTGTTCTCTATGCTAGAACAGGTGACCCATCCTTTGAATTTCTCTTTTGCTTCTTTCTGAAGATTCTGCATCAGACTTTCAAGGTACATTTGGTAATTTCCTCCTTCTTCATCCATTTGCTTTCCTAGTTCCTCCACTGTGGGACAATGCACTTCAGCCTCCACATAGGAATTCCGAGATTGGGTTGCCATCTCATGGGGGACCTGTTCCAAAGAAAGCAGGTAAAACTTAGAGGTAGAGGCTTGTTTTGAGAACTGCCTTTTAAGAGAAGCATTCTCTAGCATAATGTATTATCCTGCACACAAGCACAATGAATCTATGAAAACAGATACCCACTGCTATCTGTGCCTACTGTTAATCATGAGATATCAAGATATGAAAATGAAATAGCCAATGTGTCTGTGTACCACAGCTCTCTACTGGATGGAATCAGACTGTTCAATTGTATGTCAAAAGCCCTTAATGCTAATAACGATTCTCCTTTAGCTCAAGACGACTATGTACTTTTGGAGCAGGAGGATACAAGTTCTATCCCTGAAACGGCAAGTGCCAGTGCATGTAGTTCAATAATCACTGTGCAGTCCTAGGCAACTACAGCTTTGTTAGACTACATACAGAACAAAGTATGTAAGCTCCCTTTTAGATTTTTTTTAAAGTAAGATAATAAAAACATATAACTAATTAAACATTAAAACAACAAATTTTGATATAAAGTAAAATTTGTTAACCCAGAATTTTGGGCTGCAAACTCCCCAAGGATAATAAACCAATGATACTAATACCTGTATCTCTGAAAAGGTAGAAGGAGACAGTCAGAAAGAAATGAGAAATAAATATCAGATGGAACAAGCTTATAAATAAGTTAGGAACCATCGCCCTCTAAGCTAAAATGAGAGCAGAAATGTAAGTCTAAACTGTAAATATTTCAAAGGCTGCTCTATTATGTACTGTGGTCTCCATGAATAATGCTGAGTCTTCCACTCACCTCAAAAAGTTTGTTGCATTCTATTATCATGTGTGCAAGTCCCTGAGTAGCTGCCAGGTTTTCACTGAGGTCCTTCTGATCTGGCTTTCCTGTTGCATATTTTTTCTGTATTACTCTGTAATTGAATTCAGTGTCTCAGGTAAGAGGAGATGAATCTTTTCAATATGGAAGTAAACATAATGGCATAATGTTCTCATGGCCACAGAGAAAATCCTTTTAAATTTACATTTCTCAGAGATCATTCAGACCACACAAAACCTTTTTTTGATTCCAAAGGAAAAAAGTATTTAACTAAAATATTCTCAAGCTAAAGTTATAATCAGGAACGTTTAAAGATGTTGTACATTGCATATGATACATTTTTCAACAGACCCTCAACTAATATGCCCAGTATTCTACGCTGTCATCATTTAAAATGCTTGGCTAGGCACTGGCTACAAGGAGACCTTTCCAGACCCATATACCTGAACAGATTCCAAATATGGTCATAGTAATATCTTTGGCAGGGATGGGAAGGGATTGCAGAGGGGACATTTAGATGGGCCACCAATGTTTGGATGGATCTAAGCCCTGTTTAATCTATATTCACCATGTTATGAACCACCACAGGAACATGGCCTGAAATGAGCTCCATTTTCCAGTTAGCAGAATGCTACTCAAGTATACACAAAGTGAGTCATTGGCAGAGCTGAGATTAGAACACAAGCATTCCATGCTTATCCCTCCTTTCCATGATGCCTCTTTTAATAATGATTTGGGTGAAGTTTAGGGTTGCACAGGATTTAAGCCACAACACACCCATTGACCTTGACAGGAATTGTGTGCCTGCAACCTTGTACCATGCACTGAAAATGTGCTTGTTAAAAGCCCTGCTCTATCTTCTGCACACTGAAGTCAATGGCAAAAGCCCCATTGATTCCAATGGCAACAGAATCAGGCTCGGTGCCTTCAAAAGCCAAAACTAGCTCTACAAAACATACTCACACGCTCACTGAATTTACAGATGAAAATGGGCATTTACTTGTGCAAGAATTAAATGACTTTCTCTATATATGTAAATGCCCCTCTGGCTCTGTAATGCCTTCTCAAAGAATGCATGCCCAAATCTTGGGGTGCAATATTGAACAGTCACCTTTGAAAATTTGACCCCAATGTCGGTCTAAACATCAAAAGCATCATTTTATTTCATGCTAATAAAATATTATTTAAGTTTTAAACTCCAGCCCTTTCTGTAAAAGATAAGGGGACAGCCAAGACGGTTACTTACCTTGGTGAGCTTTCCTTCTTTAATATATTAAGGTGGAAAAGGGAAGGGGCCAGACACACAGCAACATTCATTGGAGTCATTTGATTCTCTTCTACAGAGGAAACGTCACTCAGGAAACACAGCAGAGTCTGCAAAACCTCCCTGTTTTCATCTGACATCAACATGATGGCTGCCTGCACAGCCAGAAGTCTCTGCTCTTTGGGAACATCTGAGGAAAATCAAGTGTCATTCAATGGGATTAATCATAACGTCTTGTAAAGACACTGGAACATGATAAAGTGAACACAGAAACTTGGACTGTGGTGCCTACTTTTTTTGGAGAGGGAAAACACCTCTTAAATGTCAGACTATGAAAACCTGAGCTTTTCTTTCTTACATATTCTGAGCTTGCTCAATCCTACTCTTCCATGTTTTGGAAAGTGAATACCTACCTGTACTAAAGAGGACTGAGTCCAAACTTTTAAGCTCTATTATATTTTTTATCTTTCCATAGTGCATAGCCTGCCTGGCCTATTTTACTACCCTTCTCTGTCCCTAAGGAGATGGTTCTCTAAGAAGGAGACCGTACTTCATTTAGAGTTTATGATGTGAGAACAGTACTTAGTGCCATAGCTATTTTCTATGATTTTTCTGCCCTTGGGAGAGCAGTTCAAAAAGCATTAGGAATGCTTGGGAAAATGCTTGCACTTATGTCCTGAACCTAGGAAGAGTTTAATGAAAGTAGTAATGGATATGCTTAAATAGCATCTTGGACAGAATCATTTCTAAAGTTTCCATAAGTTTCCTCAGGTTGGAACTCCTCTGGGTGTTTAATACTTTATATATAACCCTATGAAAGAAGAGCAAAGCCTGAGTTACCATTGATGCAACAGCAAGCTATAAAGTTTTGTTTCTTAGCTCACGCAAGCACTTTATTTTAAAAGGTTTCAGACAAAAAATGGCAAATTGATATAGTATAACCCTGATTTTCTAGAGGTGGCAAGGGACACAGGAAATCTTCAGAAAACTCAGAGGAATCTTTGGTAAGTCTGTGCAATATGTCCCTCATCCCTCCCTCCTGCACATAATAAAGAATACAATACAACTCTGAGGGACTTCACTTCAGTTAACTGGGAGTTTTGGTTAAGCAGAGTAACATAAACCACTGCTATGCCAAGTATAGGGTAACTGAGCACAGTTTGAACTGTGGTATGCTCATCCCCCTGCAATCACAGAAGTCAACCATTCTGGATATATCAACTCAGCTCTTCAAGTGTCCCAGCTCCTCAAGTTCTTGCCAGTATGTCATGGGGAAAAGAATCGTTCCCAACCCCAATTTTGGTGATTTAAGTAAACTACATGCATATAAACAAAAATTCCCAAAGTTAAGTATCTATCTAACCCACGGTGGGCAAACTTTTTGGCCAGAGGGCCACATCTGGGTATGGAAATAGTATGGTGGGTCATGAATGCTCACGAAATTGGGAGTTGGGGTGCAGGAGAGGGTGAGGGCTCCGGCTGGAGGTGCGGGCTCTGGGGTGGGGCCAGAAACGAGGAGTTCAGGGTGTTGGAGGGGGCTCCAGGCTGAGGGTTGGGATATGGAAAGGATGAGGGCTCTGGCTGGAGGTGTGGGCTTGGGTGGGGCCAGGGATGAGGGGTTTGGGGTGCAGGAGGGGGCTGGGGTGGAGCAGAGGGGTTTGGAGTATGAGAAGGGGCTCCGGATTCAGGCAGGGGTATGGGCTCTGGGCTAGGATGAGGGGTTTGGGGTGCAGGAGGGGCCTCCAGGCTGGGGTAGGGGGTTGGGTGTGGGGGAGGGGGCTCCAGGCTGGGAGGTTTGGAGTATGCGGGGAGTGCTAGGGGCGGTGGTGAGGTTTCCGGCTGGGGGTGCAGACTCTGGGATGGGGATGAGGGGTTTGGGGTGAAGGAGGGTTCTCCGGGCTGGGATTGAGGGGTTTGGAGGGCAGGAGGAGGATCAGGGCTGGGGCAGAGGGTTGGAGTCCGGGAGGGAGGCAGGGGGGCAAGCTCCGGATGGCACTTACCTCAAGCAGCTCCCGGAAGCAGCAGCATGTCTTCTTTCCAGCTCCTACATCGAGGTGTGGCCAAGTGGCTCTGCTTGCTGCCCCATCTGCAGGTGCCACCCCTGCAGCTCCCATTGGCCAGCGTTCCCAGCCAATGGGAGTTGTGGAGCCAGCACTTGGGGTGGAGGCAGTGCGCAGAGCCCCCTGGCTGACCTTATGCGTAGGAGCTGGAGAGGGACATGCTGATGTTTCTCGGAGCTGCACAGAGCTACAGCATGTGCAGAGTAGGGCAAGCCCCAAACCCCGCTCCCCAATGGGAGCTCGAGAGCCAGATTAAAAGGTCTGATGGGCCAGACACGGCCTGCGGGCCATAGTTTGCCCACCCTTGATCTAACCCCACACTTTATGAGCTACTGCAGGTACTCAACTAACTGTTCATTTTTATTTATTTTTTTGATCCAGAAAGGTTGGTTCTTCCAGTCCTACCTGAAGCAGAGAAATATAAATGTTGTTGAATGTATGGAGGAAAAAATCCTGTTTTTAATCTAAACTTTGTTTCTCAATATGTAGGAAAGCCCACCTGTTTCCCTGTTACTGCTTTGTTTTAAACAAATCCATATGGAAATCCTTGTGAGCTCCTTAAAGTTACTCACACAGTGCAAAGACATCCTTCCTAGAGCCATTTCTTCTTCTCCCAGCAGTACAGGTTTAAGCTCTTTAGCCTTACTATGCCCTGGAATTAATTTATTCCCTATATATACTGTACATGGAGGCTTTACTATCATTTTCTCAAATGACATTTTATAACCACAAGAATATGGTAAAAGGCTGATCCATAAAGTGGACTATCACAACTTCCTTCTTTAAATCTTTTCTCTATGTACTGTACTAGAGTATTACAGGACCAGTTTTAGTTATAAATAAAATACATCTGACTTCCCCAAAACAGAAGCTCCTATAAGGCCTAGCAACATCCTAAAAGGAGATTTTTTTAAATTGGTTTTGTAGTTTTATATGAGTTTCCAGACTCTGAAACCATATGTGCTTTTTAGAGACGTGGGCATTCAGATGTGACAGTTGACTGGCCTTCCCTCCTGTGTTAACATAGGAGCATTCCCAGTTTTCATCAAACAATGGCTAAAACACATACTTTTATTTAAGAGTCACTGTGAGAACATAAAATATGGCCCTGGAATTAGATATATCCTCTACTTAGACTGCTATTTTGGTGATGCAAGTAATTATGGGAGCAATTTTATTGGTGCAAATAATTACAGGTGCTTTTTATAAAGGCTATGAAATGTGCCTGAAGTTCAGTGTGACCCTGCAGCTTCTGGGCATGAAAGCAGAGAGAGGAAGTATGGGTCAACGATTAGGTCACTAGTCTAGGACTAGTGAGACTCAGATTCAATTCACTGCTCCCCACGGACTTCTTGTATGACCTTGGTCTCACTGTTTTTCATTTTGTCTCTCTCCATCTCAGCCCCTCACCTGTGAAACAGGGATAACAGTATTTCCATGCCTCACAGGGGTGTTGTGAGGATAAATACATTAAAAATTGTGAGGTGCTCAGATACTATGCTAATGGAAGGGGGTGGGGAGATACAGGTACCTTAGAATTCTGAAAACTGGGCTCATATGGTATTTTAAAATGGTTTCTCTCTTATCAGTATCACCTGAAATTCCTACAACAGAACATTTTAAGTTGTTAATTTACTTTTCACTATTTCCACTGTTTGTTTACTTTTGACTCCTCCCCTAATTTGGACAATTAGACTAAAATGGTCAGTTTCATTTTCTGGCTCACATGTACTGGTCTCTTTCTGATATGTTTGAGGTTCAGACATTGCTGAGGAATGAAATTAAAAGAAAAATCCCTTAAGCTTTTCTTCCCCTATTTTCTTCCCCCTCTTAACAGGACTTAAGTTTGGGATCTAAACTACAGGACTAGAGTACATATAAATGTTAGTAGATATAATGAAAATGCAAACCCTCAAAAGCTATATCCTCATGAAAATTCATTTCATATTAATGTTCTCATTTTTAAGGGCAAGCCACCATCCTCTCCACATTCAAAAGACTTTTACCAAGATGAAGTGAGTCAGTACTTTTTTAAAAAAATATGATATTATCATATAAACTGTTTCAGGTTATTTCCTCCTCTGAATTTCTCTGTGCATCTCACCTTCTCTGTGTGCTTCTTTTTGATTGGAAGGCTGTGATTTTCAAAGTTGCATGTGGAATTTGGACACCCAATTTCTATGACAGTTAAGGGAACTGCATGCCTAAATCCCATTAGGTAGCTTTGAAAATCTCAGCCAAAGCCTCTAGTAGCAGGGACTGTCTTTATTTTGTGCTGTGTACAGCACCAATCACATTTTGCCTGATCCAAAGCATTTGAAGTTAATTGAATGAATCAGGCCCACAGTTGACACTTCAGTAACATTCAGAATAACCATCATTTTACTTACATTGATAGATATGGAGGAAGGTTTCTCCTAGCTTACTGGTGAGAAGAGGTTCTGGCAAGTCCCTGAAAAACTGCTTTACCATATCTGCCACATCGTAGGCTGATTGGTCTTCATAGCTGACGTTCTCAGGGGAGCTCTCGTTCATCTGACGCAGGGCCTGGATTCGGGACTTCACTCCTGATTTTCGAAACAGACCCACCTAAACCAGGAGCCACGTTGGGTTGGTTAAACAGCCATTTCTTTCAAGTATTTCTTACAAGAGGCTTTGCTTACTGAGGAAGTTGTCTTATTTGTTTTACTATTGTAGATAACAAGATTTCATGCAACTGCTAGATTCTTACATTAATGGAAATGCCAGTAGACTTGTTTACAAGAGAAATCATAAATAGCTACATACTCTTGCTGTGGGACTATAACACCTAATAATTCTTCCCTATTATACCAAATCACACACCAAAAGGTCAGAATGTATGAGGATATGATAGCCCCTAAAAATTGTGAGCCAGTTCCTTAGCTGGCGTAAATGGACAGAACTAGTCGACTTTAATGGAGATACACTGATTTACCCCTGCTGTGAATCTAGCTTATCACGTCTATCTATTTTGAAGATTAACAAGATGACAGGATCTTCAGCTAAGTAATATACTACGTGTCAAGAGACTGGGACGTCCTGGTAGGATTAACACCAAGATGCTAAATCTATTTTTCCCCTTCCTGTTCTCTGCTCCCCGAAGTTTCCTAAAATTCCACTGAAAAAGCTAGCAGTTACAAAGCAGAGGCCGCAGAGGGATTATCTGTGTAGAGACTAAGGGTACGTCTTCACTACCTGCTGGATTGGCGGATAGTGATCGATCTATTGGGGATCGATTTATCACGTCTCATCTAGATGTGATAAATTGATCCCCGAATTGATGCCTATATTCCACCTCGGCAGGAGGAATAAGCAGAGTTGACGGGGGAGCCGCCAAGGTCGACTCGCTGCCGTGAGGGCTGCCAGGTAAGTCGAACTAAGATACTTCGACTTCAGCTACGTGAATAGCATAGCTGAAGTTGCGTATCTTAGTTCGAAACCCCCCAGTTTAGCCCAGGCCCAAGATACATTTTTATCTTGTTTGCTTTCTATTTTGAAGGAAGTGGTAATTCTTAAAATGAGCCCGGTTAGTGCCTTCATAGCAGTGTTGTCCTTTTACAGTAGTTCTTGGAAGTGGAATTCCCCTGAGGTGAATTCCTGAGCATGAACCACATATTTATTCCCAAGTGAGTTTCTGTTGTTCCATTTGGGAAGTATTCCTGTTGTTTTTCTTCAGTTTATAGGAGAAGAGGTGAAATACTGAGAAAATCTATAAAAAGAATAAAGTGGGCATATTTTGGGCTTCAAATTATAAAGCTTGCTTCCTCATTGCCTGTTGTGTATAGCTAGTTATTTGTTTTGTTAACTTGGAGTCAAGGTTACTGGACAGCATATTCCACCAACTCCAACCATGAAAGGAATTAAATATGCAGTTCAGTCATGCAACATCCTTTGCTTAATTTTGCAACCTCCATTCCAAGGCCCATGCAGCTCCATCCTCAGCCTGAACAGTTAATGGATGCTCTTGAAGTCCTTCCATGTTCAATGGTCACATACTGAAATGTTTTGATGATTAATATAGAGATGATGTGGCTTTCGTAAATTAAACTGTACGTAGTACTGTGCATACTGTGTATTAGTTTGTAAGTGGAATACAGTGTCAGATTGCAAATAGTGGTTTTGAGATTTTTCTGTTATGTCTAGGAAAAGTTATATAAGTGAGTTATGTCTGTGATGTTTGCAATCTAAATTTATATGTAGAAATTACAGAACTGAAATCTGCATTGTGTGCACATTGGTGGATTATGTTTATATTCAGAGGTAAAGCTGCCCCTTAGATCTGTCAGTGAAATATAAGGAAGCGTCTGGCTGTTTTCACCTGGATTGTCCATCATTTCTTCTCTCCCTTTTGAATGCTCCCCCAGCCTGGTATATTGAATGTACTAGACTCATGGCCACGTTTGTTTCTGTTCAAAGTACAAAGCTCTGCAGCATGCTGGACAAATGTGAAGCAAAACCTCTGTGTTTGGGGCAAAGGCTCCTTGCTGGCATAAACAACCTTTAAAAATTCACAGCTACTCTAGAACCAGAGGTCAGACATCAAATATCATCAAAACAATCTCCTGGTGCCTGACATTCAGTTACTGCTAATCTCTACTATTGTGTAATGATGTTACTTCTATTTCCCTTTCTTTGGAAAAATGCTCAATTCATCAAGAGAGGGTAATTCTTGGTTTCATAAAAGCAGGTGTTTCAGGCTCTCTTCCACAGTATTAGAGATAAAAGAAAAGAAGGACTTGTGGCACCTTAGAGATTAACAAATTTATTTGAGCATAAGTTTTCGTGAGCTTTGTTAGTCTCTAAGGTGCCACAAGTACTCCTTTTCTTTTTGTGAATACAGACTAACACGACTGCTACCCTGAAACCAGTATTAGAGATGTATCCTGTAACTACAAGGGATCCATAAACACACAGACACCAACGGATTTACACCAGAGATTAATTTATCCCACTCTCTTTATTTTCTTCATGTGCTGTGGATAGTCTATTCTGCAAGTGCACAGTTGATGTAAGATAGAAATAAAAGCTCAGCCAACAAAGAAAGGTACAGAGACTTCTCTTTGCCAGGGTTGTATCTGAATAATCGTTTTCAATCCTTAATGGCTTGGATTTCCTTACTTCATCTCAGAACAGTCACAACTATCTCAAGTGCCCATAGCCATACTTTACAATTATATAAACAACTGCAACTCTGTTAAATACATGCAGTGGCAGACCCAGAAGCGCAGGGCTCTAGGCTAGCTCCCTACATGCACAATGAAATACCTCTAACAAGCCATTGTACAGGGAGGTGCTGGAAGCTGCTTTGGTCTCTAACAAATCCAATGGCCAGGCGTTAGCTGATTCTGAATTAGATGGGATAAGGAGAGGAGGTGTCAAGTGCAGAAGCTGAATTAACAGAACATTTGAAATCCTGTATCTGGGTTTGCGTGAAAGTCTCTGCACAAATATGTTTTTAAATGTTCACAGTCTGGAAGCACTTTGACGTTAAACTCTTCCCTCTACCTTTAATATTTTAATTTAATATTTCCTCAATTCTACCATTAGGAGAGTGGAGCTGGCTTTCTCCTATTGCTCAGACACCTTCCAGTGGCCTCTTAAAGCAGAAACTTGAACGTGTCATAAGAGATGCTGTTCCTGGCTGGCTGGATTCTCTCTGTTGCTTTTTCTTTTTCTGGTCTCTGTCCTGTTTTCCACTTTCTTCCACTGTTACTCCTCATTCTCCCAATTGTCTCTGTTGTTCTATTTTGCTCTCTGTTCCCTTCTCTCTGTTCTCCTTTTCGCTCTCCTATACATATTTCCATTCCCCCAACTCCACTACTTAATCCAGCCCTGCTTCACCTCCGTGCTCTCTGCTCCCCAATTCTTTCACTCTCACTATACAAGCCCAGATACCATGGTGATGGGCGTTGAATGAGAACTTAGCTACAGAGAGTTGTGGTATGATTTCCTCCCTGTCCCTAGTTATCTTCCCATTTCTGCCCACAGTGCCGAAACTCCCATTAGGCCATTCCCACAGCATCAGATCCACTCCTGCAGCAAGCACAATGTCACAAGCAGAGCAAGAAGCAGAAACTCTGGTAAATTCAGAAGTGGGCCTTGGGGCATGTGGGAAACATGCTGCTCCAATGTTAAAACTGGGCAAGCATTGTTGCAATGCAGAACAAAACATCAACTTGCTGTCTGAGCTCTCTGGCCAAATATATGCTGTGAGAATGTATCATAGAATCATAGAAGATTTGGGTTGGAAGAGACCTCAAGACCTCAGGTCATCTAGTCCAACCCCCTGCTATGTATGTACATATACATAGAGCTCTATCTTTAGGGGAGGAACAATAAAGATATAATAGCTATGTTCCTTGGATAGTGAGTTAATAAAGCAACAAAATGGGTGTTAGTAATATGTCAGTCATTGTCCAGTGCTACCATAACCTGCATAGTGCTCTAGAATGGTGTGGCGTTGATGTGGGCTGGCAAAGTAAAATGTTTATACAGTAAAACCATTTCAACTAGCTTGATGCATAGCCTGACTATGGAAAAACCCTTTGAAATTTAGCCAAGAATGTAACGTCCATACCTGATCTAGACAACTGCTGCGTAAGTAGCGCAGTGCTTGTTGCATGCTCTGTGGAAGGGGTTGCCCCGTCCTCTGGACATGAACTATCAAAGGCACACCAAAGACATTCTTGTCCTTGTAGTCAGGAACTTTCATCCTCTTCATGAACTTTGGTACAGACCTGGAATTCACACTGTTAGCATTAAACTGTCAGAGTACTTACATGATCCTACTGGCTAATATTGCTGAGGGAAGCCAGTAACTCTGAACGCAGCTGAATAACCGATAAAGACAGCTGATAAAAGTTTCCTTTCTAATACATGATATATGAATCCTTTGAAGTCTGCACATGTTATGGTCTTCTTAAAAAGAAAAGGAGTACTTGTGGCACCTTATAGACTAACAAATTTATTTGAGCATAAGCTTTCGTGAGCTACAGCTCACTGCACTGGATGCATTCAGTGGAAAATACAGTGGGGAGATGATTTATATACACAGAGAACATGAAACAATGGGTTTTATCATACACACTGTAAGGAGAGTGATCACTTAAGATGAGCTATTACCAGCAGGACGGGGGTGGGGGAGATGAAGAAAACCTTTTGTGGTGATAATCAAGGTGGGCCATTTCCAGCTGTTGACAAGAACGTCTGAGGAACAGTGGGGGGTGGGGGGGAAATAACATGGGGAAATAGTTTTATTTTGTGTAATGACCCATCCACTCCCAGTCTCTATTCAAGCTTAAGTTAATTGTATCCAGTTTGCAAATTAATTTCAATTCAGCAGTCTCTCGTTGGAGTCTGTTTTTGAAGTTTTTTTTGTTGAAGAATAGCCACTCTTAGGTCTGTAATCGAGTGACCGGAGAGATTGAAGTGGTCTCCAACTGGTTTTTGAATGTTATAATTCTTGACGTCTGATTTGTGTGATATATGCCATCATGTGCCAGCAATGCCCCTCTGCCATGTACATTGATCATACTGGACAGTCTCTACATAAAAGAATAAATGGACACAAATCAGACGTCAAGAATGGGGAGAGTTAGGACCCGAAGAATGGGATTCACAGAAGCCTGCACGCTCAACAGGGAGTTCCCTAAACCATCCAATACCAGATGCTGACCAGAAGGGTATGTCCTAAACCCCGTGCCGCTCAGAGAGTTAGTGTCTAACTCTGGGTTGGAGGGAGTCCCTATCTTTGCTTAGGATCAACAGCCATAAACCCTCTCCTGGAGGTTTCTTTCAAGAAAGGTGCCTAACTTGCTACAAAATGGCTGGAGGAAGAGCCCTTAACCTTTAATCCATTAGGACACTCAACTGGGATGTGGGAGACTCTTCCCTCTGCGTGAGGGAATAAGATTTGAACAGGGGTTTCCTCACCTTTCTGCGGATGCCCTAACCATTGGACTATAGAATCATTCACTCCCCCACTGAATATTTATGTATTTGTACACTGTGGAACAGCTTCCACAGGAGAGACTGAGAAAGAGCCCTATATCAGGATCCCCCATAGCCCAGTGGCTAGCACACTTATTGGGAGAGGTAGGAGAACCAAGTGCACAGCTCTTCTCCCCATCATGCAGAGTGGGGGAATAGAAACAGAGTCTCCCACATCTCAGCTGAGTTCCCTGACCAGTGGGATACATTTTATAAAAGAGGCTGCCACCCCCCTGCCTCATGCTGTCTGTTTTGTGTGGCATTAGACAGACCTTGAGAACACTACTGGATTGGGCCCCACAGCTGAGCTAGTCAGGGGAATGCCTAGTTGCAGCAACCCTGTAGGACTTAGGCACCTCGGCACCTCGACTAAGGCAGCTGTGTGCATTTCCAGAGGCAGAAACTTAGGCAGCTAGAGGACTTTTAATGGTGGAAATTGAGATGCCGATAACCTTTAGGCTTCTCCAGGGTTAGCCAGAAGTTGAGCAGTGGTGCTGACATTTTAGTGTTAGGCACCTAAAGTGGGAGTTAAGTCCTTTTGTGACTCTAGCTTTCTCTCATCTCTCTTTCTCCATCTGTACCTTTGGATATACCTTAATTATTTTGCCAAGCTCAGAGAGGCGTTTGTGAGGTTTAGTTAATGTTTATAAAGTGCTTTGAAGGTGCAAAGCACTGTCTCACAGTGAAGTATTATTATCCTCATTATTGGACTAATGTTTCTGCATATACAGGAGAATAGTTTCTAGATAATTTCCACCTACCCACTGCTAATTGCTCCCTTTTAATATAAAAAACAACAAAATCAAACTTGTATACTTGATGTACAATCAACAGCTGCTTCTTTCAAACCACAACTTTAGTTTTAGAGAACCTTATTTTAAAATCTCCTCTTTGTAATTATTCACTCCTAGTCTTCTTGTTTATTTTTCTGGCACTTGGCTGCTATTAGAGAGAGGGTGGGTGTCTAGTGGTTAGAGCAGGGAGGTGGCTCAGACCTCTTGGGTTCTATTTCTGGCTTTGCCACTGACTCACTATATAACTATGGACTAAAATGCACTTTCTGATTCTCAGATGAAAGGGGTTAGGTTAGTGGAATGATAATAATATAATTGGGAGAAACAATTTCCTTCTAAATATATCTGTTTTGTGAGACACATAATGCACTTACCACGTCCAGCCATGTTTGTTTGACATGCAGTATTTTTCCATGATGGCAGTAAGGCGAAGTAAGGAAAATTTTTGCAGTAAATTCAGTTGGGCTGCTGATTGATTACTGAGCTGTAGCGATGCTGCGGAGTGGCTCGGGCCATGAGAGATCTGGAAACTATGCCAGCGTAATCGCCTTCAGCGAAAGAAAGGAGGAAAGGAAAATGAGGTTATACAGTGCCAAAATTAGGAAAAATGTGATGATATACAGTATTTGTCAATGTAAAATCAGTGATTTCTTGTGAAAAGGACTGTTCTTGGGGACAGAGAATGCAGTACCTTGCTTCTGTGAGGCTCTAGGAAGCCTGATCCAAGGCCTACTGAAGTTAATGGAAAGAATCCAATTGATTTTAACAAGCTTTGAATCTGACCCAAGATACTTTCTTTATATACCGACTCATTTTATATACTGACTATTGCAGATAACTCATTTGTATTTCCTTTGCATTTCTTCTTCAAGGTATGAACTTTGGCCCAAATTCTGCAAACATTTATGCATGTGCTTAATACGTGATTAGTCTCATGTGGAATTAACACAGTAGTAAGCAATATGGCTGGTTGTAAGTAATTGAAGTGTTAAGCCCTTTGAATGCATATCTGGATCTGTGTGTGTTTTTACCCATAGATCAAAATACATAGGGCCAAATTCTGCTCTTGGTTACAGCAGCATAAATCCAGAGAAATTCAAATGACTGATACCAGAATGTAAGTGATAGCATAAGAGCCCTCAAAATAGTCTAAGTGCCAAGTTTCTTTCCTTTTGTGACCAGTTGTTTTAGTACACTGTGTTTAGTAAGCAGTTCCCAGGTATACATTCCATAGTCTGTAAGGAGTGTGTGGGTATCTTTTCTTTTAAATTCACTTTCCTGCCTCCTGGAGCCTCTCCCACACAATATGTTTTAGTTAGTAACTGTATCCCTTGCTTTGTGGGTTGGACAAAGGCTGCCTAACTGAAGCCATGTCTGACAAAACCTCATGTGCTTGTGGGGTAACCAATGATGCTTTCATGGGCCATGTACAGTGTCACTTGAACGCATCTGATGAAGTGAGCTGTAGCTCACGAAAGCTTATGCTCAAATAAATTTGTTAGTCTCTAAGATGCCACAAGTACTCCTTTTCTTTTTGCGAATACAGACTAACACAGCTGCTACTCTGAAAAGTGTCACTTGAGTGAGTTTTCAGTGCTAAGAGAACTATACAGAAATGAAAGCAAAGGTAGGTGTGAGAGGGTGCTGTTTGGGTATAAATAAAACTCAAGTATCTTAAAGCTTGATTTTTTGTATGGTGTCCAGTACTGTAAAGAACAAACAGGAGATTTCAAAGATTTCTCATGTTAATTGTTGAAAACAAAATAAAAAAAAATGGCCCAGTGGAACCTTTGTGGGTGAGCACGTGGAAGTGGTTGGCCTCGGAGCACAGAGTGCATAGCACCATTCCTGGCAACCACACTCCCATTGCAATTCAGACACCCCCACCCCTGGCAGTGCAGCTTCACAAAGTCCCTTATTCAGGCCTGTGTCTTCAGGGCACAACTGAGCCTCTTCTCTCAAATTCACAAAATTCATTAATAATGCAGAATGAGTTTCCAAACACTCCGTGTCACTTAGGTGGTCCAGCCTTACATTTCCATTAACAAATACACTGGGCGTTAACCAACTATGAGGGGCTTTGGGGAAAACTGTAAATGCTACATAAGAGCACAGGGCCACTTTTTCAAAGTGGACTCTAATCTTGTGCATGAAAATTTGGTGCCTGCTTCTGTTTGCACAACCTGATGGGCACATTTTAGAGGCCAGTTTGAATATACATCCCATTATGAATATGACACCATGTTTTTTTTAACTAAAATATGTTGTGGAAGAAAGCGTACACTGTAGTTTGCTCTATTACGATGACTCTCCACCTTTTTCATACCAGGGCCCCCTTCTTCTAGAAGTCACCTTTTTATCTAGCTGGATCCCCCCTCCCAATTTAGCAATATGGGCAAGGCAGGGTGATCATGACCCTTTGACACCTGTTCACAATGCTCAGATAGTGTGCCCCTGCTTTATTATATTGTTTTTCACAACCTATCCCATTAATAATGAAAAACAGAAGGAATTATTTAAGGAATTATTCTACCAACCTGTTTGGCCTGGTGAGAGATGCCCCTACACCAGAGTCTCTCCTGTCCCTAATACCAGTGGTTTCTAATTCATTGAGAGATGTTTCATCTCTGTCCATATCATTGGGTGTAGTACGACCATCAGAAACAGAGTTCCCTTCAAAGTCTAATGTGATTTGGGTGGGCGACTGGAATGGCAACAATGCAGATTCCCCAACCAATAAATCATTGCTTTGCAGCTCTGGCTGTAAATCCTCTGACCAGTGGTTTACAACCTCTTTAAGTCCATTGACATGCTGCAAAATGTCATCTAAATGAGGGAAAAGGTCATCTTTTTCCAAGTCCAAAAGGTCTCCAGTGCTGGCGTACAAGTGGGAACCTGGCACATTATCATAAATACTAACTCTAGTTTCTTTAGGACAGCAAGCCACGAGTCTGGACTCTTTAGGAGTAGAGCACTTCTGTTTGCCCAAAGAGATGCTGCCTGTCCTCCAGTTTACACTATTATTGTTGTCAGTAGGTGAGAGACTTTCAATGGAAAGTGCCTTTGGAAAAGTTCCAGGTTTGTGGTCCTTGGGAATATGCACAACCAGGTTCTCTTGGGAGTGAAATTCATTTTTACGGTTTTCGTCTACTTGTCTCAGGACTGTTCCAGCAAGAACATCCAGGTCCTCCAGGTACATACCACCTCGCTTGTTTGTTTCATAACACTTGCGTTCCTTAAAACATGGTGTGCTCATGCCACTAATGCTGTTTTCTGACTGACTACTGTCACTGCTGGACTTGGCAGAAAAGGAAAGTCCTCTTTTGGCTGCATCTTGGGTTAAGTTTTGGAGGTCTCCATTCACTATCTGCATATAGTGCATGTCCTTTAAAGATTTTGGCTCATGTTGAAGAACAGGTCCGCTTATCTCTAAGACACCCTTTAGTTTTCCATGTGCCCCTCTAGGCTTTAGCGTCTCCATGCGCTTTAGAAAGGTCTTGGCTCTCGTTCGTGTTGGTTTCTCATTCTTAAGGTTACAGGAATAATTTGTGATCTCCTTTGGAACCTGGAAGAGTGTACAGCTGATGGGAGTGGTGTAATGTGTAAGTGTGTTTTCTATACTCTGCTGTCCTGAGCAGTCACATATCTCCCTGATAGTGCTGTTAATACCAGACTGATGCCGACTGTCACTTCCCCCACTGCTCTCGCTGTGAATAGACGAGACCTCAGGCTCGCTCAGATCAGTAAGGACACTCTCACTGCTAGGGGTATTTTTCATTTTAATGTCCCCTGAAGACTCATGTCTATCTGATCGGTGAAGCAAAGTGTCAATGTCGTCCACCCGAGACCATCTTCTGCTCGTCCTTTGGAAAGTCCATTTATTACTGATGGCACAGAAGTCTTCTTCATCTGAATCTTCACTCTGGAAAACAACATGTTACACTTTGTTCAACACAGCACTTTTCTTTCTTTTTCTGATTACATTGTAACAAACATGAATCCTCTGCTCATACAGTGAAAGCCATAGATGGCAACGTGGCTCTAGAATACTATAGTCTCTTCCTGGCATAATGGATATCATCAGCTCTTTTACTGCAGCCTTTCTCATTCCAGAGCAAAGACTCTGCAATTAACATGCTACCATAGAAGGAATAAGGTCCTGTTCCTGCCTTATAGAGCTCACGAGTGGACTATGTGCCCATGGAGGGCCTGTTGACTTCAGCAGGGCTTTGAGCAGGCACAAGCAGTCTGCCTGCACTCTGCACAATGCAGGATTGCGGCCTAAGCAGTTTTTAAAAAATACGGGGGCAGGGGAGGGGCTTCCTCACAGCAGTGTTGGCTGGATAAATACATTAAAGATTATGAGGTTATGAGATGCTACCGTAATGGGGCCATGTGCATACCTCAAGCAAACTATCCCCCCATTATATTTTGTTTTTGCTGTGAGAAGTAAACAGTCATTTGCAATGGCAGCAGGAAAACCTAGTTAATCATCTGAATTAAGATGTAGGAAGATTAAGTCTTCAGTTAAATTTGTTCATTTATACACACATACCCTCTAGACAAAAATAAATATTTAGAGATAAAATACCAAGCACGATAAACTATGGCAACAATGTAGTAACTGAGTAAAAATAAAATAAAATAAAATAAAAATCATTAAAATAAAAAGATGCAAAGGTCAATATGAGATTCTGCTACTCAGTTGTCCCAGACAAAACTGATACACTGTCAGCATGGGCCATGGAGTTTTTTGTTTAGCTCACTACTCACTAAGCCAAAGCCCTCTAAAGTCAATTACAGTCTTTCTATTGACTTTGAACCAGTCCCGTACCAAGTTATTCCTGTACAGTTGTTTTAAAGTAGAACAAAATAACTTCACCTATATGACATCGAAACAGTCGTCTTATACCTCCTCATTCCTGGAAGCAGCAGTGAGGCAGTAAAATATAACAGGCTGTCAGACTAAAACAAGGCGTAAACTAAAAAGACTATTTTGGGATTGGAAAATTCTCATTTTAAAAATCTATTCTTAGCAGTATTTTTATATGCTGTTCTGATGGTAAAGTTGTATTATCTCCCATCTAGAACCCGGTTGCTTAATCTAATTAGAAAATGTAAAATAATTTGTAAAATACATCTTAAATAAAACTGAAGTTTGAAAGATGTACATTGTGATGTAATCAGTAAAGTGGCAGATCACCCTAAAGCCATATTGTTGTTGTAAGCTTTTGCTAGGTCATCACTTAAAGGTTGACACATCAATTTTAGATCTTGTCCAAACTGTAAAATAAAATAAAGCTGCTAAACCAGAAAAGCTGTTTTGATTCATTTCTATATTATGTATAACAAGTAGCACACATTTCTTCTGCAGCTGACATGAGTTCACAGGAGTAAATGCCTCAGTTCTGCAGCTAGGGGCAGCAAACAATTAAGCAGCTAGAGAAGCAGCAGAAAAAGAGCTAGAAATGGCTGGTCCTGTTTTGGTCATCTTTTCTGCAGGAAAAGGGATGGACTGTTTGACAGCTATTCCTTCTGGTTGTGTGTGACAGTTGTTATTGAAGGGAGAATTCATGGGGAGGAGGACTGAAAACAAGTGAGGCACTTATAAAATCCACATATTATGGTCTTACTAGTGCCACAACAGGAATATTTAAAAAAACCATTAGGGTAGGTATTTTAAATATTTTAACCATTATTTTATAAGAACATAAGAATGGCCATACTGGGTCAGACCAAAGGTCCATCTAGCCCAGTATCCTGACTTCCAACAGTGGCCAATGCCAGGTGCCCCAGCGGGAATGAACAGAACAGGTAATCATAAAGTGATCCAAACCCTATTCCCAGTGTTACGCCGACAGACCCCGGCTGTCGGCATGGAACCTGGGACCTCTGGAGCTAAAAGCCATATGTCTCTTAGATAAGGCTATAGCAGATTCATTTATCTCTAAGTGGTCTCGGTGCCACTAGAGCGGACAGACCACTCCCAGGAGGTGTGTGGGTTACACTAGCTTCTGGCAAACAGAGGCTAGAGACACCATCCCTGTCCATCCTGGCTAATAGCCATGAATGTATCTAGTTCTTTTTTGAACCCTGTTATAATCTTGGCCTTCACAACATCCTCTGGCAAAGAGTTCCACGGGTTGACTGTGCGTTGTGTGAAGAAATACTTCCTTTTGTTTGTTTTAAACCTGCTGTCTTTTAATTTAATTTGGTGACCCTAGTTTTTGTGTCATGAGAAGAAGTAAATAACACTCCATACCAGTCATGATTTTATAGACCTCTATCATATCCCCCCCCTTAGTTGTCTCTTTTCCAAGCTGAAAAGTCCCAAACTTATTAATCTCTCCTCATATGGAAGCCATTCCATACCCCTAATCATTTTTGTTGCCCTTTTCTGAACCTTTTCCAATTCCAATAGATCTTTTTTGAGATGGGATGACCACATCTGCATGCAGTATTCAAGATGTGGGCATACCATGGATTTATACAGAAGCAATATCATATTTTCTCTCTTATTATCTATCCCTTTTTTGATGATTCCCAACATTCTGTTAGCTTTTTTGACTATCGCTGCACATTGAGTGATGTTTTCAGAGAACTATCCACAATGACTCCAAGATCTCTTTCTTGAGTGGTAACAGCCAATTTAGACCCCATCATTTTATATGTATAGTTGGGATTATGATTTCCAGTGTGCATTACTTTGCATCTATCAACATTGAATTTCATCTGCCATTATAAAGCAATCCACTGCCTAGGTGCTGAGGGCCCTCTACCACACAATAATAAAATGGTAAGCTACACTGCAAACATAATAAAAGACAATAGGGCAGATCTTCGGCTGGTATAAATTTTGAGAACTCTATTGAAGTCATTGGAGCTATGACAATTTACACAGGATCTAGTCCCTTTGTCTTAAAACCCAAAGAAATAAAGCTAAAGTGGTGGACACAATGCGCAAGAGAATTAAGGGAGATGGGGACTGTAACAGGAAAGGGAAGTAAATATGAAGCCAACAGTGTTTCTACTTAAAATATCCTTTGGAGGACAAAAGGCTTAAAGATACTTTTAAACAGTGGCTAGAGATGAACAATGAACATGAACAGTGGTGGAGAATGAATTCTACATCCCAGCACAACAGAGCCAGGATTACTTGCTGACTAGAGCTGGCTGGGAAATGGATTCTTCCCCCCAGAACTTTGCAGTGAAAATGAGAAAAAGTTTTGTTGTGTTGAAATTTTCCATGGAAAATTGTCAGCTTTCCTTGAAAAATCAAAACCACAAAATTTTGATTCTGTAATGTCACCTTGGTTCCTCATGAGAGGTGCCTGCAGAAGGCAGCTAATCCAAAGGCTAATTTTTGTCTGTCCAAATCACTTGAGGGAATATTTTGAGCACAATATATGAAGATTTACCTGTGCAAATCTCATTAAAGTTAATGGAAACTGAATTACTAAATCCTCCACATGGTATATGTATCTCTTCAAGTGATGTGTGGTTAGGTGGGTGGAGGCGGGGAGAGTGAGTGGAACAGGCTTTCACCAAGATTAGCTTTCCCGATAATGCTGTTTGGCAGCTTGCTTAGCTGTGTTTTCATGAATCAGTCAAGCAGCTGCAGACTAGAACTGTGCAAAACGTTCATGTTCACCTCAGAACCAGATAATAGTAGCTGCTTTTGTGTTCCAGTAAGACAGCTTATCGTAAAGTCTATTTGTACAGACAGCATTTAGACCACAGGAACATTTCCCAGATCTGTCGTTGTTGAGTGGAGACACAATTATAAGCTCTTCCATGCATTCTTATTGTCCATTCTCCCCATCTCCAGTTTCCCACCCAGGCCCCAATATTTCTTTGACTCCTAGTCCTCCTCCCCACCCCTCACATTTCTTTGCTCCCACAATTTCCTCTGCTCCAGTCATCCTGCATGCCTGCTGGCCCAACTCTCATTCCCTGCCCTCCACATTGTCCTGTTCTCTCATCCTCTCTTGCCTTATACACCTGTGGGGGAAGGAGTTTACACTGAGCGTAGGTTGTCTAGCTTCTGTTGTGCTGAAATGGTGGCTATGTTTACAAGGGCACTTCCACTTGTCAAGGCTGTAGGGAAATAGTGGCCATGCTAAATAAGGGAAGCCTGTGAGTTCAGTTCCATTCAGAACAATGGGAGATGATGGCTATCTTTAGTAACAGCAAAGATAGTGAGAAAATCATTGTCTCTTCCTGACATAAAGAGCAGCTTTAAAAAAAAAAGCCAACCCCCACCCCCAAGCCACCACCTAAAATCATGGGGTTTGCAATAATATCACAAGAGTGGGGGGTCTCTGCCTCCGAAGAGGCAAGGTTGTGGGGGTGGGGAAGGAGAAGGGCCAGTTATCCACTCACCAAAGACCCTAAGAAGTGATGGGGTCAGTTGGCCATTTCTTGAATGTTTTAGGATGAGAGGAGAGAGGTGGGAATTTTAAGTTAACCAAAAAATGAGGACAGAAGGTATCAGCACTGAAGCTGGCAGGTTTGGCACACAGATTTTGGTGGCAGAAACCCCTACACTGTGAATAGAACCCAAATTGCCAATCTCCATTTTCCCTTTTGCTGATCTGGAATTGATGCAGGGAAAAGGGCAGGAAGTAACTTTGCAACAATTTTTAAATAGCATAGCCAGGGTTCATCCATGTTTTGCTTTTTCTATTCCCTCTCTTGTTTAAGCCGCAATGTCTTTGATAAAAATAAGAAAAATGAAACCACCTGAAGCACCTAAATGGTGCAGTGGGCTTAGTGCATTAGGTTTTCACCAGTGGAGACTTGGGTGTATATTTCAACACTAAAATGAATTTGGATGAACAGAGTCTCTTCCTATAGCACACATTTGTCCACATCATAAAACCACCACACGGTTTGGTGGATTGGCACTCTCTGTTCTAGAGAGACCAGAACAGGGATTTAACATGAAGGTTACATGCACTTATCAAAGGCAGGAAAACCCCTGCAAGTCTGAAGTTGGAAAAAAGGATGGGACCTCACTGGCGTACACACAATTTGGAAGAGAATGGCCAGAAAGGATGCTGGACAACAGGCTGTTTGATGAATGTCGCACACAAGAACAATCTGGTATGAATAAAAGGTAAGAAAATGTCTGCACAGCTTCTGTCTGAATTCCTTTACACAGACAGCAGGATAGAAAAAGATTAAACTGCCAGTGGTATCAAGAGGAGCACCTCATATGGGCAGTTTTCAAAAGTGTTAGACAAACACTCTGAGGGGAAAAAGTGATATATATGGCAACATCTCTCAGAACCAATGATTTCCGTGATATGGTGTTTCTTATAAAGTGCCCCTGGGCCAATGTCATGAGTAAACTAAAAAGCTCAACTGTTATTCTGGATCTGTCACAATTTTTTTAAAATCAATAAGCATTTTTTGCATTCCTTATCAAAACCCTTTGAGCCTTAAATATTGCCTATGTTATTAAAGGAGGTTGTAAGTACGGCATGGTTTATTTTCATATTGTTAACTGGTAGCAAGTCATCATGAGAAATAAGGAAAGCTATTGTTTATACAGAAGCTTCCATTTTTTCCTGGAAGGATTTTCCATTATGTGATCACATGATATGGGTAAATGTGACAATACATTATAATAATAATGCATAATACCCTTTTCCCCTTGACTGGAACTGAACATATATAACATTTAAATTACTGCATGTGTCCATGTAAGTCTGTTAACACTGACCCTGCTGTACTATTCACAGCTATTTATTTTTAATTCATATTTAAAGGCCCTGATCAGGAAACCATTGCTATTCAGGATAGCACTGAAATACATGCTTAGAGTTAAACACGCTTAACTTAAACTTAAGTGCTTTCCTGATCTGGGGCCTGATTGAAGGAGCTCTCATTACAATGGTAAGAACAAAGCCCAGAGGTTTTCATAATGTTTACTTGCCTTTTTCCTTTGGAAGTTCACATCGAGTTTCATTGATGCACACTTGTTCAATGTGTTCAGTCGTCTAGAGGTAAAGAAAAATCCAAAGATTAGCATCCCACTAATTCAAGGGCATGACTTCTCATGATTTCAAAAGTTATCCTCTCATCTTCTTGTGGGGTTGTAACTTTACACAGAAAGATTTACTACACTTATTTTGTTCCATGCTACAGACTTGTGAATCAGAAGGGCATGTCACCGTTGTCACTACCTAATGCCTAGCTCTTCATCCACACACCACAAAACACTTTATAAAGGCTATAAAGATCATTAAACCCATTTTACAGCTGGCTTAAATGAGTCACAGAGTGAAAATGTGACTTGCCCACTGTGTGTGTAATGTTATCATTCTAAAACCCCTAACAAATGTTATGAGATCCCAAAAGATGTATTAGAACCACAAAAAGTGCATTTAAGATTTGATTCCTCACTTTAGGCATTTAGGGCTAGATCAACAAAGGGGATTTAGAGTGAGAATTGCAAAGCCTAACTTTTAGGCCCCCTGCCACCTCGGAGAATCCTCAATCCTGAGTTAGGCTCCCAGGCTCCCTATACACTGCTTGGGAGAGTTAGTTGCTTAAGAATGGGATTCACAACAGCCAGCACACTGAGTGGGGAGCCACCTAACCTAGCCAATAGAAAATGTCGAGAAGACGGGTTTGCCATAAGCCCTTCCCTTCAAAGGATGTTTGGCACCTAAAAGGAAGTGCCTCCCTCTTCTTGGGATTCACAGCTGTGAACCCTCTCCTGGAGTTAAGCACCTACGCCAGGTCAGTCCTTTCTTGGAAAAATTGAGGGAAGAGGAGGAGCTGTCACCATGCCCCACTTATACTCACTGGACTAGCACTTAGAACCTATCTAAATAAAGTTGCTATGGTGTAACTGTCACTTCAAAATGGAATAAGCCAGTACACTCCGGCAAAATCAGCTCATCTCTCTGTGTGGCTGAACCAGGTAGCTAACTGAGAGACTCAAGTTTTTAGAGGTGAACTCCTGACCTGATATTCAGCACTAATGAGAATCCACAATTCTCTCTGAAATTGCTCAGCACCTCAATCAGGTCATCAATCTTTAACTCCAGAAGTCAGCAAGAGAATGGGTACTGGAGAGGTATCTGCTGAAAAGCCGGACAGTGTAAGCTTTGTGTCTCCACACATCTCAAGAGGTGATTTTGCCAGCAACTTTCTAAATACTTCTAAAAGGAGCCCTATGCTCATCACCTATTTGCAACTGATGGAGAGGAGAAATTGGGAGTAGAAGGAGGAAACATTCCAGATTCAAGGGACAAAGTCTCTCCATGCCATCAGTACAATGTGATATGCACTTAAAGAACAAATAAGCAAATAATTATACATGGGAGAAGGGGAAGTAGGATCCTACAGACAATGGCTTAAATTTTGTCCTCATTTATATTCAGGTACCCCACTGAATTCTATGGAGTTCCTCAGGTCTAACCAAAGGCACAATTTGTCTCAATATTTTAAAAGGGGCCTCCAGCTCCCTTGTGAAAAGATACTGAAATCATTTGGTCAAACAAACAATGAAAACAAAAGCAATCCGTTTTTCACTGACCCCATCAGAATGCAAGGATTATTTCAGTACTGAAGCGGAAGAGTTGATCTCATTACTTAGCTGGACTGGAGACAGAAAAAGCTACAGTATTATCATGACTGCTTTCTGAACCCACTCCATCAAAACGCAGAACTACCTTCTAATAGGAACCAGGAACTCAAACCCTGCTTTTAGATTTAGCCATCTATAAAATAATGACATGCTTTCTGGGGTTCTTCCAATATGGTGAAAAGATTCTGCTGGTGAAATTAGAGGACCAATGATCAGATTTATTAGCTTTCCTGTTACCGGCATCTGAAATTAAATCCAGTCTGTTTGAACTTCTCACATGTTGTTGATGTGCCAATGATGTGCCAGCTTTCCCCATCTGCTTATATCCGTTACGTGAATGATAGCCAAACCTTCACAAGACAAAAGGCTCTGACGACAAAAAGACTGTCACTGATGTCCTGATCAAAGAGAGAGAGGCCACTGAGATGCTACCTACACTTTCATGTCACTGCTTCAAGTCATGGGAGAGGGCTGTATATTTAGAACTTTAACAAAACATGACATCTGAGCTTGAAGGAAAAACAGTAAAATCCATGCCAAATAAACAATCCAGAGTTTAGCTCAGGATGGTTGGGCTTTCAAAAAATATTTATCAAAATACTTGTCAGGAAAGCTGCACAGAATTTGGGGAAAGCTTGCAAATCATACTATAAAAACAGCAACACTGACGTCAATTTAATGTATCCTTCACAGCACAATGGCAGCGCAATTTGAATCATCAACGTCATATGTCTCTGATATGGTACCTACGCATTCAGTTTTTGTTGTTCCTGTCTTTTATACTGTAAGCTCTTCAGACTGAGGAACTGTCTTCCTTTTGTGACATGCACAGCACCAAACAGTGATTAATAAATAAATAACAATTTCGTACAGCAGAAGCCGTGTAATTGGGAAGCCCAGTGAGTAGCCTATTGTCCCACTTAAACAGTCTTCCAGATTATCCTCAGACATCCTTAAAGTGGCTTGGAACTGTATTAACTCCATTTGGGTCTGGGCTGCAGCTGCTCAGTAGCAGCTGCAGAGGAACCCAGCCAATGGCATACCAAGGTCACGCAGAAGCTATGCTGCCAGGAGGCACTAAGTGCAATTGAATAGCATGGAGGGGTCAGCCACCTATGCCCCTGCAGATCTGGTGCACCCTTTACTGTGACACCTTTATCTTCAAGATACATGGGTTTGAGAGAACTCAGTCCCCCAAACTCTTGTGACTTCTCAAGGGGATGATCTGCAGGAAACTTTGCCAGCAGCCTAACCTCCTATTATGGAATGCATCCGATGAAGTGAGCTGTAGCTCACGAAAGCTTATGCTCAAATAAATTTGTTAGTCTCGAAGGTGCCACAAGTCCTCCTTTTCCTTTTTGCGGATACAGACTAACATGGCTGCTACTCTGACTCCTATTATGGATTAGTCTATGGGAGGAGGACATCTGATCCCGTATTAGGAGACTCTGCATAGGAGCCAAGGACTGAACACTGAGGACACTGTGCTGCTATAGCACGTTTGGTGAAAACACGCTAGGCCGATGGGAAAGTGCTCTCCTGTCGGCATAATTACTCCACATCCTTGAGAGGCAGAAGTTATGCCGGCGGGAGAGCGGTGCGGATGGTGCTCAGATCAATGTAACTTGCATCGCTCAGGGGGTGGCTTTTTCACACCCTTGAGTGACTTAAGTTACACAGCTTAAGTGGTAGTACAGACCTGCCCTGAGTGAGGTTCTCCCCAGAGGTAGTGCGGGAAAGCTTGTACTGCCAAGGACCCTGCTGTACTTGTTCAATGGCTAAACACAAGATTTAGTTTTCCAGTGTTATCAATCCAGCACTTTCTAGGAGCTCTAACATAAAAGATTGAGGTATTTAGACTTTACAATATGCTGTATGTGCCTTGGGCTTGATTCAGCCCTCACTGTAATTATTAGGAGCCTATCTTGCCTTTAATGGGAACGGGATTGAGCTTGTACTGTGCCTTGATCCTCAAATGGCACCTTGAACTATTTTCTTCCCCCAAAACCCAAGTTTTAAAAAAATCTGGAATTCTGTAATAACACCGTAGAGTATTGAGTATATAATATACATTTAAAAATCCTTATCAGTATAATAATCTATATATAGTTCCCCTTGGAGCAATTACAAGCTATGAAATAGAGAATAACCATGTAAAGAATGAATGGCCACAGTTTAAAAATATTGAATTCAATAGGGGCTAGTGAGTGCTTCACACTTTTGAAAATAAGGCCACTTATTTAGGGGCCTAAACAGTGGTTTAAGATTCAAAAATTGCACACATGTTAAAAAGTTTGTTCAATATATTTACATGAAAAACAATATGTTAAAAGAATGTTATTCAGGTTGCAAAGTCAAGCATTTAAGTGCTAGATTATGTAACCTAAATAATGTTTTTTTAAAGTAGTTTATTTGCACATTATTTCCTAGAGTTTTTTTTAAAGGAAAAAGGTAAAAACAGAGTATTACACACACAGCTGTAACAGCCTCCACCATGCCTCACAAGCAGGGTTTGAATGCTGAATTTTCACCACTAAAGTATATACTTATGCCACTTGAGCGATAGGACTAATTTCAGATGGCAGTAGCAGGAGAAATCTGTTCTCTCTCACTGAGGAACTGTCCACTGGAGCCAGGTCCAGAACACATCAGTAGAGAGAGATCCTTCTCCACCACTGGGCCCCTGGAGCCATGTGATGAGTTAGGGAGAAGGCAGATGGAACTTGGCCTGGCTCTTTCCCTCCAACAGTTGCTCTAAAAGTTCATGCATCTTCCCAACTCAGTGTCCATTGTTGCTGCTTTGGAAGTAGGCCCAGCCACAGAATGTTCATGTTCAATTACCATTTTGGCTATCTGACAAATATTGCCTCAGGAATGCAAATGAGAGAAAGGAAACGATGATTTCGTACCATTTATATCTCAATAATGCCTGAATAAAATTTCATGGGACAAAGAAAAGGTACTTCTCTAACCTGAGGGCTTTCCCCCTGCCAAATTTCAAAGGCATGTTGCAAACAATGGAGGTATTAGACTAGCTCAGAAAGAAAATCACTAGAATTTATAAAATGTGAAGTGTTAGGCTTTCTGAATAGAGGTTGCTACCAGCTATCCTATAAGAGAAGTGCTTTCTTTGTGGTGTCTCCCATATTCTCTTTTACACTATACTATAACACAAAAAACATTGTTGAAATAAGGTTAAAGGGCTGACTTCTGTCCACAAAAACTGAGAAATTCAGAGCCTAAGCTTGAGCGGTAAAAGTCTGTTGGAGAGGGTTCAGAGTTCAAACTCTGCTCAGTTTAAAGAGCTGTTCTGATAGTTCAGCTTCAAAGTTACGCTGCAAATGAAAAATCGATGTAGTTGAGTTAAATATCTCACTAATCAGTCTAAAGGCTTGGTCATGCAGTCTTTTCAAGTCAGTGGGAGTTTTGGGCGTCTAAGGAATGTGAGATTGGGCCCTATGAGGGACATTCAGCACATACAAATAATAGTTGACTTTTTTTGTTTTCCAGCTGTTTCCTACATGACAGCCCAGCATGCATCTTGCAGTAAGGCCCCAGCCATCACACACCACTGAGAGGGCATGGAGCTTGCCTACGGTGGTCAGATAAGCTATGGGGGGGTTAGAGTATATTGCATAGTTTTGAAAAATGTGATTAGACAGCTAATAAAATACAGATGCTTGTAAGTATGTGACTGGCCAGCACAATTCGTTGTTCCCATTGAACTAGAATCTTGAAATTGAGCACACTCATTCATATGGGCCACCGAATACGGGAAAGTAAAAACTGACCCTTCCCCCGTCCCTCAGAGGTCCCAGTAGGTCAGTATAACAATTAAAATATTGACAGTAATGATTTCTTGTTGGGTATGAGGCCTCTCCGTTTGGAGAAATTAAGTACAGCTATGGGCCAGCAAGGTTCCGTTTGCCCGAATTTAACACAGAAACTTGTCAGAAATATGTGTCTATGTATGGACTATGGGACATAAATATTGACAGCCAGGTGCACCCAACGGCTCTCAACTAAGAGCTGATCATATTACAATGAATATCTGGGATCTGAAAAGATATCCTTCCAAACAATTTAACCTTTGGCAGAATAATGGTTCTGCCCCTGCCTGTATGGTAGATACAGTGTTACTCTCCCCATACAACTATGGATTAGACCAGTGGTGCTCAAACTTTTCCTGTCGCTCCCCTCTCCTTACCAGTAATGGAATATGTCTGTCCCCCTTCCCTCCATTACGCACATCCAAGGTTTCCTCAGCAGAGGAGCTTGGGCTGAAGGTGGAGCTGGGGACAGAACTGGGGATGGGGAAGGAGTTGGGGCTAGAGATGGAGCTGCCTGGGGATAGAGAGGGAATGAGGGTGGAGCTGGGCTAGGACGGAGCAGGGGGCAGAGTGGACCTGGGGCTGGAGGCAGAGCAGGAGGCAGAGTGAACCTGGGGCTGGAGACAGAGCTGGGGGCAGAGTGGAGCTGGGGCTGGAGGCAGAGCAGAGGGCTGAGTGGAGCTGGGGCTGGAGGCAGAGCAAGGGGCGGAGTGGAGCTGCAGCTGGAGACGGAGCTGGACTGGGGCGGAGCAGGGGGTGGCGTGGAGCTGGGGCTGGAGGCGGAGTTGGGCTGGGGGCTGAGCAGGGGATGGAGTGGAGCTGCGCCTGCGGATGAATTGGTCTGGGAGCAGAGTGGGGCTGGGTGGTGCTCCCACCCCGTCTCCCCATGGGGGCTGACCTGGGCCCCACTGCACAGCCCCTGAATGTTCCTCTGTGCCCCCCTCTGTGCAACACAGTTTGGAGACCACTGGATAAAAAACAAAAAACAAACAAACAACAAAAAATAAACAAAAAACCCTATGAAAAAACAGGTGGGTTTTTTATATTCTGGTTAAAATAATATACAGAGCATGATTAAAACCGTAACCTTTAAATATAACCATGTGGTGCAGGCCTTGGACTATAACAGAGTCCAGAACACAGCGTTATGGTGGATCAACGACACACCTCTTCAGCTGCTACCTTATTCTCCAGAATCTCATCTTCCATTTCAAAACAGGTCTCTAACTGTTCCAGTTGCAAACAAATCCTCAAAAATATGAGCAGGGTGTGACCTCTGCATGTATGTTTTTGTGAGTCTGCACAGAGCTCGGAACAGCAGCTCTGTAAATGAACTGCCCCATTCATCTCAGTGAGGTGTTAACTCAAATGCCCAATGATCATAATTTAAATGTCAGCACTATTAACTATTTCATCCCTCATGTAAGAAAGGAGAGGCAGGGTCATATACCTGCACAATTTACTGTGAGTGAGGCCATGTTTTGGTGCCACAAGTAGGTGGCATTTGGGTGATACCACCACCACTTTGTTTCCCCCATCAATCAAGAATGAACCTAGATATAGGAGCCTGGCAGACTCCATGGGCACATTCAAGCCCCTCTGATGGAGAGCCAAGCTCAAGTAGCTCAATGGCGCCCAGAGAGCAGCAGAGTCTTATCCTGAATATCTACATAATCTACTGCAAGCAGCATCTCATTTTGGTGACTCTCATGAGCAGAGCTTATTTTGTGGGTGAAGTAGATGAATACCACTAACCTTTCCCCCCAGATTTGACCCATGTATTATATTGAAACACATGCCTTCCTTCATGCCAAACTGGAGTAGTGGGCTTGATTTATGTGTGTTTGTGGATGGACAGAGGCAGGGTTCAATAGAGAGTGGAAGGAGAAAGCCTTTCTACCAGGCTCTGGAACAGCAGGGGCGCTGGTCTGCAGCCACTCACACTCCCCTGCACTGTGGAGAATAGGCTCCACAGAGAATGCATCTACACTCGAGCTGGGATCTAATTTCTAGCTCTGATAGATGTACACACACCAGCTTTGATTGAGCTAGGGCACTAAAAAGAGAAGAGAAGTGTAGCTGTGGTGGCATGAGCAGTGTGATGGGCGAGCTGCCCAGGTAAATACCTCCGTTTCCAGGCAGGATTGTACTCAGGGTGGCTGGCCGATCCTACCACCTCTGCCGCTGCAGTTACTCTTCTATTTCTAGCGTGCCAGTGCCTGTACATATACCCGAGCTGGATATTCCATCCCCAGCTCGAGTGCAGATGTATCCTGAGGGACCTTGTCCACTGACTTCTCCCAAAGCCTGCTCTGAAGTCCCCTGCCACAGGCTCATCACTCCTTGCATGCATATCACCCCATATGCAGTGGGTTTAAGATGTCTGGAAACAAGAATCACTTCCAGGCTTAATGTGATACTGACATTATGAAAGCTGCAGTTTCATGTAGTGGACCCTGCCTTATTATGGGCCTGATGCTCCCTTGTACCCACCCAGCTGGAGAGGAGCAGAACCCAGGCCAAGTGGAGAATGGGAGAAGGAAAAGGGGAGCAGTCAGTGCCTTTGCAGTGTCATTTCCCTGCCCCACCCAAAGACTTTTTCCAGGGCTGCCACAAGGCAGGTGCCCCACAGCTGGTGAGGGATTAGGGTGGGGCACAGCAGAAGCTGTGTGTGGCACACTCCCCGCAGGCAAAGAACAAAAAGCGACACAAACAGAAACACATTAACTCTCTGGCAAGGGTGGAGCTGTGAGCATCTGCAACTGGGTGTTTATACAGTACCTAATGTAACCCACACACGTCATGGGTGTGGTGTCTGTCCCATCTAGTGGCACCAAGACCACTTAGAGAGAAAGAGATTAATCAGTCTGCTCTACAGCCTTAGCTAACAGCCATATGGCTTTTAGGTCATGCAGTAGAGGCTCATGCATTTAGCTCCAGAGGTCCCAGGTTCCATCCTACCGCTGATGACCAGGGTCTGTTGGTGTTACATTAGCACAATGGGGTCCTGGTCACTGACTAGGGCTCCTAGGCCCTGCAGTACTACAATTAAATAACAACAGGGAGCCAATGGCAGCATAGCAGCATGCGAGCCATCCTTGCTGTCAGAGGGAAGAAGGTTCTGGGCAATGGGGTTTCTGCTGATTTGTAGTAGTCAGGGGCAGAGTTACCCATGTGTTACTCACACACAGATCCCTAATTTATGTTGGGTTTGCTGGCACTATTCTTTCCAAAAAGCAGCCAGCCTCACTCCAATCGATGAGATGGGATGATAGATTTGGGCCCTTTTTAAATCTTGTGAATTTTCAGAGAGCAAATTGGCCCCTGCTGTAGGATTTTTTGGCAGAGAAATGAATCCAGGTTTCTAGCATTTATTTTGAAAAAACTATAGATTATGCCCATTTAATTGACAAGGACAAACAAACATCTCTTAGGCTAGGCCATTACTTTCAAAACAAAAATCCACAAACGTTCTTAAGATACCAAAAAAAAAAACAGTGGATGTTATTTACCTGCAAAGGGGTTCTACGAGGTCCTTGTCGAGAAAGTCATGATCTTTCTTTACAGCTGAAATGTCAATAGGAAACTGGGAATCTGTAAAAAGGAGACGAAGCATTAAACCAACTACTTTTTATTCAAATGGAAACAGTTTATTTCAAACATGCACTGCATGTGTTTTATCAGCAGAAATGGCGTATCGCTTATTTAACTTGGCCTTCATTATTCCCCTGTATGACATCCAGAGATAGTTTGGTCACTTCACATTATTTTATTTTTTATATTAAAAGGGGAGTTGACGGTCCTGTGAACCAAAGAGAGCAACGTGTTTGGCTCTGGCTATAAGAAGATATTAGATGCTTAGAGTTTCTCCCGATCGCTATCCCCCAAAAATGAGATCTGAGCATTACCACAACACTTTCATCATCGACATGGGCAGTAGGCCATCCACTTCCATCCTAGCGAGTTAGTGAAATATTTGCTATACAGACTTTACCATGCAGTAAAAATGTCTTGATTATTTTGTTAGCACACACAATAACAGAGTTTAAACAAAGGGTAACTCAAGCAACACATGAGAAGTGAGCTGACCATACTAGTCACCTCAAATATTAGTCTGAAATTTATAAACAAGATGGAAATGCTGGAAACTGAGGATTGTAATGAAAAGTGACTTGGGAGCACACAGATTACTGTGCCTTGCATGGTGACAGGTTTCAGAGAGGCAGCTATGTTAGTCTGTATTAGCAAAAAGAACGAGGAGTACTTCTGGCACCTTAGAGACTAACAAATTTATTTGAGCATAAACTTTCGTGGGCTAAAATCCACTTCATTGGATGCATGCAGCGGAAAATACAGTAGGAAAATATATATATATATACACACACACAGAGAACATGAAAAAATGGGTGTTGCCATACACACTATAACGAGAGTGATCAATTAAGGTGAGCTATTATCAGCAGGAGAAAAAAAACATTGCTGGCACATGATGGCATCTATCACATTGGTAGATGTGCAGGTGAAAGAGCCTCTGATAGTGTGGCTGATGTGATTAGGTCCTATGATGGTGTCCCCTGAATAGATATGTTCATAGGACATAATCACATCAGTCACACTATCAGAGGCTCTTTCACCTGCACATCTACCAATGTGATAGATGCCATCATGTGCCAACAATGCACTTCTGCCATGTACATTGGCCAAACCGGACAGTCTTTACGTAAAAGAATAAATGGACACAAATCAGACATCAAGAATTATAACATTCAAAAACCAGTCGGGGAACACTTCAATCTCCCTGGTCACTCGATTACAGATCTAAAAGTCGCAATATTACAAAAAAAAAACTTCAGAAACAGACTCCAACGAGAGACTGCTGAATTGGAATTAATTTGCAAACTGGACACTGTTAAATTAGGCTTGAATAAAGACTGGGAGTGGATGTGTCATTACACAAAGTAAAACTATTTCCCCATGTTTATTTTCCCCCCTACTGTTCCTCACACATTCTTGCCAACCACTGGAAATGGCCAACCTTGATTATCACTACAAAAGGTTTTGTTTTTTTTTTATTATCACTACAAAAGATTTTTTTTCCTCTCCTGTTGGTAATAGCTCACCTTACCTGATCACTCTCGTTTCAGTGTATATGGTAACACCCATTGTTTCATGTTCTCTGTGTATATAAAATCCCCCTACTGTATTTTCCACTGCATGCATCTGATGAAGTGAGCTGTAGCTCATGAAAGCTTATGCTCAAATAAATTTGTTCGTCTCTAAGGTGCCACAAGTACTCCTTTTCTTTTTGTATATTTTGTGTTTTCTTTTCCATAACAATTATTTTTCTTTCTTGGATTTCTGAGTGTCCCATCTCCCATCAGTGTGTTAAAGAACTGAGCTCTGAATCTTCAGCCTCCTTGTCTCTCCTTTCCTCCCTTGTTCCTCCCAATTCACTCATTATTATAAGTCTAACTAGAAGTTGTGTCTAAATTTAGGCTGTGATCCGCAAGCAGCTCTGTGCATGTGAAGGGATTTATCTGAGCCAAGTAATTTGCAGAAGCATGACATTGGATTCATTATTGTGAATGCCAAGCATTTAACATCATGAGTCAGGCCCCCAAAATCATCAGCTGGTCTTAAAAATTAATCAGTGTTCTTTTTATTTACATCCTGGTTTTTGAACTTTGGGGCTCATTCAGGCCACATTTTCAAGCTTTTCTCTGCAAACATGAGGGCTAGAAACGTACTTTTTAAAAAGAACAAAAGCTGAGATTTTCACATATTCACATGACTCCAGGAGCTGGCACTCTAAGAAAAAACACGAAATATTGCGAGATTCAGGATAAAAATCACAACAGTTGGCAACACTGTAGACTGTAAACATTTTAGACCAGGTCTGTGTCTGCTGATATGCCCAATACCCTTTAGAAGTAATAGAAATAATAACAACATACCCTCATAGAGCTGAGCATATTGTGGAAATCCAGCAGCTCGTAACCAGTCACACGCTTCCTTTGCTTCGATTTCTGAAGAGTAAGAGAAAGGAGAATAGGTTCATCCTAGATCCACACTGCTGTTTTGCATCAGGAGTTATTTTAATTACAAGGAAGAAACAAGAGGATTTTATGTTCCTTTTGAGGGCCTATATCACTTTTAAATTTAACTGTTATTAAATTTAACTGTTGTTATTATGTGGCATCAAACAAACAGATGTCTAGGAAACATACCCACAACTCTTTGGAGATTTCAAGCACAATGGGCCAAATTGTCACCCTTAGATCAATACTAGAGACAACTGTCTCCACCCAGAGGGCTGATATGCCAGCTCTGTGGCATTGTTTCCAGTTCTCCACTGGGACCCTACAGAGGGCACTTTGCATGCTCAGGGGTTGGGGAGGAGAGATTGGGCAGGCTGGAAGTCGGGCCAGAGGGAACACAGAGCATCCCTCCTCTGGCCCCACATACCTTACCAAGGAAAGGCAACGCAGACTCGGGAGTATTTCCTTTTCCATGGAGCTCTCCAGGAGTCCTGAGAGCCACTGCAGGCTCTGCCAGCACAGCTCCAATATAGACATACTGTCAGGGAGCCACACCAGGGACCAGAGCCTGAGCAGAGGAACAGGGATGGCCTCTTCCTCTTCACAGGGATGGCCCTCATACCCAGAGGATCATCTGTCAGGTTTGTGGGCAGGTCCTACACTCTTGTGGGGGAAAAAAGGAGGGAGGAAGCAGAACACTGCCCACCAACATGGGCCCCCTTCCAGAGCGTTTAGTGTGGGAGGGGCTGATCTGGTCTATGAGTGCTAAGTAGTAATGAAAAATTAAAGTTTTAATACAAAAATATAATATCAACTATAGGACCCTCTTTTCAGGCAAAGAATCAATAAAAGCCTGCAACCATATGATGCAAATATTCCCACCAAGCCAGGGGGGACTACCTGTATGTGGAAATATGTACAGGATAAGGGCCCCAAGGGACAGGCAGGCATATCCAGTGCTTTTGCAAAATCTGGATGCATGTTGGCTCCAGGGAGTAGATTTCTGTGCCTGTCGCCATATAACCTGAGAGTGCAAACACCTGGGTTTGGCACATGCAGATTTTGTAGATACAACTTAAGCAGCCATGATAGAAAATCTGGCCCACACAATGTCTATTAAAGACAGCAGAGGTGGTTGGACTGGAAAAAGAAAACAAAAACAAAAACAGACTCTGCTGCTCTTCTGAATGTCCTTCCATGAATGCTAAAACCAGGTGTAAATCTGTTTTGTACTGAAGTGCATAGTTTCCATCTGCAGACAGTGGGCCAAATTCACCCTTGGTTTAACTCTGGTCAAAGCAATTGAATTTGGCCTACCGAAGCTCATTGAACAGCCTACTTGGGAAAATGTGTGTATATTTGAATATACAGTACAGTATGTGATCAAGACACCCTTTTGCTCCTCTGAATACTGACTCACACCAGTAGTTGTTACAGAAATATCAATTCAAGATAAAAGGCCTGCTTGTTGAAAGCACAATTTCCCAAATATAATTGGATGGTCAATAACAGATCTGCAATGTACAGGATCATCATCAGTGCTGCAACCAGTGGTGAGCTGGAGCCGGTTCGCACCGGTTCGCTAGAACCAGTTGTTAAATTTAGAAGCCCTTTTAGAACCAGTTGTTCCATGAGGGACAACCGGTTCTAAAAGGGCTTCTAAATTTAACTGGCCAAAAGTGGCGCCTTAGGTGCCGACTCCATGGGTTCTCCAGCCCTGGAGCACCCAAGGGGAAAATTTGGTGGGTGCAGAGCACTCTCCGGAAGCTCCTCACCCTGCGCCCGGCCCCAGCTCACCTCCGCTCCGCCTCCGCCTCCTCCCCTGAACACGCCGCTTCACCCTGCTTCTCCGCCCCCCCGCTTCTCCGCCCCCCCAGCTTCCCGTGAATCAGCTGTTCGTGCGGGAAGCTGGGGCAGGCTGAGAGAGGATGCAGCTTCCTGCTCAGGCCCAGGGAGGCGGAGGTGAGCGGGGGCGGGGGGGGGGCACGAGGAGGGCCACCCGCGCAGCAGCAGGTAACCCGGGCGGGGGTACGCAGGGGAACTGCTCCCAGCCCCAGCTCACCTCCGCCACCCTTGGCCTGAGCGGGAAGCCGCCGCCTGCTTCTCAGCCCTCCCCGGCTTCCCGCCAAACAGCTGATTGGCGGGAAGCCGGGGGGGTGGAGAAGCAGAGCGGGGACAGGGTGCATTTTGGGGCGGAGGTGAGCTGGGGCTGGGCACGGGGTGGGGAGCTGCCGGAGGGTGCTCTGCACCCACCAAATTTTCCCCGTGGGTGCTCCAGCCCCAGAGCACCCAGGGAGTCGGCGCCTAAGGCGCCACTTTTGATGTGATCAGTGGGGGAGCGGTTGCTCCCCCTGCTCTCTCCCAGCTACGTTCCCCTGCCCCTAGGAGCCAGAGGGACCTGACGGATGCTTCCTGGGAACTGCCCCAGGTAAGCACTGCCAGGACTCCCCACCTTGCAGCCCCCGCAGGTGCCTCTGGCTCTTAGGGGTGGGGTGGGCACCCAGTACAGTGGCCCATGAGACTCTTCTGTCCGGTTCTGGGGGCAGTCAGGGGACGGGAGGGAGGTGGATGGGGCAGGGGTCCTGGGGGGGCATCAAGGAACGCGGGGGGGGGAGTTTGGATGGGGCAGGAGTCCCGGGGGGCGGGGGTGGGCCACGACCCCCTCATGGGGTGAGGAGGGAACCCGTTGTTAAGATTTTGGCAGCTCATCACTGGCTGCAACTGATTCTCTGCCTGGTCATTTTACTTCATTTGCTTTGACATTAATTCATGTCACAGTCCCCTAACCCCCAAAAGTATTTGCGAGTACACTGAGTTCATACAATTATTCAAAAGAACATAAAACAAGGCTCTTTTTGCTGCACATCTGCATGCTGAAAGTGCACTCTCTCTATTATGTTCCAGTGTGACAGAATATTTTCGTTCAGTATTTGGAAAAAAGACAAGGGCTGTTACTTTCTTTGTCTGTTAAATACAGTTTCATGAAACACAAATTAATTGATCCTCTTGGAAAATATATTTCACAACTCACAACAGCTGTGTAGTCAAGTTTCATCTGTACTGGAAGAACAACAAGAAGAAACTGTGTGTAATGGAGAAATCTGCAGCTAGTGTCCCTATGGGCTTCTCAGATTTCAATCTGTTTTTGAGTTTCTACTCCAAGTGTGGCCTGCCAGGAATTTTCTTGTGGCCCAAGTGAAAGCCATGTGGTCTAAAGCAGAGATGGATGAATGTCTGCAAGGTATAACTAATATAGTGAATTTTGCCTTTCTTTCTCTTTGCAAATTCTTTACATGCAGATTGCAATTTTCTTGAATGCATCCATTACCCAGAAAGATTGGCAGAACCATTTCTTGGTCTCTTGCTCCTTTGTGAGCAGCTCGGTGCAAGTATTCAAAATATAGTCTGCGTGGATGATTATCTAGGACACAATGAATTTCGATGCAGTGAATTTCGATGCAGCACTGAAGAAGGGTTGCATAAACCGCACCACCCCAGGAGCAGCCCTGGGGAGAAACTAGAACTCAGACACCCTCTGCAATTTCTCCACTGCTTTTCTCTTGCCTTGAGTAGGGAAGATGTGATAATTTGGTGGTGGCTGGACCCAGCCCAGCAGCATATTATGACACTGCTCAAACTGGCTCATTTGCACCGGCCAGTGGTGCTGAAGATCCACCATTCCCTGTTCCTCCTAGTCACCCCCATTAACTGCTCCAGGGATATGTAAGCAGGCATGTAGCACCTGCTTACTCCACTGCAGAGGCCGAGGGGGAGTCCTTATTCCCCTCCCTCCCCCTGGATGAATATGTAGTCCAATACCTCATCTAGCCCCTGGTACAGCCCAGCTCCCCCACTGGATGAATATAATGGTTAGAATAAGCTCCTTTGTGAAAATGCTCTGAGACAGCAGATTTAACATTCATTTTCTGTGAATATTCTTTAATATTTGCTTAAAATTTGCTGGTTCTGTTAATTTATTGGCTCTAATATTAGTGAAGACTCCTCTGGGAAGGGGCGAGCAGAGAGCTACAATGAATTCTTTAAAAATGTCAACGGAAATTTATAGAAACAATGTTTTGTAGCATTGGCCCAGATCTATTCTCACATCCAGCCTCTGATCTATTGACTAGCGCAGGTGTGAGACCCAGATTGCAGCAGCTGTGCTATATTCAAAAAGCAGAGAGGATCAAAGCCAGACAGGAAAAAGACAAAGGAACCCTGGGATCTTGCATAGCAGTAAGAATAAATCAGATACCCAACAGAAATTAAAGGCTGGAAATAGGGTGGTGTGTTTCTTGGAAACAAAGCCAGAAGTTTGCCCGTTTTAGTAATAAAGAGGAATTCTTTCCAGAATGTACATTTCTCTGTAAGAAAAGCTACTTGTAAGAGGCTGGCAGGTGCTATGAGGGAGAGAGAGGGCAATTCTGCTGAGTTATGCGAGGCCAGGGGAGTTTCATTAGCTCAAATGCCCAATATAAAAGGGTTTACACATCCCTTGCTTGGGAAGGAAGAACTAAGGCAGGAGGGCTTGCAGGGGACACGCTTAGAAACAGCCAGCCAGCCACAAGGAGTGGCTATGGTTTACATTTGGTTTACATTTGGTTATTCCCAGATTGAGAATAAAGGGAACCCCAGGAGTTTTGAACGCGCGCACATATGTGTGCTGTGATGGGGGGAGGGAGAACCCTGCTCATTTACTCGACTCTATATTCTGCAGAGAATCCATTAATAACATGCTTTGCAGCTTTCCACACAAGCGTGTCTTTGACCAGGCACTGAGTAAGTGAAACAGTTAATAACAATGAATCATATAATAAATTAGCCACAAACAGTGACGAATGTAAATATGTAGCTAACATTATTTTTCAAAAGAACTGAACTTGAAATAATCATGCAGATTGACAGGAAACAAGTTTCGCTAAGTTCGTATGTTGATAGAAAAGGGAATTCTGTCACTAAGTGTTCAGCCCCGGGAATTACACCTGTTCTGTGGAATAACAGAGGAGTTTATCTCCAGCTACGACAGTGAAAGCTTCTTTGTGCTGTCCCACCAGTATGCCTCTGTTCTGCTCTAGGAGGTCTGACTCTAGGAAGAGAGGATAGATCACTCTTCAGGTCCATCAATCCTAGGCTTCTTTACTGAGTGCCATCAATCAAAAGGGCCACCAAATAGCTATCCGATGGGAACTACTTTGGGTCACTCTCAACCAATACTACAAGGAACAGCTGACATACAGGTGAAAGACTTCTCCTATCACAACCCTCCATGACACCTAGACAGCAGTCACTACATTTGAATTTCTCTGCTCTTTAAAACAAACAAAACTAACCCCCCAGACTGCTTCTCCTTTGAGAGTGAAAGGGAGCAGGAGAGGTCCTGAATCCCTCTCCTGGAGAACTCTACCCTCTCATGAAAAGATAACCCAAATGAATTCATTTTTCTGCGAGGGACTTCTGAACAGTGCTGCATCATAGACCATTAATATTGCTTACCAAGGTCTCGCTACTTCATTCCCTTCTCTCAACAACATTTCTTATCTACTTTCCTCTTTTCTATCCTCCACGTCTGTCTCTTTCTCTCTTCCGCTTCTTCACTTTCTCCTCAATTCCAACTACAACTTTTATTTAACCTTACGGTACTCACTGAAGTAATCCACCAAACTGCAATAATGAACAGGAGCAATAACTTGGTACATAATCACCTTGTCTAGTGTGTTACCGACACACTTTTGCTTGTGTTTGATAAAATTTATCCTTCCAGTAAGCTGAATTGATTTTCATTCCTTTGCCATCACTCATCACTCGTGCTCATTTACTTTCTTAACATTTAAAAAAACAACAACATACCTTGCCCATTATATTTGACCTTGTTTAAATCTAATTTTAATGGATTTAAAGCATGTTATTTAGCAACTTTTATTAACATTTTAAATCAAGTTTTTAGACAGGAGCCCGTTTTTCTGTGAATAACTGTAAGAGAATCCCTTTGGCAGTTACACGCAGGCTTCATGGAAAGAACAGGCCTTCCCTAACATCCCAAACTTGGAAATAAAGTAGTAAATTAGTTACAGTGCATAGGTATTTCTGCTTGCTAAGTCTGATGCAATGTCATGCATTCAACACATTTAATTCTTGGTCCTGAGTTCTCATGCCTTTGGCTGAGAAACAACCAGGGCACTGCAGAAGCAATTCATTCAATAGCGACACCTCCAGCTTATTCAGGAGTAGCAACTGATATGTTTAAAATGGAGGCCACTAAATTGTCTAAAGCACTCTTCTGAGATGTGGGAGACCCCTATTGAGATCCTGTCTTCTCCTCAAGCAGAGAGAGAAATTGAGTACTCTAGTCACTGGGCTAACAGTTATAAGGTGGGTGCCCTTCTTGCCCAGATTTTGAATAGGACCTGACCAGGTATGCAGCCTCTGCACTCATATACTTGATTGGGCCTCACACCTGTGTTAGGGAGCGGAGCGCCTATCTTCCCCGGTTTGTGATTCACTCTGGACCTCCGGTGGGAGATAGGTGTCCAGATGCCCAGAGGGAGGCAGCAGAGCTCATGCTCAGCGGCAGAAATTTAGGCGCTGAGAGAACTTTTACTCTGAAAATTTAAGCACCAAGTGAGTTTAGCTACCTAGAGGGTTCAGTGGGAGTTTTGTGAATCTCAGTGGAGCCAAAACTAGGATTTAGTCACCTAAACACTGATTTAGGCACGCAAGTACCTTGTGAATCCAGTCCTCAGTCCCTCACAATCTTTAATGTATTTATCCTCCTAACATGGCTGTGAAGTAGCTAAGTATTATTATCCCTATTTTACAGGAGAAATGGGGCACAGAGGGCCAGATTTTCAGTTACTGAGATACCTAAAGATTCACATAGATGCTTAGAGGGATTCTAATAGCACCTAAACATGTTAGATACCTATCTCCCATTTAAATCAATCACCCAAGCCCCTATTCTCAAAGGTAATGAGGTGCCTAACTCCAATTTAACTCAAGAGCCATCTGAGCCAAATGACTTGCCCCAGTTCATGCAGGATGTCTGTGGCATAACACAGACTTGAACCCAGGTCTCCTAAATGCTGGAATAGCACCCTATCCTTTAGCCCACCCTCCTTCCCATCACAAAGGTGTTGACTGTGGAAAAATTAAAAGATCCTCAGGATTCCCTTATAGGAAAGCCCCATACAACTTAATAAAGAATGTTACATTTTCTACGGAATGTTTAAACTATGGTAAAGAATTCTATGACAGGGATATACTTCTTTAAATTCTATCTATAAGAACAAATAAAGCTGTCAAAGCGTGATTTTAATAGATCATAAATGCTTTCTGCAGAATATTGTGCTGCCAGTAATAGTACAATAAAATTAGGTTTTTTAAATTACTGATGCTGAAAATAATTTAAATGTCACTATAAAATCCTTTCAAGCTTAAGAACAATGTCAACAATTCTTTGTTTTGTAGGCCTTCACATTTGTCAGAAATGGGCAACAAGAATGAATATGGATATGGAAAAAAACTTTCATATTATGCCAGGTTTCAGAGTAGCAGCTGTGTTAGTCTGTATTCGCAAAAAGAAAAGGAGTACTTGTGGCACCTTAGAGACTAACGAATTTATTTGAGCATAAGCTGTCATGAGCTACAGCTCACTTCATCGAATGCATACGATGAAGTGAGCTGTAGCTCACGAAAGCTTATGCTCAAATAAATTTGTTAGTCTCTAAGGTGCCACAAGTACTCCTTTTCTTTTTTCATATTATGTGAGACTGAAAAAAATTGAGGCTGTTTACCTTAGAGAAGAGACAAAAAAGAGAGGACCATGATACAAGTAGGCAAAATAATGAATGATATAGAGAAGCAGAGTGGAAAATTCTATTTACTCTGCCTCATAACACAAGGACAAGGGGCTATTAAGCAAAAGTGAGAAGTGTCAAAGTCAAACTGATAAAAGGAAATACTTTTTCATACAGTGCACAATTAGCCTGTAGAACTCATTGCCACAGAACAGAGATCAATGGATTCCAAGGCCCGAAGGGACCATTGTGATCATCATTGAGCTGAAGAGCTGAGTGGGATTTAAAAAAAGAAAAGTTGTATATTTATATGGATAAGAAAACTGTCCAGAGTTAATAGGGAATGTAGAAAAAAACATCAAGCATTTTGGAAGGGATATAAACTCATGCTTCAGGGTATAAGACAACCTCTAGTAATTCAAGGGGGGATATGGCGATTTGGGAATCTATACACATTTATTAATTCTGGTTGATCTTGTGAAGTGGGTATTTATGAAATGGCTGTGTCATTGAATGCCTATGTAAATATGGAATCTACCTTTGCTGACTAGACCTGCAGCAAGCACACAGCAAACTGCAGATAATGGGGTGTACTTATCTATGGACTAGTTGTTTACTGTTATGCTCAGTGGGTTTGCTCAGCAGGGAGAAAGTACTTCTGCCTCTTACTTGAAGATGTGGGAAGAAGAGAGAGTGGGAAATTATCCAAACACAGAACAAGAGAAACCAGGTGACCACCAACTGGGTTACAGAAGGATTCTCAGGATATGTCTACACTACGAAATTAGGTCAAATTTATAGAAGTCGGTTTTGTAGAAAGCGTTTTTATACAGTCGAGTGTGTGTGTCCCCACACAAATGCTCTAAGTGCATGTAGTCGGCGGACTGTGTCCACAATACCGAGGCAACCGTCGACTTCCGGAGCTTTGCACTGTGGATAGCTATCCCACAGTTCCCGCAGTCTCCACTGCCCATTTGAATTCTGGGTGGAAATCCCAGTGCCTGATGGGGCTAAAACATTGTCACGGGTGGTTCTGGGTACATATCGTCAGGCCCCCGTTCCCTCCCTCTCTCCGTAAAAGCAAAGGCAGACAATCGTTTTGCGCCTTTTTTCTTGAGTTACCTGTGCAGACGCCATACCACGGCAAGCATGGAGCCCGCTCAGCTAACCGTCATCTTATGTCTCCTGGGTGCTGGTGGACGTGATACTGCATTGCTATATGGCAGCAGTTTATTGCCTTTTGGCAGCAGACAGTGCAGTATGACTGGTAGCCGTCGTCAACGTAGTCCTGGGTGCTCTTTTAACCGGGTGCCTGGGCAAACATGGGAGTGACTCAGCCAGGTCATTTCCCTTGTTTCGTCTCATGGCGATTGAGTCCTACCGGCAGTGCACTGTCTTTTAATCTGCAGCTAGCCTAAGACAACGGCCAGTAGTCATACTGCACCGTCTTCTGCCGAGCACCCAGGAGGTGACGATGGCTAACGGTCATACTGCACAGTTTGCTGCCAGCATGATGTATAAAGATAGAAGTGGCTCAAAACAAGAAATAGATCAGATTTGTTTTGTATTCATTTTCCCCTCCCTCCCTCCCTCCCTCCCTCTGTGAAATCAATGGCCTGCTAAACCCAGTTTTGAGTTCTATCCTTGAGGTTTTGAGTTCTATCCTTGAGGCGGCCATTCAGTTTCTCGCAAAGCCACTCCCTTTGTTGATTTTAATTCCCTGTAAGCCAACCCTGTAAGCCATGTCATCAGTCGCCCCTCCCTCCATCAGGGCAACAGCAGACAATCGTTCCGAGCCTTTTTTCTGTGCAGACGCCATACCACGGCAAGCATGGAGCCCGCTCAGATCACTTTGGCAATTACGAGCACATTAAACACCACAAGCATTATCCAGCAGTATATGCAGCACCAGAATCTGGCAAATCGAAACCGGGCAAGTAGGCAACGTCAGCGCGGTGACGAGAGTGATGAGGACATGGACACAGACTTCTCTCAAAGCACAGGCCCTGCCAATGTGGGCATCATGGTGCTAATGGGGCAGGTTCATGCGGTGGAACGCCGATTCTGGGCTTGGGAAACAAGCACAGACTGGTGGGACCGCATAGTGTTGCAGGTCTGGGATGATTCCCAGTGGCTGCGAAACTTTCACATGCATAAGGGCGCTTTCATGGAACTTTGTGACTTGCTTTCCCCTGCCCTGAGGCGCAAGAATACCAAGATGAGAGCAGCCCTCACAGTTGAGAAGCGAGTGGCAATAGCCCTGTGGAAGCTTGCAACGCCAGACAGCTACCGGTCAGTCAGGAATCAATTTGGAGTGGGCAAATCTACTGTGGGGGCTGCTGTGATGCAACTAGCCAACACAATCAAAGATCTGCTGATATCAAGGGTAGTGACCCTGGGAAATGTGCAGGTCATAGTGGATGGCTTTGCTGCAATGGGATTCCCTAACTGTGGTGGGGCCACAGATGGAACCTATATCCCTATCTTGGCACCAGAGCACCAAGCCAGTGAGTACATAAACCGCAAGGGGTACTTTTCAATAGTGCTGCAAACACTGGTGGATCACAAGGGACGTTTCACCAACATCAACGTGGGATGGCCAGGAAAGGTACATAACGCTCGCATCTTCAGGAACTCTGGTCAGTTTCAAAAGAGGCAGGAAGGGACTTTCTTCCCAGACTAGAAAATAACCACTGGGAATGCTGAAATGCCTATAGTTATCCTTGAGGACCCAGTCTACCCCTTAATGCTATGGTTCATGAAACCATACATAGGCAGCCTGGACAGTAGTCAGGAGCTGTTCAACTACAGGCTGAGCAAGTGCAGAATGGTGGTAGAATGTGCATTTGGATGTTTAAAAGCGCGCTGGCACAGTTTACTGACTTGGTTAGACCTCAGCGAAACCAATATTCCCACTGTTATTACTGCTTGCTGTGCGCTCCACAATATCTGTGAGAGTAAGGGGGAGACGTTTATGGCGGGGTGGGAGGTTGAAGCAAATCACCTGGCTGCTGGTTACGCACAGCCAGACACCAGGGCGGTTAGAAGAGCACAGGAGGGCGCGGTGCGCATCAGAGAAGCTTTGAAAACCAGTTTCGTGACTGGCCAGGCTACGGTGTGAAAAGTTCTGTTTGTGTGTCCTTGATGAACCCCCCCGCCCCTTGGTTCACTCTACTTCCCTGTAAGCTAACCACCTTCCCCACCTCCCTTCAATCACCTCTTGCAGAGGCAATAAAGTCATTGTTGCTTCACATTCTTGCATTCTTTATTAATTCATCACAGAAATAGGGGGATAATTACCAAGGTAGCCCAGGAGGGGTGGTGGAGGAGGGAAGGACAAGGCCACACAGCATTTTAAAAGTTTAAAACTTATTGAATGCCAGCCTTCTGTTACTTGGGCAATCCTCTGAGGTGGAGTGGCTGGGTGGCCGGAGACCCCCCCCACCGCGTTCACGGTAAACCTTGCTGTTAACATTACATACATAGCACATGTGCTTTGGTTACAAGGTCACATTTTGCCTCCCCACACCGCGTGGCTAACAGCGGGGAACATTTCTGTTCAGCCACAGGCAAACAGCCCAGCAGGAAAGGGCACCTCTGAAGGTCCCCTTAAGAAAAGCACCCTATTTCAACCCAGTGACCATGAATGATATCATTCTCCTGAGGATAATACAGAAAGATAAAGAACGGATGTTGTTTGAACGCCAGCAAACATACACTGCAATGCTTTGTTCTACAATGATTCCCGAGTATGTGCTACTGGCCTGGAGTGGTAAAGTGTCCTACCATGGTGGATGGAATAAGGCTGCCCTCCCCAGAAACCTTTTGCAAAGGCTTTGGGAGTATATCCAGGAGAGCCATGAATGCCAGGGTAAATTAATCATTAAACATGCTGGCTTTTAAACCTTGTATAGTATTTTAAAAGGTACACTCATCAGAGGTCCCTTCTCCGCCTGGTGGGTCTGGGAGGCAGCCTTGGGTGGGTTCGGGGGGTATTGGCTCTAGGTCCAGGGTGAGAAACAGTTCCTGGCTGTTGGGAAAACCAGTTTCTCCGCTTGTTTGCTGTGAGGTATCTACAACCTCATCATCATCGTCTTCCGCATCCCCAAAACCTGCTTCCGTGTTGCCTCCATCTCCATTGAAGGAGTCAAACAACATGGCTGGGGTAGCGGTGGCTGAACCCCCTAAAATGGCATGCAGCTCATCATAGAAGTGGCATGTTTGGGGCTCTGACCTGGAGTGGCTGTTCACCTCTCTGGTTTTCTGGTAGGCTTGCCTCAGTTCCTTAAGTTTCACGTGGCACTACTTTGGGTTCCTGTTATGGCCTCTGTCCTTCATGCCCTGAGAGATTTTCAAAAATGTTTGGCATTTTGAAAACTGGAACGTAGTTCTGATAGCACGGATTCCTCTCCCCATACAGCGATCAGATCCCGTACCTCCCGTTCGGTCCATGCTGGAGCTCTTTTGTGATTCTGGGACTCCATCATGGTCACCTCTGCTGATGAGCTCTGCATGGTCACCTCTGCTGATGAGCTCTGCATGGTCACCTGCAGCTTGCCACACTGGCCAAACAGGAAATTGATATTCAAAAGTTAGCGGCCTTTTCCTGTCTTCCTGGTCAGTGCATCTGAGTTGAGAGTGCTGTCCAGAGCAGTCACAATGGAGCACTCTGGGATAGCTCCCGGAGGCCAATACCATCTAATTGCGTCCACAGTACCCCAAATTCGACCCAGCAAAACCGATTTCAGTGCTAATCCCCTTGTCAGGGGTGGAGTAAGGAAATTGATTTTAAAAGCCCTTTAAGTCGAAAAAAAGGGCTTCGTCATGTGGACGGGTGCAGGGTTACATCGATTTAACGCTGCTAAATTCGACCTCAACGCCTAGTGTAGACCAGGGATCAGAGAGGACTTAGAGAGTGACACCCATGAAGTTATGGGCAGGAGCAGGAATAACATGCTTTGCAGCTTTCCACACAAGTGTGTCTTTGACCAGGCACTGAGTAAGTGAAATAGTATATAACAATGAATGAATTATAGAATAAATTAGCCACAAACAGTGAGGAATGTAAATATGCAGCTAACATTATGACACCATGTTTTTTAGCACATGAAACAAAATGTGCACTAGAACAGTAGGTACTAACTCCAGCCCAAGGAAGGCTCTGAAGTGGTGATGAAACTGAGGCAGGGAAATAGCTGTTATTTTGTATGATATGTACTTCCTTGTGTTTTATCGGTTAAGCATAGAACAGCAATTGTGTAAGACTTCTGAGCAAAGTGTCTCTATGTGTTATATGGTTCACAACTGCCACATTCCTCCTGAAAGAGTAAAACTGTAGCCCAGAAGCTTACACTTTTGGTAGGATTCATGGAGAGGTTGTATTTAAGAAATGCAGGAGTCTGAAGGGTCAGCACTAAGCCCAGAGGCTAGGCAGCTGGATAGCACGTTCCAGCACCTAGGAGGGGGTGTTATATGACAGGTCTGAACCCCAAGAGTGTTCCTAGAGATATGAGGATTGGGGCAGTGCCTGGATTCTGTTCAGGTTCAGGGAGGCTTAAAACATCCAGGGATCCAGAAGATTGGCCTCCCCTCACAGTAATTTGGTGGACAGCCAAGAGCGGGAACTCAGCTAGAAGCTGTAATGGGACAAGGGGGAAATTTTTTCCAGGCAGGTTATCCTATACCAAGCTGTGCAATTAATGGATTTTTCAGATCACTGGCAAGTCAAAAAAAATTGTTTTGGGTCAAACTGAAAACAATTACAAAATATTTTAGCAAATCAAAAAGTAACAAATAAATTTGGTTTCAAACAAAACATTTTGTTTCAACAAAATTGAAATGTTTCATTTTGATTTTGACCATTTAAAATATTTTAATTGTTTTTAAACTAAAACTAAAATAGAAATTTTGAAAGAAAGAGTAGTTTCAAACCAAAAATATCAAAAAGTTTTGATTTTTTCATATTTGTTTTTACCAAAACAATTTGGTGAAATTGAGATGAATTTGCTAAATGTTTCGGTGTCAACAAATCTGCATTTTCCTGCAAAAATGTTTCACACAACAAAACTTTCCCAGCGCTAATTATATCTATATCTATATATACACAGACACACACATATATATAGATATAGTTATACACACACACTCAAGCTGATACTTCCCACTTCTGGAGACAGGACTGTGTGGCCCATTTGTCTGACCAAGTGTGACAATTCCTTTGTTTCCCATAATAGGCCATGCAGAATTTGCTTAAAGGGGACACACTTGTGTCCAGCATTCATTTGTTTGTTTTTACCATGCTCTCATCTAGACCTTCTCGGATCTAGATCATGGTTAGATAGTGGTAAAAAATTCCTGTCTGGGATCTACCCTAGTGCTGTTACTATTGTTAAAACTGATGGTGCTTCATGAATGAATGGTAATGCAAAAGTGGGAGAATTGCTAACAATCCTGTAGGAAAGGCCTTTGTGCATGTTACTCCACTGCATTCTGAGACGGCTGGCTAAAGAGAACTGTTAGAAGAGCAAGCAGACAGAAGCAGTATGGGAGTGAGACACATTCAAAGACCTCAACAACACTAAATTACCTGAAGGCTACCCATCTAAGTGGAAACATCGTCCCCATCAAGCATCAGTCACTGCCTTCAAGTATCTTTAGGCCTAAATTGGTTGCCTAGGAGACTTCCTGATTATGCAGATTCCCCAGCTAGATGAAAAAACCCTGTGCTGAGATATATAGTAAATGGATATGGGAGGGGATTTTCAAAGGAATATAAAGGAATTAGGCACTTAAATCCCACTGAAATTGAACAGGATTTTGGCAATGAACTCTGCTAGGCTTCTTTGAAAGTCTCAGCCCATAATATGCAGTGACAAGAAAGCAGTTTACAGAGCACACTGATCTCCAAAATCAGGCCAGATAGCTCTGTTTTATCTAAATTATGTGATTTAGTTAGAGGTTAGAAACAAGGGGATTCAGATCCACCTTTATACATCCCTCATCTTAGATATATTGGAATTGGAAAAGGTTCAGAAAAGGGCAACAAAAATGATTAGGGGTATGGAATGGCTGCCATATGAGGAGAGATTAATAAGATTGGGACTTTTCAGCTTGGAAAAGAGACGACTAATGGGGGATATGATTGAGGTCTCTAAAATTATGACTGTTGTGGAGAACGTAAATAAAGAAGTGTTATTTACTCCTTCTCATAACACAAGAACTAGGGGTCACCAAATGAAATTAAAAGATAGCAGGTTTAAAAGAAACAAAAGAAAGTATTTCTTCACACAATGCACAATCAATCATGGAACTCTTTGCCAGAGGATGTTGTGAAGGCCAAGACTATAACAGGATCAAAAAAGAACTAGATAAGTTCATGGAGGATTAGTCTATCAATGGTTATAAACCAGGATGGGCAGGGATAGTGTCCCTATCCTGTTTGCCAGAAGCTGGGAATGGGCAATGGGGAATGGATCACTTGATGATTACCTGTTCTGTTCATTCCCTCTGGGGCACCTTGCATTGGCCACTGTCGGAAGACAGGATACTGGGCTAGATGGACCTTTGGTCTGACCCAGTATGGCCATTCTTATGTTCTTAACTTTTGAATTACCCAAGGAAGAAGTGTGTAATTTAAATTCTTGTCACCATATTAATTACTGCCTGATTATACACATCATTGGTCTGTAGATATGAAAATTACTTGTAGGCAATCAGATACGTCAGAGAAATGCTTTATCCATATGAGGTGGTCTTTACACTGTGAATTTATATTAAATGTCAAGAACTCAGATAATATTTTAGATTACAGTCTGAGGGATTCATAAACAAAATCAAAAGGAGTACTTTTGGCACCGTAGAGACTAACAAATTTATTTGAGCATAAGCTTTCGTGAGCTACAGCTCACTTCATCGGATGCATTCCTTAGAGACTAACAAATTTATCTGAGCATAAGCTTTCATGAGCTACAGCATCCGATGAAATGAGCTGTAGCTCACGAAAGCTTATGCTCAAATAAATTTGTTAGTCTCTAAGGTGCCACCAGTACTCCTTTTCTTTTTGCGGATACAGACTAACATGGCTGTTACTCTGAAATGTAAACAAAATCAGTTGTTTATCATAAATTAATATTCAATTAATTAATTTTGTCTAGTGTGAAGTAAGATGGAAGGTACTTTACAGATAAGAAAAAGATACACCATAACGGCACTTAAGGAAGAACTATAATATGTAAGCCAGAGGGACAGATCTTCAGCTGGTGTGAATTTAACATGCGGTGCTGAGTCCTCAGCTGGTGTTAATCAGCATCACCCCACTGAAGTCAATGAAACTATGCCGATTAACACCAGCTGAGTATCTGGAATTGTATATAAGGGTTCAGTATTCCTTTATTAGCTATTATTTTTAAAAACCCTATCATCAATATGCAATCCAGCCACCTTAGTGTCCACATGATTCTGAAAGACATCCCTGGTACGAAAGCAGCCACATGATTTCTCTCTGATTCAGACTCACCATACCGTCTACAGGAGCTGTCATTATCACCATTAAATTATATCTACAGTATTAACATTTCATCATGCCCCAAGACTGTTAGTGGAGAAGAATTTATAAAAACCTAAATTAACATAATTAGGGAACATCTACTTAATTTAAATGACTGCCTTTTTCTTAATTTCTGAGAGGATTAAACATCAAACACACACCAGTGTTTATCAGTTTTGTTTCAGCTGTTATTTACTGTACTTGTATTACTAATCAGAACTGCCAGAGTATCTTCTCATCAATACATAAAGAAATGAAAAACCAATAACACTAAGATTAAACTTAAATATTAAATGGAAAAACACCCAATAAAACTATAAGCCTGATCCAACACCCATAGAAGTTATGGGAGTTCTTTTATGAGCATCAGAGCCCATGTTAATGTAATATTAAGGGGGTGGTTCCACTACTGGTGCTACCGTGTCATAGCTATGGCACTGCGGCTGGGCCGCTGTAGTGCCATAGTGTGGACACTTGCTACAGAGACAGAAGGAGTGGTTTCCATTTCTGTAGTAAATCCACCTGTCTGAGAGGTGGTAGCTAGGTCGGTGGAAGTGGTGTCTGCACTGTAGCTTTAGTGGGTTTAACTACATCTCTCAGAGGTGTCAATTTTTCACACCTATGTGCAAAATAGCTAGGTCAAGCTAAGTTTTAGATACATAGATACTAAGGTCAGAAGGGAACATTCTGATCATCTAGTCTGACCTCCTGCACAACGCAGGCCACAGAACCTCACCCACCCACTCCTGCAAAAAACCTCACCTATGTCTGAGTACTGAAGTCCTCAAATCGTGGTTTAAAGACTTCAAGGAGCAGAGAATTCTCCATCAAGTGACCCGTGCCCCATGCTACAGAGGAAGGCGAAAAACCTCCAGGGCCTCTTCCAATCTGCCCTGGAGGAAAATTCCTTCCCGACCCCCAAAATGGTCATCAGCTAAACCCTGAGCATATGGGCAAGATTCACCAGCCAGATACTACAGAAAATTCTTTCCTGGGTAACTCAGATCCCACCCATCCAATATCCCATCACAGGCCATTAAGCCAATTTACCATGAATATTTAAAAATCAATTAATTACCAAAATCCCATTATCCCATCATACCATCTCCTCCATAAACTTATTGAGTTTAATCTTAAAGCCAAATAGATCTTTTGCCCCCACTGCTTCCCTTGGAAGGCTATTCCAAAACTTCACTCCTCTGATGGTTAGAAACCTTCATCTAATTTCAAGTCTAAACTTCCTGGTGGCCAGTTTATATCCATTTGTTCTTGTGTCCACATTGGTACTGATCTTAAATAATTCCTCTCCCTCTCCAGTATTTATCCCTCTGATATATTTATAGAGAGCAATCATATCTCCCCTCAACCTTCTTTTAGTTAGGCTAAACAAGCCAAGCTTCTTGAGTCTCCTTTCATAAGACAAGTTTTCCATTCCTCGGATCATCCTAGTAGCCCTTCTCTGTACCTGTTCAAGTTTGAATTCATCCTTTTTAAACATGGGAGACCAGAACTGCACACAGTTTTCCAGATGAGATCTCACCAGTGTCTTGTATAACAGTACTAAGACCGCCTTATCCCTACTGGAAATACCTCTCCTGATGCATCCCAAGACCGCATTAGCTTTTTTCACAGATATATCACATTGGCTGCTCATCCTATGATCAACCAATACTCCAAGGTCCTTCTCCTCCTCCGTTACTTCTAATTGATGCGTCCCCAGCTTATAACTAAAATTCTCATTATTAATCCCTAAATGCATAACCTTACACTTCTCATTATTAAATTTCATCCTATTATATTACTCCAGTATAGAAGGTCATCCAGATCCTCCTGTATGATATCCTGGTCCTTCTCTAAATTGGCAATACCTCCCAGCTTTGTATCATCTGCAAACTTTAATAGCACACTCCCACTTTTTGTGCCGAGGTCAGTAATAAAAAGATTAAATAAGATTGGTCCCAAAACTGATCCTTGAGGAACTCCACTGGTAACCTCCCTCCAGCCTGACAGTTCACCTTTCAGTAGGACCCATTCTAGTCTCCCCTTTAACCAATTCCTTATCCACCTTTCATTGTTCATATTGATCCCCCTCTTTTCCAATTTAACTAATAATTCCCCATGTGGCATGGTATCAAACGCCTTACTGAAATCTAGGTAAATTAGATCCACTGCGTTTCCTTTGTCTAAAAAATCTGTTACTTTCTCAAAGAAGTAGATCAGGTTGGTTTGGCACAATCTACCTTTTGTAAAACCATGTTGTATTTTGTCCCATTTACCATTGACTTCAATGTCCTTAACTACTTTCTCCTTCAAAATTTTTTCCAAGACCTTCCAAGATGTAGACTAGGCCTAAAGCTACACAGTTAAGCCCTACAAAGTCAAGAAATGCCTAAGTTACAACTGAGCACACAACCTTAACTGCCTTGTGTGTATAAAATAAGAATCATTATGTTTTTGCCTGGGATTGTATTATTGGAGACATAGTGTGTGGTCATGTAATTAATGGCTGTTGACTAAATTCTGCCCTCTTTTCTGTTTGTGCAACCCCATTATAGTCAGTGGAGTCACGCTACAGTAAGTTTGAGAAAAATTTAGTCCACAGACTTTAATTATGTGACCCTATTTCATTACTAATATAATTCCAGGCAAAATCTTAGATTCCTTTCATTTTAATTTGAGGTTAACTATCACTTATACCAAAAAATTCTCCCTCCACACCAAACAACAAAAAACCCAACCTTAAGAGTATGTTGTTCAAGATGTTGGAAAGCTTTGAAAAATCCAAATTGAGGTTGTTTTATTAACCCTTCCAAAATAACACATTAAGTTACCAAAGGAACCTTGACACTGACCTGATACAACTATGCTGTGAACTAGAAACTCAGAGACAACCTTAGCCATCCACCACATCACTTCATCTCAGTATTGACCACAGATCTTACTCTTAATTATGAGTAGATTTTAAAAACTACGTATTAAGATAAAAAGGATGAGCTTTAGGGCCAGATTTTTAAAGTTATTTAGGTGCCTATTTGTGTCTGTATGTGCCTAAATACCATTAAAAATCTGGCCCTTTGACTCTAACATAGGATGACGAAGGGAAGTCAGAGTTGGGTTACAAGATTTGGAGTGCTAAATGTATTCTACACTGTTCTGAAACTATATATCTAAATGCTGACCCAACAAGTGAGGACTAAGACTAGGGTACAAAACAGAACATTGTCATTAGTCAATTGAAACTCGGGAGCTAGAAGTTTAAATTAGAAGATTTCTAGCATTTGTCTTCACATAAATCAGTTTTGTTTGCTCAGTTGTTTTTGTCATGGAAGTTGAAGTATTGATACAACAGCTGCTTACACAGAAATACATATGAACAGTGAATACTCAGACTAATATGATTGCCACACACAGGCTGTGCATAAACTTTCACCCATTCATGCTATTTGCGAATGGGGAACAGACTAGTCGGCTACCATAGTTATAGCTATTATGGTTTTAGCATTTTGGCTAAAGATTCTAGTCTCCTTTCCATACTCATGTGAAGATACTTTTAAAGGCAACCAGTGAGGGTTATAGGCTCCTATAAAGATGAGAACAGACTCTCTAACTTTAATATAAATTCAGGGTTTCCCGCTTGCACCTCATTTAGATCCATTCATAGCCATTAAAACACCAACAGAGTAACTGTGCCCTGAACGCCTTTGCTGAATTCAGAAAAATGGTGAGTATCTGTTACACTGACTCTTCTCATTTCTCAGCCTTGTTACACCAAGGCAACACATGGAAGCCAGATTCATAGGAACTCTTTAATTACTTGCCAGTAATCACTGCCAGCAATAAAGCAGAATTAGCAAAGAACTAATTATCTCACCACCCAGGAACAGAACACTTGGTAACAGTTATTTTTTAACTATGAGCAGAAAAGAAATAAATTGCTTTTGTGCCAAAATACCATGGACAAGCTCACTTTAAAGTTAGATGTTGCAATCATCACTCCATACAGCTGGATCCTCTCTTCAGCTATGTGAATGTATTACCACCGGGGAAGACATCAGGAAGGATGGAGATCTGCCAATGGCTGCCCCCTGAAGGTGCAGTAAACTGATTCTGTGGGCTCCACAGGAGGGGAAGTAGAAATAGGAAGGCACAAAGATCCTATTTTCATGCAAGTGTCTCTAGCAGTATAATGTGAGGGGAAGGGATACAGACCCTGGTACGTTTAATTTGCTAGCTCAAACCCAATATAATCTCACGGCCCATTAGTGAATGATGGGAAATCAGTTTCATAATCTCAGTCTTTCTCCCACAGGTCAAATGTCTCGGTCATGGGCAGTGCCAGCACAATGGGCACCTTTGATGGTAGTCCCAACAGAAGCTAAGAGCTGAATAGACTTTCTCTTGCCTAAAAGTGCTCCCTGCACGTAAAGGTTGAGGTATGTTGGCAGAACAGCCCGCAGAAGCTTGCACTGACACTGCCCATGCAAGTACTTCTGCTGTGTATAATTAGAACACTTACATTTCCAGGGCTGCCCACATCTTAAACAATCAGATATTCCCCATAAAATATTTTAAAAACAATTAAAAGGCAATTAATAGATGAATAGAACTGAAAATATGCCACTCTGGGCAAAGTGTCCCTATGGGAGCTCACGGACTGCACCATCAGGAAAAGAGTTGGATGGTCCATTGATCAGGGTGCTAGCATGGGACTCAGGAGATCAAGAGTCAATTCCCTGCTCCACCTCAGGCTTGCTGTGGGAACCTGGGCAACTCACTTATTCTCTCTATGCCTTAGCTCCCCATAGGTAATGGCGGAGGAGGAAGGGGAGTAACAGTCCTTCCCTACCTCACAGGGAAGGGGATAAATGCATTAAAGATTGGAAGGTGCTCAGCTACTACAGTGACAGGGGGCCATACAGCTATCTAAGATGGATGGACAGAGAATTTGGCATGGTCACTTAATACCTTTCTGGTCACCTCAGAGGCAGTTCCTCTGCATTTGTCTTCCATGGCTGTAGTCACAATGTGCTGCAGACCTCTTGAGGGCTCCATGTCACTGAGGCATTTGGTCCATAGTTAACCTATGTTAACTAAGTGCTGCAGTACTTAAAAAAAAAAACACCACACACACACACCAAAAAAAACCCCTTAAAGTTTACTTCGCATGACAGATGTTTTGTACATGGAACTATTTAACCTATTCTATTGGTACAAGTTTAATGACTCATTCTGAACTACATTCTGCTTTCTGATAATTTAGTAATTAGTCACTAACGGATTTTTTAAAAAGTCACTACATGTTTAAGAGTTTTAGCTTTGGTTTAGTTTAATCCAAGATAAACGCTAGTTGAGTAAAAAAATAAATAAAGATCATGATCTTTTATAAATATTGACACGAGTGCCCAAGGGCATGCTTGAAATATTTCCTCCAGACTTTACAGCGCTTTTGGAACGCAGACATTTTAACACTTGTTGCTTGTTCAACGTGTGCTACGTGGTTACACAGAGTTCAGCATCAATATTTTCCAGCTTTGGGAACATCCATCATCCCTCCCAGCAGAGTCACAGAAGTTATGCGCCTAATTCAGAAAAATGAAGTGTTTACGGTCTACTCAGTTTCAGAATATGTTTCACAATTTTCTCCAGCCCTCGCAGTATGTTGCTGATGGGTTTGCAACGTACTCCCACTGAACAGAAGCTACTTTGTGCTCCCCACTGAAGGAACGCATGCAATTATAATGCCATACTGTATTTTGGCAGTAGAAGTTGGAAATAAATTTACAGTGGATTGGAGGGATGAAAGGCAATCTGCCTGATAGTATAATTCTGCCGAGTTTTAAAATGGTGTGATTAAAGAGGGGAAGATAAATGGTTTTGTGGTTAAGGCAGTGTACTGGGACTCAGAAGTTTTGGATCCAGTTCCCATCTCTGCCGCTGATTTCTTGTGCAACATTGGGGAAAATGTTTAATTTCTTTTTCACTTAGGAAAAAATAAAAATGCGAACAACAATAGCTACTTATGCCATGAGGATATTGAGAGGATACATTTTTTAGATTGAATCTGCTGCTGTGCTGAGCATGACCTCCCAGCCATCTTTACATATTCTCTGATTCATGGGGCTACTCTAACTTAAAGGGGCCAGAGCAGTCCCCAAGGACTGTTCTGCTGCCCTCCCAGGATCACTGGAGTGCTCTCTTCTCTCCCCGCAATACTCCTTACATGGAACAGGGTGGCGGTGGGGGCTCTACTGGCTTTATGAAAAGTAAATTGCTTATTGCAACTCCTTGTTTCTTTGGCAAATTTTTACTTTTGGAACATAAAAACAGCCACACTAAGTCAGACCAGTGGCCCATCTAGTCCAGTATCTTGTCTTCCAACAGTGGCCAATGCCAGGTGTTTCAGAGGAAATGAACAAAAAAGGCAATCATTGAGTGATCCATGCCCTGTTGTCCACTTCCAGCTTCTGCCAGTCAGGGGATAGGGATACTCAGAGCATGGGGTTGCATCCCTGACACCTTGGCTAATAGCCACTGATGTATCTGTTCTCCAAGAACTTATCTAGCTCTTTTTTGAACCCTATTATAGTCTTGGACTTCACAACATCCCCTGGGAACAAATTCCACAAGTTGACTGTGCATTGTGTGAAGAAATAGTTCCTTTTGTTTGTTTTAAACATGCTGCCTATTAATTTCATCTGGTGACCCCTAGTTCTTGTGTTATGAGAAGTAGTAAATAACAGTTCCTTATTCTCTTTCTCCACATTAGTCACAATTTTATAGATCCCTATCATATCCCCCTCATAGTCGTTTCTTTTCCAAGCTGAAAAGTACCAGTCTTTTTAATCTCTCCTCATATGGCAGCTGTTCCATACCCCAATCATTTTGGTTGCCCTTCTCTGTGCCTTTTCCAATTCTAAACTATCTTTTTTGAGATGGACGGCCAGATCTGCATGCAGTATTCAAGGTGTGGGTGTACCGTGGATTTATATAGTAGCATTATGATATTTTCAGTCTTATTATCTATCTGTTTCCTAATGGTTCCTAGCATTCCGTTAGCTTTTTTGACTGCCGCTGCATATTGAATGGATGTTTTCAGAGAGCTATCCACAATGACTCCAAGATCTCTTTCTTGAGGGTGACAGCTAATTTGGACCCCATTGTTTTGTATGTATAATTTGGGTTATGTTTTCAATGTGCATTGCTTTGCATTTATTAACACTGAATTTCATCTGTCATTTTGTTGCCCAGTCACCCAGTTTTGTAATTTTGTGCAGTCTGCATTAGATTTAGCTATTCTGAGTAATTTTGTATCATCTGCAAATTTTGCCATCTCACTGTTTACCCCTTTTTCCAGATCATTTATGAATATGTTGAACAGCACTGGTCCCAGTACAGGTCCCCTGGGGACCCTGTTATTTAACTCTCTCAATTGTGAAAAATGACCCATTTATTCCTAGCCTTTGTTTCCTGTCTCTGAACCAGTTACTGATCCATGAGAGGACCTTTTCCTCTTATCACATAACTGATTACTTTGTTTAAGAGCCTTTGGTGAGGGATCTTGTCTAAGTACATTATATCCATTATATCACCATTGTTCATATGTTTGTTGAACCCCTCAAAGAATTCTAATAGATTAGTGAGACATGATTTCCCTTTACAAAAGCGATGTTGACTCTTCTCCAACAAATCGTGTTCATCTCCATGTCTGATAATTCTGACCAAAGCTATGACCAAAACATCATAATATGTACAAGTTCTCCATCTATTTACAGGCATGACAGAATGTGTGGGGACGTTTGCCTCTTCCAGAAGTACCCACATTGTCCAAAGGGTAACATTCCAGATATGATGTTCCATTGACTGACTGACCCTGACTTTGGCATGTCTTTCCTGGATTTACTGATTTTAAGGGTGGCAGACAGGAGGCTCTGCCCTTATGCCTCCTCAGGCCACAAATCAAGGCATTTGCTAAAAGAAGATTAAAAATTGACTCTGAAAAACCATAGCGTAATGGTATGTGTACACTGCAATATAAGCCCGAGGTTACCAGACCCTGGATTTGTTAACTTAGGGCTTGAGCATCTACTTTAAGTTGTAACCTCAGTTTAGGAATTGTTGAATTCTGAGTCTCAACCTGGGGCTCCAGCATTATGTGGGTCCAAGTCCAAACACCTACATTCCAGACTTCCTAGTGCCCTTGCAAAATGTGGCCATTCTAGCCCTTTGTTTGTGGTGCAGTGAGGGAAAACATGACTGTCCACCAAACTTGACTGTCCAGAAATCAAAGAAAATCAGTCCATGGGACAAAGAGAGATTTCTCAGAGCATGAGTCCAGAGTGGCTGGGTCTATATCGCAAAGCAACAGGGCTTGAACTCTGGGTCCCGGCTTGACTGAGTCTTGGATGTCCACCCCAGCGGGTCCTGGGACCCTATGTTGAGCCCTGAGTTAGCATGATTTGTTTGTGGATGGAAAGGTGGGTAAAAAAAGGGATGGTCTAGTGATTAGAGCATTTGGCTAAGACTTGGGAAATGTAGGTTCAATAACCTAGTCTACCTCAGATTTCTTGTGTGATCTTGGAAAGTCACTTAACCTCTCTGTGTCTGAGTTCTCCATCTGTTATTTTTTCCCCTCTATTTGGCACTGGTGAGGCCACATATGGAGTATTGCGTCCAGTTTTGGTCCTCCCACTACAGACGGGGTGTGGACAAATTGGAAAGAATCCAGTGGAGGGCAACAAAAATGATTAAGGGGCTGAGGCAGATGACTTACAAGGAGAGGCTGAGGGAACCGTCTGCAGAAAGGAAGAGTGAGGGGGGGTTTGATAGCAGCCTTCAACTACCTGAAGGGGGGTCCCAAAGAGGATGGAACTCGGTTGTTCTCAGTGGTGGCAGATGATAGAACAAGGAGCAATGGTCTCAAGTTGCAGTGGGGGAGATCGAGGTTGGATATTAAGAAAAACTATTTCACTAGGAGGGGGTAAAGCACTGGAATGGGTCACCTAGGGAGGTGGTGGAATCTCCATCCTTAGAGGTTTTTAAGGCCCAGCTTGATAAAGCCCTGGCTGGGATGATTTAGTTGGGGTTGGTCCTGCTTTGAGCAGGGGATTAGACTAGATGACCTCCTGAGGTCTCTTCCAACCCTAATATTCTATGACTTGAGCCTGAGTTCAAATCTTGGGCTTACACGGTAGTGCAGACAAACACACACTGGTCTCAGGGTATAATATATATCAGAACACTTCCTCCAGTCACTATTTGCTGATTCGGGTTTTCATAATCAGGAATAGACAAACTTAACAAATATTGTCACTTGCAAGCTCTAATCCCTAGGAAAGAACTTCTTCAGAAAACCAACCATTGCAAATGTTGTGATGAATTTTGCCAGGGAGTGCCAAGTTTTAACATTTCTCATGATGTTTTTCATTTGTCTTTTCAAAGAAGAAGAAAAATATCATCTGGTTCTCATTTAAATTCTCAATAGACCTTAAAAAGGAAATTTCAAACAAAACTTTATTCATACACCTACAAGTTATATTAAATGATGCTAATGGCTTGTCTTAACCCAGTAACTGCCAGAAAATTCAGAGCTAACGCTGGGAGTTGGGGTACTGGAACAGTTTTTATAGTATGGGTGCTGAGAGCCATTGAAACAAACTGTAATCCCTGAATATAGTGGAAATCCAAGCTACCGCACTCCCTACACCTTAGTTCCAGCACTTGTGGCTGGAACTCTGTCCATAATACACCTCTTTGTGCCTCACTGTTGCAGGGGCCTCAGAACAGTGGGTGATTTTACTTACCAGATTTCAATGGGACTAGTCACATACTTAAAATTAAGCATATGCTTATATGTATCTTGCTGAATCTGATCCTTAATGCATAGTTATCATTTTGTCATGTAGTTCGGTTGCTTATAAATTTTTAAATGTATACACAGGACAAGTGTATATTTCTAGAGATAAAGAGATCTGCCTTAAACAACTGTGACCTTAACCAAGTCATTTAATGTTTCTGTGTCTCACTTTCTCTATTTGCAATTGGGGATAATGATACATACCCACCTTTGCAAAGTGATTTGAGATCTATGGATGCAGAGTACTATATAAGCACTAAGTATTGTATGTAGACAGTATATATTCCCACACAAACCATGCCATTAACTTTGAATTAGGGTTGCTAGACCTCAGAACTCACCAATGCAAACCATAAAAAGCAATGAAATAAGCACTTACATCATTCACCTCATCCATTCCCCACTCTCCAATTCAACTTCTCAACCTCAATTACCTGCCTTCCACATGATGAACAAATCACATTTATTGTGATAAATACATTGCATGTATCACTGTTTCTCCTGGACTCAGTGCCCCACATACATTTTACCTAAGGATTTTTTAAAAAATATTTTGAACCTATGAGCTGCTTCAAAAAGTTATTTTTAAAAACTGCCAGAGAAGTGTTTCCTTTTCCCTATAAGATGTGGAGCTTCCCCTGCCAAAGACACTAGTCCAAAGCACAGGCCAAACTAGTTTGATTCTAACTTTCTGTTCCATTTCTAAGGTAGGTTGCCCCTCTGCAGGGCCTCAGAATATCAGCAAGAGGGACTTGCAAAGAACAATTAAATCAGGGACTTAGCAGGAGTCCAAATAGTAAGATGAATAGAAATGTACACTATTAAAAAGGCATTTATAGAGTTTTGTTTTGACCTGTGTATACCTGAATCGTCACTGCTTTATTTCAGAATAAAAATAGAAACTTTACTGCAACTGACTCATGCGTTATTTCATGGTGAAGGTAACTTTGGATTGAAGGGCAAAGCAGGACAGGTAAATATTTCAGATAGTTAACCTTTGTCTTATTACAGATTTCTAGGGTCCAGTTCTCTCATTAAAGTTAATGGTAAAACCTCCGTTGACATCAATGGGAGACATACTGGGTACTAGTAAGAACAAAATTTTCTGGTTCTGGTAGTCTGTACTGATGGCATAAGCAGAGGCAGAAGATGGGAAGGGCAAAGATGGCCACAATGCACTCCTCCATTCCAGGCTTGCTGGGGACTTGGGCAAGTCCTCTGCATAAATAAGAGTGGCTGGTCAAGACAGCTGGGGATCAGTCAGCCACAGCAACCTCCCAGCCAGGCCCCTTCTTCCTGGCTACTCTCCCTGTGTTGGGCCCCCAGAGGGTTACAGCACATGGGCTGTGAGGAGGGCAATATGCTCTGATGCTATCCTTCTATTCTGTGGAGTTGTCCCGTGCTTGGATCCACCATGTCTATGGCTGCTTTACAATCAGCATGGATCTGGGTGGATGCGTTTCTCTTATATTTTGTGTGGTTGGCTAGTTAGTTGTCAGGCCTGGAATTTAGAGCTCTTGGGGCATTTTCCAGGTTCTGCAAATGATTTACTCTGCAACTTTGGTCGAATCACTAAGTGTCTGAGCCTCACTCTCTCTCTGAGCCTTAATTAATTAATAATGTTTGCGAAGAGTTTGGAGATCAATACTAAAAGAGTCTTAAAGATTCCAGTTCATTTTTTATTGTGATAGCAAAGACTGTGACCACATGAAATTGTTCCCTCTGCCCTAAACTAAAAGTACAAAGTAGAACTTTGTTGCATAGTAGAATCATTCTGATTGCATTCTTGTGGATGATCTCGCACCCCAATTATGTAGCTGTCCAAATTAAGAGAAATAATTTAAAAAAATCTTCAAAGATTTATAATGCAATAATACATCATACTGAATAAAAAGTAAGAACAAAAGGATATTCTCTGCATGTCATATTTTTCTTCTTTTGACAACTTCTGCATTGAAAAACCAATGCTTAGAATTTTACCAATATTTATTGTTTGATTAAATTCCATGTAACCTGTTGGCACCAGCCAAATACATTCTTATTAAATAGAATTTATGTAAATATTATCCCAATTAAGAGTCTCTATCTAGTTATCTGTAACATACCCATCACTATGATATCCAAAAGGCAAATTCATTGTTATTTTCCAACTAAATTAGTTCCCTGGGAGAAATCTATGAAATGAAATTCTCAAATAAGTGAAGTATAGAAAACTATACATACAAATACAACATTATGAAAAAAGCATTATACATTCTGAATACATCTAAATCTTATACAACATATATGTCCTAATTTAGTGGCGCACACAGTACCTACATTTATGTAGCTATACTAAGAAAAATGAGTTGCACATTGTACATTGAAATATGTCTAAATCTTTCTGGAATGAAACATTCCTCGTTTATACACCATATCTTAACAATGACTACCCAGAGATGCATTGCATACAAGTAACTCTAAAGATGATGTTATTTGGCACTACTGCTTTAAACATGGCTGGTAAGCCATAAATCAGATAAATACAGCATCTAGGCACTAAATTGTCCTCTCCACTTGTAGCTTCTACCTCACTTATTATAACTTTATTGCTTTGAGTATTTTACAAAATTTTTGATAACAGTCTGGCCCTCATCCTCACTGCCAATTCAGGAATGCAGTTAAGTACGCACTTAAATCCATCCTTGTTTCTTCAGGACACATTAGATCCCATTGACTTAAATAGGGGTTAAGCATATATTTAAATGCTGTCCTGAAAAGAGATGCTTTCCTGAACCTGGTCTTAAGCACAGGTTTAAGTCCTATTGAAATCAATGGAATTTAAGTATAAGTACATGCTTAACTTTAAGTATAAGTATTTGATGAACTCAGGCTACAAGGAGGGCACCATGTCATGGACAAAAGAGATGCATTTTCCAAACAACATCTCCCTCCACTTCCCTCCTGCTTTCCACACATTGTTTCACTCCCTATTTCTTGGTTCTTCTCCTGTCTCTCCAACTGCAGTTTCATGGTCTCCATATCCACATCTCTCCCACTAATGGTTTATACTCCTCAACTAGGACCACAGAACAAGGCATGGGCAGTCAGAGCTAGACCTGGAAACCAAGCACAGAACAGGACTAGGTCAGGACAGGCATAATCACAGCTGCACTTGTGTCAAGCAACTAGCAATTTGTCACTGCAGCTGAACTTAAACTGAGACTTGTAGGCTCCTTGCAGCTAATTGGGTGGTCTGACCAATCAGGTGATTCTGCCTCAGCCCAGCTGGGCTCATTAGTTGGCCTAAGGGCTCAGCCAGCTAACACGAGGCTCAGGTGAGGGAACTCAGGTCCATGGTTCCTGACAACTGGTCCTTCTCCTGCTTCTTTTCTTCATCTACACTAGTGACTGGCTTCTGAGTTTGGGGCATCAGAGACTATCAAGACATTGGAGCCTTCTTTCCTTGGTTGGTTACCTGGCTCTTAGACATATATACTTATCATACATGAAAACCTGTTACAGTCATCTGACTCAGAGAGTTTGGGCTGACATTACTTCTATTAATTTCCCATAATACTACTAGTTCAAAAAGTGGGCTGGACTCTTAGCCCTCCCCAAAATTAAGATCCTTCATTTTACTTAGCAAAATAATTGGCTTTATCCAAGAGCTCTGAAATAATCACCCTGTATTAATATTTATTCTTAGACAAATTTGGAACTCTAAAACAACCCTGAAAAAATACATTAGTAGGCTACACCTGACTGAACTGGGTGATTTGATGTAAAAACAGCCAGGTGGAAAATTTACTGCTCTATACAAAAGTAGACGTTTTTTATGATACAGTTCCAGCTCTGTTGTGAGATAGACCTTTCAGCTGAACAGTCGTCAGTAGCTGCTGCTGGACTATATTGCTTACTTTTCCAGTCCTTACGTTTATCTACTTTTGGATTGCCCCATCTGTGGCCATTCAGCAGAAATTTAGTAAAATTCTCATCTACTTTTTCTGCAAACATTACCCTGCATTCCTTCTCCCTTCCTATAACTAACAAATTCTGGTGTAGCAACATTTACATTCATGCCGATGGAAATGGCCACATTTTACCCAACATCACATTTTGAAAGGGTTTGCTGGAGGGTAACATCATCTGCAGAGTCAAGATAGGTAACTCTCATTTAATCTAATTCATAGGAAAGTTCTGCCTACGCCATATGATTGTGAATTTGTATGGATGAGGGATTTATATTACTCTGAGTTTCTGGAACAAGAAGAGTATGTTCTGGGAAAATAAAAAGATGAGGATATACTTTTAAGTTAAATTTAGAAGAGAACTTTTCCCATTCATCAAATGATTTAATGTTTATTAAACACTTTCCTTCCCTGTGAGGCTGCTTGGATTCTGTGTAACCATGACTCGAATTAAGACATGATGATGCACTGGATTAGGTCTGCTGCAAAAGGGAAAAAGTTGTGACAGGCATATATGGCAATTCTAAATAGTTAACCCATGATTATACCAAAGATCAGAGGACAAGATGATAATCATCCCTCAAAAACTGCACTATGAACAACAGACATTTTTTGCCTGATACTGGGCAGTGTATTAGTCAATGAGACAACTCAAAGAGTAAGTTGCTACATGAGTAAAAATGTCTGAAATTAGCCTTAAATAGGGTATTTATTTATATTCATATCTTGAAAAACTAGTTAAATATATAAAGAACTACAGATAGTTCATTGATAATAATGATTGCCTTTTAATCTACTTTTTGCAAAGAAAAATCCTTCTCAAACTGTGTATTTACAAACAACAGCTGTGCAGGAGGTCAGACTAGATGATCAGAATGGTCCCTTCTGACCTTAGTATCTATGAAACTCATAGAATCATAGAAGATTAGGGTTGGAGGAGTCATCAGGAGGTCATCTAATCTAATCTCCTGTTCAAAGCAGGACCAACCCCATCTAAATCATCCTAGCCAGGGCTTTATCAATATGGGCTTTAAAAACCTCTAAGGATGGAGATTCCACCACCTTCCTAGGTGACCCATTCCAGTGCTTCACCCCCTCCTAGTGAAATAGTTTTTCCTAATATCCAACCTAGACCTTCCCCACTGCAACTTGAGACCATTGCTCCTTGTTCTGTCATCTGCCACCACTGAGAACAGACGAGCTCCATCTTCTTTGGGATCCCCCTTCAGGTAGTTGAAGGCTGCTATCAAATCCTCCCTCACTCTTCTTTTCTGCAGACTAAGTAAGCCTCTCCCTCAGCCTCTCCTAGTAGGTCATGTGCCCCAGCCCCCTAATCATTTTCATTGCCCTCTACTCGACTCTCTCCAAATTTGTCCACATCCCTTCTGTAGTGGGGGGCCCAAAACTGGACACAATATTCCAGATGTGGCCTCACCAGTGCTTGATAGAGGGGCATAATCACTTCCCTTGATCTGCTGGCAATGCTCCTACTAATGCAGTCCAATATGCCATTAGCCTTCTGGGTAACAAGGGCACACTGTTGACTCATATCCAGCTTCTAATCCACTGTAATCCCCAGGTCCTTTTCTGGGGAACTGCCAATTAGCCAATCATTCCCCAGCCTCTACAGTGCATGGGATTCTTCTGTCCTAAGTGCATGACTCTGCACTTGTCCATGTTGAACCTAATCAGATTTCTTTTGGCCCAATCCTCCAATTTGTCTAGGTCACTCTGGACTCTATCCCTACCCTCTAGTGTATCTACCTCTCCCCCCGGCTTAGTATCATCTGCAAATTTGAGGTGCAATCCATCCCATCATCCAGATCACTAATGAAGATGTTGAACAAAACTGACCCCAGGACTGACCCCGGGGCACTCCGCTTGATACCAGCTGCCAACTAGACAACGAGCTGTTGATCACTATCCATTGAGCCCAACAATCTAGCCAGCTTTCTATCCATCTTATAGTCCATTCATCCAATCCATACCTTTTTAACATGCTGGCAAGAATACTGTGGGAGACCATATCAAAAGCTTTGCTAAAATCAAGGTATATCAACTGCTTTCCCCATATTCACAGAGCCAGTTATCTCATAATAGAAGGCAATCAGGTTGGTCAGGCATGGCTTGCCCGTGGTGAATCCATGTTGACTGTTCCTGATCACCTTCCTCTCCTCCAAGTGCTTCAGAATGGATTCCTTGAGGACATGCTCCATGATTTTTCTGGGGACTGAGGTGAGGTTGACTGGTCTGTAGTTCCCTTCATCTGGAACTTCCCCGGATCACCATGAGTTTTCAAAGATAATGGCCAATGGCTCTGCAATCACATCAGCCAACTCCCTCAGCACCCTCAGATGCATTGCATCTGGCCCCATGGACTTATGCATGTCCAGCTTTTCAAAGTAGTCCTTAACCCGCATGTGACCCAGCAGGGAAATCTGCTGGTGTGCCGCGAGACAGTTTGTTTACATTGATTGTTTTCACGGAAGTGGCATGGGCGCAGGGATGTGCTGGCTGCCGCTTCCCGCAGCTCCCATTGGCTGGGAATGGCGAACTGCGGCCACTGGGAGCTGCAGGCGGCCATGCCTGTGGATGGTCAATGCAAACAAACTGTCTCGTGGCCTGTCAGTGGATTACCCTGATGGGTCACGTGCGGCCTGCGGGCCACAGGTTGCCCACCACTGCTTTAGCTCCTTCACGCTATACCCTGTACTAAGTTAATCTTTTTAGGTTTTGATATCTTGGAAACTACCGCCTACCATACAAAAAGAACAGCTTAGACATATAAAGAGATTAGGGTGACCAGGATTACCCTGATAGGTCACGTGTGGCCCACGGGCCACAGGTTGCTCACCACTGCTTTAACCTGTTCTTTCACCACAGAGGCTGCTCACCTCTTCCCCATACTCTGCTGCCCAGAGCAGCAGTCTGGGAGCTGACTTTGTCTGCGAAGACCAAGGTAAAAAAAGCATGGAGTACTTCAGCTTTTTCCACATCATCTGTCATTAGGTTGCCTCCTCCATTCAGTAAGGGTCCCACACTTTCCCTGACATTCTTCTTGTTGCTAACATAACTGTAGAAACCTTTCTTGTTACCCTTCACATCCCTTGCTAGCTGCAACTCCAATTGTGCTTTGGCCACCCCTGCATGCTCAAGCAATATTTTTATACTCCTCCCTAGTCATCTGTCCAAGTTTCTACTTTTTGTAAACTTCCTTTTTGTGTTTAAGCTCACCGAAGGTTTCTCTGTTAAGCCAACCTGGTTGCCTACCATATTTGCTATTCTTTCTGCACATCGAGTTGGTATGTTCCTGCAACCTCAATAAGGCTTCTTTAAAATACAGCCAGCTTTCCTGGACTGCTTTCTCCCTCGTATTAGCCATTTAACTGTTTAAAGACATTGAGATTTAAAGAATGGAAGAATAGTTTCAGTCTTTTGAATTAGTTAATATTTATACCATGCTACAGTAGTACTAATTATCATTATACTATCATGGTGGTGTTACTATTTATAGAGTGTTTCTTACAACTAAGAGCCTGAGCAGAACGGCACAGTTCCCAATGATCTTTAGAACATGAGTATAGAGATTCCACACTTCCCCACTTCTTTTTCATTTTGTTTTCTTTCATTTAAAAATGCCCAGTATGCTTTGCAAGGTTTTAGATAATGTCACATATGAAAAGATGACATCATCTGTCCTCTACAAAGTAGGCAGGCTATGAAACTATGCAATAGATCTACCTCAAAACATGTGAGAGAGGGTGCAGTTTACCACATTTCACTTCACGGATGCTGGGCTTGAGTATCTCTGAACACAATTCTTGCCCTCCAATGAAGCAAATTAGCTCCTTTCCTTTATACCTGTTGACTTATTTTTATGCCTTGATTTACAGCTTGTCCTAGTGATATAATTATGTGTGCAATGAATAGACTCGGACTAGATTTTTGCAGTAAATTACAAAGCAAAACGAGAGACACAACTGTCCCTGTTGTTGTTTTCCACTTCATTTGTGACAAAGCCTGTGGCTATGTCCTAAGACAGTCCTGGAAGGAAGGTAGAATTTTAATTAGCTTCATTAAATGGATCTGCACCTCCTGCACTGATCTGAAGGGTCAATGGTCATTTGTGTGGGGCGGGGAGGAGAGGGGGAGAGAGGGATGGGAGGAGAAGTGCAAAGACTCTTGCAATAGGGCACATGCTAGGAACACTTAAGACGACAGTGTCAGGAAAGGTTTGCTATTTGGGAGCCAAAAAGGGATCAAGACAGACTACTCTGCTCCCTTTAAATGGGATAAGATGATCAGCCTAAGCCCTTCTTTGAAGAGGGCAGCAGGACTAAATAGTATTGCTGCACTGTTAGCACCTCAGTCTTTGGGAGAGAGCCAGCACCATAGTAAGCAGGCAGTAGTGTCCCTCCCACCTCCTAAAGGGAGAGCTCCAGGAGAAAGCCTCCTTGTGTTCCACAGGAGCACATTCCCTAATTGTCAGTGTGAATCCACTGGTAAGCAGTTCATGGTACAGATAGGAGCATACAAGCTAGTTTCAGACCCCTCAGCTGGGCCACCAGGGTAAAGCTGAGAGGAGCCATATGTTGGGTGTGCTGCACCCAAGTTGGCTTTGGGTATTTGTTATTGACTGTCACCTCTTCAGGAGTAGCCCAAAGCTGGGAACAATAGTTCTGGATGCAGCGGACCCATGAAAGGATGATGCAGCTGGAGTTCCCAACCATTATATTATAAAGGCCAAGGCAAGTTTGCCTCCAGGAGAGGGAGAGATCTGAAGGGACAAGCCAAGATGCAAGTCCTAAGAAATTTTAAAGAGTAAGGTTATTCCTGACCCACATCTACTGGGCTGCTATCCTGTGGGCTTTCATTAGGAATTAAAATGTGCATCTTCTTTTCATAACTGCCTAGATTGATCTATAACTACTTACTGAGTTCTTAAGGTATTTAGACCCTTTCTTTTCTGTCATTCCTAGCAAAGATTATTTTATTATTAGATATGTCTGTTTGCTAGGAATCCACAAGAATTTAGAAAGCCCTAGCTCCTAAACCCAGGATGACACTCTTCTCTTTCCAGGAAGCAGGATCATACCACCTCTGTCTTCTGTCAGCATGATTGGTTTCTCATACTTCTAATTCAATTAAAAAATCCCCTGGTCTTCAAAAACTTTCATGAACTCACTCCACTGTGATCTCACACCCACCTAATCCTCCACTCCATTTTTGGATACATCTTTATCCTCTCCTCAAAACTGTTTGGTACGGAGGGTGGTTCTTCAACTTGTGACTGGGCCCCTCCACCACTCCCACTTGAAGCAACTGAATCATCTCTATTGAAGTGCTGCCTTCACATTAGTGATGGAGTCAAACTGGAAAATGTGGATCTGACTCCAGATATGAAACTCCTTGATTGGGGGGGAGGGGTGTGAGTAAAAGGTTTTGGTTTGATCACTGTAAAGACAGGGGACATTTGCAAAATTTGGATTCAGATTCAAATTTTGCACATGCCAAATATTTGGAGACATTTAGACTTACCCTTGTGGGCTCTAACCCATCCTTCTTTCTTTAGCTTATTATGTGTGACTTTCTTAGTAAGGCATTTGTGTTTGTAAAAACATTGTTATATAAAAACCAAATAGTATAGCAGCTTATCAGTTAAATTCCTCACTCACCCATGTCCTTGTTATGTATGAACATTCTGCAGCTGGAAAATTCCACAAACCACTATACACAGTGGGCTGAGTTGAATTTTGAAATATGTAGCTTAATCCACCTCAAGTTTCCTGATGGAATAACAATGGTCTTACTTTTGTATCACTATCCTCATCTATTCGGAAAGGTTATTTTGCTGTTGGTCTCAGAGAATAGCATCAAGGAGCTTTTTAAATTAATGCTTTGAGCTTTCAGGTTCTGATGATGTTCAAAGCGCATGCCTCCAAGGCACCCTGAGAGTACAGGGCATTGCTCATATATCTCATGTTGGTACTCACTGTTCTCTTTTCCAGGGGAACCTCCTGCCCTGGATTATGCAATGATAACTGCACATATTGTGAAAATACAGTAAAAGTCTCTCTAGATAAATATTAAAATAAACACCGCTATATTTTTACTAGTGTTCTCATCAGTAACGTACTATTGTCTGGTGTGAAAATATCACAGATTGTGATCCTGGACATTATTATCTCGTGCCAGCCTTTACAAACAGATGGGAAAATTCTCCCCTGAAACAGTTCTCCCCTGAAATCTCGTGATTTCAGTAGAAGATGCACGTAAGTTATTATTAATTGAGTCCTGACAATGATTTTGGTGCTTCTCTACTTGAACATAGAGTGAGACATAGTGCCTCTCCATGTGTGCAATTTAATTTCAGACACAGGCACTGCGATTTAGCCTCACACTACACTAGGGATAAAATCTTTAAAAGTGCCTAAGTGACTTAGGAGGCTAAGTAGCTTCTAAGTGCCTAAATCACTTTTGAAATTAGGACTTTGACTCATAAGTCACTTGGCATCTCAGGTGTATTGTGGCTCTCAGAACATGATAATGAGCAAAGTACAGATTAGATAGCATCCATTTTGAGTCTGTACAATCTAAAACAGATTTAAAACAAGATTGTCTGGCATATGTGAGTGCAAAATATGTCCCTCATTGTAATACTTTAGTGGGACTAAGGTTTAGGCAAAACAATGCTGAGACGTTGATTTCCATTGATTTTGTAGAATTACGGCTTAATTTTAATTTGATATAGTTTTTTGTATCTCATTTTCTAGGTGTTTTCATAATTATGGCATACATTTCCAAAAGTGCCCACTAATGGTGGGTGATGCAGTTTTTGGGTCTCCTAGTTGAGATTCTTAAGGGCTGATTTTCAGAAGAGTAAACAACCTGCAGTTCCAAAGAGTTAAATTTGAGTGGTTGGCAGTCAGCACCTCTAAAAGACAGGCACCCAAAATGGATACAATGTTTTGATGATTTGGACCTTTGACAATTTCATAACCTCATTAATGGAAAAACTGCGTTTTTCAAATTTAAACTGTTTCTTTACAGTGTGAAAAAGCCTAGGCCCAAGTTATGATTTTTTGTTTTATTTTTGTATCTCTATAACTGTGGCAGAGAGATGAAGAAGCTCAGCACAACATTCTCTCTGACTTTATCATTCAATTTAATGTATGGGACATTCCTTATTATTAAATACTAGTTTTGCTTGCAAACGTGTAATAGTCCTAACCAGTTCTGTCTCAAAGATAGATCAAGGTTGCAACAGCTCAGGTTGAATGTATGCAGTGGTATGAAGTAATATATAAAGCCAAGAGACATTTCAGGGTCTAAAACCTTTCACTGATTTTATACACATTTTAATGTATTTTAAAATGTTACATAAACATATAAATTTATAATTCTTTTAGTAAATGAGCTATATAGTGTTAATAAAAATGTTAAAAGATATCAGTGCAACAGCCTATACTAAAACAAATGCTATTTTATCAGAGTAACATATTAGTGTAACATTTACCATTGGTACAGTGGTCTAGTTATTCACTGTGCTTGATCAGCTCCGACCAAATTCTTCCCCGGCGACTCCTTTATCAGTGCTCGCATACTGTGGTGCCAGGCATTTGGAAACTAGGAGGCTAACATAAGGCTATGATCCTCTAGTCCAGTGGTTCTCAAACTTTTGTAGTGGTGACCCCTTTTACACAGCACGCCTCTGAGTGTGACCCCCACTTATAAATTAAAAACACTTTTTATATATTTAACACCATTAAAAATGCTGGAGACAAAGCAGGGTTTGGGGTGGAGGCTGACAGCTCACAACCCTCATGTAATAACCTCGCGATCCCCTGAGGGGTACCGACCCTCAATTTGAGAGCCCCTGCTCTAGTCTAATCTCCGGCATAACATAGACCATAGAACCTCATCCACTCATTTCTACATCAAGCCCATAATTTCAGATGGAGCTTGAGCATATCTGTTAGTGATATCCAATCTTGGTTTAAAGATTGCAAGTCCCATGAAGGATAGATAACCTCAGCTTTCATTAATTAAAAACAAACAAAAATTCTAGCCCTTTTCCTTGTGCAGCCAACCTTGAAAATGTAAATGTATCTAAACCGATTATGATGGTGAAAAGGAACAAGCAGCTGTGGGTTCCATTTCTGCAAGAGGATGGAAAGAACCTGCAGATCCTTCCCATCAACTCATATCCTTTTTAATGTAAAAGGAGTCAGTTAAGTTTGGCTTTGTCATAAATATAAAGGGAAGGATAAACACCTTTAAAATCCCTCGGGCCAGAGGAAAAACCCTTTCACCTGTAAAGGATTAAGAAGCTAGGATAACCTCGCTGGCACCTGACCAAAATGACCAATGAGGAGACAAGATACTTTCAAAGCAGGAGGGGGGGAGAAACAAAGGTTCTCTCTGTCTGTGTGATGCTTTTGCTAGGAACAGAAAAGGAATGGAGTCTTAGAACTTAGTAAGTAATCTAGCTATGCGTTAGATTCTGTTTGGTTTAAATGGCTGATAAAATAAGTTGTGCTGAATGGAATGTATATTCCTGTTTTTGTGTCTTTTTGTAACTTAAGGTTTTGCCTTGAGGGATTCTCTATGTTTTGAATCTGATTACCCTGTAAGGTATTTACCATCCTGATTTTACAGAGATGATTCTTTTACTTTTTCTTCAGTTAAAATTCTTCTTTTAAGAACCTGATTGCTTTTTCATTGTTCTTAAGATACAAGGGTTTGGGTCTGTGTTCACCTATGCAAATTGGTGAGGATTTTTATCAAGTCTTCCCGAGGAAAGGGGGTGTAGGGTTTGGGAGGATTTTTGGGGGAAAGACGTTTCCAAGCAAGCTCTTTCCCTGTTATATATTTGTTAGACGCTTGGTGGTGGCAGCAATAAAGTCCAAGGGCAAAAGATAAATAGTTTGTACCTTGGGGAAGTTTTAACCTAAGCTGGTAAAAATAAGCTTAAGGGTTTTTTCATGCAGGTCCCCACATCTGACATCCACAAGCTTGGATTGCAAAGAGTCAGTTCACCAACCCCAAAATCCCTAGGCCAACCATTTGCACAGGACTGTGCTCATGGAGGAGAAGAGCTGGTGACACTTGGTGGATGGGTGAATTGTTTTGGAGACTACCAAAAAATGCTAGTGTCAGCTCAGATTGTTAACTTTCAGTCCACTCTAAGGCTGGAACTAGACCAACTGCTACCCATGCATGCAGCTGCCGAGTATAGGTTGGTCCTGCTTTTGCCATACTCACAGCAGCTGCTCCTAGGAGCACACTACTCCTGCATCCCCCAGCAGTGCTGCTGGGGTGGCTGTGAGATGCACCATGCTGTCCTCACACTTCTATCCATACATTGCTGGCCACTTTAGATACAAACAAAGAGGAGGTGGAGCTTCAGTTACCCTGAATGGGAGTCCTGCAGCCCACTTCTTCTCTCTCCCCCCACCCCATTTTCACCTGCCCAGCCCCAGCCAAGAGTTTAAAGAGCCAGTTATTGGGAAGGACCCTTGAGCCCCATCCCCAACACCCAGAAGAAGACCTATACTGCTACCTGCCCCCGCACCAAGCCAGCTAAAGGAGACCACCAGCAGTCAGGGGAGACCCACCCATGTAAAGAACTAAAGGAGACCCTTTCCCCAATCAACCACTCAACGTCCTAGCAGAAGGGACTCTCTCCCCACTCTACCAACCAACCCACAGCCCAAGGCTGCAGACACACATCTGTCACTGATAGCAGGTGAAAAGTATACAAAACAACTAGTGAAACAGAGTTACCCCTGAAATTTTGTGGGGTGAGGGGAGAAATATGCACAAATATTATTACTTGTATTCCAATAGTACCCAGCGGCCACAACTGGGATCAGGGCCCCATTGTGCTGGTGCTGTACTAATAGTGAGGGACAGTCCTTGCCCTGAAGAGGTTACAATCTTAATAGGTAAGGCAGAGAAAGGATGGGAGGGAAAACAAAGGTGTAGAGACTTATCAAAGGCAGAAAAAGAAGCCTGATCTCCGAGTCCTAATCCAGTCCCCTAGCCCCTAGACCCCACTGCCTCTCCAATACAATCCCATCTTTAATTTAGGTGACTTTTCAAACGCTTGGTAAAATAATGCTAATTACAATGGGCCTGAGCTACAACTACACAGAAGCCAATGGAGCTGTTTCAATTTACCCCAGCTGAGGAGTTGTCCCAACAAGTTGGTGTAAAATCTGCAACTGCCTTGTAGAAAAATGAAGATCTATACTGTGCTGAACCCCGTTGCTAGGAAAGCTTGTTGTTGACCTGTCTTAAGCCAAAATATTTTTAAAATGATTTCATATTATGGTCTCTGACTTAGCACGGCAAACAGCATTTAAAAGCCACAGTCTCAGACCCAGTGTCTTTGTCGCTGCTTGCCATCCATCCCAGTCTTTCTTCTCTTTTTTTTCAGTGTTATCCGCGAAAACAAAATACAGAATAAAACCAGAAACCAAGCATTTGGCTGAGCACAATTCCATCTTTAAGGCATACAGTAAAAAGAGTGTGGGTTTTCTCTCCGACTGTGCACTTCTCATAATTTTGCTGAAGATAAATATTTAGATAACAACTAATAGGATGTGTAATTGCCAGGAACTATTATATCTAAAGAATGTGCTAGAGATGTTGAGCTTTGTTTTTTCTGCTATGTATTGACAACCAGTTCTCACCAGATGCACTCTTGGATGGTGTGTAAATAAAACCATTGTAATAATTTGTAAATTGTTAATATTAAGATTGCATATATGATTATGCTTTCTTTGTTTCCAATTCCTCTACCACATTTAGCTTTGAGTAGAAATAATTTCTTTTTGGCTTAACATTTACTTTTACATTTATTTACTCTTTCACAACCAACATTGTGATTTTTTCCATGCTGCCTCCTATGCATGGGGCACCCTCCCTAAATTAATCTGTAAAGTTATTATACTCTTCTTCCTAAGAGCTGAAGATAGAGAAATTCAAATTGGAAATAAGATGCAAATATTTAACAGTGAGGGTAATTAACCATTGGAACAACTTACCAAGGGTTGGATTCTTCACCACTGATTATTTTAAAATCAAAATTGGAGGCTTTCCTAAAAGATACACTCTAGTTCAACCAGGAATTAATTCAGAGAAGTCCTATTGTCTGTATTATATAGGAGGTCAGACTACACCACAGTGGTCCCTTCTGGCCTGAAAATCTATGAATTTCCCATTCCCTTCTGCTGTGATGCCTACCAGAAATCAACTGTCTAATAGTGGCTGGGCCAAGTCAGAAGGCAAAAAAGAAAAAAAATAAATACAACCAAAAACAAGAAAAAAATACTAAAAGCAAATCAAAATAACCAAATAGTATTTTACACAAATTGGAACAACTAAGTTGTGCACTTAACTGGCCTGTGTATTCACGTAAACCTATTACTGTTACCCATGTCTTCCCCCTTCCTCCTTTTTGTTTGTCACACTTACTTGTGCTCCGTGTAAGCTCTTGAAGGCAGAACCAAGTCCTCCTACATGTTTGTACAGCACCAATGGGACCTTGATCCTAACTGGGCCTTTGCACACCATAATAATATTAATAAAAAAAGAATTGGTATGACACACCTCTAGGCATAAGTGGAAAGAAGGAGTCTTGTGGTTAGACAGACAAGGTGGGTGAGGTAATATCTTTTATTGGATCATCTTCTGTTGGAGAGAGAGAAAGAGACAAGGTTTTGAGCTTACAGAGAGCTCTTCAGGTCTGGGAAACATAAGCAGAATGTCACAGCTAAATACAAGGTGGAAAAGATTGTTTAGCATAGGTAGTTAACACTTGCTTCAACTGACCATTCAAGATGAAGTGGCCCATTGTGGTTAGAGCAGGGAGCTGGGATTCAGGTCACCAACACTGGCTGTATTCACAACTCTACCAGTCTCACTTTGTAACCTGAGGACATGTTTAAATCTTTCTAAACCTCAGCTTATCCATCTGTAAAATGAGAAATATAAAATACCTACTTCACAGGGGTTCTATGCAGCATTATTAAAAGAGCTTTAAAATCTTTGGACGAAAGACTGTATAAAGTATAGAAGTAGCATTATAATAAGAAATCAGTATATAAATATAGTTTCCATTATATACTCATACTTTTGATACATTAGTCTTTTTGTCAGGTTCATAAAATACCACAAAGAGCAACTCCAAAGGACTCAGTGTTAGAAGAATTATGTTTTTGTACCTCAGAGGAATGATCTTATTTAGAGTCCAGAAAAGATGAGAGCACTTCTCAAAAAGAAGAATGTGTAAGGTGCTGCAACGCTGAAGTAGATTGTATATTCTGCTAATCAATAAGTGTGATAAATGGTGTGGGAGGGGGAAGACTCCCAGTTAACTATAAAATCCCTGTTAGTAGATGTTCTCTACTTGCTTTACCTGTAAAGAGTTAAAAAAGCCCATAGGTAAAAGGAAGGGAATGGGTACCTGACCAAAAGAGCCAATGGGAAGGCTAGAACTTTTTAAAATTGGGGGAAAAACCTTCCCCTTTTTCTGCCTGTTGTTGTTCTCCAGAGAGAGGGGACAGAGCAGACAGGGCTGGAACTATGGTGTAAAAAGCTGTGGGCCAGGTACGAAAAATCACCAGATCATACCTAGAAACTACTCATTTGAAACCCCAGATATGTAAGTAGATCAGGAAATGTTTAGGAAGACGTGATTAGGTTTCTCTCTTTTATTTCTTTATGGCCTGTGGATTCCTCTGTGCTAACCCCAAGTGCTTTTGTTTTGCTTGTAACCTTTAAGCTGAACTTCAGGAAAGTTATTTTAATGCTTAATTCTTATTAGTGGTTCTTTTTAAAATCTAGCAATAGTCTGAGTTCTTAGATGTATTTTCTTTCTTTTTGTTTTTAATAAAATATATCTTTAAGAACAGGATTGGATTTTTGTGTCCTAAGAGGTTTGTGCACATCTTGTTTAATTAGATGATGGCAACAGCGGACTTCCTTTGTTTTTCTTCTCAGCTCTTCCCCGGGCGGGGGGTGGGGGTGAAAGGGCTTGAGGTGTGCCTTCTTAGGTATGCCTTCCTAAGTTCTAAAAGGGGTTTTTTTGCACTTGGGTAGTGGCAGCATCTACCCATCCAAGATCAGACAGAAGCTATAACTTTGAGACTTTAATACAAGCCTGGGAGTGGCCAGTATTAATTTTTAAAATCCTTGCGTGCCCCCACCTTCTGCACTCAAAGTGCCAGAGTGGGGAATCAGCATTGACAATAAGAAAGTAGTTGCCATGGTGACTCTGACATCACACACTTCCAATTAGCTCTATCTTATATAAACACACATACTGATATGCTATGTGACCTATTGCAACTAGCAGTGACTTCAAAGGAAAATATGTTTTTACAAAAGAACACATTTTCCCAGGCTTGATATATTCTTGTGCAAGAGCATTTTATGAAATTTTAGACAAGTTATACTTTGTTCAATTGCCTTTGTTCTCATTCCTTTTTTTACTGGAAATGAAGCAATGTTGGGAAATAATTGCTTTCAGTGAAAATTAATGCGCTCTTTCAAAATGATTTCAGACAGTGGACAATTGGAAAAAAATACCCCAACAACAGTATTAAAGCACCAGAGGCTAAACCAAGAATATGGATAGGATCTGAAAGTTTGTGTTTTTATATTCTCTTAAATAGATAGATAGATTAGGATTGTCAATTGATTAAAAAATTAATCATGATTAATGCAGGATTAAAAAACTTAATCACAATTAATCGCATGGTTAAATAATAATAGAATACCATTTATTTAAATATTTTTGGATGTTTTCTACATTTTCAAATATATTGGTTTCAGTTACAACACAGCTACAAAGTGTACAGTGCTCACTTTATATTTATTTTTATTAGAAGTATTTGCACTGTAAAAAAACAAAATAAATAGTATTTTACAATTCACCTATTAAAAGTTCTGTATTGAAATCTCTTTATTATGAAAGTTGAACTTACAAATGTAGGATTATGTACAAAAAACTGCATATTCAAAAATAAAACAATGTAAAATTGTAGAGCCTGCAACTTCACTCAGTCCTACTTCTTGTTTAACCAATCAAGTTTGTTTACATTTGCAGGAGACAATGCTGCCCGCTTCTTGTTTACAATGTCACCTGAAAGTGAGAACAAGCGTTCGCATGGCATTGTTGTAGCTGGCGTCGCAACATATTTACATGCCAGATGCGCTAAAGATGCGTATGCCCCTTCATGCTCCATCCACCATTGCAGGGGACATGCATCTATGCTGATGACGGGTTCTACTTGATAACAATCGAAAGCAGTTCGGACCGACGCATGTTCATTTTCATTATCTGAGTCAGATGCCACCAGCAGAAGGTTGATTTTCTTTTTTGGTGGTTCAGGTTCTGTATTCTCTGCACTGGAGTGTTGCTTTTTTAAGACATCTGAAAGCATGCTCCACACCTCATCCCTCTCAGATTTTGGAAGGTACTTCAGATTCTTAAACCTTGGGTCGAGTGCTGTAGCAGTCTTTAGAAATCTCACATTGGTATCTTCTTTGCATTTTGTGAAATCTGCAGTGAAAGACTTCTTAAAACGAATATGTGCTGGGTGATCATCCAAGACTGCTATAATATGAAATATATGGCAGAAAGCAGGTAAAACTGAAGGGGACATACAATTCTCCCCCAAGGAGTTCAGTCACAGATTTCATTAACGCATTATTTTTATAACGAGAATCAGCAACATGGAAGCATGTCTTCTAGAATGGTGGCCGAAGCATGAGGGGCATATGGATGTTAAGCATATCTGGCACATAAATACCTTGCAATGCGAGCTACAAAAGTGCCATGCAAATGCCTGTTCTCACTTTCTGGTGACTTTGTAAATAAGAAGAGGGCAGCATTATCTCTTGTAAATGTAAACAAACTTGTTTGTCTTAGCGATTGACTGAACAAGAAGTAGGACTGAGTGGACTTGTGGGCTCTGAAGTTTTACATTGTTTTGTTTTTGAGTGCAGTAATGTAACAAAAAAAATTTACATTTGTAAGGTGCACTTTCATGACAAAGATTGCACTACAGTACTTGAATGAGGTGAACTGAAACATACTACTTCTATTGTTTATCATTTTAGTGCAAATATCTGTAATAAGTAATATACACTTTGATTTCAGTTACAACACAGATTACAATATATATGAAAATGTAGAAAAACATCCAAAATATTTCATAAATGTCAATTGGTATTCTATTGTTTAACAGTGCAATTAAAACTGCGATTAATTGCGATTAATGTTTTTAATTGCGATTAATTTTTTTGAGTTAGTCGCACAAGTTAACTGTGATTAATTGACAGCCCTAATATATGTGTGTGTGTGTGTGTGTCTGGGTGTGTGTGTGTGTAAAATATACGTATGGACAAATTCTGCTTTTGTTTGCACTGGTGTGAATGGGAACAGAATTTGGCCAACAATACTTATATTTGGTACAATATTTTGATTTTAATTAAAGGCTAAATTCTACCACTCTATTAAAGATTAAAACCTTATACCAAGAGGAATCCCATTAAAAGCAATGGGGCCACTCACAGAGTAAGGTACTATTAATGATGAGTAAAGATGACAGAATCTGTCCCACAGTGTGTTTTTAATCACTAGTCTTGAGTTTAGTTTAGAATTTTTTGCAAAATATATTTTACACGTCACTATGTGCATCTTTCAGCAGAAGTGGAGATTTCCGATTTAGACATACAGAGAATTCCACTCTCAATACAACTAAATAAAGTCCAGGTTTTCCAGCAACCCAATAATGTTCCAAATTCCTTATCCGCTTAAGCAAAAAACCATGGAGAATATTTTTACTCTTAGGGTATCTCCTCATGACTCCCTAAATTACTCCTCATGTTCACCCAACTAAAGCCCAGTCTGTGCTCAGCCAACTGGAGCTGACAGATATTTTTCTAATTTTGATGTCATAGCAACTAGGCCTGTGGAATTAAGACAGCACTATAGCTGTCTGCTGAATCTGAGTCAAGAAGCTAGGATGAATAATATAAATGTACTACAGCAATGGTGTTTCTACTGCTGCATTAAAGGTCTGGCAGTGTTTTAATTTTCAGGACCCTATTTTTATGGCTTGATTTTTTGAAGGCTGATGATTTTTAACAGATTTTTTTTAAAATAAAGCAGTTTAGCTCTTTTTATGCCTGATCCAAATCTCATGGACATACTACCATTGACTTTAATTGTCTTTGGTTGAGGCCCTTAATTTTCAGAAGGGTAAAAAAATTAAGTTAACTGGTTCTGGTTCTTTTTGATGTATTCTCTGAAGTGCAGAATGGCTGTATTTTCCCAAATGATTAGCTTAGGATATGGAATAGTAGCTTTGGGTATATAAATGACAACAAACTAAATAAAATAGTGTCTTTCTTCTTCAGAGGTTTCAGTAATGAAAAGATTGGCAATTGTATCTGATTACTAACCATATGCTAATATGGATATATGTACTAATTAGTCAAGTTTCTACAGTCCTTTGAAGATGTAAAGCACTGTATAAGTGTTAAACATTATTATGTGCCTATATTCTGTGCTCATTGGCTGAGAAAAACAGGAGAAATACACATCATAATTTTCATTTAAATTTTGTAATTCTCACTCCTTGTTAAGAGATTGCATATTCTGATAAAGCTCAGATTTCTTCATAATTTAGAGGACATAGCTGCATAAATAGAAACAATCATTTCTGCTGTTCTACACAGCATCCTCTTATTTGAAAACTAATTGAGTTCACTAGCTGCTGGGGGAGCACACATATTGACAGCAAACAAAGATATGTCCAGCTTTTCCAAACAAGAAAATTATCATCATTTTCCTCTCAAAGGAAAAAGGGCCCCATGCTCCCCTTTGACTCCATGACAGCCCTATGAAACCCTGCAAGGGGCAGACACGAAGGAAGGAGTGATGGCTCCATGACATGCTCAACTGGGTTGGGAGAAGAGGCAAAGCCCTTTCCTGGAGTCTGAGCTCAGTGGGTAGGGAGAGAGTGTAAAGGGACGGTGTAGGTAGGACAGGGGACTCAGGAGGAGGTAGCAAGGGGGGGAAGGAGTAGTGGTTAGAGGAATGGAAGAGTACTGAATGGGAGAGGATTGAAGGGGGGCACTGACATATCTAGCCTGCAACTGCTGTGTGGAAGCGAGAGCTGCTAAAGGCAGCACTCAGGGAGAAGCTACCGGCTGAGGGGATTGGGAGGAGTTTTTGGAGGTATGGTGAGTTAGGGCCATGCTGGTGGCCAAAGAGCACTGTGGGGCGGGGGGGGGGGAATTCCAGTCTTAGTGGGCTGGGAGGGAGGTTTGGCTAGTGGCCGAGCTATTGCTGGGATTACTGAGCTGTCAGGGCAGCACTGCTGGGAGGTTCAAAGAAGCAGCTGCTGGCTTAGCCATCTCAGCGGGGAGGTGGTGAGAGGCGATTGGGGCAGTGGTGCCTCCAAACACCCCCCTGAAAGTAGGCCTGATGTGACCATTGTATGACACTTTTTAATTTTCTAATTTAGTGGGGCTCGTGGAAGGCAATGGATTGGCAGCTTCCATCCTCTACTTAGTCACAGAGCAAGTATAGCACAGGCAGCGGCACATGCCACTGACACTCTGTTACAAATATACTCCAAGCCTGGCACGAAGGACCATCTCTAGTAGGGGAAGGTTAGTTCAGTCTTCCTTCCCATTCACTGTCAGGCCTTTCTGCCAAGAAGGCTAACAAGGCTTCACATGGGTGAGGTTTTTCATAGGAGTGGTGGGTGACATTCTGTGGCCTGCGCTGTGCAGGAGGTCGGACTAGATGATCAGAGTGGTCCCTTCTGACCTTAGTATCTATGAATCTATGAATCTAAGGCTGCTCATGTGATAGTGGATTTAGTGATTTGGAGCCCCCATCCATTAGGGGCTAGGCTGAAACCACCAACTCATTTCTCATAAACCACTCAACAGCTGTCAACCAGTAATCCCTTCCAGCTCCATTGACCTGGGGAAATTTTTACCTGTAGGTGAAATACTGTATCTCATTAGCAATGCCTTCAGCCACCCATCACATACACAGATTTAATAGAAGCTGTTACAACATTAAGATTTGATTTAAACACACAAAAGCTAGAAAATTCAGGACTCCTAACCTCAATCCATCCCTGTTTGTGCCTCACCATAAAACAGTTCTTCAAACAAACAATGGATGCTTTTAACTTGTCTTAATGTGTTGCAACGGATGGAAACTGAGCCTTAATACTAACTCTCCTGGCAGAATCCCATTTTTACTTTTTGGTTGTTTAATTAAAGCAACGCCCTAGCAAAACCCAATTGCTTGGATGGCCTGAATATTATACCAATGCACTTTTCATTAGATGACCTTACTTTTGAGTTTAAGAAACCTTGGGTTACCATTGGGTTTGGCTGGAAGTCTTGCTTGTGAAGATTATGATCACATAATATACAAAGCCTACTTGATCTATGCATGCGTTTTAACTAAATATTCAGACAAAGGGCTGTCAACCCTCCAGATTGTCCGGGAGTCTCCGGGAATTTAATCTTTAATTGAAGATGATGTCATGTGATGAAACCTCCAGGAATACGTCCAACCAAAAACTGGCAACCCTAGTTCATACTGAGTGGTAATTGACTTAACACCATTAAATTTGCTACACTTGGTAGATTGGAGAAACTTGTAAAGGTTTACTGGAGCTTTTAAAGTTTCACAAACAGTCATCCTTTTCATGAGATAAGAAAATGTCATGATTCTTGTTAACTCTTATAAAAGCACATGTACATGTACTTTATTCTGAAAAACTAAACAAACAAACTACCGAAAACAACAAACCACCTCATACAGAGGTTTCCTTTCTGAAATGGCTTTGCTGTTGCCATATATTTCATACACAAAGAGATTCAGTGGCATATTACGTAAGATCTCACAGTTTACATAGGTTTCAGCCCAGTCATGTTTTACAAGTATTCTCAAGTTGTCTGTTTTTTGCCTTAGCCTGATAAGAAAACAAGAGAAAGCTATAACTCTTACCCTTTGTAATATCCTTTCCCCACACTATGTCATGAAACACAAAAGGATGAACTTTAACTAGTCAAGTAATGGTTACAATAAAAAGTGATGATGTGCCCAAAGTACAGGTACAATACGTTCCAAAACATTTCATTTGTAAAGAGTAGCCATGTTAGATGTTGGCAGAAGAATACTTTATTTTAGGAGAGTGGGTGTCTTGCTTTATAAACAAACTGTTTTAAGGGAGCTATCCAGGTAAGAATGATTAGATTTAAAGAAGCTTTAGCTCAGTGGTGGGCAACCTGCCTCACTCCCGCTGCGCCATTCACTGGGAGCAACTGCAGGTAAGACTGTGCCCCAACCCCCTGCCCCAGGCCTGAGCCCCCCCTGCCCCAACCTGGAGCCCCATCCTGCACCCCAAAACCCTCATCCTCGGTCCCACCCCAGAGCCAGCACTTCCAGCCCAGAGCCCTCACCCGCTCCCATGCCTCAACCTTATGCTTCAACCTGCAGCACTCTCCTGAACTCCGAATCCCTTGGCCCCATCCCCCAGCCTAGAGCCCCCTCCTGCACCCAAAATCCCTCATTCCCAGCACCAGCCTAGAGCCCGTACCCCTTCCTGCACCCCAACCTCTTGCCCTGAGCCCCCCAAACCCTCCTGCATCCCAGAGCCTGCACACCCAGCTGGAGCCCTCATCCCCTCCTGCACCCAACTCCCTGCCCCAGCCCAGAGCCCCCTCCCACACCCTGAATCCCTCATATCTGGCCCCACCCCAGAGCCCACACCCCCAGTTAGAGCCCTCACCCTTGCCCACACCCCAACCTCCTGCCCCTGCCCAGTGAAAGTGAGTGAGGGTGAGGGAGAGCGAGCCACCGAGGGATGGGGAATGTAGTGAGTGGGACGGGGGGGTGCTCAGGGAAGGGGGCGGGGCCTTGGGGAAGGGAGCGCGGCTAGGGTGTTCAGTTTTGGGCAATTAGAAAGTTGGCAAACCTAAAAGAGATATAGGGACAGCTCAGTAGCCCCAGTGAGGCTGTTTTGGGCCCAAACAACCTTAAAGCTGGCCTTAATGATCAGTCAGAGATTCCTTTGGTTGGGGGCAACCCCTGGCTGGTGTATAGCTGACAAAGCAGCTTTTTAGGGAATATACTGGGGAAGGAGGAAGTGTAGCCTGAGCACACCGTGCTCCATTGATGCCCAGCCAACATAAAGCCCCCCATCCCCTTGGTTATTACTTCCCTGAGCTGTTCTAATTTACTCTGGAGGGACTGATGAGCCAGGGATCAGGGGAGCATGAAGGTTTGGCAGCTTTGCTCCCTCTTAGGTTCTGCGTCAATTCAGAATTAAAAAGATAGTTACAGGTTACATATCAGATGTGGCTTTTTCTCCCAGAGTATCATTAGAACGAAAAACACATTGGTAAACAAAGTAAAGGGAGCAGTTGATGTTAATGAATGTAAAGACAGCATGAATATTTACCTAGATTCGAATAACATGGCACTCTTATATTGCACTTTTCATCTCAGAGTGTTAAAGCATTTTACAAAACACTCACTAATGCAAACTCAATCCCATGAAAAAAAATACTGGTGGGTATAGCCCCATTGTATAAACAAGCATAGGGGCTGGCTTCCTCTGGGCCCGGGGGATAGGCGCGGTGCTCAGTCCCCTGCTCCATTCCAGACCCTGCCCCCACCTCCTTGCCCTAAGCTCCCACCCCATCCCGCCTCTTCCCACCCCTGCTCTGCCCCCACCACCACCCCATCCCTTTCCCCAAATCACCTATGTAAATAAGTACCCAAAGGCACAGAAAGATGGGATTTGCTCAGTGTCACATAGCAACTGAGGCCTGCTCAAAACTAAAAGGATAGGTCAAACCAGCTACATTGCTCAGGGGCAGGGCTTAATTTGGGCCACGGCTTGCCAGGGCTGAGTCCTAGCACCTCTCGGCTTGGCAGTTTATAGCCCTGGCCCCTCTGGGCTTGCTGCATCAGTTATGAAAGTAAATACATTGCTTGAGTCCTGGCATCTAATTGCTTGAGCCCCGGCACCTCTTTCATTACAAATTAAGCACTGCTCTGGGGTGTAAAAAATCCACACCCTTGAATAATGTAAAACCAACCTAACCCATGGTATAGACAGCGCTAGGTTGACAGGAGAATTCTTCCACCAACCTAGTTCCTGCCTCTCAGGGAGATGAATTCCTACACCGATGGGAGAACCCCTCCCATCAGTGTAGGTAGCTGAAGTGCTTCCATGACACAGCAGCACCATTGCAGCTGTGCCGTTGTGGCATTTCAAGTGTAGACAAGCCCTAAGTGGTAGAGCTGAGAAAGGAAAGTAGTGCCTTGACCCACAGTCCACTGGTTTAATCACTAGACTATTTTCCTCCTTGGGTAGATCTGCCAAGAGGCAGGGGAAGGACTAGATCAATTAGCTTAAAGAGTGAAACTGACAGTCGCTAAAAGGTGTCCCAACACAGTTGTCAGCCAGGAACACAGTAACTATGGGTATGTCTACATTCAAGCTGGAAGGTATACCTATGCTAGCTCTGGTCAGACTCCCATGCTAAAAACCGAAGTGTAGCCATGACTGTGCAAGCAGCAGAAGGGGCTAAACACCCTACCATCACATCTGAGACCATCAGCACATACTGCTATTTTTAGCGTGCTAGCCTGATGGGAGCTAGTATGCGTACGTTTACTAGACCTGGAAATTGCCCCTTCCAGCTTCAGTGAAGACATACCCACTGATACAGAGAGTTGGAGTTTAAGCTAGGGAAGTGGAAGAAGTAGTGAAGTAGGGTTGTGATAATAGGGCCTACAAATTTACCCGATTATGAGCTCAGTTGTGAAAAGGGAACGAGAATTCATAAAATGTCACAATAGCTTATAACTACATATGTTGATGAGAAAAGTGCAAAGTGGAGATAGACAGACTTTATTAATCCATACAAAAAAGGACTACTAGTATAATTCAAGGACTGTGTTATCATCATGCTGGTAAACAAGAGAAGTGTGGTAATGGCAATCAATGGACCACATTGGATGGGTTGGAAATTAGGCCTACTTGGTGAACAAAATAATGAGGGGAATGGGCTATTCCACCCACCACCCATTTTGGGATCCTTACAAGAAAATATTGGGGGAAAATATCCAGAAGAAGCAGCAGCTGTCTGCCAACAACCACTGCACCAAATTTTACCATCACTGATGCCACCCCAACTGTCTCCTGGGGCCCAGAGGTCTACTGTAATACTGTTGGGCCTTCTTCATCCTGATTTTGAGAGATGTTCTAAACAAAAAGAGACCCAGATGACATCACCATCTCTACCTCCAACGGCTCTGGCTAAATCCCAGCTACACCTGGGATGTGAGAATTTGTTTCCTTCCCCTTTCCAGCCATATTTCTTCTCTTTTCTACCCGCCTCTTCTTTCCTCTAAGAAAAGTCTGGCTTAGCCAGCCATGACTGTATATTTGGCAACATTCCTGTAAGCCTGTGACCAGAAAGAGGCAACCAAATGGAATGCCCTAGCAATTTGACACTGGTACAAGTTTGCAAGGCCTCAGAATGGCTATTAAGACAGTGTGCCATACATTTGTTTTTCCAGCAGTGAGGTTGCATGTGAGAGTCAACATCAGAAACAAAAAGAAAACGAGTACTTGTGGCACCTTAGAGACTAACAAATTTATTGCTAATAAGTGATGGTCACATAAACACCACCCTATACCAGAAACCTACTGAGCGCTATGCCTACCTATATGCGTCCAGCTTTCATCCAGACCACACCACATGACCCATTGTCTACAGCCAAGCTCTACGCTACAACCGCATTTGCTCCAACCCCTCAGACAGAGACAAACACCTACAAGATCTCTATCAAGTGTTCTTACAACTACAATACCCAGCTGCTGAAGTGAAGAAACAGATTGACAGAGCCAGAAGAGTACCCAGGAGTTACCTACTACAGGACAGGACCAACAAAGAAAATAAAGAACGCTACTAGCCATCACCTTCAGTCCCCAACTAAAACCTCTCCAATGCATCATCAAGGATCTATAACCTATCCTGAAGGACGACTCATCACGCTCACAGATCTTGGGAGACAGGCCAGTCCTTGCTTACAGACAGCCCCCCAACCTGAAGCAAATATTCACCAGCAACCACACACCACACAACAGAACCACTAACCCAGGAACCTATCCTTACAACAAATCCCGTTGCCAACTGTGTCTGCATATCTATTCAGGGGACACCATCATAGGGCCTAATCACATCAGCCACACTATCAGAGAGTCGTTCACCTGCCCATCTACTAATGTGATATATGCCATCATCTGCCAGCAATGCCCCTCAGCCATGTACATTGGCCAAACTGGTCAGTCTCTACGTAAAAGAATCACACAATCTACCTATATGCCTCCAGCTGTCCATTTGTATGTGGACACAAATCAGACATCAAGAATTAGAACATTCAAAAACCAGTCGGAGAACACTTCAATCTCTTTGGTCACTCAATTACAGACCTAAAAGTGGCAATTCTTCAACAAAAAAATGTCAAAAAAAGATTCCAAGGAGAGACTGCTGAAGTGGAATTAATTTGCAACTGGATACAATTAACTTAGACTTGAATAAAGACTGGGAGTGGACGGGTCATTACACAAAGTAAAACTATTTCCCCATGTTATACCTCACCCCCCCACACGTTCTTGTCAACTGCTGGAAGTGGCCCACCCTTGATTATCACTACAAAAGGTTTCATACCCCCTCCCCCGCTCTCCTGCTGGTAATAGCTCACCTTTCCTGATCACTCTCGTTACAGTGTGTATGATAACACCCATTGTTTCATGTTCTCTGTGTATATAAAATCTCCCCACTGTATTTTCCACTACATGCATCCGATGAAGTGAGCTGTAGCTCAAGAAAGCTTATGCTCAAATAAATTTGTTAGTCTTTAAAGTGCCACAAGTACTCCTTTTCTTTTTTTGGATACAGACTAACATGGCTGCTACTCTGACACCAGAGACAGAAGCTTCATTTTCTATTTTTGCTGCTCTTTTCTCTGTTCTCTTTTGGGTGTTTGTCTTGTTTTGTCTTCTAGGAAACGGGATCAAACCTTAACAACAACCTCAAACATCTTAACTAACTTTTTCTCTTTTCCTCCTACAGGGAAAGTGGTTCCCATCTAAGAGACTATTGATAAAGGGTTTTTTCTTTCTAAAGACTCTCCACAGTTAAAGGGAAAAAAGGGATGTTGTTAAAATGAAAGCCTTACTTAACATTTTACATTTCAAATGCTTTAACCTTTTCCTCCCTTTTTCTGTATCTTCAGTAAAAGATTTAAAAGATTTTTAGTGGTTCTGTCTGCCATGGTACTAAGCATGCTGATGTCTCTATATACCAAAACCTGAACCTGTTTTAAAAAAATGCTAATGTTGGACAGTTACTCTCTTATGTGTCTCCTTTCCATGTGGAACATAGGGCCGATTATGAGCTCAGTTGTGAAAAGGGAACGAGAGTTCATAAAATGTCACAATAGCTTATAACTACTTGCCATATTTGGTCTCCTGCTGCTGTCTTAGCTTCTTCCCATGTCATTTTGATAGCTTTCAGTTCTACTTCTATTGTGTGTTTCCATGTTTTCCTTGATCCACTTTGTCACTTCTTGCCCTCGGGGATCCAGTCCAACACCTATCTTGTTATGTTATTCTTGTCTTGCCTCCGTGTATGTCCTAGCTCTTTTCGTTCCATAAATTTCCTGTACTATTGGTTTCTGTTTCATCCTCTTCCAGAGTTCTTTGTTTGTTTGTTTTTTCTGGCCATCTGATATGGAAGATTTCTATATGCAGCAATTATGAAAACTTGGGAGTTTAGATAGTAAGGATCTAATAAGACAAAGTTTCAGTGCCATATAGTAAGACCAACTTTACAATGGTGTTAAAGATTCAAAGTTTAATTTGCAAGGCAAGTTTTCTGTTTCTCCAGATCGGCTTTAGAGTTATGAAAGCATGTCTGGCTTTCACTGTTCTGTCTTTAATGTCTTTGTCTGTTCCACCTGTTGTACTTATAATGAGGCCAATATGTGAAATATCAGACCTCTTCTCTGTTAGTCCTAGAAAGTATTATTAGTGTCCCCTGTTGGGTGTTCATTCTCATAGTTTTCTCTGTGTTGATTTTCAACCCTACTAATTGTGCACAGGCCTGGAAATCACATGTTTTGGCTTGCATGTCTATAGGGGTATAAGATTACAAGTTGATGTCATCTGTTAAATCAAGGTTGGATAGTTACAGGGTCACGTTAACACCTGTGTCTCGCTGGGCCTATATATTCCCCAGGGCCATCCTTACCCATACGCAAAGTATGCAGCTGCGTAGGGCACCAGGAAATTTGGGGCACCAAATTTCCTGGAGCCTTGCGCAGCTGTGCGCTGTTCCAGCCCCTGCTCCAACTCTTGCCCAGGGCCCCCGCCCCTTCCCTGCCCCAGCCCTGCCCCCGCTCCCCTGAGCTCTGCAGCCGGGCTGGGCCTGCACTCACCGGCAGCAGGAGTGCAGTGACCCAGCTTCCGCCATGGCACTGGTGAGTGCTCTGGGGTGGTTCCCAGCTGTCCCCCCCAGACATCCCCCCCCCGCTCCTCTCCCGCAGAGGCCTGGGGCCCGCCCCCACCGCACTCCACAGAAGCCTGGGGCTCCCCCTGCAGGGGGGCTGCGTAGGGCCCCGGAATTGCTAGGGATGGCCCTGTATATTCCATCAAAATTAATACAACAGTAGATGAGGTGAAGATGAACCCAAACTCATAAAGGGAAAAAACTATCAATGTAGGCTTAGTTAACTCTGCCTCAGATGGGGGAACTGGACAACATGATCTCTTGAGGTCCCTTCCAGCCTAAACTTCTGATTCTATTTATACTCCATCAGTGTAAACTATCATTGCTCCATGGAAGTCAGTGCTGAAAATCTGGAAGTATATATTAAACCAGGGCTGGAAAATAATGATCAGAGACCTACTAGCCAAAGAAATCAACTTACTATCCAGAGGTCAATACATAAAATCATATTAGCAAACAAAGAGACAAACTGGTAATAATAAGCATGTTACAAATGTTTAGACAGACAGAGGGGGTAAGTTATCCCCAAGGCACCTGGATAAAGAACTCCCCAGGCACCTGGATAGCACAGTGACAGAATCTAGACAGACAGAAAGAGGACCAAGGCCAACACTCCGGGATCCCTATCAGGGTGCAGTTTCTGGACACTCCTTAGGAGTCCCACCTCTCGCTAGTAGGTGCCTGATAAATATATGAAGCCCCCTATTCCTCTCTGGGATAGGAAGAAGGTGGGAGCTTTTCCTCTCTCTCTCTCTTTCCCCCCCCCCACCCCCAAGCTATAGCCTCCTGAATGTGTATGTATGGGGACTGAGAGTATGTGGGGCGATCCACTACTTCACTCTTTCCCCAGCCTTCTGTTTTGCTACTTCTGCCCTGCCAGATATACTTTAGCAGAGGACCTTGCGGTAAGATTACTGGGAATAAAATAAAATAGCACTGACATTTAAAAAGGCTGATTTTGCTTTTTTTTTTACTTTTGTTAATCTTTGAAAATAGCAGCACTCTATTTGATAGTAAGTGCATGTACCACTCAGCTCCTATTCTCGTTTCATTATATAAAAATGTTTGCATTGGATTCCTGTGATATTAGAGCAAGTGCCTATGGATCTGGCTGATATATAACCCGCACTGTGACTGTATAGCAGGGACAGAGCCAAGTGAGGAAACTATGATGTGGGAACAATTGACTTAAATGCAAATATCAGGAAGGCAGGCAGACAGCAACATCAATAAAAAGACATTAAGATGTGGCAAAGAAATGATGTTAAGGCGAATCTGAGTTGTTTTTAGGATGCTTGTCAAAATCTAAAATGAATAAAGAAAAACCAGGAATTATGGCTATTTTAACAAATGTCAGTATTGGCCTGTATCATCTCAGTGCATGGGATTGCCACAGTGTAATGCAGCTATTTAAGAAATCCTTGCATATTGAAAACAGACTTTGTTCCCATGGATAGGAAATCAGACCACCTATCTCAAAGTATTTCACGCCTATCTCTCCAAACAGCTGTGCATACTGTATGCAGCACTCCCACAATAGGCTATGTAGAATGTTATCCATTTCCATTTCTTCTCTTTCCTCCAGAATTCTGCAATAATTTCCAAAATGTATCCCATGCACTGCTGGAGAAAGGCTAAGCTAGTGAAAGAGATGGTAAGCAGAACCCACAACTTTTTGGCTTGTCGAGATCCAAAATGAAGAGGAGAAAGATGACATTTTATTAAGAAACCAGCAGAAAGATCCACATGATTGTCAGGGATGGTAAGATCACATTTAAAACTGCCAAAAACCTAATCAGAACAGGATGTCAGGGTTAGTGTAAAGGATTCACTTTTTTTCCATTTGTCCCGATAATCAGTCTCTGTGCCCCTTCTCCCCAAGTAAATGAAATCAATCAGCAGGGATTTCTGTAAAATACATAAAACAGTCATCTTCCAGACTCTACCAGAAGACAAATGATTCCAGACATTGGACTGCAGCCATTTTCCCACACATGCTACAATGTTTTGTCATCCATATTGGGCCATAATGTTGAGTGGTTTTTTTTTCTTTTAAGTCTACAGCCAATGCTTCCACTACTGGCATGGAGCAGACAGTACATTAGAACTATTGCAACAAGTTATTTTTCTGTACAAATTGTAATAGAATTGTCAAATTCCAAATAAAACAGCCTCCTAGAGTCTTGCTTGGAACTTTCATGCACCTCTGCTATTGCTAATGTAACCTTATTATTCCAAATTGGAGTCTCAAAAACCTTTTGGAATTAGGCAGACCAGACCAAACATAAACCACCAAATTGAATGGTTTCAGAGTAGCAGCCGTGTTAGTCTGTATTCGCAAAAAGAAAAGGAGTACTTGTGGCACCTTAGAGACGAACAAATTTATTAGAGCATAAGCTTTCGTGAGCTATAGATGAAGTGAGCTGTAGCTCACGAAAGCTTATGCTCTAATAAATTTGTTAGTCTCTAAGGTGCCACAAGTACTCCTTTTCTTTTTTCACCAAATTGAATGGAACACATCCCTAGTGCAAATAGTGCAAGCCTTATTTGAAAGCATATCAACATCAAACAATAGAATTGCTTACAACATCATATACAGTGCTTCATACGAAGGATGGAAGCTCTCAGAAACATATAACAAAAGGTGCTACGCAACGTGCATTTTAAAAAAATATTCTAATTATTGTTTTTAAACAAGTCCTCTGTAAACAGTAAAATATATTTTGTGAAGCACTATAAGATTTCTTCTGCTTTAAGAAATGTGGAACAACATTCTACCCTGAGTTAAATCAGGAATAATTTTCTGTGAACTTACTCCTGATTTTACACCAATATAAATACGGGAAGACTTTAGCCCAAGGTGTTTATACATTGTAGTTCTAGTTAGTCTATAGTTATTTGGGTGGGAACTCTCTTCTCCTCTCCAACAATAGTATTCTTATCTACGCCCTTCAGCTCACATCTGGGACCAAGCAAGCTTTTCATCAAAGATGCCTTTCAGAAAGATTACAACATAATTCTTGTTCACTACAGGAGATGCCCTTAAGTTAATTAAACAAAATCCCCCCTTCTGAAGTGGAGGATTCTAGCAGTTTGAAAGTTTGTTTGCAAGTTTTTTTTAAACAAGCCATCTCAAACAGATAAGCCTCTTAACATCTTTGAAGTAATTCAAACCTTTTAAGTAAAAGATAGGCTACAAAGGAGACAGGACTGTTTTCAAAGCTGAAAAGCTCCTCAAAACAGTTTTAACTGTTGTACTAAACACCCTTACTACAATATTTAAACTACTGTCTACAAATATCCTTAGACTTCACTGTACCTTTGAAACAAAATCATTTTCTTCTGCACTTCATTTTCTGGTTTCTTGAAACCTGTTTCTCAGAATCTGACAGATGGCGTCTCTGTCACTGAGTGCAGCTTCCTCCTCATTATTTTGCCAGCTAATGTTTCCACGATGCTTAGCTGTTGTCTGTGGGGCTGTGCTCTACATCATTTCTCGTCTGATCAATGCTCTGCTTGGTTTTAGGTTGGTTTCTAGTCCCGCCTCCTGCTCTTGAAGAAATGAAAACTCACAGCTGAATTTTTTATAAATCATCCCTTTTAACACTGGTTGTGCTACTATGGCAAATACTACAGGAAAAACCTGCTGCTCCATCTCAAACTTGAAAAACAATTCTTCATCTTAATGGTGTACACATGAAAGTCAATCATGTATTAAAATCACTAATACTGGAAAATAGTGGCCAGATCATTGTGACCTTCAAGGTTTAGGAACTAATTAATGTAGCACAGCACTCTGCTCTATTCCAGTGGGAGGATATGGCAAAATACACTACTTCAGTCAATTGTACTATATAATGATTTGCTCAGAATCATAGGCTGCCGTTCTTAAGAGATAAATTTACACCTACAATGCAAAGTATTTTTGACAGCCATTATATTGGATATGCTCTTATTCCCTGCCACTAACAAGATTGATCAAATAAGAGGTTATACTGTATATGCTGGCAGCTCCAGCTGCAAGGAACCCTTACCATCATATTGACTCAGTGTGGGCAGAGACTCTCTTTACTTTTCTTGTGAAGCACTGAACACATCATCAATGCTTAACGAATAATAGAATACAGTATGTGCTACCAGTTAATTAGCACTACAGCCTATATGCCAAAGGACAAAACAAATCAGCTCTTCAGTTCATATCAATACTCTACAGTATCTTAATTCTCACCAACTCCTGTCAAGAGAAAGTGTTACTGAAACTAAGAATTACTGCAGAGATCTATGTTAGCCACCAGGTATAGTCTGAATGAAAAAATAAATTCAGCTAGACCAGGGGCCTCAAACTTTTTCATACTGTAGATCACTTTTTCACAGAGAATATCTGATGGCCCATCTCTCCCTCCTAATCCTATTGCATAAACTACCTCTATTAGCAATTGAAGAATGGCCCTGTGGGAACTGCAGCAATTGTTTGTAACCCACTGTTTGATGTACCCTATTTGCCCTCCACTCAGTTAGGATCAATAGTAGGTGAATTACCCACAAACAGCTATAGGTAGCCCTTTAGCTCAAGTAGTAGCTCTCTACATATTACAATGTTGAAGGTTTGGCATTCAACCCTGCTTCTGGCCCATGATGGACATTGCCACATTTCTATGCAAGTACTATTAAGAAAGAGGAGAGGAAAGTGATCAAAAACAGTCAGCATGGATTCACCAAGGGCAAGTCATGCCTGACTAATCTAATTGCCTTCTATGACGAGATAACTGGCTCTGTGGATGAGGGGAAACCAGTGGATATGTTGTTCCTTGACTTTAGTTTTTGACACGGTCTCCCACAGTATTCTTGCTAGCAAGTTAAACAAGTATGGGCTGGATGAATGGACTATAAGGTGGATAGAAAGCTGGCTAGATTGTGGGGCTCAATGGGTAGTGATCAATGGCTCCATGTCTAGTTGGCAGCTGGTATCAAGTGGAGTGCCCCAAGGGTCGGTCCTCGGGTGGGTTTTGTTCAATATCTTCATTAATGATCTGGAGGACGATGTGGATTTGCACCCTCAGCAAGTTTGCAGATGACACTAAACTGGGAGGAGAGGTAGATACGCTGGAGGGTAGGGATAGGATACAGAGGGACCTAGACAAATGACAGGATTGGGCCAAAAGAAATATGATGAGGTTCAACAAGGACAAGTGCAGAATCCTGCATTTAGGATGGAAGAATCCCATGCACCGTTACAGAGTAGGGATCGAATGACTAGATGGCAGTTCTGCAGAAAAGGACCTAGGGGTTACAGTGGATGAGAAGGTGGATATGAGTCAACAATGTGCCTTGTTGCCAAGAAGGCCAATGGCATTTTGGGCTGTATAAGTAGGGGCATTGCCAGCAGATCAAGGGATGTGATCATTCCCCTCTATTTGACATTGGTGAGGCCTCATCTGGAGTACTGTGTCCAGTTTTGGGCCCCACACTACAAGAAGGTTGTGGAAAAATTGGAAAACGTCCAGCGGAGGACAACAAAAATGATTAGGGGACTGGAACACATGACTTATGAGGAGAAGCTGAGGGAACTGGGATTGTTTAGTCTGTGGAAGAGAAGAATGAGGGGGGGATTTGATAGCTGCTTTCAACTACCTGAAAGGGGGTTCCAAAGAGGATGGATCTAGACTGTTCTCAGTGGTAGCAGATGACAGAAGAAGGAGTAATGGTCTCAAGTTGCAGTGGGGGAGCTTTAGGTTGGATATTAGGAAAAACTTTTTCACTAGGAGGGTGGTGAAACACTGGAATGTGTTACCTAGGGAGGTGGTGGAATCTCCTTCCTTAGAAGTTTTTAAGGTCAGGCTTGAGAAAGCTCTGGCTGGGATGATTTAGTTGGGGATTGGTCCTGCTTTGAGCAGAGGGTTGGACTAGATGACCTCCTGAGGTCCCTTCCAACCCTGATATTCTATGATTCTATGATTCTAAGAGTTTAAGGTTTTTTTAATCTCCTTGAACATGATTGCACAGATGGAAACTGAGGTCAGCCAGCACACTGGGACCAGTAAGCGCTACACGAACCACCAGTAAGTGCTTCATATACCATAGTTTGGAAACCATTAAGCCAGGCACCTATTCAAATACTCATCTTTCGGGAAGGCTTGGTAGAAAATTAGGAGACAACCCGCGCCTGCCGATAGTGTGGAGGGGAGGAGTGAGGGCACCAGGGTTCAGCAGTCTTACTGAGCAAGCTCAGTCCAAGTAAGCATGCTCAGTACAAGCAAAGCAGCAATTTTGGGGGGGCCAGATGACCCTGCATGCCCCCCACGCATCCTCTGATAAAGCTACTGCTTTGTCAATAGGCAGCCATAAGACAAGTGCTGAGGGCACTGGTCCACGAAGATTTAGATTTGAAGGGCTGCAGCTATAGGGCTCTCCTGTGGATGGACTGGCTGATCCATGCCAGTAACATGATGACAGAACAGTAGCTGCACTGCATATATTGAAGGGAGGCAACAACATCCCTATCCCACATTCATAGATGTAAAGAAAACCTTTTTCATAAATTTTCTAGGGCCATTGTGTGTGCAATAGTTATCTGTCAAATCACATGGGACTCTGATTAAAATTATTTGCTTTACCTTTAAAATATACTTGACGTTACATAAATGAGACCAATCAGTAATAAATACCCATTTGAATAATATTTACAGAATTAAAAAAATAATGTTAAAACAGAACAGATTAAAGGCTTGCTCCCATACTGTGACATCCTTTGTATACACCCAGGACTGGGTACTGACCTACAATTGAGAATGTTCTGAGCTTGCCTCCTCACCCACCAGTTCAAATCTGGCCTCTCTAAACAGCATCTACTCAATGTAGCTGTTGTGATTAGGTGCAGAATGAGAGGTAGCCTCTGAAATCCTGTTCTTCACTCATTTATAATTCTAGTAAATGAGGACCAGAATTTTAAATGAAACAGGAACTTAACTGGCAGATAGTGTACAGAGCTGGACACTGGTATAATATGCTTTGTTGGTCTGTTCTACCTAAAAGGCCAGCTGTGGTTTATGGGTTGACCTCAGGATCAGTCCAAGGTAAAGCTCATGGCAATAGTTCAAGCTTAAGGTGATGAAGATGTGGCTCACTGCACAGGTCAACAGCTAAGAAGAATGAATGCCTCTCTTGCCAGTTGAAGATTAAACTGATTCCTGGCCCCTGGAGTCCAGGAGAAGATACAAATCCAGTAGAAAATAGAGGTTGTGAACCACCTTTACAGTACGAGGCAGATATTAGAGCTCATGGAAATTTATCAATCAAAAAAATGTAGTGGTGGAAAAATGGGATTTCATTGAAAATGAAATTTTCCACAACGAAAGATAATTTTGATTACATTTTGACTAGACATTTTGAAACAAAACAAAACCTTTCATTTCAGTTTGCAAAAAACAATTTTTTTTCAAAATTTCAAATTTTTGTTGTTTCTTTTTGCCACTGAATGCAAAGAAATGAAAAATGTCTACAGTTTGGGGTCCTCCCCCTACATACACACAATTTTCCCTTTCTTTTTTACCTTTTTCCAATCTGTAACTTTTCCAAAGTTGGAGAAGTTTTGAAAAGCTACAGAATTGAAGAAGGGGGCAAAAAGGGGAGTTGGGAAATAGAGGCATCTTTCAGACATTCTGTCACATTCACCAGCAAAGAAGAAAAAAGGGAAGAAAGCGGGAGACAAAATCTGAAATTTTGAAAAAAAGTGTTTTGGTTTTCAAAAACTCAGTTGAAATGAAAATTTTGATTAAAAATCAAACCAACATGTTCATTTCAAATTTTACAGTCAAGTAGAGATTATTGACTGAACATTGTTGAAAAATTTCACAGGAAAAAAGGAGTCTTTGGCTACCAGTCATAACAGACCTCCCTCCCCTTAGCTGAGGGTAAAGGTCCCATTTCCCTGCTCCCATCAACTAACAGCACTGTTGTGCCAGACGGCTCTTGTGGGAGCTAGCTAGATTTTTTTTTTAAATCACTCACAGTCTCAATGTCTATGTAAAGTAGGACAACAGTACTATCTACATTAGATAAGGAGATATAAACTGGGATGCATTTGCGTTTTTGATATTATAAAATTTGTACTATGAAGGATTAAAGTATGCACAACACATCCCTTGCCAAAATTCCACATTTTTTCAAGACCTCTGTCATTTTTCATTTCCTGAATTAATTTGTGCCTTTCAATTATTTGTCCTGGTGGGAAAAAAAGAATCCATGGTGGGTTTTTTTTTGGCATATCTCTATGTCACATGTAGTCCCTTTACCAGCCAATATAAATGTTTTCTAACTCTAAATTCAGCAGCTTGAGTCTGGCATATGAAAGTTAAACGATCTCTCTCTGCTTTACACATCATCCTTCAGAGCTACTGCTGCAAAGCCTGCACGATTGCTAAAATAAAAGAGACAAGACTGCAGGATTTGCAAACCACTTCCATCAGAGACATCCGATACACAAAATGAGTCACTAAAACTGCAGAATGTAGTAAAACTGTAAGTAAATTCCATGGGAGCGTTTCTCAAATGCAGCCACCATGGCCACATGCGGCCACCAGGAGGCTTTTCTTGCAGCCACAGCCTTCCGGGTGGTTATTGGTGTGGGGGCAAAGAAGTGGAAACACAAAAGCTGGAGGAGTAGGTAGCCAGCGAGTTTCCCACCTTCCCAGAGGCATTGGGGTTGGGCTTCAGCCCGGGGGTGGCAGGCTCCAGTCACGGGGCTTTGAGCTCTGTTCCCCAAGGTCACTACCCCTCCCCCCCGCTGCCTTCCCTAGTGCCCCATTGCCCCTGGCTCCCGCTGCCTCTGTATCCACCTCCCCATCCAGGGCTCAATTCGTCCCCAGGATTGACAGGGCTGAGTAAGTCTTCTGTGAAAAATGATATTTGTGTTTGTTAAAAAAAAAACAACCAAAAAAGCAAAAGAAACAATAAGAAAAAAGACAAGAATGTGCAAAGCACCTTATCTGTACTTCTGTTCTGTTTAGGTCCAGTAAAGAATAGAGACAACTGTACATTATTTTTATTATTGAGTTTGCAAAAAAAAAAGTCCTACATAAATAAAATTACAGTTATTTGGGCATGTATATGTGCGTATTTATTTGTTTTTCCTAAAGTTAATTAAGTATTTTAGGAAAAAGGGTCAGAGCGGCCACCAGAAGAGTTGGTGGCTGCACTCTGAGGCCACCAAAAATTTTGTTGTGAGAACCCCTGCTCCAGGGTCTAAAATATCACTTAAGGTATTTAAACGACATGAGCTAGTTTAACTTGTAAATGGCAGAGCATAATAATTTGTGTAAGCTGATCCAAATGATCTACAGAGCTCAGGGACAAAAACTCTTGGAAGTGTTGTATGATTCAAACATTTTTTTAAAAGTACATATTCATATGTTAATTTCTGGTTTGCTTAAGGGGATAAAAATGTCTTGCTCACAGCAAAAAGTTAATTGGGTGTCATGAAAATCAGTAATTAAAAAACACCACAAAAAAGTTCAGCATCAGCATCTGTCCTCAAGACGCAATACACTAAGGAGCTGGCACGGTATTGCAGTTGCCAAGAAACTGCATCTAGTAAAGTTATCTTTTCTATTGGGAGGAAAGTAGGAATTCAAGAGCCATATGCAAATGAAATGTGTGATGACACCAATCGTAAACATAACTATGGCTTAAAACTTAAGCCTGATAGGTCATCATCAGTCATCCTAAAGCAATTAACAAACAATATGCAATTCTCCTCTTCTACCACTGAAGTGAAGCTGCCTCTGGTGTGAAACACGCCTGCTATTTACCATATGCAGCAATGCTGCACAACAGTGCAGGATAGGAAGTTAAAAACAATGTATCCAAATTAAACTGTAAGGGAAATAGAGGTAGTCAGTATGTAATTACCCCTACTCCTGCACGAAGTACTATGGGACCTTTAATAGCCTGAAGCAGCTGTCCAATTGCAACACCTGTAGAAACACAATGCTCCCTAAACACCCCACTGGACATTAGTTCAGAGCTATCTAGAAAAGTAGATCACCACCTCGTGTATTAGCAACAGTAGCACCTCAGGTTTTCTTTGAGATGCTTGCACCAAGTACTGCTATAGCCTGCTCTTGCGAAATCTGAGCAGATCATAGCCCATGCTGATATTTCCTCATTCTCCACCCTCAGGAGAACTTCAGTTAATGATGCATCATTGATTGTGCAATATCCCTAAACATAGTAGTTTCTTGCTGCCTCAGGCTGTAATTATTTGATATTATTTATCTAATGAGTCTACTCAATTCCAGAGTATTTTGTATTAATAAATATATAAATAAATATGGCATTGCCTTATCTAGTCAAGAGCTCCAGAACTTATGGTATCTTAAAACAAACATTTCCTTAAGATGTGATCAAAATGTATTTCCAGAGCATAAATTCAAATGCAGAAAGGTTTTTATTATGGCTAGCAAGTATTCTAGACTGCTAAACCCCTTGCAGGAAGAGCTCAGCACTTCAGGATTCAGATCTGAAGTATGCATGGCCCTAAATACTCCATGGCAGCTCTAACGCTGTACTGTACTTGCTTTTAAAAGTTCTTAATCATACTTAGTGAGACTGGAACCAATACTGCTTGCTTAAGATTAGCTACTCAGTTGCACTCACAATCCTAATAGAGAAATCATTGAACTTATATGACACCAACATTTTCCGGTTCTTCCCCTCTCACTACTTCATAATCCTATTAAAATGTCAGCTTTCACAATACTGCCACACACATAGGACCTAGCGCCCTCTGCTATGACAAAAGCAACCCTGAGCTAGGCTAACAATTTACAGGGCCTCTTTAAGAACTCTCACCAACTGGAAACTACCATGTGCCCTTGAGAGATTTCAGCATGGATTTTCATGGAAACAACTCATCACGTACGGAGATTATGTATAAAAACAGGAAAATACTTGCTCTTTGAGGTCCTACTTGAGTGTTTAAAGAGAAAATTTGCCGGCAGAGTAATCACAAACATTCATTCTGACAAATTGCTTACACTGTAATTTTATGATGTAATAATGATCCCATCATGGGTTTATTTTAAACAAGCATCTGTAAGAGGAGAACAAATGTCTGGGTTACCAGTAGTGCCGATTAGGAATTTTCTGACAAAATATTTCTCTGTAAAAAAATATCCATTAGCTGAAACAGAAACTTTTTGTGGAAATATTCCAGTTTCAACTAAGCTTTCATTGGAAAGGTTTCTGAAATCCACGATGAAATTTCTAATCAAAACCATAGAAGGAGACCAAAACCCCATAGTAACCCACTATTGAGGGCACTCTGCTGGGATGTGGAAGATCTTGCTTCAAGTCCCTGCTCTGAATCAGGCTGAGCAGGGACTCCAACCCGGATCTCCCCCACCCCAGTTGACTTATTCTGGGCTGGACCTTGCTCTTTTTTGTGTATGTATGCACACATGTGGAAAAAACCTTGAAAGATCTTAGTTTCATCCCGATGTGGAACCAGAAAATATTTGAAATCTTGAAAATTTTCACAGGATGGAAAAACCATTTCCTGCCCAGCTCTAGTTGTCAGTGAATGAGTGATTCCTCCAAACTCATGTTGACTGAAGAAATAGGAAAGGAATTTGGCGTGTGCTTATTTCATAACTTACAATCTTTAAAACAAAGTATTACATTACTTGCAGATCCTCTGCATTTGAATGGAGGTAGACAAAGTTTCCTATGCCTGTGGTATGACCTTTCACAAACTAATAGAATTAATATTTGATTTTTATTGGTAATCTATATTATTGGTAGTCTATATTATTGACATATTTGTTTTCTTCAATCACAAGTATGCATGCAGATACCCCCCCAAAGCTTTATAAATTATATTTCTTTTTCAATGATCTTTCAGTTTTCCTTTCAATCTGCTTTAAAGAGAAAAACAAAAAACTGACCGAGCTCTAGCACCATAAAAGTATTGATTTTCACTAAGATGTTTCATCTAAAATAAGTCTTGTTTTAAAAAAAACTTAACTACATACTCTAGAACCGCAGAAATAGGTGTCACACCATCATTTATAACCGCTACAGCCAACTTACAAGACCTCACTGTAATCTAAACATTAATAGACTGAAAGAACCTCTGGGGAAAGAGTTTGGAAAACTATATGAACAGTTAGGCGCAGGGAGATTTGACTTCATTTATATCACTCTTCTACCTTAAATTTTCACAAACAGGAGTGATGTCCATGAGAACGTCAGGTCACATTAGCCTTGTCCTGCTCATGTCACCTTTCACTCTTGGGAAAGTCACAACGTTTTATTTCAGTGTAGTTGTAGCCATGATGTCCCAAGATATTAGATATTAAAGAGATAAAGATGGATGAGGGGTCTTTTATTATAACATGTCCTTTTAATGCCATCAAACTTTTTAGAGAGACAAGATGGGTGAGGTAATATCTTCTTTTGGACCAACTTCCTGTTAAGTTTGACTTCCTCTTTCTTCATTTTGTTAAGTTTCCATTTCAGACTGTAAAATTCTATAGCTACCACTGATTTTTGGAACACTGCAAACAATGGAACATAGAGAATTTTGCAGTTTGAAATAGAAACTCCACAACATGAAGAAAAAAGGAAGTCAAACAACGGGAAGTTGGTCCAATAAAAGATATTACCTCACCCACCTTGTCTCTCTAAAAGTTTGATGGCATTAAAAGCTCACACTGTAGCGTTACTTTCAAAAATTAGTCTTTCGAAAAAAAATTTAAACTTCCAAATATTCCACACCCAATGGAGAGAGGAAGGACAGTCCAGCATTTAGGATACAAGCTAGGATGTGGGAGTCCTGCACTCATTATCCTGCTCCACTATAGACTTCCTGTGTGTAGGCAAGCCACTTAACCTGTCAGTGCCTCAGCTCCCCCTCTGCAAAATTAGGATAATACTTCCCTACCTGACAGGAATGTTGTGAGAATAAATACATTAAAGATTGTGACATGTTCAGATACCTGGATGATGAGGGTCATATAGGTACCTAATATAGACAGTTCTTCAGGTACAGTCTTTGTTCCAAGTAGAGTAACCTAATGGGCTTATCCAACATAACACTATTAATACTAAACCAAGGTGTTTTCAATGACATGAAGAGACAGCTCCTCCTGCCTCTCATGAAACATTTGTCAATAAGCCCCATTTAACTCTGGTGTGTTTGTAATCACTGCTCTTATAAACTGTGGACAATCTAAAAATGAAAAGGCAAAATAAGCCTTGTTATGTGCTATGTGTTGAACTGGACATTGCCATATTGCCAATGTTCTGCTTATAGCACTGATCTTCACTTGGCAGTTAAAGGACAATAATCAAAAGGAAATCAAGACTTCATTCTCAGCATCCCTTCAGGTTTATAAGTGGTGACAAAGAATTTTCTTGTAATGATATAAACTATACTACAAAAACAAAAAGGAGGACTTGTGGCACCTTAGAGACTAACCAATTTATTTGACAATAAGCTTTCATAAGCTACAGCTCACTTCATCGAATGCATTCAGTTGAAAATGCAGTGGGGAGATTTATATATACAGAGAACATGAAACAATGGGTGTTATCATACACACTGTAACGAGAGTGATCAGGAAAGGTGAGCTATTACCAGCGGGGGGAGAGGGTATGAAACCTTTTGTAGTGATAACCAAGGTGGGTCATTTCCAGCAGTTGACAAGAACTTCTGAGGAACAGCCGGGGTGGGGGGGGAGGGAGAAATAAACATGGGGAAATAGTTTTACTTTGTGTAATGACCCATCCACTCCCAGTCTTTATTCAAGCCTAAGTTAATTGTATCCAGTTTGCAAATTAATTCCAATTCAGCAGTCTCTCGTTGGAGTCTGGTTTTGAAGTTTTTTTTGTTGAAGAATTGCCACTTTTAGGTCTGTAATCGAGTGACAAAAAGATTGAAGTGTTCTCCGACTGGTTTTTGAATGTTATAATTCTTGACGTCTGATTTGTGTCCATTTATTCTTTTACGTAGAGACTGTCCAGTTTGGCCAATGTACATGGCAGAGGGGCATTGCTGGCACATGATGGCATATATCACATATACTAGCAACACAAAAAGAATGCATCCGATGAAGTGAGCTGTCTAAAGCTTATGCTCTAATAAATTTGTTAGTCTCTAAGGTGCCACAAGTACTCCTTTTCTTTTTGCGAATACAGACTAACACGGCTGCTACTCTGAAACTAGCAACACAAAATGCCCTTCACACCTACCACCCCCACGTTCATCTTCCAGTGTTATTTGAGAGACCTACGTTCTTGGGAGTCTATATCAATCAGCTATAACAATGACCAAATAATATTGAGAAAAAATGTGCACTGGTAACATCCAGTTTTCCCTCAGATCCATTTACAGGTTAAAAGATACCTGCAGTTTGAGCTGTTGTCCACTAGAGGCCGTGAAGAGCTTATATTCTTTCATAACCAGGATTCTCAGAACCAAAGAAACAGGAAGACACAAGAAATGTTCTCTCCAAGCACTAAACATTTCCATACTAACAGCATGACACATTGTTGGCAGCCACCTACTCTCATATGTGCAGGAAGGTTCAAGGGTGCTCTGGGTGAGAATATAACGGTATGGTGCAGCTGGTATTAAAGAAGCTCCCCTTTCTAGACAACACACATTTTAAGGAATGAGCAGCCATGTATAATTGGCCACTTTTAAAATAAATGACTCCTTTTGAACTAATTATATAAGGCTACTGCAGTCATCAAGGAGGATGTAAAAATAGTTAGGATTTAACAAGAGCAGGTTAAGCTAGCTTCAGTAGAGCACTATAGTAACAACGATACTTATGCATAATAATTGAAGTGAGGGTTGACCTCCTGGGAAGATTCCTGAGGATGTTTTTTTGGGATCCAATTGCAGAAGAGTATGTGCATTGGGGAAAGAATAGGTACCAATGAATCAGAAGAATGTAAACAAGATATTCAAAGATAGCAGTCTCAGATGGACTGCCAAAAAAGGGGATATCACCTTAAGAGAGGCTGCAAAGGCAAACAAGAAGGAAGCAGATGAGAGCCCTCAGGCAATGGGAGAAAACTAGAACAGCTGGAGGATGTAGAAGGAGATCAGATGCTGCACACATGACTGACTGGGACTTTAGTCACAAATAACTTGAGGGCAAAAATGACAAGTTGCAAAAATTAAAACAATAATAGGTTGAACATGATACACTCTTCCTGATGAAAAAAATAGCAAATAAACAGGCCATGTGAAGGTGGGTGGCTGGAGAAAACGGAGTAATTGAAACAAGATCCCCAGATAAAAACTTATCATACCAACCCATTAGCAACAAAACAGACCGCTCCCCATGCCCAGAAAACTGGAACATCAAGTTGTTATATCTGCACAGAGTTGTGTGTGTGCATGGTGCTGTCCAGACAAACGGACACCACCCCAAGGAACTTATGATCTATGAGCACAATCCTGCAGTATGCTAAATGCCTCCTTGGAGAATTGGGTACCCTCAATTCCTTTTGAAGACAATGAGACCAACCAACAACAACAAAATCTGCCTTTACAACAGACCTTTTTCAGGATTACATGGGCCAGGGTCTACATTAGGAGCTTTGCCAGTACACCTCTGCTTAAATATTATTCCAGCAAAGTGCTCCAAGCATGGATGCAACATATACTGGCAAAATTGGTCTTTTGCTGGTGTAGCTTATTCTAGCCCCTCAAATGAAATAAGCTATACTGGCAAACGTGCAGTTTTGCTGGGATAACTGTTTCAACATGGTTTTGCCAGCATAGCTACGTGGATCAGGATCACACCTCATCAAACCCCTGACCAACAGAGCTATGCCAGCAAAAGTTTGTAGAGAGACCTGGCAGCTGAACATCTGAGGTCATTTCTGGGGATCAGGCCATTATTAGGATATGTTATTGAGAGATAATATTACAAACTGATTTCAATAGGAGTTGGAGGAGCACAGCACCTGGCAAGCTTGGAGTATACAATCTACGTTGATGCATTTTCAGAAACTTTATTTGTTACAGATAAATTAGAAATGATTAGGTATAAAAGTAGTTCAGATCATTCCTTTCAAATGTGCATTAACTTGTATTTCTAAACACTGAATTTCATCTGCCTTTCTGTTGCCGACTCTCCTAGCTTAGTTACATCCCAGTGAAGTTCCTCAGTCTTCTCTGGTCTTGAGCCACCTAATAATTTGGTGTCATCTGCACACATTGTCACTTCGTTGCTCACTCTTTCTCCAGATCACTCATAAATATACTATATGACATTTGTCCTAACATAGAATGTTGGGGCACTCCGCTAATAACTATTGGCCATGATGAAAACTGCATTTATTCTTAGTCTTTGTTTTCCGTCTTAGAAAGTTTTATTTCCATGACATTATTTTGTCTCTTAGACCATGAGTAATAAATTCCCTTAGTAGTCTCTCATGAGAGACTTAGTCAAAAGATCTAAAAGTCCAATAAATGTAATACTGTTTTAACTCCATTTGTGAAGATGGTCAATTTTTATTTGCTAGGTTTGATTAATTTGCTAGCAGAATAAACATGTAGGAAGTTGCATGAACATTTATATATTTAGAAAAGGGTCTAAAAATATTGAGACAGAGTCTCAGCTCATGCTAACTGCTGATTTACACCAAATGAGGATCTGGGTCATTATCTCTTATTGACTTGTAGGTACTTCAAAACTATGGCCTGGACCCTGAGAATGAGCACAGGTGTTCAGGCACTATGTAATCCAATTAAGGCTCTTTAAAAGAAAATTATTTTTCTGATGTCACCGAAGTTATACTTAATGGGTTTACAGTTATTAGGCAGTGTGGAAATTTTTCACTTAGCAGCTTGCTGCCAGAAATGTAGCAAAAGACAAGCACTGAAGTCCTTGTGAATCCCACAGCTGTTGTGATTTTTCCATATGAGGGAGGACCAGTTGCCTAAGGCATTTCAGAGACATGCAAGAACACAGAAAGAGTTATTAATACTGGAAGTGAATTTGCAATTATTGAGCGCAGATGGTCAGTCCACATGGTGAATGAGCCTTAAATCATCCCTACTTAAGACTATGGCAAATGATAAAACAAGCCCAATTCACAAAAATAAACCCTTTATGTTAATAGGGTATAATTAAACATATCTATTTTCATTCTGTGCTAAAGAGCTCAAACCAGATTCTGCTCTTAGTTACACTTGCATACATCCAGATCAACTGATAAACTGTTAATATGGACTTGAATCAACCTGTATGACAGAGTTAAGAATCTAGCTCTTCTTTCTGTCCCCCAAAAAAGTCTACAAATTAACATTAATCTGGCGGAAGTAAGTAATATGAACATTAAACAAAATACATAACTATTGTATCATTAAGAAATGTAAGGGCCAATTTCTGCCGTCAGTTATACCCATTCAATCCCACCGAATCCATCAGTTGCACATGTGTAAGTGATGGCAGCGGAACTTTTTTTTTTTAAAACACATCCATGATGAATACAGCAGTATCTGGGACTTTGTACAATATTGCTAAGTAGTGATGTAAGAATCTGTAAGTATGGCTTGTAAATCAGAGTTACGGTCATTATTATTATAGACATCTATAGGATGTCCTTTACCATAGTAGGGCTCTTTATAAGCTTTAAACTGAGACGTTAACTAAGTGTCATGTTCACTTTCTACCTGCAGCTTTTCATCTGACAAGTCGTCTAGGAGTTTAATCATTTTGGAAGGCTTAAGCAAAGATGTTTGTTATACAGCTCTTTCTACGAGTGCACAGGGAGTGAACACCTGAGGCATAGGACTGCCAGGACCGGCTCTAGGCACCAGCAAAACAAGCAGGTGCTTGGGGAAGCACATATCTACGGGCGGCATTCCGGCACCAGCCATGCCGTCCCTAGAAATGTGCCCCCGCCGCTCCAGCTCACCTCCGCTCCGCCTGTTCCCCTTAGTGCGCAGCCACCGCTCTGCTTATCCCCCCTCCATCCCAGGCTTGCTGCGCACCAAACAGCTGTTTGAGGGAGGGAGGGAGAAGCCAAGCGGCAGCACGCTTGTGGGAGGCGGCGGTGGTGGAACGGAGGCGAGCTGGGGCAGGGAGCAATTCCTCTACTCCCACCGTTACTTCCTGCACTCCCCCCCACCCTTGCTCACCTCGCTCTGCCTGCTGCCCTTAACCCGCTGCCTCTCCCTTGCCTGAGAGGGAGGGTGGAGAAGTGGAGTGGCGGTGCGTTCAGGGGAGCAGGCGGAGCGGAGGTGAGCTAGGGCAGGGAGTTGCAGGGGGGGGAGCTACAGGAAGCAATGGGGGGGCACGCCCGGGGGAGGAGGCGGGGCTGGGGATTTGGGAAAGGGGTTGGGAAGGGGTGGAATTGGGACGGAGGGGCATGAAAAAAAAAGCGAGGGCGGCCAAAAGTTTTTTTTTTGCTTGGGGCAGCAAAAATCCTAGAGCAGCCCTGAGGACTGGCAATGAGAATGCCACGTGTCCAGCATTCAGAAGCTTCATTCCTGGATCACTGAGAGCATATCTACAACGTCCTAAAATTCAGGCCACAGGGTATGTGAATAGCAATACGCACTAAAGTGCTGCACTGCAACTCCCATGTGGATGCTGTGGATGCGAACTTAAAAGTCCCTCGTTTGCAACAACATAGTCCTGTTTGAAGAAGATTACATTAGTGAGAACAGGGGACCTTTAAGTTTGCACCTGCAGCGTCCGCATGGGCGAGTTACAGAGCAGCACTTTGGTACGTTCTAATATCCATCCTCTCGTAGTCTGATCTGTGGGGCAGTGTAGACATGCCCCGAGTTTCTGCATTCTGGCTAAGAATAGAGAAGTTGCAGATGGTAAGGTGGTCCATAAGATAACCTGCGCCCAGACCATTTAGGGCCTTGTATATGGTAACTAGTGCCTTGAATTTCAGATGGCAGACAAATGTATACGATATGAATTATGTGCTCTTGTTGGCCCACCCCATTGAAAAGATGGTGGCTGCATGTTGGAACAGATTGAGGTTCTGAAGGCCAGCCAAGAGGTTATGATGGCATGAATGATGAAGACAAGATCCACATCTGAGAGGGGAAGTGCAGAGCACTTGCTTTCCCATAGGTGAAACAATGCTAGTCTGGTGCTCAATGCAACTTGCAAATCTAGGAATAACGATGAGTCTAATAAGACTCCAGGACTCCAGATCAGCTGATTATGAAGCAGTTGTATATTTTGCAAGGTCCCTGGAGGGCTTTCCTTTTCTGATCAGTATTACCTCAGTCTCATCTGGTTTGAGTTCCAGCCAGCAAGCTTTCATCCCTACCCCAATTTAACAGACACTGAAGGGCAAATCCAGCCATGATGGTTTTGAATCTTCATTATGTTGATATTGTTGTTAACCAAACATACCAACTTCAAGTTTAAATGAGTACATAAATTGACTTACTTTTTCATTTTGAATACTTAGGATTTTTTAATATTGATACTGCAGTTGTGCATACAGGTTATATTTCTATCTATCTTAGGAAGTCTATGGCCTCAATTATCACAGTAACTGAGCACCTCAGGTATGCATTTATCCTTACAACATCCTTTTCAGGTAGGAAAGTGCTCTTATCCCCATTTTACAGATGAGGAACTAAGGCAGAGAGAGGTGAAGTGATTTGCCCTTCAAGGTTACACCTCAAGTCTGGGATAGAGCAGGGAATTGAGCCTGGTTCTCCCATGTCCCTGCCTTTGCTCTAACTGCTAGACCATCCTTCCTTCTGGATACTTCAGCAATATCCTTAATAGTGCTCACACGCATGTGCATGCTTTCTTCTTTTTAAAAAGCAAAATGTGAGTTTTGAGTTAAGAAGTCATGTGAGTTTGAAATCAGTAAACATGCTGCATTGGACACATACAATCTTCTGAAATGCCAAATTCATAAAGGTACACCCTCTTATGTGTCAGATGTTCTCCTGTTAAGGTAGGCAGCGCAAGGGTGGGGGCGCGGCGCTCCATTACTATGTGCCTTCCATGTGAGTGTAGCTCCTCTCCTGAAGGCCTTAGGATGGATTTTGCAATGGGGCTGACCTCCTGAACACTATAGGAGGATGGCTTTTGTGAGAATAGCTGAAGTTCCTGCCCTGATCCTTTCGTATAACAATGGAAGAGGATCCTTGTACTTACTCACCACTAAGGCATCCACATAACACACAGAATGTGACGGGTTGGATCACAGAAACCCCTTGGGAGCTGCCATCTGATGTGCCAAGACTTCTGCTCCTGCTTTCCTGCCCAGTCAGCTTAGGACCTCAGTGCCCTGCCTGGTTTGAGCCAGACCCGCTAGCCTGCTGCAAACCCAGACCCAGGTCTGAACCACATCCCCTAACACCTGTAGGCTTAACTGAAAGCAATTTAAGAAGGGTTCCTGCCTTTAACACTCAGAAGTCCAACTCCCATGGGCTAAATAAATCCATTTTACCCTGTATAAAGCTTATACAGGGTAAACTCATAAATTGTTCGCCCTCTGTAACACTGATAGAAAGATATACACAGCTGTTTCCACCCCCCCACCCAAGTATTAATACATACTCTGGGTTAATTAATAAGTAAAAAGTGATTTTATTAAATACAGAAAGTAGGATTTAAGTGATTCCAAGTAGTAACAGACAGAACAAAGTGTATTACCAAGCAAAATAAAATAAAATACACAAGTCTATGTCTAGTCAAATTGAATACAGATAAAAATCCTCACCAGTTCCAGTAATCTGTCTTTCACAGACTAGCCTCCTTCTAGTCTGGGTCCAGCAAGCACTCACACCCCTGGTAGTTACTGTCCTTGGTTCCAGTTTCTTTCAGGTATCCTTGGGGGTGAAGAGGTTATTTCCTTAGCCAGCTGAAGACAAAATGGAGGGGTCCCCCATGGGCTTCAATAGATTCTCTTGTGGGTGGAGCCCCCCTTCTTTCTCCTATGCAAAGTCCAGTTCCAAGATGGAGTTCTGGAGTCACCTGGGCAAGTCACATGTCCATGCATGACTCACAGTTTTTACACGCAGAAGCCATTGCCCACATGGTATCTTGACTGTCTCCAGTAAGACTTCTTATGTGGGTTGGAGCATTCCAAGATGCACTGTTCTAAGATTATTTAGAAATCAAGCCAGTACACGGCCAATATTCATACTTCAAATACAAAAATGATACATGCATACAAATAGGATTAATAGATTCAGTAGATCATAACCTTTACATAGATATGTTACATGGCATATGTAGCATAGAACATATTCCAGTTCACAGAATATCAAGGTTAGAAGGGACCTCAGGAGGTCATCTAGTCCAACCCCCTGCTCAAAGCAGGACCAATCCTCAACTAAATCAACTCAGCCAGGGCTTTCTCAAGCCTGATCTTAAAAACCTCAAAGGAAGAAGATTCAACCACCTCCCTAGGTAACCCATTCCAGTGCTTCACCACCCTCCTAGTAAAAAAGCTTTTCCTAATATCCAACTTAAACCTCCCCCACTGCAACTTGAGACCATTACTCCTTCTTCTGTCATCTGCTACCATTGAGAACAGTCTAGATCCATCCTCTTTGGAACCCCCTTTCAGGTAGGTGAAAGCAGCTATCAAATCTCCCCTCATTCTTCTCTTCTGCATACTAAATAATCCCAGTTCCCTCAGCCTCTCCTCATAAACCATGTGTTCCAGTCCCCTAATCATTTTTGTTGCCCTCTGCTGGATGCTTTCCAATTTTTCCCACATCCTTCTTGAGGTGTGGGGCCCAAAACTGGACACAGTACTCCAGATGAGGCCTCACCAATGTTGAATAGAGGGGAATGATCACATCCCTCGATCTGCTGGCAGTGCCCCTACTTATACAGCCCAAAATGCCGTTAGCCTTCTTGGCAACAAGGGACCACCGTTGACTCATATCCAGCTTCTCATCCACTGTAACCCCTAGGTCCTTTTCTGCAGAACTGCTGCCTAGCCACTCGGTCCCTACTCTGTAACGGTGCATGGGATTCTTCTATCCTAAGTGCAGGACTCTGCACTTGTCCTTGTTGAACCTCATCAGATTTCCTTTTGGCCCAATCCTCTCATTTGTCTAGGTCCCTCTGTATCCTATCCCTACCCTCCAGCGTATCTACCTCTCCTCCCAGTTTAGTATCATCTGCAAACTTGCTGAGGGTGCAATCCATGCCATCCTCCAGATCATTAATGAAGATATTGAACAAAACTGGCCCGAGGACCGACCCTTGGGGCACTCCGCTTGATACTGGCTGCCAACTAGACATGGAGCCATTGATTACTACTCTTTGAGCCTGACAATCTAGCCAGCTTTCTATCCACCTTATAGTCCATTTATCCAGCCCATACTTGTTTAACTTGCTGGCAAGAATACTGTGGGAGACCGTGTCAAAAGCTTTGCTAAAGTCAAGGAACAACACGTCCACTGGTTTCCCCTCATCCACAGAGCCAGTTATCTCGTCATAGAAGGCAATTAGATTAGTCAGGCATGACTTGCCCTTGGTGAATCCATGCTGACTGTTCCCGATCACTTTCCTCTCCTCTCAGTGCTTCAGAATTGATTCCTTGAGGACCTGCTCCATGATTTTTCCAGAGACTGAGGTGAGGCTGCCTGGCCTGTAGTTCCCCAGATCCTCCTCCTTCCCTTTTTAAAAGATGGGAACTACATTAGCCTTTTCCCAGTTGTCCGGGACCTCCCCTGATCGCCGTGAGTTTTCAAAGATAATGGCCAATGGCTCTGCAATCACTATCCACCAACTCCTTTAGCACTCTCGGATGCAGCGCATCCGGCCCCATGGACTTGTGCTCGTCTAGCTTTTCTAAATAGTCCCGAACCACTTCTTTCTCCACAGAGGGCTGGTCACCTCCTCCCCATGCTGTGCTGCGCAGTGCAGTAGTCTGGGAGCTGACCTTGTTCGTGAAGACAGAGGCAAAAAAAAATCGTTGAGTACATTAGCTTTTTCCACATCCTCTGTCACTAGGTTGCCTCCCTCATTCAGTAAAGGGCCCACACTTTCCTTGACTTTCTTCTTGTTGTTAACATACCTGAAGAAACCCTTCTTGTTACTCTTAACATCTCTTGCTAGCTGCAACTCCAAGTGTGATTTGACCTTCATGATTTCACTCCTGCATGCCTGACCAATATTTTTATACTCCTCCCTGGTCATTTGTCCAATCTTCCACTTCTTGTAAGCTTCTTTTTTGTGTTTAAGATCAGCAAGGATTTCACTGTTAAGCCAAGCTGGTCGCCTGCCATATTTACTATTCTTTCTACACATCGGGACAGTTTGTCCCTGTAAGCTCAATAAGGATTCTTTAAAATACAGCCTGCTCTCCTGGACTCCTTTTCCCCATCATGTTATTCTCCCAAGGGATCCTGCCCATCAGTTCCCTGAGGGAGTCAAAGTCTGCTTTTTTGAAGTCCACGGTCCGTATTCTGTTGCTCTCCTTTCTTCCTTGTGTCAGGATCCTGAACTCAACCATCTCATGGTCACTGCCTCCCAGGTTCCCATCCACTTTTGCTTCCCCTACTAATTCTTCCCAGTTTGTGAGCAGCAGGTCAAGAAGAGCTCTGCCCCTACTTGGTTCCTCCAGCACTTGCACCAGGAAATTGTCCCCTACACTCTCCAAAAACTTCCTGGATTGTCTGTGCACCACTGTATTGCTCTCCCAGCAGATATCAGGGTGACTGAAGTTATGTCATATATTCATAATAATATTTCCATAAAGCCTTATGGGGGGCACCATCACACAGGATATAGCTGAAACATTCAAAGATTTGTTTAAAGCAAAAAATCTCAGCATTTTATACTGTACAATCAACCTTACTCGCCTTTTAGCTCCAAAAACTAAATAGCAGGACATTCAGTTTCCAGATCACTACGTTATTCAGCAATTTCATGGCCCAGCTGGAATTTCAGCACATGGTACAGATGATAGCCTGTAGCTTGCGGTAGCCTTTCACCTCTAAAAGTCCATTCCAGTATCTGAAAATGAAGAAGGTTTGCAGTGTTGCAGCCATTTTCACACTCCTCTTTTTAATCCCTTCTCTTTTAGCATTCAAAGCTGGAACTCGTGTAATCTGTCTCGAGTCTTGCAATGGCAGCTACAATAATACCATTAAGTGATTGGTATGCAGGCTCAATAACTCAAAATGTTTTCCACCCCTTTAAGAACACAAATTGTTTATAAAGCAATTTTAGGGTGGCCTACCTTGATCCAAGATTCTTGACAACAGTGTGATTTACACATGCATTCACTTAACATATTGAAATATTGTATTGGAATAATTGTTGACTATAAAAGTACATTTCCTAGTTACTATGTCTAAATAGAATCATCAGAGCTATCTCGGAATTACTTTGAGTTTCAGTGCAACTCCTATGATCATACAACAGTTTTAATACTGTATCACTGTATTTTACTCAACTGCAACACAATTCAGCATTGTACATGCAGAGTTTGCAATCTGATGAAGTCTATGGGCTCAATTTTACAGCCCCTTTTTTGCTTAGAATGCCTGTTGAATTAAATTGAAGTTCTATTCAGAGAGTAAATGCAGCATCATGCTTTGAAATCAGAATTATTTAAAAGTGTGTAAGGTGCTTTGCAGACAAATCTGAGGACAAGGTGCCAACCCTGAAGACTTACGCTCTACGTGGGGTCCTGTCAATAACTGGGGCTCTTAGGTACTACAGTAATACAAACAAACAATCTCAATCAACAACAGGTTTCAGAGTAGCAACCGTGTTAGTCTGTATTCGCAAAAAGAAAAGGAGTACTTGTGGCACCTTAGAGACTAACAAATTTATTTAAGCATAAGCTTTCGTGAGCTACAGCTCACTTCATCAGATGCATGCTCCTTTTCCTCTTTCAATCAACAACATATACAGGTAAACCATGAGTTTACAAATTTTGATTGTACAACACTCCTTATAGCGAATTCTTTTGCATTCTGCAACCTATAAGAGATTTTTAGGGGTACCAAGTGATTAAAACTATTAATTGTAATAAAAAAATAATTGTGCTGTTAAACCATAATAAAATACCATTTATTTAAATATTTTTGGATGTTTTCTACATTTTCAAATACACTGATTTCAATTACAACACAGAATACAAAATGTATAGTGCTCACTTTATATTTATTTTTATTACAAGTATTTGCACTGTAAAAAAACCAAAAGAAATAGTATTTTTCAATTCCCACATTACAAGTGCTTTAGTGCAATCTCTTTATCATGAAAGTGTAACTTACAAAAGGTAGAATTATATACAAAAACCCTGCATTCAAAACCAAAACAATGTAAAACTTTACAGCCTACAAGACCACTCAGTCCGACTTCTTGTTTGGCCAATCGCTTAAACAAGTTTGTTTACTCTTGCAGGAGATAATGCTGCCTGCTTCTAGTTTACCATGTCAGCTGAAAATGAGAAAAGGTGTTCGCATGGCAATGTTGTAGCTGGTGTTGCAAGATATTTATGTGCCAGATGCACTAAAGATTCATATGTCGCTTCATGCTTCAACCACCATTCCAGAGGACATGCGTCCATGCTGATGATGGATTCTGTTTGATAATGATCCAAAGCAGAGCAGACCGGCATGTTCATTTTCATCATCTGAGTCAGATGCCACCAGCAGATGGCTGATTTTCTTTTTTGATGGTTCAAGTTCTGTAGTTTCTGCATCGGAGTGCTGCTCTTTTAAGACGTCTGAAAGCATACTCCACACCTTGTCTGTCTTAGATTTTGGACGGCACTTCAGATTCTGAAACCTTGGGTCGAGTGCAGTTGCTATTTTTAGAAATCTCACATTGGTACCTTCTTTGCGTTTTGTCAAATCTGCAGTGAAAGTTCTTAAAATGAAGAACATGTGCTGGGTCATCATCCGAGACTGCTATAACATGCAATATATGGCTTTTTTTTTTAAACTAGCATCATCAGCATGGAAGCATGTCCTCTGGAATGGTGGCTGAAGCATGAAGGGGCATACAAACGTTTAGCATATCTGGCATGTGAATACCTTGCAATGCAGGCTACAAAAGTGCCAAGCAAACTCCTGTTCTCACTTTCAGGTGACATTGTAAATAAGAAGCAGGCACCATTATCTTCCATAAATGTATACAAACTTGTTTGTCTTAGCCATTGGCTGAACAAGAAGTAGGACTGAGTGGACTTGAAGGCGCTACAGTTTTACACTGTTTTGTTTTTGAGTGCAGTTATGTAACGAAAAAAATCTACATTTGTGAGTTGCATTTTCACAATAAAGAGATTGCACTACAGTACTTGTATGTGGTGAATATAAAATACTATTTCTTATAATTTTTACAGTGCAAATATTTGTAATAAAAATATTATAAAGTGAGCATTGTACACTTTGTATTCTGTGTTGTAATTGAAGTCAATATATTTGGAAAATGTAGAAAAACATCCAAAATATTTAATAAATTTCAATTGGGATTCTATTATTTAACGGGGCAATTAAAACTGTGATTAATTTTTTTAACTCTGATTATTTTGAGTTAATCGCATGGAGTTAACTGTGATTAATCGACAGCCCTAATTATTTTATTTCTCTTGTGTGATGTTATCTGATTACAGTTGTTACAACCACTGTTATATATTTGCAGCAAATCTTGTACAAAGGTTGTCAAGTGAGGTGTGTGACAAAGCTCTGTCCTTGTCTCCGTGGGTCCCGCATTTCCTGGCATATTTTGCAAGCCTCAGAGGCTAACTGTGACCCTCCCCGTAACCCTTCTCTCTCTAGAGACTAGGGTCAGTCTACTGAGCCATTTTCATCATAAGCCAGCAAGGGAGGTAAGGAGAAGCTATCCTCCCTTGCACAGTCTCTGTTGTCTCCCAGTATCAGTGATTAATTGGGGAGGTGCACAGGGGGGAGCCCAGTCCCACTCTCTACACCAGGCTCCAGCCCAGGGACCCTAATAGTATCAGCTATGGTAGCTGACCTTTTAGAAACATGACACGTACAATTCCCTGGGCTACTTCCCCACAGCAGCCCCCACTTCCTCAAGCTCCACTTCACCCTCATCTCAGGGCCTCCTTCCTTATGCCTGATATGATGTGTACTGCTCAGTCTCTCCAACAACACAACTTCCTTCCACAACTCCTGACATCCACACCCACCTGACTAACTGGGAGGCTTTTAACTAGTTTCAGCCAGCCCCTGATTGGCTTCAGGTGTCCCAATCAACCTAACCTTCTCCCTGCCTTCTGGAAAGTTCTTAATTGGCACCAGGTGTTTTAACTGACTTGGAGCAGCTGCCATTTAACTTATCCAGGAGCTAATATATCTAACTTCCACTACTTTTCTATAGCCATCTGGCCTTGCCCCATCACTGATGTCTATGGAAAGGTTATGATTTGTTGGTTAGAATTATGCTATCTGAATGCATCTATAAATTTTTGTATGTGAAGTTATAAGCATTAGCTCTATACTTGGATTTCAAATGTTTGCTCCTGGGGTAATGCCCAAAAGGTAATGCCCAGCACATCTTGGAGGGACTGTTCAAATTAAATGGCTCATCAAGAAACACTTGGTTGACAATGTACCATGGGAGACACCCATCTACACTGAGTGCACTGTCATGTAAACAAGCTGTCTGGAGTGTAGATAATAGTTTCCTTGCAATGACTAAGCAAAATTGGGCATGAACACGTGACTTGCCCATGTGACTCCAAACTCCATCTTGTGCTGTAATTTTCCACAGTAAGAACAATGGGATGCCCTCCACATGGCAAAAGCTATAAAAGGCCCTGGAAACACCTCCATCTTGTCTTCAATCCCGCTACTTACCTCTGGAGGAACCTTGCTACAAACTGAAGCTCTGAACAAAGGACTGAATGACCCATCCAAGCTGTGGATGTACTCCAGAGACTTGACTTAAGTCAGCAGTTTATTCCTTCACTGCTACAGGCCTGAACCAAGAACTTTGCCATTACTGTATGTGGGGGTCGGTCTGTCTGTTTGTCTGTGTGATGCCTCTGCTGGGGAGAGATCAAGAAAGCAAGCAATCCAACTCCTATAGAGCTAGTAAGTAATCTAGCTAGAAAATGTGTTAGCTTTTCTTTTGTTTTTGGCTTGTGAAATTCACTGTGCTGGAGGGAATGTGTATCCCTGTTTTTGTGTCTTTTTGTAACTTAAGGTTTTGCCTAGAGGGATTTTCTATGTTTTGAATCTGACTGCCTGTGAGATTATCTTCCATTCTTGTTTCTTTAAAAGAGTGTTTCTTTTATCTTTTTTTGTTCTTCTAATAACGTTCTGTTTTTTGAGAATCTGATTGGGGTTTTTAGTTCCTAAAAACCCAAGGCCGGTCTGTGCTCATCTTGTTTATTCTCAAGACTCCCCAGGAAAGGGGGTGCAAGGCTTGGGGGGATATTTTGGAGGAAGACGTCTTCAAGTGGTCTCTTCCCTGATTCTTTGTTAAACAGCTTGGTGGTGGCAGCATACTGAATCCCAGATACGGGGAATTTTGTGTCTTGGGAAAAGCAGAAAATCCTGTAGGATTTAAAACAGATGCTGTTTTAAGCTTCCTTTATTCCAAAATGAGCAGCTCTTTAATGATCTGAAAATCAAAAAGGAATCCTACAAAAAGTGGAAACATGGATGAATTGCTAAGGAGGAGTATGAAAGAATAGCACAGATATGTAGGGATAAAATCATAAAGGCTAAAGCACAAAATGAGTTACACTTAACAAGGGATATAAAAGACAATAATAAGGTTCTTTAAATGCATTAGGAGCAAAAGAAAGATGAAGGAAAGTGCTTAGCAGGGAAGGAGAGCTAATAACTAATGACATTAAGAAGGCTGAGGTGTTTGATGCCTATATTGCTTCAATCTTCACTAAAAGATACTAATGGTGACCAGATACTCAACAAAATCAATATTAACAACAATGGGGAAGGAACACAACTCCAAACAGGGAAAGAACTGGTTAAAGAATATTTAGATAAGTTAGATGTATTCAAGTTGGCAAGGTTTGGTGAAATTCATCTGAGGGTACTTAAGGAACTAGCTGAAGCAATTATGGACCAATAGCAATTATCTTTGAGAACTCATGGAGGACGGGTGAGGACTCATAGGACTGGAGAAGGGCAAACATAACATTCATCTTTAAAAAGGAGAACACAGAGGACCCGGGGAATTTTAGACCAGTTAATCCAACTTCAATACCTGGACAGATACAGGAACAATGATTAAACTATCAATTTGTAAGCACCTAGAGGATGATAGGGTTATAAGGAATAGCCAACATAGATTTGCCAAGAACAAATCATGCCAAACAAACCTAATTTCCTTCTTTGCCAAGGTTGCTGACCTAGTGGATGGAGGGAAGCATGACATGATGGATCTTGATTTTAGTAAGGCTTTCCGACACAGTCCCACATGACATTCTCATAAGCAAACTAGGGAAATATGGTTTAGCTTAAATTACTATAAGGTGGGTACACAACTCGTTGAAAAACCATACTCAAAGAGTAGTTAACAATAGTTTGCTGTCAAACTGGGAGGGTGTATCTAATGGGGTGCTGCAGGGAGTCAGTCTTGAGTCCTGTACTAATCAATATTTTAATTAATGACTTGGATAATGGTATGGAGAGTATACTTATAAAATTTGGGGATGACAGAAAGCTGTGAGGGGTTCCAAGCACTTTGGAGGACAGGATTAGAATTCAACACAACCTTGAGCAATAGGAGAATTGGGCTGATAACAAGAGGAAGTTCAATAAAGAAAAGTGCAAAGTACTTCCTGTAGGAAGGAATAATCCAATATCACTGCAAGATTGCAAATGCTTTCCAGGCAGGGAGTCCTGGGAGAGAACCTTAGCAAACTGGGGAAAGACTGGAGAACTCTCCAGGGAGTGGAGAAGCTTGAGGCCTTACTGCAGAAGGAGCTGCTGCTGGAATCTAGAGACTTTTGTTTTGAGACTTTTAAGTTTTATCTGCCTCTCCGGTAAGGCCTTTAAATAGCTGTATAAGAGCTCTTTTCAGAAGACTTTGTTAAAAGGACATATAGTACTGTAAAGCTGAGTGTTTGACTTCGCCTTGACTGGCTATTTAAGTGACCTCACTGTTACCTCATTGAGGGGGAAAACTGAGGCAGACCTCAGCAGAGCCACTCTGCTGCGAGGGGGTGCTTAAAAGGTGACAGTGCCCCTTCTACAGGGTTGAACTGAGATGGTTGAGGTGTTAGATGGTGAAGGGGAATAATTAGTGAGCTTGGTAGCTGTCGGGAGGGGGCTCAGAAATGTGGTGGGTGAGTTTCTGTAGGTTAGCCAGCCAGGAGAGGTTTAGATCCAAGAGTCTCTTGGGATAGTTCTGATGATGGGGTTATGCAGCTGACGAGTGGTGGCTAGGGTGAGGGGAAGTCTAGTCATGTTGCCTCCTTGGGAGAGGAGGTTTATAATACCAGGAATTCCCACCTATTAGCGCCTTTGACTAATCTGCAAATTTCAAGATTTTGACTTATGGTTAAGGTAAGTTCTTAATTACAGCAGAGCGGATGGTGCTGTTTTGACTGGAAAATGCCTGCTAAAATTGGGATACCATGCACATGGAAATTTGGAAACCTGTGCAAAATCAAATATTAAACACCTGCTAAAATATTCAACTCCAAAGGCATTTCAGGAAGCATATACCATGGATCTCTTCTCCTTTCTATCTTCAGTTCTCAAATATCATAATTTTGCAAACCAACTGGCAACTTTCACTTATAAACTGTAGCCTGTGCAGCCACTCTGGAATTCTTGGGTTTACACCTCCTCTTTTAGACTGTTTTGTGTCACAAGGAATAAATGGAAAGTAGTTGGAGGGAGAGCAAAGCTGTGAAGATGATGGACTCATTTATATCTGTCTCCAAGAAAAAGACCATATTTTTGTCCTACAATCCTTATGGACAGGACTCATGCCCTGTAAATTGCTGTAAACTTGCTTTACAGAAACTATGTGGAGATTTAATCCAGGGAAAAGATATTTGCAAAGAAATTAAATTAAAAATATTACCAGCAGCCAATATGCACTGATCTGGAGAAGTAGGTTACTGCGAAAAGGGGCAAACAGATACCATGTTTTTTAAAAAGTAGCCGCAAATTCTGTCTTTCCCAAGAGCATTCATGGGAAAACCTGATGAGTGAAAAGAGAACAATTGGGAACCATAAAACATGCTGTTAACGTGCTAAGCCCTATGTTCTGGGAAGGGACTGACATTCAGCAATAATTGAATCACTCAGAGTTGTACTCAGTTAATACCCTAAGGTGATTATGTTCAGAATAGAAGCTTTCAGAATGTCATTTAGTAAATGAAAACAGAGTGGGATACCAGTAATAAACCAGTGCCCTCAAGCTACTAATTTTTATGGCAACTTAGTAATGAAACATACACACAGTTTAATGCTTCATGCCTAGGTGAGGGAGCAGTACTGAGACACAAATATTGATTCTGAAATTGAGCCAACAAAAATGGAATTTAAATTCTACCAGACAGCAGTTCACTGGCTTCGTTTTCTTACATACAAGACAAGTGAGACTGTCAACCTGCCTACCAGAGGTAGATTCTCTGGGCCAAGTTCTGCTCTTGGTGTAAATCTGGATTAACTCTGTCTTCACCAAAGTTACTCCAGATTTATACTGGAGGAGAATTGGGCCCGCTATCTTCCATATGACAGGAAAAGTGTGTTGACTTATATTTGCTCCCCAATTACAGGAATTCTATTAGTTAATTTACAGAGAATACTTTCATACATTTAAAAGGTAGTATTATGAGCATACTTTATCATTTATATGATTTGTAATAATTGCATTCTGGATTCTTGCTCTCTCATATCTATCTATATCTATATGGTTGTTTTCCAACAAAATTCAAAGAAAACGCTAGCAAGATGCATACAACATTTTTCAAGCTAGTATCTATTCCTTTTACACCAATGCCGCTAATGTGCTCACTGTGTTTTACTGTATGCTATACGAATGATGTTAGCTTTGGAAATATAAGATTTTTTGAGAGGGCACTTCAAAAATATGTATATTTTTTTTGCACATAACATTACATTACTTGTGCCTGCTAAATAGGGAAGCGGTCTCTTTTGGGGGTGGGGGGAAGAGAGAACACATCTTCCATCTTTCAGCACAGACAATCCTGCTTTACAAATGTACACACTACCCATACATACAGGAACAGCTTCACTCACCACTTTAGTGCAGCTGACTCAGAAGAGCAAGTGAGAAAGGAGTGGTCTAAGGCCCAGGTACTCCTGAGTTCTAACACTGGCTCGGACACTGACTCCCTTTGTGCCTTGGGGCAATCTCTCTCTGCATTTAGCCTAAATTAAAGGGCTTTGTGAGGGGTATTCTGCAGTGGTCCGGAAACAGTATTCTCTCCTTTCAAGCTCCCCCCATCTGCTAATGGAGCCCCCTGGCTAGAGTAGCCTCTGATACCATACCATCTTGCCTCATGAGAGAGATTTGGCAGGTGGATTTGCATAACGTCAGAGACACACTCAGGCTATAGCTACACTACAGATCTTACAGGGGCGCAGCTGTGCCATTGTAGTGCTGCTAGTGCAGCCACACTAAGCCAATGGGAGAGAGCTCTCCCATCAGCTTAGGTCCTCCAGCCGCCACAATTCTGCGAGCGGAGGTAACTATGTTGGTGCAAGAAGCTCTCCCACTGACATAGCACTCTCCACACTGGCGCTCAGATTGGTGTAATTTACATCACTCAGGGGTGGTTTAGTCACACCCTTGACCAACGTAATTTATAATGATGTAACCTGTAGTGTGTACATAGCCTCAGTGTCCCTGCCTCTGTTCTTACCTATCCCAAAGCCCCTCTTCATATTACTGAAGATGGATCGCCCCACAAAACACATATCTGTGGCACAAAGGACCTTGCCTGCATGAGTTCTTTGCAGCCTGACCCCCCCTCACAGACTGAATTGCACTGACGTGTGGAGTAAGGATTAGCTATTGTCTGTAAAAAGCTTTGAAGATAATTTGGAACTCAGGATCAAGCAGTTAAGTGCTTAACCCTCTTTTACAGTTGCTGGAAACCCTGTCAGATTAATTCCTTTGGGGTTGAAGCTTTACCTGCTTAATCTCAGCCCAGAGGAGATATTTGTGCATATATGTAAAAGCTCAAACAATTCATCTGTTCTTGAACTATGAATGGAAAAATAAGACACAGTTTTCCCCAAACGCTGCACACAAAAAACTCAATAACTGCTGAAAATTTTTTTATAGATTTCACTGAGATCTAAGGAATAGGCCAAGTTTGAAGAAAATCCAGTTTTAAAGTTATGAGGATTTGAAGTTGGAAATTTAATGCAGAGTAAGTTTTGCTATCTGCTAGCTACAGCGATACAGGATATTAGGGACAATTAACCATTTTAAGATCTGAGATGCCCAGTTCAGTCCTTGGCCTTTCTAGTGGGACTATCAACAACTCCATTCTATTAAGCACTCAGATATCTAAATACTGATAATATTCATAGCCTTATGATGGCTTGTGCTGAGTGTGATCCTCATGTCTCCTGCACCCAAACTGAGAATAATATGGGTGGGTTTAGTGCCAGCTGTGGTGATTTTTGTGATGTGGACACCTGCCCAGTACGTATTGGAGTGAGACCACAAAACTCATTCCATACAAGTCACCAAACAGCCATTAAGAAAACAGTAAGTTTTCTGTCACTGCCTCCCTTGTTGGATTTGAATTAGTGATTTAGCGGTAAAAGGCTCTTTTCTTTCCTTGAAAACTACTGCAGTACTGTGGAAGCTGGGATATCAAATATTCATTCACAATTAAAAAAAGTCAATACATGGTATATGATTTTTATTTAGATATCAAAGATAAGAGAGGGGACCCTCAATTTAATTGTAGTGACTGGTAAGATAGAATAAATGATCAGCAAAAATCATATAATGTAAATCAATACTTTTGTCTCTTTCCTCAAATGTAATTGGGTCGGTAGTTATTTATAGTTATATTAGATATTTCTTTCATCCTGTGAATATTAATAAGATGGCAAAGATAGGATATACTACCAAGGACTTAGAAATGAGGATTTCATTATGAATCTTTCTGCAGCATCTGAAGAGTGAAAGCTTATATAAAGTTACCACCCAAATAATTTGCGGGATGTTAAACAATGTATTTGGTCTAATTCAATCCTTTGATTTCTCCATCGATTTCTGTTTACTTCCATCACCATTTATTAAAAAACCGTTCTGCCATAATTAAAAATGACACAGCAACAATAACCTTTAGCATGTAGCTTCCATGATAAATGAGTGACTTCAGCTTGAGCTTAACCATTTAGCAGCTAAGTAAAAATTATGCTAAATTAACTCTGATTAGCTATATAATGGATACCCTCACAAGTGAGAAACAATGGAAAAGCAGGTCATTCATAACTACCCCTGCTGTGGGATGACTGGCACATACAGCTTTTGCAATCCCATTATGTTGACGACACAGAATCAAAGGCTCTGCTGACTAACGCATGATTAGTGGAAAGGCTATATGTTTATAGACACTCTTTGGGCATAGGACTGCCTGTTCATCTAAATATGTACAGTACATAGCACAATGGGGCCCGGATTTTCATTGCAGCCTCTGGGGCTATTTATTAAAGAGAGGAGTACAGATTTACTTAGTGCAGACATTAATTTTCAGGGTGAGAGAAGAAGGTAATAAGATGGTGTTAAGGTTGAGTGTATATATTGTTAATGGTGTAACTGTTACAAACTCAATCATCATATAAGAAACCTTGGAAAGTCAGAGTTAAAGTTACATTTAAAAGAAATCCAAACATGCTGAAGTAAGAAATGCCCAATTAAGGCATTTAACCAGCCTTAACTCTGCCCTGTTGTGACACTACACAATAACTATACAATTATGATTACGGTACTTCAGAGCCTGTGGTTTGATTTTTAAAGACATGTTAGATTGTTTTCATATTATCTCCCTCATGGTATCACTACAGGGTGGAGCTAAGGTTATTTGGCTGCCTTAATTTACTATCCATTCACACAACCATTCAGTACAGTTTCTTACATAAGAAACATATTTCCTACCTGATAGTTAATTTTTACCTTGTTGAAGTATTTAGCAAAGGAGAGACACATTATATGTACATATCATAAGCTCTTCTACAGGAAACAGACTGCTTTTACTTGCTGATGACACGCATTTCATTGTCACCCTGGGCTCCTCCTATGTGTTGGCTGTATCCACCTATTGACTTGGAATGCTGTAAGAATGATTTTGGGGAAGTTCTATTGTGTGTTCTATGCAGGAGGTCTGAATAGATTACAATGGTTCCTTCTGGCCTTGGAATCCATCACTGTCTCTAATCTTATACTTAGGCCCAGATCCTGCAAAGACTTAAGCATGTGGGTAACTTTACGCACTGTGAGTAGCCCCTTTTGGCTTCAGTGGAACTACACACAGTGCATAAAATTAAGGATCAGGGCCTTACCTTGTAAGCTTTTTAAAGCAGGGACCATATTTTGCAATACGTGTGTACAGTGTCTAGTACAGTGGAGCTGGGGTCCCCAGGCACCACTATAATACAAATGCTTTAAATTGAACCACTGAAGGGTGGATTGTGATGCCCTTGCTCACACTGAGTTGTATGTAACTCCACTAGTATATCCTTTGCAGTAAATGGAACACTGGGTTGGTAAAATGCTAGCCAACATGAATAATGATGATCACAATCTGACTCTAAACTTGTAGGCCAGCCAGCCATGTAAACTAAATAGAAGTTACGAAGCAGATCCACTTCTGCGCCTTCGTTTTTTCTCTTTAAAGACTCTTTCTCTTGAATAAACACTTAATCTGCGTTTCAGGTCACTTTGACTTGGCTTTTCTTCACGCTTCACTTGAGAAGCAGGAGAAAGTTGTCACTTGTGCTGGGCTAAAGCACCCTTTTAATTAGTTTTTTTTTTGAAACGAAAACCTGCTCTGATTTTCAAGCAAAACTTGTAGAGAATCAGATTAAAGAGGTCTAGTTCACAATTCTTCCAAAGAGGTGTTTGTGCACAGTGTCTTTTGTATTAACAATTACTATGGAAACTTGATCATGTTTACAACTGAAATATGAAGCTGAATTTTAACAAGAACAGCACTGAGAGAGTAAATATGCAATGCAGTGATATTCACTAATATAACAGAGTGAGTTTATAATGGATACCATACCAAGTAACTTTGACTCAGAATTTGAAGAGACTACCAACGCAACATTTAGGGTTCAGCTCCATACCAAGATGCAGAGCAATCTGTGGCAGCTACAGATCTCCCCACAGCCAGTTTTGCATGGAGTAAATGCTACTCCACAGTCAGCACCAGTTGTGCAGCCTCCTCTGCAGCCCATATGGAGAAGCAAGCTCCAGTGGCTGCAGAGGAACAGAGATGAAGAGGCATAAGTGGAGCAAGGAGTGCCCTGGTTCCTGCAGCATTCACCCCCATGTTGTACTTAAGTGCAGCAAGAGTAGACAAATTATTTTTACAGAGAGTAACTAGGGCTGCGAAGCAGTGCACTTTGGTGGCAGCATCCCTTCTGGGGACTAACACACACTCCAGCAACTACTGTTTTGTTGTTGCAATATTGCTAGGCTTACATAGGTAGCAAGTTTACAACAGGCAGTTTCTTTCATAGAGCAACTTCCTGATCCACAAAGGAAAACTGCTGTGACAGCTTCCCACTCAGGGCATGCTGTGTTTGTGTCTTGGGTTTGCATAGCTGAGAGGTATCATTTATGCAGAGGTACTCATTCACCGACAGTCTTGCTTTATTGGGGCTGTGTCTTGGAGCACTATAATCATGGGCCTATAGCTGGCCAATGCTGACCTGTAGTCTGCCCTAGCTGTTTCAATACCACATCCATCCTTTGTGGGTACCTCTATTATGACACATTGTGCTCAGGGCCAGGGACTTCAGAATTGGTAGCACCTGAATCACAAGCAGGGGGAGTTTGCCATTACCCTTTGGGAAGCATCTTTTCCCAACTTGCATCAGCCCCCTCCTTCTCCAGCTACGTGCAAGCCTGCAACCTGGCTGCAACAACAGCACTGATTCTGGAGTAGTATTTATGGTACTGTGCCAGCAACCATGCTTGTCTGATTTGTGCTTTTGTAGCACAGTGCTATATAGCTATGGTAGACTTGTGATAAAAAAAATCCATTTTTAAAAATTGTTGAGACAATTTAAGGTACATTTCCATCTCCTGGGTATGGGATGGGGGTAGGAGAATGGAAAGGAGGAGGTGTACAAGGGATTCACACAAGTCTTCTGAACAACCAATTAAAATATAGGTATTCTATAAACTGCTCAAACAACACATATACAGTTAAACGAAAATAATGCTTCCTATGTGATGCTTATGTCTAAACAGCATTTTATTCCTAGATCAGTGATCTTATGCATTCACAATTCTATTTCAGACAACTACAAAAACATTTGTTAGCATACTTTGTAAGGAGATTTGGAAGAGGTAGCATAAATGCAGAGTGATAAAGAAGGGAATACATATCTCCAATTTGGAAAATGGCAATCGCAGAAAGTTATCTCTGTAGACAGATGTAAAATATAGGGCCAAAATCAGTGTTGCTCTTTCTTGTGGGAGGGTGTGATGCAAGGATGTAAAGCAAACTGGCAGGAGAAAAATCAGACTAGTAGAGAGGTAAGCAATTAAAACAAACAGCGTAAACTTGTTTTCCCCCCCATGTATTATAAAAACCTCTACAATGTTAAGTTATTGGCTTACTGCAACCCTATAACTTCTAATGTGTTTCTTTAAGAATGAGCCAAAGAGACTTTGGCTTTCCTCTGCCTGACCACAATGTGTTTCACTTGAAATGTCAACTTTACAGCTTCAATATCCGTAAGAAATTCTTAATAAAAAGATACAATCTGCATTTCAGAATGAACCATCTAATCCTTTAGCAATGCCAGTTTCTAGGGAACTGTTGATAAGAATGATGGACTTTGCCTTAAAAAGACTGTTTTCCAACACCAATGAACGGTATTTTTTCAGTCACCAATGTATTACAAATGCATCAAGGCAAGATAAACATGCTAAACTGGTGATCTGAGAATGGCTCAACAGTGATAATGAGATGACTGGATTGAATTTTTGTACAAGAAGACAGAGCAGAAGTTTGAAATTTGTTACATGAATAATCTTGCTGTGTTTGTAATTTAGTCAGTTTTTAAACACAAATCTTAAGTTGTCCATTTAAATGAATTCTTTTTTATGAAAAATGGAGACAGCAATGTGTGAGATGGATAAGATAAATACAGTAACCTTATTTTTCTCTGCACAGCACCTTTGGTGGCTATTTATATCTATGCAAAGTGCAGTGTAATGGAAAAATCAGAGCCACTGAGCATAGATCCCTGGGTAGCATGGTGGTCTCTTCTCTAAACAGTCATGAGTTCCTGTCCCACACCAACACTTGGGTCAGCTCCTCAGCTGGTGTAAAGCGGCAACACTACATTGACTTCAGTGAATTTACACTGACTTAAACTGCCTAAATGGACCGGTCTTTCATCTCCAGGCCATTGCTAATACTGCAATCAGTGCAAGAGGAAGCTGCATTTTACAGGTGCTGCTTCAGGAGAGATGTTTAACTGAGCTCCTTTCAGCTCATCTCTGATTTCTGTTCAGGTGAAAGCCCTAGATGTTATGGAACTTTTCAAAAAATACCATAAGTACCAGAGCCCCCAAAACACCAAAGTACCAAGTACAAAAAATACCAAAGTCCCAGGGTACTTCAGGCCTGTCTCAATTAACCAGGTTCTAATGTATATACTTAACTAATTACTTCGTAAAGAGTTGCAAGATAGCTTACCAATGACAGGCACTGTATAAGTATGTGTTCTATTCTTTCTTTTATTCTTTTTCATCAGCTATCTATTCTAGAACAGGAATGTGGTCTACTAGACTTGACAGAGAACTAGGAAGTCCTCAGTGCAAAGTCTCACTTTCATGGTCAATTACCATATCTCCTTTGTCAAGTCTCTTAACCTCTCTTTAAAGTGGGGTAGTACAGTAACTATCTCATATGGCTACTGTGAAAATAAATTTGTAAGGACATGATTTTCAGAGATGCAGAGCACCTATTGCTCCCATTGACTTCAAGGGGAGTTGTGGGTGCCCAGCACCTCTGGAAAATCAGGCCTTCAAAGTTGCACAGGGCTTTCAAAATATAAAGCACTGTACATTGTAAGTGCAAAGCATTGTTATTACTGCATTTCTACTTTGGTAAATTACAATTTCTACTAGGGAGTAGGAAGTACTTCTAGTTTTATATATGGTAAGAAACGTCCAAAATTAATCAGGCTTTAATAAGTATTTCTAGATTACAATGGAATCCCTTTATCTTAGCCAATATTTCAGTAGGGTTTTTACTGAATGACTCAAGTTATGAAAAGCAACAGTGGCAAACAGTAAAAATTATTTATCTGGTCAGGAAAATTCATGAAAACCAACTATACTGGTCACAAATAAGCAGTGTGCTACAGTATTTTAAGTGTTCTCTAGAAAAAATAAATCAATAATTATTTCTAGGTATTTGGGTTTGTGTTAATTTTTGTCCCAAAGACAGGAACTGTTGCAGAAGCATGTGAAAAGAAGAGTAGCCAGCAATAATTAGATGCATATTTTTATCTTCAAACTTTCCTGTTTTCAAAGAAAAAAGCCAAACATCCAGGCTCACTCTCTTATTTGTGTACTCTCCAAGCAGCATGGTAGATCTGTGTGTACCAGTCCTTATTCAAACTATGAGACCTATTTGTATTGTTGGCTAGGTAGTAGCAGTTTAAGTGCGACTCCCCATTGCTAATGGTCAGATGTTTTGGTCATAAACAACGTCTAATTCAGCAGTTCCCTATTTCCTGGTAGAGTGCCTGATCCTTCTGCAGTGGCATGGCAGATGGACAAGAATCCACAATGAATCATAGAATCATAGAATCATAGAATATCAGGGTTGGAAGGGACCCCAGAAGGTCATCTAGTCCAACCCCCTGCTCAAAGCAGGACCAAGTCCCAGTTAAATCATCCCAGCCAGGGCTTTGTCAAGCCTGACCTTAAAAACCTCTAAGGAAGGAGATTCTACCACCTCCCTAGGTAACGCATTCCAGTGTTTCACCACCCTCTTAGTGAAAAAGTTTTTCCTAATATCCAATCTAAACCTCCCCCATTGCAACTTGAGACCATTACTCCTCGTTCTGTCATCTGCTACCATTGAGAACAGTCTAGAGCCATCCTCTTTGAAACCCCCTTTCAGGTAGTTGAAAGCAGCTATCAAATCCCCCCTCATTCTTCTCTTCTGCAGACTAAACAATCCCAGCTCCCTCAGCCTCTCCTCATAAGTCATGTGCTCTAGACCCCTAATCATTTTTGTTGCCCTTCGTTGTACTCTTTCCAATTTATCCACATCCTTCCTGTAGTGTGGGGCCCAAAACTGGACACAGTACTCCAGATGAGGCCTCACCAGTGTCGAATAGAGGGGAACGATCACGTCCCTCGATCTGCTCGCTATGCCCCTACTTATACATCCCAAAATGCCATTGGCCTTCTTGGCAACAAGGGCACACTGCTGACTCATATCCAGCTTCTCGTCCACTGTCACCCCTAGGTCCTTTTCCGCAGAACTGCTGCCGAGCCATTCGGTCCCTAGTCTGTAGCGGTGCATTGGATTCTTCCATCCTAAGTGCAGGACCCTGCACTTATCCTTATTGAACCTCATTAGATTTCTTTTGGCCCAATCCTCCAATTTGTCTAGGTCCTTCTGTATCCTATCCCTCCCCTCCAGCGTATCTACCACTCCTCCCAGTTTAGTATCATCCGCAAATTTGCTGAGAGTGCAATCCACACCATCCTCCAGATCATTTATGAAGATATTGAACAAAAAATGCCTTACTTCCTTCCCCAGAATTGTTGCCTTAGTCTTCCCTTCTTATGCTTATTCCCTTTTTTTGGTCTCTTTTCCCATGTCTTTTTTCCCCTATCTGTGTATTTTTCCGTTGCTTTCTTGTTTTTCCATTTGCTCTCTATGATGCCACCCTCTTCCTTTTCTCTTACCTTGATGGTCCGGACTGCGGGGCTTTTCCTCACTCCTCCTTACTCTCTAGGTGACATGCTGCTCAGGGCAGTGAGCTTAAAGATAGCAGTGGTGGCTGGGGAAAGTAAATTAATCTCTCAGTGGTTGGTGGTGCTGGATCACACATACTTTTGCAGCTGAGCTGAAACTGGGTTGATGGTTGTTGTTTCATCATGTAGGCATATGCATTAATTGCTCCCATAGCCTTCAGTGTAGCCACAGGTTAAGGAAGGGAAGTGCACTGAAGGGCAGCCCTTTTTAAATTTATGCTGGGAGCAAGTTTGCTCAGTAGGGTGAGGCAGATGTGGTATCATGCAGCCTTCTCCACCCTTCCTGTATTGCTCCTTTGCCCTGGATTAGTCTGCTATTCCTCAGGCTGGGATCCAGTGCTATAATTCAAACTCTGTCAATACACTGCACTCATTTGTATCAACTTATGGGAACTATAACCAGCTTACAGAGACAAATGTATCTGAACAATGTTTCAGAGTCAATATACGTTTCTCTGTTTTCATCATATTTTGCTACATAGAAATGCCCACAGGAATTATTCCAAGTGTTCCTACAAAGTGATGTTCCAAATACTATTTATACCCCTTTCCGTAGCAATTGTATCACCTCACACTAACAGCTCTATTTCTGTCCAATATCCCAGAAATATAACAAATAGCAGGAGTTATGTTTTAAGTCATAGACGTTAACAGATGGAAGACACCAATGTCAGAGTTTGCGCCACTGCCAGAGCAGGATATAGTCTCTAGATATAATGCTTTAAGATTTTAAATTGATAAGCTTAGCCTAAAAACCAAAAAGAAGTGAAAGTGAAAACTACCCTATAACTATATATTCAACAGAAGTAAGTTTTAAAAATATCTTGCATCCTGACTACAAGTTAAACTTTATCCTTGTGTGACGCTACTAAGGTGGCATTTCACTAGCCTTTAAGACAGTTCAACTAACATGGAATCCCAACACACTCATTCTCACACAGGCTCAGGGCTAGTCTACACTAGACTTTTTGTCCTGCAATTTCCCACCATCGTTACCAGCAGCGCAACTATGTCAGTGGCAGGAATGTCATGAGCCTCAGTGCAGACCAGCCACTGGTCACCACCAACACATTATGTGCTATGTTGGCAAGACCTGTTTTAGGTAGCATTAAGCAATGGAACAGAGGTTAAAACTCCAGGGGCTGTCCTGGTCCACACTAGTGTTCCTCCATTGCTTCTACTGGCACCGCTGCTGGAGTGGAACCAGTGGTAGCAACAGTGAGAAATGTTAAGAAAAATGTCTGTTGTAGACACAGCCCCCTCCACACACCTGTGACACTAATTACATCTCCAGCCTTGCTGGCTTTGTGTGAAACATCCTGCTGCAGGTTAAGCATGCAGGTTGAAATTGAGAGACTGAACCATTAAATAAATGCCAAACCACAGATTTAGGGCTAGGCTGTGCTACTCACTGACACTCACGCTGGTTTCTATGGCATAAAAGTAAAGAATGCAGGGTGCAGTACCCCTTGAGATGGTGCAGCCTACTCCCATTAGTATGCCCAGCCAGCTCTGTGGCAAGTGTGGCAGGGTGGGGCTATGGCCCTAACTTCTCCCTCTTTGGGGTGGTTTGCATCCCTTGAGTTCATGCAGAGAGCCGTCCCCTGGACATACACAGGAAGTGGGGTTGTGTTTGCCTTTGTGCAGGGTGCATGAAAGGCAGGGAGGAACCTAGGGCCAGATTTTCAAAGGTCTTTAGGAGCTTAAAGATGCAGATATCAATGGATATTTGGTGTCTTTCCTGCCCAGGTACTTTTTAAAATCCCACTAGGTGACCATCTGCATTTTTAGGACCTAAATTCCTTTGAAAATCTGGCCCTTTATGCTCACCCTGTCTGAGTTAGGCTAAGGACAATCTTGTCCTCAGTGAAGAAGCTGGAAAAACATATGCTGTTCCACCGAAGTCCCTGCATACATTGCTGCACAGTAGATTTCTACCCTGCAGGTTTTATTCAGTTTTCTACCTAGTTGGTGTAAAACTCTAACCAAAGATTAATAAGTAAAGTGCAGTTTTTTCAGGTTCTGAGTTTTACAAGAACCTGTTTCGAAATCTAAACATTTCTCATAGTTTTTTTCCATGTTAGATAAAGGAAAGCAAAGCTAATCAATGCTAAAGAATTTGTTGGTTTATTGCCCCTGAAGGTAGAGTTTTTGTCACAATAGATCCTTTAAACTGAGCAACAAGAGCCGTGACGCAGAAGTGAATCATTCAGTAATTTCTATAAACTTTACCAAAGCATCCAAGCAGGCAAGACTGCAATCAAATCAACTTCCTGCACATCAGATTGCACACAGGAGGTCACAGCTTGTAGCGCCTCAGCACAATTTATAGGACTGTAAATTATAGCAATGCTCTTCAGAGAAGGGTTTTTCTCTGCTTTCCTGAGTTATGCCAGTGAGTGCCTTTGGGTCTCAGAAACGCTCCAAGATACATGATACACCATCACTGGGGCTTCAAATGAGCTATGGCAACTGCCATGGAAACAACGATGTCATTGACTTGGGTGGAGCCTGGGTAAATTAAATGCAAAATTGTAGAGAAAAGGAAACATCAGGGATACAAATCTTATGTTTTCCTCCTTCGGTATATTAAATCAAGTATATTATCCTTTACAGCACAGATCACAAAAAACAAACAAAGAAATCACAATAATAATAATAATAAATAATAATAATAATAGTAATTTGCACTTCTACAGCACCCTTCATCAAAGGATCTCAAAACAATTTAAACTAGTTAAATAAACCTCACATTGCCCCTGGGAATCTTGGTATCTTAGTAGTCTTTAGAGATGGTGACAGTTTCATATGAAACCAATCCTCCATTAGTAAATAGGACAAGACTAAATTCAACTTCACCTGCCTCTAACTTAAAATCAGGGTTTGAACCATGTCTCTAAAGGCTGTGTTTTTGGGAGTTCGTAATTAGACAGGGTCAAAAACCAATGACAAAAGTGAATCAATTTATCAATAAACAAATCATAGGTATGTAGGGTAGGATGTTTTGTTTTTTTTAAATTCAGATCTATGGAAACCTCTGGAATATCAAGTGTCCAGCCCTCAGGATGTATTACATCTCTCTAGTCCCTGAATGCAACAGATCATTCAGTGAGGGTCTGAACTAACTCACAGTGAAGTGAATTGATTTTCCCATCTTTACCCTTATACAAAGTGAATGCAAAAAATACTACCAAATGAGCGTGGTAACATTTCACAGCTACATTGCACAGGAAGTTGAGAATCAGGTTTACAGGAAATCTTTCCATTAACTTTACTGGGAGTTGGATCACACAATAAGAATGTTGCCAAGTGTTCTATTAAACCTACATTATTTCTATAGTAGACCCAGTCAAAGAAGTTTGAAGGTGCTGCTGATTTTGAAGTGCATATAAATTTGATAAAGAATTTTCAACCACTTTTTAATTGTGAAGCAAAAACATAGCATCTAATTTTGAAATATCCATGGTCCTAACAAAACAATTTTATAGAATTAAAGAACCATACGGTTAGAAGGGATCAAGGGTCATCTACTCTAGCCCCCTGCCAAGATGCAGGATTTATTGGATCTAAACCATCCAAGACAGATAGCTATCTGGGCTCTCTTTGAAAACTCCAGTGAAGGAGCTTCCACGACCTCCCTAAGCAATCTGTTCCATTTTCCTACTGTTCTTACAGTTAAGAAGTTTTTACTGAGATTTAATCTAAACTCATTGCCTCTTGTCCTGCCCTTTGTGGCAAAAAAGAACAACTTTTCTCCATCTTTTTTATGGTAGCCTTTCACGTATTTGAAGAATGCTATCATATCCCTCCTTAATATTTTCTTTTTCAAACTAAACATATCCACTTCCTTCAGCCTTTGCTCAGATGGCTTGCATTCCATCCCTTTGAACATCATTGTCACTCGCCTTTGGATCCTTTCCAGTTTCTCCACATCCTTTCTACACAGCAGTGATCAAAATTGGACACAGTACTCCAGCTGAGGCCTAACCAGCACCGGATACAGCAATACTATCCCCTCCCATGACTTTCATGCTATGCCTCTGCTAATATAATCTAAAATTGCTTTTGCTTTTTTTGCAACAGCATCACATTGCTGACTCATGTTGAGGCTGTGATCTACTACAACTCCCAGATCCTTCTCAGCAGTGCTGCTGACAAGTCAGTTATCCCCCATTTGTATTTGTGCATTTAGTTTTTCTTCCCTAAGTGTAGCACCTGACTTTTGTCTTTGTTGAATTTCATTCTGTTGGTTATAGCCCAGTTCTCTAATTTATCAAGATCCCTTTAAATTTTAGCTCTATCCTCCAAAGTACTGGCAACTCCTCCTAGCTCTGTGTCATCTGTAAATTCTATCAGTGTGCTCTCTATTCCTACATCCAGGTCATTAATAAAGGTATTAAATAACACTGGACACAGAACAGATCCCTGTGGAACCCCACTTGAGACCTCCCTCCAACCCCTCATCATTCCATTAATAGTTACTCTTTGTTTGTGGTTGTTAAATCAATTATGTATCCACTTAATGGTAGTTCTGCTGAGCCTGCATTTCTCCAGTTTACATATGAGTATCATGTTGGATTGTGTCAAAAACCTTGCTGAAGTCCAGATATGCCATGTCCACTACATTCCCCCTATCCACCAAACCAGTTACCCTGTCAAAGAAGGAAGTCAAGTTGGTTTGGCATGATTTGTTCTAGGTAAATTCATGCTGGCTGCTAGCGATCAACCCTTCATCCTCCAGGTATTTATAAATTGAATGTTTTATACATTGCTGTAGTAGCTTCCCAGGTATCAAGGTCAGGCTGAAATCTTTTGAAATCTACTACTACAAGGATCATTTATGAGAGTTAAAGAATTCTGTTAATCTAGGAAAACAATGACCTTGTGGCTCTCTGAATTGCTGAGACAGGAAAAAGGAGTGGTAATCCCCACTGAAAACTGAAAATAAAACGTATTCATTTATACACTGGTTGAAAGCCTGACCACAGTGAAAATGGTGTTTTGCTTGCCAGTTATATGAAGCTGTGTAAAGAGTCACAAAATAGTATTTTCATACAGGGTCCTTTTCCCCACCATTTTGTACCTGTTATCGCAGAAACACTAATCATTATTTTGTATGACTTAATTATAGCTGAAACAAAGATGTGAAATCAAATTCAGTATGAATGACATTAGCAGTTAAGCATCTAACAAGAAATGATCATTGCTGTAAATATAGTCTGCATCTTACAATGATTGTCTAAAACAGCTGAGCCTCATTTGAGCTGTAAGTGTATGTCAGCGTATGACAGCTGCATGATAATAACCAGCTTGTTGGCAAGAGGGTTTTGTTTTCTGAAGTTAATTAAAATTTGCTATAATTTTCCAGCTGCTACATATAGTCAATACTAAATACTTATCTTTAAAATGTATGCATTGTAGTTTTGATTCACTTTAAATGGATGGTGCACATTTCTACAAAACACTTGTTTAAAGGTGCTCTGTGATTTTGCTATTTCATATTGTTTCAATAAAATAATCTGTGAGAGACAACTTTTACCAAGCAATTGTCAATGATCAGCTTCATTTGTGCTGGAGGAAGAATGACAACATTTACTTTCGTACCATTTTTGTTGTGCTTTATACACACACATATATCTACACATACATAGGTACCCACACACACACATGCATTTATTTTTATATATATATACACCCACACCCACACACACCCCATATACATATCTATATCTATATATACAGTTTATATATACATATAGTTTAAAATTGTAAAAATACTGCATCTTTGTCCTTTAAAAATCTATATTCAAAGTGACATTTTGAAATTTTCCATAGGTGATTCACTGTATTTCCCGCTCCTCCTTTACAGTGTGCAGTTTTCCTGAAGCCTGTTACTTCTGCTCTGAGTGTCAGTCAGAGCAACACAAAGCAATATAAAGTCCTGCCAGACCAAGTGGTTAAGAGTCTGTAGATCTACATTTTGAAATGTAAGTAATTTTTCAATGGTACTCAGTTTTAGCAAATGGGATGGTCTCAGCCAATTGAAGCATGGTGTCCTCTCGTTATTTCTCATTTACGCAATTTCATACATTGTGATTGGCTGAAGGTGTCTTATTTATGTAATATGTTATTTGTGCAGTATGTAAATCCCTGGGCTCCGTGGTCCATTAGCAACAAGTGAGAATGCAGATCCTTATACAAAAGTACTCCAGCTTTCTACAGCTGTGGTCCAAAACACTACTGCTTATAATAGTGCTACTTTAGAGCTCTGGGCTATTTCTGATTAATATGGTAGTATTGCTTTACAAAAAGGGATGACTGAATGGTTATTTAAATAACTTCAAAGAATCATAGACCTAGAGAGGTCATCTAGTTCAGTCCCCTGCACTCGTGGCAGGACTAAGTATTATTTAGACCATTCCTGACAAGTGTTTGTCCAACCTGCTCTTAAAAATCTCCAATGATGGAGAATCCATAACGTCCCTAGGCAATTTATTCCAGTGCTTAACTATTCTGACAGTTTGGAAGTTTTTCCTAATGTCCAACCTAAACTTCCCTTGCAGCAATTTAAGCCCATTGCTTCTTGTCCTATCCTCAGAGGTTTAGGAGAACAATTTTTCTCCCTCCTACTTGTAACAAGTTGATGGTTCTTACTTGTGAAGAAATAACTGCATTTTGGACTGAAAGGTCTGATGTCAAAGACTATGACATCTGCTACCCCAAAGTCCCATGATTGCCAAGTGAACAAGAAACACCCTCAGAATTAATTATAAAGGCAGTCTTAACATTTTCTGAAAGCAGTGTGTGTGTGAGACCTCACCCTGGTATTCTTCTCCATACACATCACACACTTGGCAGGCTGGTATCTGTGTAGCTGGCAGACCTCAAAGGCACTGGGAGTCATTTGCCAGTATCATTCAAGTGGCTTCCTTTCCAGCTGCTATTGGTGGGTGAATGAGCAAAGCTTTATAGCAACCAGTTTACTCAGGTGCCAGCAAAGTGAAGGCAGGAGTTCTGTCAGAACAAGACAGAGCAGATCCGTTGTCGGGATTAATGTTATACTAAGATGTGTTCTCTGTCCTCTTACTCTTGCGCTCTGCTTGGCTACTATAAATCTATTACACTCTGCAGGATGGCTTAAAAATACTATTAAAATGATAGAATTCTGAATTAAATGCTATACTTTACACAAATATTAATGTTTATGGAAATCAGTTTAATTCCTGTACTGTCGTATTGGCTCTATTCCTGTTAAATTCTGTAGGATATTTCTGTAAATGAACTACATAAATGGGAAACAGTGCTGTGTCAGTTACTGTACAGCAGCCCTGCATCCTGCTGGCTGAGAGAATTCCAGTTCATTGCAAATTCCAACTGTGCAATAGGCAAGCCTCTGCACTCTAAATAGCCAGAGCCTTCAGAAACCCCATCCTGATACCCACACAAAATGCAGCTGCCTTAACTTCTAAACCCTGCCCCTATCTGACCATGGGACCCCACTCCACACACACACACACACACACACACTGTGTGCAATTTCTTTTAACATTGTATTTAGTTCCCTCTCTACAGCAGCAGCACAACTGGGGGGTGGGGGGCTTAGAAGGGGGTCCAGACCCCCATCTCCCCCTTCAGGTTTTAAATAATCTCAAATGAGACAAGCACGCTTTTTGAGAAGAAGGGATAAAGAGTATAGAAAGTTGGGGGAAGGCTTAATGCGTCTGCACAATCCCTGATCCCATTGGTGGTCTCTGAGTAGCAGAGGCCCAAGATGGAAACCAAACTAACCACTAAGGAGCCATGTACCTATTAAGAGAATGGAGAATAAATCTATGTTATTCATTCATTTTCACATTTTACAAAATCCAGCCTCGAAACAGGAACTGAAAACTCTGAGGTGTCGGGCACTTCCAGAGAAGTTCTGGTTGTCCTCAGCTCCCATGGAGCACACAAGAGGTGCTCAGCAGTTTGAATCACTAGGCCCTAAAATATAATCCACGTGACAGAACAGGCTCAATTTCCTCAGCAACAATCCAGTTCTCTTACCACGATAAACAACTCCAGCATTGATGTCAGGAAGCAGATTATTGCCTTCAAATATGGGGCACCTGCTTTTATTATTCCTAAAACAGCTTTTAGTAGGAGATCATTTCATAGGAAATAAATATTACAAGCTATAATTTTTATTTAAAATATGTCATTTGTTTTACAGGCCTACAGTTATTGAAAGTTTTTCTTCTCCTTCAGAGGACAACACTGATGAGCTGACCATCAAATCCCAGAACAGCAGAAATAATAAGACATTCAGTAAATAATGCTGCCATTATTTGAGAGTGTGTTGAGCTCATAATATGCAATTCAGCTCAGACTGAAAGATACAAAGCGTTTGACATGAGTAGCAGCAGAAAAAAAATCTAAAAATGGTTCAGCACAAAAGAGAATTAAAATGTCACAGGAATTTTTTTTCTTCAAAAATGGAGCAGCTTATGAATGGATCATTCTTCCTTGAACAGACAGAACCCTGTGCACTAGCTGTGCAAATGCAATGCAGGCCTGTTTCCCCTTTTGTTCAATTCATTTGCACTCAGAATTCTTTCACTGATGAAGTCGGGACTGTAAGCTACTGACAGGCAGGGAGGAAAAATCCTTTTCTAAGAGAACAGTCTGCTTCCCATTTGGAAAAAGAGAGGAATGGCCTTAAATAACTCATGGATGAATAAAAAGCACAAAATGCAAAGATACTATATTCTTAAGTGCTTGGCTAACATTCACATGACATTTTAACTGTCACCATTTACCAGAACTTCATTTATTCTGGGCAGAAGAAAGAAGACAGTTTTGGACTTTGACATGAAACACAGAGTGAAGAATGGCTCCATCAGAGGGGATGACTCACAACTAGAGTTACTAGATGCATGATACAATTAATCAGTCAGTGATGTGGAATATAGGCTAATGGCTCTGCTTTTTGCCCGGTTATGTATTTTCACTGTAGTACAAGCTTAAAGTGGTCTCTTCCTTATTTATATGGGGCCTGATTTTGCCACTCTTAATTTTTCACAGAGGGCCTGACCCAAAGCCCACTGAATATAATGGGAAAAATCCTTTTGACTTCAATGAACTGTTGATCAGGCCCACAGCAATACTACATAAGGGTGGTAGAATTAGACTTAGATTTTTCTAAAACTGCCAAAGACCCCAGGCAGGTTTTGTAAACATAAAACCAGCCATAAAGAGATTTTGAAAACAGGGACTGATGCTCTCATATCAGCTGTGGCCAAACACTGGCCTTGGATTTCAAATTATTTCCCTTCTAAAAGTATTTTTAGGAAGAGAAAAACATTATCTTTGAAGTTACAGATGATTAGATATTCAGCTGTTACCGTCAGTTGCCATTTAAAAAACAACAACAAACCAACATGCTGTTCCCCAAAACACTCAGGTTTGCCAAATACATTATAAACAAGCCATCGTCTGCCACTAGATGAGTCCTGTTCTCTTGTGTCTCCCACTTTCCTACCTACTGGAAGTCCAGAAAAAACTTAGGGCTAGTTCCACAAAAGGATTTAGGTGCTAAACTGCCACTTTAGGTACCTATATCCAAAATTTACATCCTCAAAAACTGCAGCTCTGATTCTGGCTAACCCTGTAGTCGCCTAAATTTCTGCTGGTTTGCATGGGCAAAGACATCTAAGTCCTGACAACATCAAACCGTTCAGTGCCTAGGCCCCAGCAGGATCCTCCAACAAGGTGTTTTCCTGCCTATCTTGCCTGCAGGGTCTCATCGGGAAGGCATGCTTAGAGGTGGCCTACCAGATCAGGCGCTGCACAAAGCACAGCCTTGTTGTTCATATTCACTGGAGTAGGGACTGGAACGTGGGCTTCCCAGGTTAGTGCCCTAACCACTGGGGTATAAAGTCATTTTCACTCTCCAGCCCAATTAATATTGAAATATTTCATTCACAGTGGAACAGCTTCAACAGGAGAGGTTGAGAAAGCCCCACCTCAAAATACCCACTAACCCAGTGGTTTGGGCACTCACTGGGAGTCCCGGATTCAAGTCTCTGCTCCAAATCAAGCAGAGGGGATATGACCAAGGCCTCCCACTTAGCAGGTGAGTGTTCTAACTACTGGACTATTGGGAGTGGGGAACCGCTTCCTTGTCCTAATTTTTTTCTGAAAAAGACTAAACTGATTTAGGTGCCTAGCTCCAGGAAAGAGTTCAAGGCTGTGAATCCAGAATAGAGGATTCACAGCCTTGAACTCTTTCCTGGAGCTAGGCACCTAGTTTCTTTTGAGGGGTGGGCATAGGCACCTATTGGCTAGTTTTGGCAACTTCCTGCTCGGCTTCCTGGCTTTAGTGAATCCCATTCTTAGGTGCCTGACTCTCCCCAGGCATTGTACAGCGTGGGTGAGTACCTAAGTCAGGGAAGTGGGTTCTATTAAGTGGCAGGACACCTAAACATCAGGCGTTGCGATGCTAAGTTCCCTTTGTGGATCTAGCCCTAAATGTTCATCTTCGGCTATTTAAAGATGTAACTGTTCTATGTCCCTTCACAACAACTTTCTACAAAGGAAGCTCCATGGATTCCTGACAGCTTGTATGTGATCTGAATTTATAAAGCAGTTTTTCTTTTCCTTCCTCAAGAAGAATCTGGACTGAAATACTTTGAAAGGGTTCTTGTTAATTACATGATCTTTAGGAGATACAAATACTCTAATTATTCAAAAAGTCTTGGAACCAGAGGTACACCCTGATCTCGCTTTAAGTGAAACAGAGTTTTGCCCTTTACTTCAATGGAAGGAGGATTGGGCTGCTGCTGACTTTAGCTAACGTGAATTCAGTCAACTCAGACTCCGAGTGTACACGAAAGTAACGAGAGACTTTTTCACTAACCAATATCACTCTGTAACAGAATTTACTACTGAATTTATTCAATAACATTTGGAAGCTCATGAAGACAAGTTGCATTGGATTTTGAAAACTTCCCCCAAAAGATTTAAACATTTAAAAGTTACTTTATGGTAAGAGACATTTCCTTTTCTTGCTGAAATATTAATGTTTAAATTCTGAGACCTTTGGGGCAGGGACTCTCTGTAGCCTGTGTCTTCTATAGCATTGTCTTCTATAAACAACAACATCATCACAAGAATGTGAAAAAAGAACAGGTCTCCCTGAGGAACATTGCTTATAGCATTTGTCCTAAAAGGCAGAGATAGAACACAAACCTTTGTTTTTTGTTCACCCTGGATTATATATGCTGTACCAGAGCAAGTGCTGCAGGCCTGGGTGGTAGTAGAGATTGATTGCTAAGGCAAGGGAGATCTGGGAGATTAAAAACTCCCTTGCCTTAAAGGGCCAAGCCCCAGAGCTACCTGGGCTGGTGGCACCTGCTCTTAAAGGGACCAGCTTGCTCTGGTAAAAATGCTTTCTGATAATTAAACTGCTGGAAACTGTCTCTTACTTCATAAAGAAAAGGAGTACTTGTGGCACCTTAGCGACTAACAAATTTATTTGAGCATAAGCTTTTGTGAGCTACAGCTCACTTACTCCATATTTCATTTCGCTATTAAGTTATCTACAATAGAAAGAGAAAAACCCAGTAAAGGGTTCCATCCTGCAAGGTGCTTAGGACCTTCCAAGAGTTCCTGAGTGCTCTCAATCCCATTGGCTTCAATGGAAGCTGAGGCTTAGCACCTTGCAGGATCAGGCAAGTCTTTAGAACAGAAGGGCTTTGTACTTTTGCAGACCTGGAACTTTCAGTAAGGCACCAAAGCTCAGTGTCAGTGTGCATCCGGGCCTACTTATAATGTGCATCCTTGGCACCTTTCCCAACCACATGTTGTATTCCACGTCTGTATCTGCAAAGGAACTAATTAATGTGCTTTTTTCTTAAGAAAAAAAAGCAAAAAAAAAAAGAAGCCAAGATTTTCAAACCTGGGTGTTGGCAGATAGTAAAAGTCCCTGGATTTTTTTTTTTTAGAGGTGATAAGCATTCAAAACTCTCAGTAACTTCATTGGGAATTGTGGGTGCTCAGGATCTCTGTACATCAGCTCTCTTATTTAGATACTTAATGGGGTTTTAGATTTAGAACATTCAGTTCCCACATTTGAACATTTTAACCAATATTTTCTTAAGTGGCAGCAGTCCCATTGGAATTAGGCATTCCTTGCATATGACTTTACTTTGGAGTAGGGCTGTCAACTAAATCGTAGTACACACATGCGATTAACTCAAAAAAATTAATCGCGATTAATCGCAGTTTTAATCGCACTTTTAAACAATAGAATACCAATTGAAATTTATTAAATATTTTGGATGTTTTTCTGAGTTTTCATCTACAAGGTATTCTGTGTTGTAATTGAAATCAAAGTGTATATTTTTTATTACAAATATTTGCACTATAAAAATGATAAAAGAAATAGTATTTTTCAATTCATCTTATACAAGTACTATAATGCAATTTTTGTTGTGAAAGTGCAATTTACAAATGCAGATTTTTTTTGTTACATAACAGCATTCAAAAACAAAATACTGTAAAACTTCAGAGCCTACAAGTCCACTCAGTCCTACTTCTTGTTCAGCCAATCGCTAAGACAAACAATTTTGTTTACATTTACAGGAGATAATGCTGCCCTCTTCTTATTTACAATGTTAGCAGAAAGTGAGAACAGGCATTTTCATGGCATTTTTGTAGCTGGCATTGCAAGGTCTTTATGTGCCAAATATGCTAAACATTCGTATGCCCCTTTATGCTACAGACACCATTCCAGAGGTCATGCTTCCATGCTGATGACACTCGTTAAAAAAATGCAATAATTACATTTGTGACTGAACTCCTTGGGGGAGAATTGTATGTTCCCTGCTCTGTTTTACCCACATTCTGCCACATATTTCATGTTATAGCAGTCTCGGATGATGACCCAGCACTTGTTGGTCATTTTAAGAACACTTTCACTTCAGATTTCACAAAACGCAAAGAAGGTACCAATGTGAGATTTCTAAAAGATAGCTACAGCACTCGACCCAAGGTTTCGGAATCTGAAGTGCCTTCCAAAATCTGAGAGGGACGAGCTGTGAAGCATGCTTTCAGAAGTCTTTAAAGAGCAACACTCCGATGTGGAAACTACAGAACCCAAATCACCAAAAAGGAAAATCAACCTTCTGCTGGTGGCATCTGACTCAGATCATGAAAATGAACATGTGTCGGTATGCACTGCTTTGGATTATTATCGAGCAGAACCCATCATCAGCATGGACACATGTCCCTGGAATGGTGGTTGAAGCATGAAGGGACATATGAATCTTTAGCACATCTGGCACGTAAATATCATGCGACCCTGGCTACAACAATGCCACAAGAACTCCTGTTCCCACTTTCAGGTGACATTGTAAACAAGAAGCGGGCAGCATTGGCTCCTGCAAATGTAAACAAACTTGTTTGTCACAGGGACAGTCTGAACAAGAAGTAGGACTGAGTGGACTGAGCAGGCTCTGAAGTTTTACATTAATTTTCAAATGCCTTTTTTTGTACATAATTCTACATTTGTAAGTTAACTTTCATGATAAAGAGATTGCACTGCAGTACTTGTATTACCTGAATTGAAAAATACTATTTTTTTAATACAGTGCAAATACTTGTAATAAATAAATATAAAGTGAGCACTGTACACTTTGTATTCTGTGTTGTAATTGAAATCAATATATTTTAAAATGTAGAAAATATCAAAAAATATTTAAATAAATGGTATTCTAGTATTGTTTAAGGTTTCAGAGTAGCAGCCGTGTTAGTCTGTATTCGCAAAAAGAAAAGGAGTACTGGTGGCACCTTAGAGACTAACAAATTTATTAGAGCATAAGCTTTCGTGAGCTACAGCTCACTTCATCGGATGCATTTATGAAGTGAGCTGTAGCTCACGAAAGCTTATGCTCTAATAAATTTGTTAGTCTCTAAGGTGCCACCAGTACTCCTTTTCTTTTTAGTATTGTTTAACTGTGTGATTAATCGCTTGACAGCCCTACTTTGGAGTCTCAAATTTCATGCCTAAATTCAGCCTTTTTTTTAGGTCCTGTGATTTTCACTTTGAAGTTTGCTGAAGTGAATTTCTAGTGTAACCTCTTCCTTGTTGGCTTCCATCTCCCATCTCTTACCACCCCCATACATCCAAAATCCAGCTGTCAAGATTAGCTCTTCTTTTTCCTCCTCTCTGGCCTTGTCTCTCCCTTCTTGAAGCTCTGCCCTCCTTGCTTCCTAAAACCCGTCTAGCTCCCTACATCATACCCATGTTTCTCTTTTTTTCTGACCATTCCAGACTTTTGTCATATATCTGCAATGGCTTCCCAAGAAAAGCATCAAGCTGCCAAGTTCTCCTTGAAAAGACTCCTAAAAATCTCATCTATTCCATGAAGTGTTTCAGCTATAATGGCCAGTCAACATTCTGCATTTGTTAATTGCTGCACTCGTGTCTCTAGAAGCTCACAGACTGATGAAAAGATGGGTTTCAACCTGGTTTCATCCCCAGGAGACAGCTTGCGTAAGTCAACATTAATCTGATTTTAATAAAGCTACTTTGACTTTCACCAGCTGAAGATCTGGCCCAAAGCGTAAGGTGATGAGTCATAGAATCATAGAATCATAGAATATCAGGGTTGGAAGGGACCCCAGAAGGTCATCTAGTCCAACCCCCTGCTCAAAGCAGGACCAAGTCCCAGTTAAATCATCCTAGCCAGGGCTTTGTCAAGCCTGACCTTAAAAACCTCTAAGGAAGGAGATTCTACCACCTCCCTAGGTAACGCATTCCAGTGTTTCACCACCCTCTTAGTGAAAAAGTTTTTCCTAATATCCAATCTAAACCTCCCCCATTGCAACTTGAGACCATTACTCCTCGTTCTGTCATCTGCTACCATTGAGAACAGTCTAGAGCCATCCTCTTTGAAACCCCCTTTCAGGTAGTTGAAAGCAGCTATCAAATCCCCCCTCATTCTTCTCTTCTGCAGACTAAACAATCCCAGCTCCCTCAGCCTCTCCTCATAAGTCATGTGCTCTAGACCCCTAATCATTTTTGTTGCCCTTCGCTGTACTCTTTCCAATTTATCCACATCCTTCTTGTAGTGTGGGGCCCAAAACTGGACACAGTACTCCAGATGAGGCCTCACCAGTGTCGAATAGAGGGGAACGATCACGTCCCTCGATCTGCTCGCTATGCCCCTACTTATACATCCCAAAATGCCATTGGCCTTCTTGGCAACAAGGGCACACTGCTGACTCATATCCAGCTTCTCGTCCACTGTCACCCCTAGGTCCTTTTCCGCAGAACTGCTGCCGAGCCATTCGGTCCCTAGTCTGTAGCGGTGCATTGGATTCTTCCATCCTAAGTGCAGGACCCTGCACTTATCCTTATTGAACCTCATTAGATTTCTTTTGGCCCAATCCTCCAATTTGTCTAGGTCCTTCTGTATCCTATCCCTCCCCTCCAGCGTATCTACCACTCCTCCCAGTTTAGTATCATCCGCAAATTTGCTGAGAGTGCAATCCACACCATCCTCCAGATCATTTATGAAGATATTGAACAAAACGGGCCCCAGGACCGACCCCTGGGGCACTCCACTTGACACCGGCTGCCAACTAGATATGGAGCCATTGATCACTACCCGTTGAGCCCGACAATCTAGCCAGCTAGTCACTCTAGTCACTCCTGTGCTAGGCTCCAGCCAATCCACAAGCCTGGAAATAGTCACGTGCCTCCCAGATCAAGGCATACAAGCTCCACAGGAGGAACAGCAGTTCAGTCTGCTCAGTGTCACTACAGGGCTTGGAACTCTCTCCTGCCTGACTGTGGCAACAGTCTCTCTGGGTCTTAACCTGCTCCAGCTCTGCTCTCAGTCCTGCTTCAGCCTCACTCCAACCCTGCCCTGGACACCTTATTCCTGCTCTGACAACTAAGCCTGACTGCTCCAGCTACAAACACTAGGCCTGACCATCTCCATCCCACTTTCTGCCATTAAGTGCATATGTAGATCATGGGGGTCAGGGGGTAGAAGGAAAGTTGCTGGAGGCCTGGAGAGAAACCCTGGGATTCAGCAGAGACCACAAGTTCAACAGAGTTGACAATTCTGGTATGTAAAGAGGGACAGACAAGTGCAACCTAACTGCACCATTCTCCAAGCTCCCCCATGTTTTGGACAGTAAAAGCAGCACCAAGGAGACTTCCTGCCTTTGAGGGGAGAATGCAACATTCTATTGCAAGGATAACCTCACTGAAAAAGGAAGAGAGACACACAGAAGAAATCAACAGGTCCTGGGGTAAATTCAAGCATCCCCACTTGTGTCACCCCTCCTAACTCAAACTCCTTCAAACTCCTAAGCCACTCTCTAATAGTGATTTAGAATTGGACATAACAAATTAAATAAAACAAAAAGTAGCATGTTTCTGTAAATTCGAAATATACTATGGAGCCAAAAAATCATACATCTTTTGGGACAATGGTGCTCAGTGTGATAAGAGTCCTATACAGATCTTCCTCCCACAGAATGTTCCACTGAAACTGAGAGCAGCTAGCCCTAAAGGTATGTAATTTCTAGCTCTTTAAATTAGGACTAATGGACTTTTTATGATTTATTCAGAGGTGAAAGTAAGCTGGTACGCCCCAGTACGGCATACCGGCAAGAGCTGGTGCGCCATACTGGGGTGGATCGGTTTCCCCAGGTGCAATTTAAAAGGCCTGCGGCTCCCAGCAGCGGGAGCCCTTTAAACTGCTGCCAGAGCCCCACTGCTGGAGCCCTGGGGTGGCGGCGGCAGGGCTGGGGCGGCGATTTAAAGGGCCCAGGGTGGTAGTGACGGCCGAGCCCTGGGCCCTATAAATTGTCCCTGGAGTCCCGCCACCGCTTCCCCAGGGCTCCAACAGGCTCCGGGGACGATTTAAAGGGCCCAGGGCAGTAGTGGAGGCCGGAGCCGTGCTGCCGGAGCCCTGGGGAAGCAGTGGCGGGGATCTGGGGACTATTTAAAGGGCCCAGGGCTCTGGCTGCCACTACCACCCCGGGCCCCTTAAATTGCTGCCAGAGCCCCCGGCTGCTGCTGTTACCCCAGGGAGGGGGAAGGAGGCCCTTGCCGGTACAGGGTGGGCTGGGGCTGGCTCTGACTTCCCCTAGCCCTGCCCCTTCGACCTGAGGCCCCGCCTCTTCCAGGGGCCAAGCTGGCCCCAGCTCAGCCCCGTACCGGTATGTCACTAGACTTACTTTCACCCCTGGATTTATTTCTTATTTTATTTAATTATAGAAGAAGATACAAGTAAGTTACAGGACTGAATCCTTTTTTCGCAGAGGGCTTAAACAGAGTGGATGGCAAAATGCGATTTATTTCAAACAGTCAGTCTCTACACTGGGCATATGATGATGATTTTGACATACTGAACTGCACATACGTAAAACTAAGCTTTTCCCCATTTAGTATACTGAAGGACTGGGAAGGAGTAAGTTTAATTCATGCGCGTGTGTGTGTTAATTAACGTCCATATAGTTTGAAACGTCATTCCATGACTTTCTTCCCCAAGTAGACTGAACCAGCCCAATCCCAGTAAAAGATCTGAAATGAAAAACCAGAACATGCTTCAGGACTGAGTCATGCACATACTTTTCAACTAAGCAATAATGCTCCTAAATTCTCTGAATCATGCTGCCTCTTCTTCAGTAGTTTCAAGACAATCTAGCTCAATGTGGTTGTAAAAAGGGTAACAATGAGACTATTGTAGCATATATATTAGCGACACTGGCTATGATGATTCACTCTGCGCTCTAGGCAAATACAACTGACTTGGGATCAGAGCGGGAGAGGGAAGGGAGGAAAATGCAACAGTTCCTTTGAACAGAAATGTACCAGTCTACAAATTTGTATAAAACAAAACAATGAGGTTTCATTGAACAGGAAAGGGCCTGGAACTGCTCATATTCACCTATTTGTAGGCGTGTAAATTAGAAATGTAGCAATTGCTACACATTGTATCAGACACATGATCCATCTACTCCAGTATCCTGTCTCTAACAATGATCATTACCAGTTGCTTCAGAGAAAGGTGCAAACACACACCACAACGGACATTTATAGAACAACCTGCCCATAGGAGAAGTTTCTGTCTACCCCTTTTAGTTACTAGCTGGCCTATGCTCTATGGCATGAGGATTTATATCCCTTCTAAAAATTGTTTTATATTATCTGATGTAACTATGGATGCCTTCTTCGTTAGCTGCATAAATGCCTATGTGAATCTAAAAATCTAAGAACTAATATTACACAACTGAAGTAAGATAAAAGACTTACTGCAGCAAGATGCTATCAACAACTTTCAGATATTAGATGTAGAGCCAAACTTAACCCCTTCTGCCCCCAAAAGAACTAAGGATCTATTGCCCAGAATGGAAAATGATATCTCTCTGCAACATAAAGCTGCAGGGTTTTTTAATTATCATTTATGGTTCTCCGGGTACAAATACTAAACTTCATTTGCAAGGATTTATGTATAAATAAGGATGAAATTAGCCTGAGCTTATTAGACTACAACATTAAAGTGTCTCTTGGTAACAAAAATGACAGTTTCTCTTAATTAATGAATTGTGTGCAATTTCTAATTTTACTTCTATTCTATATAATTTTATATGCCCCTATGATTTATAACTTTAAATTTTAATCTTAAAATAAAAAAATTAATTATCAGAATTATTCACTTATTCAGCATATACATTTCACTTCTTGGACCATATGTTCCTTTTAATAATGGTGGTTCAAAGGATAACAGTAGTGTGAATTTCAAAATTTAAAATCTTCATAATGACTCACCGAGATAGAACAGATAACTGCTACTATACACATCATAACTTTTTTCAAAGTAAAAATGTCTTACATTAGTCGGTCAGACCACAAGTACAATCCTGGCTCTGTTAAAGTCATTGGCAAAACCGTTGAGTTCAATAAGGCCAAGATTTCATCCCCTGTTTTAATCTGAATCTAACAGCAAAACTAAAGACTGACACTCGATATATGTTCATAGATTCCAATGCCAAAAGGGACCATTGTGATCATCTAATCTGATCTCCTGAACAGCAGATAGGCCATAGAATTTTAATTTCCACATCAAGCCTATAACATCTGGGTGAGATAGAAAATAATTCGCAGACTGTCTACAAGATATGCTCTATCTTGGATATTTTTTGGCAATTTGTCAATTCTAACTATTCACATTACTATATGTGGTGCAGGTAGTGACACCAGTTAAGGTTTCTCAACACTTCGTACTGTTTGGCCTTATTATCAATTGCTTATAATTTTGGGTGGAATTCCATGTCCGATATCTGCTGCAGACTGAATCTTTTTGAGAAAGTTTCAGCTAAAGTGGTTCAACCATTTCTGAGAACACATTTAGGTAACAATGTTTTGCTGTGTTAAAAAAATTCTTACAATCGTTTCATTGAGAAGTTCTATTGCCTCCATCTTTTGGAGATGGGACTGGGGCTAGAGGGGCTGAGCAGAACTTTTGCCATAAGTCCTCCTCCCACTAACTGAGGTCTGCTGTGGGTATGTCTATATTGCACTGAAAACCCAGGCTCAGACTCAAGTTTATATCCACCCTTCCCGCCCCCCAACCGTCCACACATAAGTCTTTCTGACTCAGATCAGCAAGCCTTAAGGACCCAGGCCTGTGGACCTACCCATGGGGCTGAGCTCAAGTCTCACTGTGGCTCAGTTCCAAGCCCTGTCATTTTGCAGTGTGGGTACAGCACAAGCTATAAACCTGAGTAAGAAGGTCTTGTCAGTGCAGTGTGGATGCATTAGCATGGCTGTCAGAACTGGGTCCAGCAATTGTAATCCCAGGTTTACAATGCAGTGGAGATGCAGAAGCACAGGCTTGGAAACACCAACTCCACAAGCGCTAGTTCCACAGACACGGGTTTGCAATGCACTGTTGACACAAAGTGTGGTGTCTGAGAGGAACTGAGAGCAGGGAGACTGTCTCTCCCATGCTTTCAATGCTCCTGCTGCAGGCAACCAGACCGTCAGGAGGAGGAGAAAGTGGCCAGACTGGAATACAGAAGGTGACAGGATGGGTGGGTGAAGGGGAAAAGAAGTTGCAGGAACCAAAGGAGGAGCAGAGAGGGAGGCGAACATGAACTGAGGGGGTTGGGGACTGGACAGGAGCAGAAGGAGGGGGGCGAGGAGTGTGGGGGGGATTGGATAAGAGCAGAGAAGGAAGGGCCAGAGGCCAGGGTGGGAGAAGAGGGGGAGGAGGAGGACAGGATGGCGATGGGTGGTTGAATAAGAGCAGAGTGGGACAGAGAAAGGCTTGTGACAAAGGGGCAGAAGGGTCTGTCACCCCTAGAGCACACTCCCCTACAGAACTAAATTAAACCCACAAGTCTTCAGTCTTACCATTCTTCTGCTGTCAGCAAATAGCTGCTAAACCTACTGGCAAAGTGTGTCTCATCCTCCCTCTAGTGACTGGGCCACATAGATGACAATACCCTAACATTGCTACCAGTTACTCCATTAGTTCAAGTGGTGGAGGTCTATGCTGTGGATGAAAAAGTCTGAATCCCAACAGTGACCCAAACTGGGGATAAATATGGCTCTACATGATGGATTTTCTGTTTTCAATTAAAGAAAAAAAAAGAAAAAAAGAAATGACACTGAAACAACTAAGTTAAAAAATTGCTAAGGTGCGAAGTTAAGCAATGTTAGAATTAAGGTTGCCTGTAAAGCCTTAATTTGACTCCCTTGTACATATGGATTATAATACAGTCTTTAGTTACATGATAATATATTTTTTCCACAGGATCACAGCTTCATTCACTTATTCAACATTTCTTTTTATATTCAGTGTGTGACCCGAGACCTTATTTTATGCACACTATCCAAACTCTGAAGTGAATACAAAACACAGCATAGGGGGCTGAATCAAGGCTGCATAGGCAATCTTAATTCTGGCATTTCCTAATTTTTAAGCGCTTGACTTTGCAATCTTAACATTCTTTTAGCATAGTTTTTTTGAAGAATTATAATACTGTATTATATTTTGCCCGTGGCAGTTCAAGATAATGAATCCTTCCCCATGTGTCAACAATACCAATGCCACAAAAATGAAGTGCAGCCACAGAGTACAGGGAGGAGCTGGAGAAGAGCAAAACATTTTGTTAACCTTACCTAGAACGACAAGATTTCAGACAAGAAACCTGGAGTCGTTAATCCTACCCCTGTTCCCACAAAGCAGACAAACACAAGTGTATTTACATGACACTGACAATTTGTTAAAGTTTCATACCAAGCCTTACAGTGTATGACATTTTATAATCATCTGCAGAGTGTTGCACTGTAATGTTGCTTTCAAAATGTACAGTATGAGATCACTCTTATGAAGGATTTTCTTATGCCACTCCAGGTCATTGAAACCATTAGAACTACTTATGAAATAAGGTATTACTTATTGTAGGTAAAAGTATTATTACTCTTTATATTGCACTAAATCATAGAATCATAGAACCTCAGGACGTCATCTAGTCCAACCCCCTGCTCAAAGCAGGACCAATCCTCAAATAAATCATCCCGGCCAGGGCTTTGTTAAGCCTGACCTTAAAAACTTCTAAGGAAGGAGATTCCACCACCTCTCACTGCATTCCAGTGTTTCACCACCCTCCTAGTGAAAAAGTTTTTCCTAATATCCAACCTAACCCCCCCCCTGCAACTTGAGACCATTACTCCTCCATCTGTCATCTGCTACCACTGAGAACAGTCTAGATCCATCCTCTTTGGGAACCCCCTTTCAGGTAGTTGAAAGCAGCTATCAAATCCCCCCTCATTCTTCTCTTCTGCAGACTAAACAATCCCAGTTCCCTCAGCCTCTCCTCATAAGTCATGTGTTCCAGTCCCCTAATCATTTTTGTTGCCCTCCGCTGGACTCTTTCCAATTTTTCCACATCCTTCTTGTAGTGTCGGGCCCAAAACTGGACACAGTACTCCAGATGAGGCCACACCAATGTTGAATAGAGGGGAACGATCACGTCCCTCGATCTGCTGGCAGTGCCCCTACTTATACATTCCAAAATGCCATTGGCCTTCTTGGCAACAAGGGCACACTGTTGACTCATATCCAGCTTCTCATCCACTATAACCCCTAGGTCCTTTTCTGCAGAACTGCAGCCTAGCCATTCAGTCCCTAGTCTGTATAGGTGCATGGGATTCTTCCATCCTAAGTGCAGGACTCTGCACTTCTCCTTGTTGAACTCATCAGATTTCTTTTGGCCCAATCCTCTAATTTGTCTAGGGCCCTCTGTATCCTATCCCTACCCTCCAGCGTATCTACCTCTTCTCCCAGTTTAGTGTCATCTGCAAACTTGCTGAGGGTGCAATCCACACTATCCTCCAGGCAAGAATACTGTGGGAGTCCAAGGTCCAGATTCAATCTGCAGATACACGTGGACAGATTTCACTGACAGGGGTGCATGGCTGCTTGAGGGCAGAATTTGGCCCTACATTTCTAACTCTACCTATATTATCTCTGGGCATTCAATACTTTTGACTTCATATTTCCAGTGTGTGACCTTAATTTTACTCATTCTGTTTGACATATCGTTCTGTTTTTTACTTTCTATTGTGCAGTGGCTTTATTGAAAGGCTCTGAAATCATGACAATTTTCTGACTCTCCTCATTTGAGTTACTGACAGCCACCACCTTATTTACTTTAAAGAGAACATGAGTAATCATTAATGAATTCTCACACAATTATGGCATATTCAGTTTGAATAAATACTCCAGACCAAACATGCTATACCCTGTTGCTTTATGCCAAAGCATGCTTCCCCTTCAGCATGAAAAGTAACAGAGTTATATGGGAAAATAAATCATCTAAAGATTACACTTTGAAAAAGCTGACTTAATATCAGGCAGCTCATCACTACTCATGCTCTCAGGCCACAACCACAGTCTGTCTCAAGGAGTTGGTGGTGAAAACAAACCAGATATCTGGGACTTGTAAAGTATAATCTAATTTAAATGACAGTCCAGTTTGTTTGATTTCCCTGGTGGTAGAATTACTAAGTGGGTTAATTCTTGGAATAAACCATGTTGTTTATTTTAAACTAACACCTTAAAGAAAATACAAAGAAATGCTTCTGCACCAGAAATATCTTTAAAAGGTGAAGAAAAACTGCACCACGCAATGCCATGGCAGCAAGGATGTAGTAATCTAATGTGGACTTCTCCAAGCAGTAACTCAGCATCATTTGCAAAAGTGCATGTTATTAATGAGCGACGGATCAAGTATATGAAATTATTATTATTATTATTATTATTACACTACATTAGTGCCAAGGTTCATATCCTGTAATGAGAGCTCTGAGTGTTCCCTATACTGCTCTATAAATAATTTCTTGGACTATTGGAAAAATTGACCTTAAGAAACATCCTAGATCTAAAATGCTCAGTGGTTACTAATGCAAGGTCAACCTTGTTTATCATCCAAGAACTGAAAGATATGCGAGCAAGAAGTAGAGGGTATATACTCAAACAGGCCCCAGTGCAGCATACTACTTACACCTGTGTTTAAGTCCATCTTTATTCAGCAAAACACATGAGCAAAAAGTCTGAAATCAATGGCAGTAAAGCACGTGTTTAAGTGCTTTGCTGACCTGAGGCCACAGTAAGCAACCTATGACTTCCATTTTGCATCATCGTCTCCTGATTTGCTTTCAGATACTCTCTTGTTAAACTGCCTTGTGGAACTTCATTATTTAATCATCATCAATAAGGTGAAATCCTACACCAAAAGATCTCAAAATAGGACTTAAGTGGGGCACAGTCCTTGCGCAGGATTTTCACACAGCAGTGAATCTCATCCCCAGGTTTTTTTTGAAGTATGGCTAATTGGGTCCTATGATGGTGTCACTAGAAAAGGACCCAGCCATACCATCAGAGGCTCATTTACTTGCACATCTACTAATGTGATATATACCATCATGTGCCAGCAATGCCCCTCTACCATATACACTGGCCAAACCAGACAGTCTCTACGTAAAAGGATAAATGGACGCAAATCACACATCATGAATGGTAACATACAAGAGCCAGTAGAAGAACACTTCAATCTCCCTGGACACTCAATAACAGATTTTAAAAGTAGCTGTACTTCAAAAAAAACTTCACAAAACAGACTTCAAAGAGAAACCACTGAGCTACAATTCATTTGCAAATTTAACACCATCAATTTGGGCTTGAATAGTGACTGGGAGTGGCTGGCTCACTACAAAAGCAATTTTCCCTCTCTTGGTATTTACACCTCCTCATCAATTATTGGGAGTGGACTACATCCACCCTGACTAAATTGGCTTTCAACATTGGTTGTCCACTTATAAGGTAACTCCCTTCTCTTCATGTGCCAAAATATATATTTATGCCTGTATCTGTAATTTTCACTCCATGCATCTGAAGAAGTGGTTTTTTTACCCATGAAAGCTTAGGCCCAAATAAATCTGTTAGTTTTTAAGGTGCCACCGGACTCTTTGTTGTTTTTGTGGATACAGACTAACATGGCTACCCCTATGATACATAGAATGTAGACAGGAAACCTAGAAGAGTGAGAAGTGTAACAGCTAGACTTGTTTTTGTTCACTTTATTAATACAATGATTTGTACTGATATGATTGTCTCACTTCTTGAGGGCACTGCCGAAAAAGTGAGTCTGTAGGAGGGACTGAACTGAAGAGAAGGCACTTATGATAAGAACGTAAGTGATTAACCTCTCTCTCTTCTAGGTTTCTTGGATTGTCTACAGGGTGAATAGCTGGCCTGCAGTTTGGATAGTCAGCTTGGCTATTGCGACATGTCTGGCCAATAGAAGCATACGTCTCAAGATCCCTCCAGACATGTAAATATGCTCCTAATAATTGAAACCACAGAGTCTAAATGATTTTTAGGGAATATGAGGATAGGTATTTGCATGCATATAGCCTGGCATACATATACCAGCCTATTCTCACCTCTACATGTGCATATAAATTCATTATTGCTAATGAGAGTTATACTTATCCAACCAAAAGAATATATACCCTGAATCCTATACATAAAGATTGGAGGTGAGAAGTAATAAATTCCTAGTAATCCAATATGTAGATCTGACTCTCTAATAATATATGTATAAATTAGCAGTTAATTGTAATATTTAACATCAAAACATGGTACAAAAATGAATTCTCAAAGCTCACTGTGAAGATGATAAGTAGTTAAATGCTATCCCCATTTTATAGATGGGGAAAATGAGGCAGAGTGGTTAATGAATTGTCCAGTGCCACCCAGTGAGTAAACTGTAGATACAGGATTAGAATTCAAGTCCCAACCCATGATTTAAACTACTAGATATGCTGCCTCTCTATCTTTGTGCAGAACACAATGCCATCCACAGCCTCAGGAACAACTCTGACATCATAATCAAAAAGGCTGACAAAGGAGGTGCTGTCGTCATCATGAATAGGTTGGAATATGAACGAGAGGTTGCTAGGCAGCTCTCTAACACAACATTCTACAGGCCATTACCCTCTAATTCTACTAAGGGTTACCAAAAGAAACTACACCATTTGCTCAAGAAACTCCCTGAAAAAAGCACAAGAACAAATCTGCACAGACACACCCCTAGAACCCTGACCAGGGGTATTCTATCTGCTACCCAAGATCCATAAACCTGGAAATCCTGGACTCCCCATTATCTCAGGCATTGGCACCCTGACAGCAGGATTGTCTGGCTATGTAAACTCTCTCCTCAGGCCCTATGCTACCAGCACTCCTAGCTATCTTCGAGACACCACTGACTTCCTGAGGAAACTACAATCCATTGGTGATCTTCCTGAAAACTCCATCCTAGCCACTATGGATGTAGAAGCCAGTATCAGTATCCCCGATAATGAACAGTATCCCCGATAATATCATGGCAAACCTGGTGACTGAACTTTGTGACTTTGTCCTCACCCACAACTATTTCACATTTGGGGACAATGTATACCTTCAAGTCAGTGGCACTGCTATAGGTACCTGCATGGCCCCACAGTATGCCAACATTTTTATGGCTGATTTAGAACAACGCTTCCTCAGCTCTCGTCCCCTAATGCCCCTACTCTACTTGTGCTACATTGATGACATCTTCATCATCCACATCCATGGAAAAGAAGCCCTTGAGGAATTCCATGATTTCAACAATTTCCATCCCACCATCAACCTCAGCCTGGACCAGTCCACAAAAGAGATCCACTTCCTGCACACTACAGTGTTAATAAATGATGGTCACAAACACCACCTTATACCAGAAACCTACAGACAGCTATACTAACCTACGTGCCTTCAGCTTCCATCCAGACCACACCACATGATCCATTGTCTACAATCAAGCTCTAAGATACAACCACATTTCCTCCAACCCCTCAGACAGAGGCAAACACCTACAAGATCTCTATCATGCATTCCTACAACTACAGTACTCACCTGCTGAAGTGAAGAATCAGATTGACAGAGCCAGAAGAGTACCCAGAAGTCACGTACTACAGGACAGGCCCAACAAAGAAAGTAACAGAATGCCACTAGCCATCACTTTCAGCCCCCAACTAAAACCTCTCCAGCGCATCATCAAAGATTTATAACCTATTCTGAAGAACGATCCCTCACTTTCACAAATCTTGGGAAATAGGCCAGTCCTCGCTTACAGACAGCCTCCCAACCTGAAGCAAATACTCACCGGCAACCACACACCACACAACAAAAACACTAACCCAGGAACCTATCCTTGCAACAAAGCCCGTTGCCAACTCTGTCCACATATCTATTCAAGGGACACCATCATAGGACCTAATCACATCATCAGCCACACTATCAGAGGCTTGTTCACCAGCACATCTACCCATGTGATAAATGTCATCATGTGCCAGCAATGCCCTCTGCCATGTACATTGGCCAAACTGGACAGTCTCTATGCAAAAGAATAAATGGACACAAATCAGACGTCAAGAATTTTAACATTGAAAAACCAGTCGGAGAACACTTCAACCTCCCTGAACACTCAATTACAGACCTAAAAGTCGCAATTATTCAACAAAAAAATCCCTTCAGAAACAGACTCCAACGAGAAACAGCAGAATTGGAATTAATCTGCAAACTGGACACCATTAAATTAGGCTTGAATAAAGACTGGGAGTGGATGAGTCATTACACAAACTAAAAACTATTTCCCCATGCTAATTTCCCCCCTACTGTTACTCACACCTTCTTGTCAACTGTTTGAAATGGTCCATCCTGATTATCACTACAAAAGACTTTTTTTGTCCTGCTGATAATAGCCCACTTTAATCGAATGGTCTCGTTAACAGTTGGTATGGCAACCCCCATTTTTTCATGTTATCTATATATATACACAATGGAATTGCATCTTACGCAGGGGTTAGGTTCTAAAGTCAGCGCGTAAGGCTAAAATTGCATATAGTCAAAATTACCCTTG